>NC_060138.1:1128623588-1129248588 GCF_021461385.2 Schistocerca piceifrons
CCCTACTACAGTGAAGCATTTCAAATACGATCATCGCATTATCCACGGTTTACTGTTCGGACTGAGCTTAATTTCTGTCTCTATACCTGCAAAGTGAAACCGAAAAGAAGAATTTCTTGTTTTTTCCTGCAATTTGTTTTCGACAGAATTATCAGATACCGCAGTTTTCTTTTCTTTTATTTCCGACTTCTTAAAAGTAGTCGTTACGCCAAAAAATACGCCATACGAGCTGATAATAATTTTGCTGTACATGATTTATAATAGTGTTATCAGCGTTTTAAAGGAATCGTGAGGTCTACATCTACGATTACTACTTCGCAATTTACAATCAAGTGTGTGGCAGAGGATTCATCGAACCATCTTCAAGCTATATCTCTACCGTTCCACTCTCGAACAGCGGGAAAACGAACACTTAAATATTTCTGTGTGAGCCCTGATTTCTCTTATTTTATTGTGATGATCATTTCTCGATGTGTAGGTGGGCGCCAACGAAATATTACCACAGTCTGAGGAGAAAGTTGGTGATCGAAATTTCATGAGAAGATGGTGCCACAACGGCGAAAGCCCTTATTCAATGATTCCCATCCAAATTTGCGTATTCCTGGCAATATCTCCCCTACTTCGCTATAATGCAAAACGAGCTGCTCTTCTTTGGGCTTTCGAGAAGTCCTCCGTCAATCCTAACCCAAGCCGTTCCCACACTGCACAAGAATATCCCCGAAGAGGGTGGACAAGCGTAGTGTAATCATTCACTTTAGTAGCCCTGTTGCATTTTTTAAGTGTTGTGCCAGTAAATCACAGTCTTTGGTTTGCTTTACCGACTATATTATCCGTGTGATCGTTCCAATTTAAGTTATTCGTAATTGCAATCTCTAAATATTTAGATGAATTGACAACCGTTAGATGTGTGTGATTCGTCGTGTAACCGAAATTTAGTGGATTCCTTGTGGTATTCACATGTATGACTTAACAACATCAAATGGCTCTGAGCACTATGGGACTCAACTGCTGTGGTCATAAGTCCCCTAGAACTTAGAACTACTTAAACCTAACTAACCTAAGGACAGCACACAACACCCAGCCATCACGAGGTAGAGAAAATCCCTGACCCCGCCGGCAATCGAACCCGGGAACCCGCGCGTGGGAAGCGAGAACGCTACCGCACGACCACGAGATGCGGGCGGATGACTTAACACTTTTCATTATTTAGAGTCAATTGTCACTTATCATACAACACAGATATCTTGTCTAAATCATTTTGCAATTGGTATTAATCATCTGATGACTTTACGATATGGCAAACTACAGCATCATGTGGAAATAAGCGTAGAGGGCTGCTCACATTGTTTCCTAAATCATATATGTAGCATTAACAGTTTTATGGTGCTGTTACTTTTTATTACACGGTACACAAAGCGGAATGCGTATTCGTTAACGTTTTTAACAACTATGATTTACGTTAAACAATGAATATATTTTTATTTATTTTTTTGAAACTTCAGGAAAAGGTACCTTTTGTTTATTGTGCGACTATCTGCCCTCACATTACATATTATATTTGATACCGAGATGTCACAGCGCGGCCACTAGCACTGTAAACAACATTCGAAAAAATCCTACTATTTATTATCTTAAAATTTCGTTTTGATCCGGCTGCTTTCTTTTTAATTATGTTGTTAAAGTGTTTGTTTTGCCATAAAATGTTGTCACCTTCACTTAAGTTCGTCGAATTTAAAAATTAGCATTTTGGCAAGAGTCGGCACTTTTCCTGTATAGAAATTAGGAACATGGTGTCTTGGACCACGAGTAGATATATAGTATCAAAACTTGTACGTTGAACTGCATGGTGTTGAGTTAGAACCATCTAATTACTTCATTACTTCTTTACTTCATTAAATGAAAAAAAATCGTTAAATCATAAGTAGTCATTCTTGGCACAGTGACAAAAGCCATTTTTCTTCACACGTTGACGTACATCTCCCAGTATGATGTTATTCAATGTTCTGTCACTCGTACTAGAACACCACGTCCAAGCTGTGAATTAAAGTACGCTCGGTTTAATATCTTCCGGAGCATTAACATAGATGGATGCACTCTTATACAACACCAGATTGCCAGTTATGCCTTCGACTTCGTACAGCAGATAAAAACAAAGACATATTTAGTCCGGACAAAAGATCATCTGTCGATCCATTACAGTAATTATAATACTAACAAGCGTTGCTGTGAATGTCCGGAGCTTATTTTTTCCCCGGCATCATCTGTGGACCAGGTTCCCTCTTAAGAGGCTCCGCTATAGCCACATTTCGCTCCGGAAAGCGCAGTATACGTTAGCTAATAATTACTGCTATAATTAACATACATTTCAAGACATGACTTTATACTTTCTTTAAATTTTCAAAACTTTTAACAAATGACTCGACATTCCAAGTGGTGGAACCTTGTAGAAAGAAAACACTCACCGAAATCAGGAGAGAATGATACTTTATAGGTTGTCATTTTCACAACACCTTTAATCATCATAGTTAATTCAGCTCCTGTACTTTGAGACAAGGTAACTAAATTTATTTATTGCTCTCCATCCCTAGAGGTTCACTCAGTGTAAGACAGACTACCGGAGGTTTTCGAACCTGTGCAGTTCCCAGTACTGCGCAACAGAGTCTTTGAGCTGTGAAAGAGCTCGCTAGTTAGTGGTCAACGGCAATCGAAAGGACGAATATTTTGCTACAACAGTGATACACTGAGCTGCCAAAGTGATGGGATAGCGATACGCACATATACAGATGGCGGTAGTATCGTGTACACAAAGTATAAAATGGCAGTGTATTGGCGGAGCTGTCATTTGTGCTCAGCTGATTTATGTGAAAAGGTTTCCGACATGACTATAGCTGCACGAAGGGAAGTAACAGACTTTGAACGCGGAATGGTAGTTGGACATTCTGTTTCGAAAATCGCTAGGGAAGTCAATATTCCGAGATCCACTGTGTCGATAGAGGCCGAGAGAGCCATATTTCATACATTACATATCACCACGGACAACGCAGTGGCCGACGGACTTCACATGACGACCGAGAGCAGCGGCGTTTGTGTAGAATTGTCAGTGCTAACAGAGAAGCAACAGTACATTAAAAACCCCAGAAATCAATGTGGGACGCGCGATGGACGTATCCGGTAGGACGCTGGGGCACAATGTGGCTTTAATGGGCTATGGCAGTAGGCGACCAACACGAGTGCCTTTGCTAACAGCACGACATGGTCTGCAGCGCCTCTCCTCGGTTCATGACCATATCGGCTGAACTCGAGACAGCTGTAAAACCGTAGCCTGGTCAGATGAGTCGCAATTTTAGTTGGTAAGAACTGGTGGTAGTGGTCGAGTGAGGGGCAGACCCCACGAAGCCATGGACCCAAGTTGTCAACAAGGCACTGTGTGAACTTGTGGTGGCTCCATAATGGTCCGGGCTATGTTTACGAGGAATGTACTGGATCCTCAGGTTCAACTGAACCGATCATTGACTGTAAACGGCTACGTTCGGCTACTTGGAGACCGTTTGTAGTCATTCATGGACCTGATGTTCCAAAACATTGCTTCTGTCTCTGTGGATGACAATACTCGACGTCACCGGGCCACAACTGTTCGCGATTGGTTTGAAGAACTTTCTGGACAATTTGAGCGAATGATTTGGGCACCCAGATCACGTGACGTGAATCCCATCGAACATTTATAGGACGTATTTGAGAGGTCAGTTCGTGCATAAAATTCAACAACGGTGTTTTGCAATTATGGATTGCTATCGAGGCAGCTGGGCTCAGTACTTCTGCAGGGGACTTCCAAAGACTTGCTGAGTGCATGTCAAGTCGAGTTGCTGCACTACGCCGGGAAAAATGAGGTCCGACACGATATTAGGAGGTATCCCACAATTTATTACCTCAGTGTAGTTTAGAAATTGAACAGTAATTTCAGTGATTTATTTATTTCTTAATTTTTCTTCCATTATGGTGTCACAGACTAATACCATGAAAATATGCGATATAAATGAGGATTAAAAAATTCCGAAAAATATTAAAGACTGAATAGGTTTCAATATTGCAGAGACTGCAACATATAGTTTGTAAGCAAACTGCTGCGATTGGCTTTATACAGAAAATGTCCATGATATTCTCCAGCAGCGACTGGTGTTATGGTGGTAATGCGCATGCCTGGAAAAAGTCACGGGATCGATTCCTGGCAAGACTTCTGTCCGCCTTCAGTCCAACCTTCGTATCTTAATGATATGAGAAGCCACCGAGACGCGCATGGTGGGGATTGGATGTCAAACTGTATGTATTCTTTCCCCGGTGGGATGACTGCTTACTCTAGGGAAACGTAAAAGCTGAAGAAACGTCCAGTTGGAAAATCTGCGGACGGGCGCCGAACCACACAAAAACTAGTTTTACTATCAAATTTTCCAATCCGTTACAGTCAGCATTCTTGGACGAAAGGGCGAAAAAAAAAACACAGTGCATGTCAGCTCATTTTCATGTCACGAACTACTTGAACTGGCGAAACTACCATTGCGCGATAGAGAGAAATCCTTCTTCAAATGATTATCGCGCTTAGAAGACGCCACTTGCTCTTTATGTAATATTTACTTAACGCTTTGGTACTACACTGCTTGACAACTGCTAAGGAACAACTTGCTAAAGAACAACTGCCAGTTGCTACAGAACAACCGACTATTGCCACGGGACATCCTATCAGTGATAGTAAAAGGAAATGTAGAGGGCGGGAAGTGTTGACTGCAGCGGAGGCTGTGCAAGAATGCTCTGTACACTTTCGACGGTTCTAGCGGTACGGTGTTTGACGAACGTTGACGTGGAACCCATTAGTGCGACATTCAATGTGGTACAGCAACATGTCGGCAAAATATCATCTGAGTGCTTACGGTCTTGGGCGAGCAGCAGGACGGCTCTAAACCGGTCAAAGTGTCACTACCGTGACCACAGTAATGGGCGTGTCTAAAAGTGTCAGTTCGCGCTTGAAAAAGGCCGCTGAAGGTGGAAGTGCTATGCGAAATCTTGCCGGTGGTCGTAGAAGGTCCACAACACCGTAAAACAGATACTTAGGTGTAGCCGTAGCTGTGCATATTCATGAAAATTTCCACATGTTGGGAACTGATGAGTGCTTCCCAATTTTGCATATACAAGATCTGGAATAACTGGATATTGCTATACATAGTGTGGGAAATAATAGTACTTTACATGAACAGCTCACAGGTGAAAACAACAACTATTCTCAGAAGCTACACTGCTGGCCACCGTAAATGCATCACCAAGAAAGACAAGAGGTAGCACAACAAAATTTATTTTGTAGATAACATGTTGACCAAGTATCAAATGATTACGTTTACAGACGTCTGTGACATGTGGTTCCTGCCAGAATCAGTAGCCAGAGTAGCCGCCATTGTTGGAGATCACCGCTGCCACACGTCTCGGCATTGAGTCAAAGAGACGTTGGATGTGTTCCTGGGGTACAGCAGCCCAAGCAGCTTCCACACGTTGCCAAAGATCATCTGGTGTGGCAGCTGGGGATGTAATCTGGGTCACTCGTTGAGCAACCATGGACCACATGTTTTCTATCGGCGAAAGATCCGGAGAGCGAGCCGGCCAGGGAAGCACTTCAATCTGGTTATTGACGAAGAACCTTTGGACAATGCGTGCCACGTGTGGTCGCGCATTATCCTGTTGAAATATGGCTGTGGCCGAGCCCTGAAGGTAAGGAAGGACAACTGGCTCCAGCACCTCGGATATGTAGCGCCGGCTATTTAAAGTACCGGCAATCCGTACTAGAGGCGTGCGAAAATAATATCCAATACCGCCCCATGCCATAATACCCGGTGCAAGACCAGTGTGACGGTGCATAATGCAGCTGTCCAGCATCCTCTCTCCACGGTGTCTCCACACTCGAATCCGACCATCGTGGTGCTGCAGATAGAAGCGTGCCTTGTCAGTCAAGACAACGTCATTCCATTCTGCCGTCCACATCCGTCTGTCATCACACCATTGGCGACGGAGACGTCTGTGGTTCTGCGTCAATGGTAGACGAAGCAATGGACGTCTTGCGGACAGACCACTCTGCTGTAAACGGCGTCGAATGGTACGCGCAGACACTGGATGATGCGTTACAGACGCAATGTGCTGTGCTATGGTTCGGGATGTCACTGAGCGATCCGTCACTGCCATGCGCACAATTTGCCTATCAGCACCGAGGTGAATGCGATCGACCACGTCGGTCCGTCGTACCCTCCTGCATCCAACGGTCACATATCCGCATTACAGTTTGATTTCGTCCAACACGGCTAGCGATTTCTCTGTATGATAATCCACAATCTCGGTAAGCCACTATCCTTCCTCTGTCGAACTCGGATACTTGATCAAACGATGTTCGCTGTTGTCTACGAGGCATAACTGATCGTCTTGTGAAACAACCACAAGGTAAACACACGTGCCGAACGTACACTCGTCGAAATCGCCAAGCCTTAAATGGCGCTATGAGGTGGCGCCACAGGCGCGTGATATGCGTCTGCGCTGAAATTCTAATCAGTTGCATATCTCATCGCTGCAAACCCATGGTGTAAATTTCACTTGATTCGGATGCTTCCTTCAGGGTGTTGCATTTACGGTGGCCAGCAGTGTACTTAGATCTCTTTTAATATCCGTTAATCATTGATTTCACAGCTTTCTTTTCAAGATGAGATTTAAATTTCTGGGATATTTGACATACTTATAATCTCTTTTTTCCGGTATGCTGCTTAGCATTCATGTTTAGATTCACGAAGTGCTCACTCGCGTTACGTCTGCACTATGTGCCAAAAGTATCCGGACAACCACAAAAACATACGTTATTCACATTAGGTGCATTGTACTGCCACCTACTGACAGGCATTCCACATCAGCGATCTCAGTAGTCATTAGACATTGTGAGAGAGCAGAATGGGGCGCTCCACGGAACTCATGGGCTTCAAACGTGGTCAGGTGATTGGGTGTCACTTGTGTCATACGTCTGTACGCGAGTTTTCCACACTCCTAAACATCCCTAGGTCTACTATTTCTGTTGTGATAGTGAACTGGAAACGTGAAGGGACACGTACAGCATGAAAGCGTGCAGGCCGACCTCATCTGTTGACTGAGAGAGACCGCCGACAGTTGGAAAAATGTTCAAATGTGTGTGAAAGCTCATGGGACTTAACTGCTAAGGTCATCAGTCCCTAAGCTTACATACTACTTAACCTAAATTATCCCAAGGACAAACACACACACACATGCCCGAGGAAGGACTCGAACCTCCGCCGGGACCAGCCGCACAGTCCATGACTGCAGCGCCTAAGACCGCTCGGCTAGTCCGCGCGGCCGACAGTTGGAGAGGGTCGTAACGTGATCCATCCAGACCATCACACAGGAATTCAAACTGCATCAGGATCCACTGCAAGTAATTTGACAGTTAGGCGGGAGGTGAGGAAACGCGTATTTCATGGTCGAGCGGGTGCTCATCAGCCACACATCACGCCCGTAAATGCTAAACGGCGCCTCGCTTGGTGTAAGGAGCGTAGACATTGGACGATTAAACAGTGGAAAAACATTGTGTGGAGTGACGAATCACGGTACACAATGTGACGATCCGATGGCAGGGTGTGGGTATGGCGGATGCCCGGTGAAGTCATCTGCCAGCGTGTGTAGTGCCAACAATAAAATTCGGAGGTGATGGTGTTATGGTGTGGTCATGCTTTTCATTTTTCAGCACAGGCTTACATAGATGTTTTAAGCACCTTCATGTTTCCCACTGTTGAAGATGATCAAGATATTTGGTTTGTGCTGCGCTCAACTACACGGTTATCAGCGCCCATACAAATTCCCAATCTTAACTCAGTCCAGTCTGGCCACTAGCACGAATGATGATGAAATGATGAGGTCAACACAGACACCCAGTCCCCACCGTTGAAGAGCAATTCCGGAATGGTGGTTGTATCTTTCAACACTATCGATCACCTGTTCGTAATGCACGGCCTGTGGCGGAGTGGTTACACAATAAAATCCCTGTAATGGGCTGGCCTGCACAGAGCCCTGACCTGAATCCTATAGAATACCTTTGGGATGTTTTGGAATTCCGACTTCGTGCCAGACCTCACCGACCGTCATCGATATCTCTACTCAGAGCAGCACTCCATGAAAGGGCTGCTATTCCGCAAGAAACCTTCCAGCACCCGCTTGTACGTATGCCTGGGAGAGTGGAAGCTGTCATCAAGGGCCAACGCTATGTTGAATTCCAGCGTTACCGGTGGAGGATGCCACGAACTAGTAAGTCATTTCCAGACATGTGTCCGGATACTTTTGATCACATGTCTCTTTGCCTGTGGGATGTGCCGTCGTGCAGGAAAATACACCGGCCGTCTATGCATAATTACAGCTGCTGTTGTGACATTGCCAGTGCCTTGACAACATACAGAATTCTATAGTAACCTACTTTATCAACTGATGCTGATGTGGATATATACCTTACGTGGACACGGCTGCGAGGGAAGTAGCCACATTATTTTATTATTACTTTTATTGTCCTTGTCTATGTTTGGAGATTGTTGTTGTTGTGGTCTTCAGTCCTGAGACTGGTTTGATGTAGCTCTCCATGCTACTCTGTCCTGTGCAAGCTTCTTCATCTCCCAGTATCTACTGCAACCTACATCCTTCTGAATCTGCTTGGTGTAATCGTCTCTTGGTCTCCCTCTACGTTTTTTACCCTCCACGCTGCCCTCCAATACTAAATTGGTGATCCCTTGATGCCTCACAACATGTCCTACCAACCGATCCCTTCTTCTAGTCAAGTTGTGCCACAAACTTGTCTTCTCCCCAATCCTATTCAATACCTCCTCATCAGTTATGTGATCTACCCATCTAATCTTCAGCATTCTTCTGTAGCACCACATTTCGAAAGCTTCTTTTCTCTTCTTATCCAAACTATTTATCGTTCATGTTTCACTTCACTACACTCAATACAAATACATCCAGAAACGACTTCCTGACACTTAAATCTATACTCGATATTAACAAATTTCTCTTCTTCAGAAACGCTTTCCTTGCCATTGCCAGTCTACATTTTATATCCTCTCTACTTCGACCATCATCAGTTACTTTACTCCCCAAATAGCAAAACTCCTTTACTACTTTAAGCGTCTCATTTCCTAATCTAATTCCCTCAGCATCACCCGACTTAATTCGACAACATTCCATTAACCTCGTTTTGCTTTTGATGATGTTTATCTTATATCCTCCTTTCAAGACACTATCCATTCCGTTCAACAGCTCTTCCAAGTCCTTTTCTGTCTCTGACAGAATTACAGAAAAATGGTTCAAATGGCTCTGAGCACTATGGGACTCAACATCTTAGGCCATAAGTCTCCTAGAACTTAGAACTACTTAAACCTAACTAACCTAAGGACATCACACACACCCATGCCCGAGGCAGGATTCGAACCTGCGACCGTAGCAGTCCCGTGGTTCCGGACTGCAGCGCCAGAACTGCACGGCCACCGCTGCCGGCGACAGAATTACAATGTCATCGGCAACTTGTACGATAATTATGATATTAAGGATTGACTTTCGAAAGGGTAAATTCTAATATTTTTAACACTGTAAATATGTGGTTGAACCAGCATTTTAACACTACATTTTTAATGTTTTCTAGCTGTTGTAAATGTGTGAACTGACAAGATATTGAATAACACAGAAAATAAATAACAATGCACATTAAATGTGTTCCATCGTGGAAATCGTTCGTAACAGGGATTTTGTCCACATCAGGTTACACCCTTCAAGTGATCGTTCCTATCATATTCCTGAAAATTTACAATTCTTCCTGGGATATTCTGTATAGATATAGAGTACCATACTTGATGTGGGCGTCAAAGTTTTTCTGCGACTGAGCGAAAGTTACGTGTGGCTACAAATGAAACCCGACAGTTGGCCGCTGCAAGTGCGGCAACAGCAGCGCCCCTGGCGGCATACGGACAGCGCCCGCTCCTCTCTACTGGCGCTAGTCCGGCATTCCGGCGCTGGCGCGTGCCGCACATTCATCACGCGGGCCGACCCGCCCCCGCGACAGACACGCAATTAACGCCTGCAGCCAAAGACCCCCCGCTGCGGCGGCGCTGGCTGTGGTCTGATTCATGCGCCTCTTGGCAGCCGCCGTCCCAGTCTGCAGCGCGCCTGGAACGGGCTTATTGACCTGACGCGACAGCGAAAACAACAGGGCTGTGTGGGGCAACCCCGAGTTGGCAAGAGAGGCTGAATATCAGCCGAGTCGCAACTCGCAGGTCTTTCTACGCAAGCGACGTAAGTGATTTTTTCCTCCGGTTTATAAACTCAAGGGATTGATCGATGAGTAGAAACGGCACAAAAAAGTTCTGTCAAAGCTATGTCCGTCGGTGCATGGTTTCCATGCTAGAGACCATTTATTCAAACATACGTTGTTGCCGGCCGGAGAGCCGAGCGGTTCTAGGCGCTACAGGCTGGAACCGCGCGACTGCTACGATCGCAGGTTCGAATCCTGCCTCGGGCATGGATGTGTGTGATGTCCTTAGGTTACTAAGGTTTAAGTAGTTCTAAGTTCTAGGGGTCTGATGACCTCAGAAGTTAAGTCCCATAGTGCTCAGAGCCATTTGAACCATACGTTGTTACAAGGACTGAGGTCTAATACGCGCTGTTCCATGCAGCCACAGTTACAGTATGTGTTACAAATGGTTTCCATGTGCCTCTACGCATGCGTGCACGTGCCATAGCATGGTCTGCCTCACACGTTCACTGCATCGAAAAGTACCAAAGTCAGCATGAATACGCTGCTCCAGTGTTTTCACATCTGGAATGGGCTCTGCATATGATACTTCTGAGATTGCCCCATAACTAGAAATCGCAGAGGTCGAAATCCGGCGAACGAGCAGTCCATGCAACTGGACCCCTTCAACCAATCCATCGACCAGGGAAGACATGACTGAGATGCGTTTGGAAGTTAATCCCGAAGCGAACTGAAGCACCATCATGTAGCAGCCACATAACCCTTGTAATCATCAATGGAAATTTTTCCAGCTGCGGAGGCAAATTCAAAGGAACAACGATAGTTCCGCTCTGGTAGGTGACGTGAAAGGAAGACTGGTCTCAAACCACGGTCGCCAAGTATCCCACCCCGCACATTTCGGCTGCACCGTTGCTGATAATTCGCTGTTACCATACCATGGGGGTTCGGCACACTATCCCACAGTTAGAAGTTGAAGATACCACTGCGCGTAACATACCCTTATCTGTAAGTAAGATGGACGAAACATATCCCGGGATCATGGTTGCCTGGTGAAGCAACCAGTGACAAAACTGCTCCAGATGTGGTAAGTCTGTCGCTAATAAGCCGTGCACACGCTGTAAGTGATGAGTATAGTAATAACTGGCAAGGAGAACGTTCCAAACGGTCGTCTAGCATACCCTGCACTGTCGGGCCAACTGCCTGGTACTGACACGGTGGTCGCCTTCCACAGTGCTAATCACATTTTCCTCAAAGGCTGGTGCCCGAACATTTCGGTTACGTCCTCCATGATTTCATGCTTCCTGAAACGACCCTGTACCAGACAAACGGCGAAACACTGTTGCAAATATTGAATGCTGTGGTTGTTGTCGGTGGGGATAGGTCTCCTGATATAACCTTGCTGTCCGCCCCTGGTTGCCATTTGCCTTTCCGTAAGTAAACACCATGTCAGCAAGCTCACCATTCGAATACGGAACAATTGTGTGCAACGCTGAATCAGACCCACTAAAAGGTGAATCAGCAAGAGAAGTGAATCTGACACAACATTATAATTACTATGGCAGGGGAGGGTGCTAGGGCACGACGTATGGGGAACAGAACCACCCTCCAGGAGGAAAGCGTGAGTAATGTAACGGTGACTATGTGGTACAGCGCGTATTAGACCGCCGTCTCTGTAACAAAGTACGACTGAATAAATGGTCTCTAGCATGGAAACCATGTATTTCCGGACACAAGATCATTAGACTTTTTCATTCAGATCCTCTCATCGTTCAATTCCTACAGTTTGTACGCGGTGGGAAAAATCACCGTTTACATGCAGCAGGATTTTGGAACATATACTGAGTTCGAACATTATGGAATACAGCGAAGAAAACGATTTATTGGCACAAAACACTGAATCAGAAACCCTCGATCTTGTTAAACTCAGCTGACTTCACACGAAGTAATCAGTGCTATCGTGGGCCTCAAGTTGATTCCATGCTTCTAGATTTCCAGAAGAGTTTTGGTACCATTCTTCACAAGTGGCTTCTAATAAGATTACACGCCTCTGGAGTTTCGTAATTGTTTTACGTCTGAATTTGAGATTCCCTGTGAAGAACGTGACGGTTCGTAACTGCCGACGCGAAGTCATCGAGAGAAACAGAAGCGATATTATGAAATGAATCTAAAGCAGCCAACTAGTTGCAACGAAAGGTGGTTTTGTTCGACATTTTTCCTTGTTTTCGACTGATGTAAACACGTTTTCTGCAGAACAACATGCAACAAAATTTCACACTGGGAAGAGAAAAACCAGTAAGAAACGATGTGACATTTGTCCAATGAAAATATGAAATCAGTGAGTGTCACTGGATGCACCAATGTCGTTTTAAGATTGTCGTTTGAGAAACATAGGACTGCAGCGCTAAAGTGAATAAATTTGCAGTTCTGTTTGGTGCGTATAAAATTGTATAAAGGAAGTGATTTTGCTCTGTTTAAAACTGAATAGTGTGATGTGAGGTTGCTAGTTAACCAAGAGTCTTTGTTATACATATTTAAAATATATAAATGCGATAATACGTTTAATCTCAGGAGTGGTGCTCAAATTGTAAGTCACTGTTTTGACTAAGTCAGTGGTTCAAACGTGCAAGTTTTTTATTAGGCAGGTGAATCAGATATCGCCCTAAAATGTTTTTCATCGTGTTGATTCACAGTCATGCATACTTTTTAAAAGAGTAAACCGCCATTTGACAGTGTATTTCTATATTTATCTTCTGTACAATTTAGATTTTGGCTCTTATACAATAATCAAGTACAATGCTAAAACTTGTTATTCGATCATTGTCATATCTTGTAAAGCAGTCCAAAGCAGGTAAACGAGGCTAACACATGTGTATAAGATGTAACTGTAAAAGAATCCTTAAAGAAATCTGAAAGACGTGTGTAGCCTTGTTACCTGCTTTGCACTACCTTAACAGATATGACATAATAATGACCTAATAACTTTCAGTATTGTACTTGATAATGGCATAAAAGCAGAAATCTAGGTAATACAGACAATAAATATAGTAAAACAGAGTGAAACAGCGGTCTACTCTTTTAAAAATATCTCGGGGTCTTTCATTTTCACCTTTTAGCCGACCAGCTTCGTGTTAGTAGTGTTTCGTGCGACTGCAGAGCCACTTGGGCTTCATCTACATCTACATGGTTACTCTGCAATTCACATTTAAGTGCTTGGCAGAGGGTTCACCGAACCACAATCATACTATCTCTCTACCATTCCACTCCCGAACAGCACGCGGGAAAAACGAACACCTAAACCTTTCTGTTCCAGCTCTGATTTCTCTTATTTTATTTTGATGATCATCCCTTCTATGTAGGTTGGGCTCAACAAAATATTTTCGCATTCGTAAGAGAAAGTTGGTGACTGAAATTTTGTAAATAGATCTCGCCGCGACGAACAACGTCTTTGCTTTAATGACTTCCATCCCAACTCGCGTATCATATCTGCCACACTCACCCCCCTATTACGTTATAACACAAAACGCTCTGCTCTTTTTTGCATCCTTTCGATGTCCTCCGTTAATCACACCTGGTAAGGATCCCACACCGCACAGCAATATTCTAACAGAGGACGAACAAGTGTAGTGTAAGTTGTCTCTTTAGTGGACTTGTTACATGTTCTAAGTGTCCTGCCAATGAAACGCAACCTTTGGCTCGCCTTCCCCACAATATTATCTATGTGGTCTTTCCAACTGAAGTTGTTCGTAATTTTAACACCCAGGTACTTAGTTGAATTGACAGCCTTGAGAATTGTACTGTTTATCGAGTAATCGAATTCCAACGGATTTCTTTTGGAACTCATGTGGATCACCTCACACTTTTCGTTATTTAGCGTCAACTGCCACCTGCCACACCATATAGCAATCTTTTGTAAATCGCTTTGCAACTGATACTGGTCTTCGGATGACCTTACTAGACGGTAAATTACAGCATCATCTGCGAACAACCTAAAGAATTGCTCAGATTGTCACCCAGTTCATTTATATAGATCAGGAACAGCAGAGGTCCCAGGACGCTTCCCTGGGGAACACCTGATATCACTTCAGTGTTATTCGGGCAGAAAGATTTTGGAACTACGAATGCTAGTGAACATAGACTAATTGCTGGTCTACCTACGATTGAATATTTCAGCAGAGGTGATTTTGTTCTTGTATAAAGACTTGCACGCAGTTTTCACTAAGCGAAGAAACCCCAACAGTTGTTGGACCAATAGTATTTTGTTTTTCATTAAAAGTTTCAGAATAAAATAATTCTATCTTTTGACATAAGGTGTAACGACAGGAACAATGTGTTATAATTCGAAAATGAAAATGTGACAGGAAACTGACGACCAAATATTACTCTAATAAAGGTTTGATGAACTAACGTCGCCTTCCATCCTATATAATCAGTGGAACAAACGTTCCTATCTCACTTTATGAAACAGGGAAACTAAGAATTATAAAACGAAAAATGCCGTTAAAAAAAGGACACTGGATGAACAGAAACACGAAACATTTGAGACATATAAAAATATTAGAAAGAGGAAACGGAATAAGATGCGTGAGAGACAATTACACCGGAAAAAGAAGCAACCACCGTCCTTCTAGTCTGGCCGTACTGGCAGGGAAACAGTAATAAACTGAAGGCGTGCAATACGGCGAGTGCGCGTGCAGCACGTGATGCAAATCCAGCTGCTGTGTGTAGCTATGGTAACTGGAAGGTTTAGAAACCGGAGCGGTAAAATTAAATACAAGAGTATGGATGAACGCTATGGAGGAAAATAACCTGTACCCCATTAAACAAGTTAAAAGAAAAACCAAAACTAGTTAACAAAATTAGAGTTAAAAGTACATCTATTTCCCCTTACAGTTTCATTTTTGGATTAGGCTTATTATAACATACTTTCCGTCTTTACAGTGTATGCCAGATGATTTAACTTTGTGATTCCAGAACAGGTCGTCAACAATAAAATATTATTGGTTCAATAACTTTGGCAGTTTCTTCATTCTATGAAAATGTATATGCACAGTACTGATTTTTTAATTCTTTTGGATTGTCTTTAACTTAAAATATTTATTTATAACTATTTTTTGATCCCTCTTTTTTGTGAAATAATTGTTGAGATTGTCCAATGAAGAGAACTCTTTGTACACAGTTCTCGAACTGTCAGATTTCATTGCAGTTTTAGTTACTATGTTCTTCTGCTCTAAGCCTGTAATTCACATTGGTAACTGCCAACGATTGCTCCGCCTTTACTCCAGAATTAATGATTTTATGCTATCTTGAATCCGTATTGTATTCAGTAACAACCTGTGGAAAGCCACGATTCGAATAAATTTTTAATGTGATTTGAATAATTCTTTTCGTTATAGCCCATGCTATTATCCTGCTGGATTATATTCTTAATGTTTTCCTTTTATAATCACAATCAGTGTATTAATTCATTCAAATGATCGCTATATTTACCCTTCAATTCTAGGCGTCTCATGAATGATCTACTTGGGCTTAAAGCTACAGTGAATGACCGAACCCCTTTGTTGAGGGTACGGTAGTCATTTCCGCATTCTGTATAGTACACTGAGTAGTATGCATTAGGGTTAAAATTGTTGAAACTGTTGATATACCATAGCTTTCCTCAACAACGCAAGGAGGGGAGGGAGAGGTGGTGGCTCGTGGCTGTTGAGTATCAATTGCCGCATGGCCACGGCGTAGGGAGACGTTTGCAGCCTTTGACCTGTATCTCGCTGAGAGAAAAAAATGTTTAAATTTGATGTAGGTTGTATCAGTGTAATAGTAGATGAGGTATATGATGAAAATATTGGTTTGTTTCTACTCATGTGAAAGTGCAATAAAAATAAAATATATGTTACGACTCTGACCTGTGATGGAATAATTTGCTTATCCTCGACAAAAGGAGAACAAAAATAATGTCCCTCTCCCTGTAGTGAAATTTGCTGCCGTCCAGAAGATGGTAAGGAGTTTACAAGATACGTTAGCGTGAAGTGCAGTGTAAAACCTGTATTCGACCAGTGGATCTCAAACAGAATAACATATTTTTGGCAACAAAAGTTGTTTTTGTTGTTGTGGACTTCAGTCCTGAGACTGGTTTGATGCAGCTCTCCATGCTACTCTATCCTGTGCAAGCTTCTTCATCTCCTAGTACCTACTGAAACCTACATCCTTCTGAATCTGCTTAGTGTATTCATCTCCTGGTCTCCCTCTATGATTTTTACCCTCCACGCTGCCCTCCAATACTAAATTGGTCATCGCTTGATGCCTCAGAACATGTCCTACCAACCGATCCCTTCTTCTAGTCAAGCTGTGCCACGAACTCCATTTCTCCCCAGTTCTATTCAATACCTCCTCATTAGTTACGTGATCTACCCATCTAATCTTCAGCATTCTTCTGTAGCACCACATTTCGAAAGTTTCTATTCTCTTCTTGTCCTAACTATTTATCGTTCATGTTTCACTTCCACACATGGCTACACTACATACAAATACTTTCAGAAACGACTTCCTGACACTTAAATCTACACTCGATGTTAATAAATTTCTCTTCTTCATAAACGCTTTCCTTGCCATTGCCAGTCTACATTTTATATCTTCTCTACTTCGACCATCATCAGTTATTTTGCTCCCCAAATAGCAAAACTCCTTTACTACTTTAAGTGTGTCATTTCCTAATCTAATTCCCTCTGCATCACCCGACTTAATTCGACTGCATTCCATTATCCTCGTTTTGCTTTTGTTGATGTTCATCTTATATCCTCCTTTCAAGACACTGTCCGTTCCATTCAACTGCTCTTCCAAGTCCTTTGCTGTCTCTGACATAATTACAATGTCATCGGCGAAGCTCAATGTTTTTATTCCTTCTCCATGGATTTTAATACCTACTCCGAATTTTTCTTTTGTTTCCTTTACTGCTTGCTGAATATATAGATTGAATAACATCGGGGAGAGGCTACAACCTTGTCTCACTCCCTTCCCGACCACTGCTTCCCTTTCATGTCCCTCGACAAAAGTAATTTTTCATAAAAGTACTTTGTTCTCTCTGCGTTATTGTCAATAGCTACTGGTTTGGAAGACATTAGAGAAGATTTTGTGTGAGACATACGTTCGTATTTCCTGAATGCATGTTTTCTTTTAAACGAAATAAAAGTATACCAGTATTTATTATTGCGTATACACTACCAGATGAAACCTGCCAGGGTAGCCGAGAGCGCCAACGCGCTGCTTCCTGGACTCGCGTAGGCGCGGCGGCCCCGGATCGAATCCTCCTGGCGGATTAACGACGGCGGCCAGTGTGTCGGCCAGACTGGATGTGGTTTTTAGGTGGTTTCCCACATCCTACTAGGTAATAACCGGGCTGGTCCCCACGTCCTGCCTCAATTACACGAGTCGCAGACATTTGAAACACATTCACACTATTTCACGATTTGCACTGGGTGCAGACAGCTGGGGTACTCAAATTCCGTCCTCGGGGGTGGCGGCAGGAAGGGCATCGGGCTACTCCTTAACTTAACCATGCCAAATCCGTACTTATCCCTGCCGACCCTGCACACAATGCGGGATAAAGGCAGTAGCAAAAGAAAGAATACACTACCAGAAAAAAATTCACTTGGAAAGATGACATATATTTTAATCCAATGATATCATATGCCATCTGGCGGATAATAGATGTACCGATAATGGTTTCATAGTCGTCCGCCAACACACAGCGTAGTGACATAGCTACCAGAGCGCCATCTGCGCCTACCTTTTTATAGGGAATGTTCGTAGCCAGAAGGTTCAGAGTGGTGCAAACATGTGAAGCAAGCAGACAACCATACCATGGAGACGCACCCGTTCTTCGTACAGCCAAATAAGCGAATTTGAAAAGGTTCAAATTGTGGCCTTCCGAGTAGCGGGATGGTCCTTTTGGGGAACTGCCACACCAGATGGTCCTGCTGCATTAGTTGTGCCATGTTGCTGGTATCAGTGGCCACGTGAACGTTCTCACACCTGTAGACGAGGTTCTGGAAGTGCGCGCAGAACAGATGCCCGCCAGGATCGTCATATTGTGAAGGCAGCAGTGGCAGATCGTACAGGTACCACAGCACAGGTAAGAGGACTTGTGAGCCCAGACGTGTCAACACGAACTGTTGCGAATGAGCTACTAGCAGTGGGACTACGGGCACGCACAGCTTAGCCCGTCTTCCAGTCACACCACAGCATCTACGTTCACGGATTGACTGCTGTCGTCAAGGATCACTCAGGGACTGGGTGTTGTGTTGTCCTTATCATCATAATTTTATCCCCATCAACACGCAAGTCGCTAAAGTGGCGTCAACTCGAAAGACTTGCACCAGGCGACTGGTCTACCCAACGGGAGGCCCTAGCCACACGACATTTCCATTCACTTGGAAAGTCACGCCGTGGTCTTCAGCGATGAAAGCAGATTCTGTCTGCACGCAAGTGATGCTCGTTTTCCCCTATGATGTAGACCTGGTGAGCGATGTCTCGTAGAGTGCATTCGCTCAAGACACACTGGCCCCACCACAGGCCTTACGGTCAGGGCTGCGAAAGGTACAGCTCTCGTTCACCTTTGGTGTTTCTGGCGGGGACGCTAACTAGCGCTCGGTACGTGCAGAACGGTGTTAGATCCCTTCTTCTGCCGTTCTTACAACAGGAAGGTGATAATGCTCGCCTACAAACTGCCTGTGAAACTGAATGTACTGTGAAAGACGTGCTGCAACTTCCATGGCCAGCACGGTGTCTGGACTTGTCTCCAGTCGAGATTGTGTGGGATATGATGGCATGTGGGATGAGAAGTGACTCGTGCGGTTCGTCAGCCAACGACTTACTACGTGAACTGGTCAAACAGGCGTGACATAACGTATCCCACGACAGTATTCACCATCTGTACGATCGACTGGATGCCAGAATCAGCGCCAGCATTCCCGCCCGTGGAGACTACACCAAGCAGTAATAAGGATATTTCAGCATGGGCCGATATCTGATACATCAGAAGCGCTTATACGAATGACCTGTAAATGCAATCATTTCATGTACTCCATATGCACTGTTCCAACAATAAATCCTGAGTGAATTGGAAATCTCTTGCAGGATGTACCAATTTCTTTCTGTCAGTATACGCGACATCGTTTCAGTCTAAAATAGTTGTTATAAATAAAGGACAGAGAGTGTAAAACACGTGAAAAACTGAAGGCTGTGTATAAAAGTTACAATTGACTGGCAGTAAACAAGGAAATATCTTTTATATATAAAACGAATTAAGCGCATTCACTATTTGCATGTTACTTGATAGTTGGCAACGGCCTTGCCGCAGTGGATACATCGGTTCCCATCAGGTTACCCAAGTTAAGCGCTGTCGGACGTGGAGGGCACTTGGATGGGTGACCATCCGGGCCGCCATGCACTGTTGCCATTTTCCGGGATGCACTCAGCCTCGTGATGCCAGTTGAGGAACTACTCGACCGAATAGTAGCGGCTCCGGCCAAAGAAAACCATCATAACGACCGGGACAGCGGTGTGCTGACCACACACCCCTCCTATCTGCATCCTCCACTGAGGATGACACGGCGGTCGGATGGTCCCGATGGGCCACTTGTGGTCTGAAGACGGAGTGATGGAAAGTTGAATGTTAAAAGGCAGCAGTCATTAAGGCACTTAAGTCAATGATAGCAAATGAAGTAATAATGGTGTTTGATCTGAGAAAGTGATTTATTCTTGGTGTAATTACGCCGTAGGTCAGGAACATAGACATTGAGGAAGAAGGATCAGTGAATATCGAAAGCTTCGGCAACAGAATATGGAGAAGACTGGAGGAAATTATATACATAAATACAGAAACGAAGGGTAAAGTATTCGAAAGATTAAATGAAATAAGAGTTATTTGGAGGGATGTCAGAAAAGATTGGACTGTAAATAACCTGAGGAGAAACAGTTTTAAAAAATTCAGGGAGTGGTGGCAGGGAGAAATTAATTAGATGTTATTGCATGCTGACACATTTGAGGGAATATATACCCCAACAAGAATTAAAGGAAACAGCAAAGAATGGGACATCGTGGAGGGTGGAGCTCTACTGAGATATTACTTTGACAGCTTTACACTGAGGTGACAAAAGTTGTGGGATAGCAAGTTCCAACATATCCAGTAGGCAGTAGTATCGCATACACAAGTCATAAAAGGACAGTGTACCGACGGAGCTGTCATTTGAATTCAGGCGATTCGCGTGAAAAGTTTTCCGATGTGATTATAGCTGCTGGGAGTTAACGGAGTTGGAGCGCGGAATGCCAGTCGAAGCTAGATGCATGCGACATTACATTTCGGAAATCGTTAGGGAATTCAATATTCCGAGATCCACGACGTCGAGAGTGTGGTGAAAATAGCAAATTTATGGCATTACCTCTCAGCATGGACAACGCAGTGCCGACCGGAGTGGCCGAGCGCTTCTAGGCACTACAGTCTGGAACCGCGAGACCGCTACTGTCGCAGGTTCGAATCTTGCCTCGGGCGTGGGTGTGTGTGATGTCCTCAGGTTAGTTAGGTTTAAGTAGTTCTAAGTTCTAGGGGACTGATGACCTCAGAAGTTGAGTCCCATAGTGCTCAGAGCCATTTGACAACGCAGTCGCCGACGGCATTCACTTCACGAACAAGAACAGTGGCATTTGCGTAGTGTTGTGAGTGCTATCAGAAGCGCAACACTGCAGGAAATAGTCGCAGAAATCAGTGTGGGACGTTCGATGAACGCATGCGTTCCAGCAGTGCTGTGAAATTTTGTGTTAGCGGCCTATGGTAGTGGACAACGACGTAAGTATCTTTGCTAACAGCCCGACGTCGCCTGTAGCACATCTCATGGACTCGTGGCCATATCGGTTGGATCCTGGGCGACTGGAAAACCATGACCTGGTCAGATGAGCTCCGATATCATTTGGGATCGAGGGTGATGCAGACCCCACGAAGGCATGGTTTCAAGTCGTCAGCAAGGCACTGTGCAATCTGATGGTGATTCCATATTGGTATGTGCTGTGTTTACATGGAATGGAGTGGGATCTCTCATCGATCTCAACATCATTGACTGGAAATGGTTATGTTCGGTACTTGGAGACCATCTGCAGCCATTCATGGACTCCGTGTTACTAAACTACGACAGAGTTTTTATCGGGGACGATGCGCCATGTCAATGTGCCACACTATTTCGAGATTGGTTAGAAGCACAATCTGGACAGTTCGAGCGACTGACTTGAGCACCCAGATCGCGCGATGAACCCCATGGAGCATTTATGGGACATAATCGAGAGGTCAGTTCGTGCACAACACTCTCCACCAGCAACTCTTTCACAGTTATGGACAACTGTCGAGGCAGCATGGCCCAGTATTTCTGCAGGAGACTTCCAACGATTTGTTGAGTCCATTCCATGTTGAGTTGCTGCACTATTCCAAGCAAAAGGAAGTCCGACGTGATATTAGGAGGTACCCCGTGGCCTTTGTCACCTGTTTATATGTATGACGGTGAAACACAGTTTCATGGTGTTCGCAACTACCACTGGAGGAACTCTCATAACATAACATCTAACGTATCCTCTGCTAGGGCGATTAACGAAATCGTGGTCGCGTGCTCATCTGCCAAGCAGTTTCCCACGGCGGACCCATTAGCGTTTACTTCAAAGCGCTGACGCTTCGCTTTGGAGCGTACAGGCCCATTCGTGTCGAGCCGTTTGAAATTCCACATTTCTCCACCAGAGAGATAATTTGCATAGGCGTGTGTTTCAATAGCCGGCAATTTACATAGCATTTGGTAACAAAATTGTGCTTCCATCAGACCGCAATCACGTGACTGCCTAGAGGCGAGCGTAACGCGTCGGGTAATCACAGGGCGAATGTATTCTGTCCAAACAAGGAAAAATGAATCAAAGTTGAATGCGCGTTGATCATGAAGCGAACACGATGGGACATATTTCCGTATTTTCACTCGAGTAGTGAGAGACAAAAATACCGTCGGTATTTACAGGTGACGAACAGGCATGCTAGGGAAGAAATAACATGTGTAGGATGTTCCGTATTGATACATAATGTTCCTACATGCACTTCACCTTTATATGTGGAATATTTCGGTGGTCCAATACAAAAAGAACATGGACACAGTCTTAAGTTACAGAAAAAGTCCACCAGAATAATACTAAAAGTTATAACCGAGCTCATTGTAAATGTTTAAACATCTGGGTATTGTAACTACACTATCTGAGTACATTCACCAATTTGGTACGCACATCAAGAATAACAGCAGTAATTATCTCGCAAATAGCAGCGTTCGTAACCATGGAACAAGAGCTAGTTAAACTGACATTTACTAAGAGTAAACAAACAAAAGGCATAAAACAGCCTCTTCTACAAGGGAATAAAACTGTACAATAAATTACTCGAGGAAACAACTAAAATGCCAATATTTAAGAAGTAAGTCAAGTCACACTACATATTCAGGGATTAGCAGATAACGCAAAGTAAGCAATGACAAAATTAATATTGTTTAATAATAAGTGGCAGTCATTCTTCATTAAACTTTCACAGTTTGATGAATCTTACTGCCCAGGATCTCTGATGGAAACTTAAACCTCCCTGTGGTGAGGTGCTGTCTCAGGTTTCTGAGATGGGTCAAGGAGCAACATGAAGAATTTTGTAGAATGGGTGAAGTATTGTGCTGACTCCAGCTGAAAGAGGACGTGCTGTGGAGTGCTGGGTGTGTGAGTACTGTTGGCGGTGGCCATGATGTGATGCAAATGAATAGTATAAAAGTATTTTTGTGATATTACCGAATCGAAGCATTAGGTAATTTTTTTAAAAAATCTTTCCTTTTCAATTAAGTTGACATGTCCAATATCTGTGGGTGAATAATCAACTAACTACTAACCAACCAACTACTAAAGTGAGTGTCAACGATGTCACTATTTCGTCGATAGAAATTTCTATTACCTTCAGTACATCCAAAGGCATACATGGAAGTTAAACATAGTGCTTTTATCTCGTTATTTTCCATCGAACAGTAGGGGAAGATATGTCATTTCACCGATCACTAACATCAGATGTTTGCGTACCACTACCACAATATTGTCTTAGAAAACCTAAGATTTTTTTGCTAAATGTTGGTACAGCGAACCACAGATAACGTCATACCTAACCGAAACAATGCTAAAAGTAGTACTTAGTAATTCAACCAATGTAATCAGGGAATTTTCATCTGGCTGGAGAGAAATCACATATGGAGCTCCCCAAAGTTCAGTCTTAGTTTCACTAATGTTTTTCGTGTATATAAACGATCTTCTGCCTAACATACACTAAGTAGAACTCATTTTTGCGGATGTACTGCAATCAACTCAAACATGCATACAACAACAGAAGAAATAGTAAACTCTTTTCTTAAACGTATCATTGACTGGTTTTCAGCGAATGGTCCCACTCTCAATTTCAAAAAGACGGAATATATAAAGTCCTACACACTTGGGGATACTAAACCAATGATAAGTGTAACAGATGGCAAGCAAATAACAAACGGGATGAAAAAATTCAAGTGTTCATACTGATGAGCATTTAAATTGGAGAAACTCATTTTTAAATTACTAAAATAACTCAGTTGAGCTACGCTTGCAAATCTTGGGGAGAGACAAATCAGTAAGTTGGGACACTTCGCATAATTTCATCCTTTAATGTCATGTAACATATGACAAGAGCGAGAATTATCACACAATCAACAATCAGCTTAACAGCTCATGCATCCAAGTTGCCGACGAGAATAATACGCAGAAGAATGGAAAAGAAAATTGAGAATGTGTTAGATGACGATCAGTTTGGCTTCAAGAAAGATGAAGGCACTAGAGACGCAGTTTTGACGTTGCATTTGACAATGGAAGTAAGACTAAAGAAAAATCAAGGCACTTTCATAGGATTTGTCGACCTGGAAAAGGCAGTCGACAATGTAAAATGGTGAAAGATGTTCGAAACTCCGAGAAAAATGCGGGTACGCTATATGAAGAGAAGGGTAATATACAATATGTACAAGAGCCAAGAGATGATAATAAGAGTAGGTGACCAAGAACGAAGTGCTCGGATTAAAAAGGGTGTAAGAAAGGGATGTAGTCTTCCACCCCGACTGTTCAATCTGTACATCGAAAAAGTGATAATGAAAATAAAAGAAAGGTTCAGGAGAGGAATTAAAATTCAAGATGAAAGAATGCCAATGATACGAGTTGCTGATGACATTGTTATCCTGAGTGAAAGTAAAGGAGACTTACATGATCTCCTGAATGGAATTAACAGTCTACTGCGTTCAAAATATGGATTGGAAGTAAATCGTAGAAAAAACTAATGAGAAGTAGCAGAAATGAAAACAGCGAGAACTGATGGTCGCGAAGTAGATAAAGTAATTGTACTACATAGTGACGGACAGAACGATGACGACATCAAAAGGAGACTAGGGCTGGCAAAAAAAGGGCATTCCTGGCCAAGAAGAATCTGCTAATATCAAACTCCCGCCTTAATTTGAGGAAGAAATTTCTCAGAACGCACTTTTACAGCACAGCAAATATGGCAGTGGAACACAGACTGTGGGAAAACCGGAACAGAAGACAGTCGAAGCATTTGACATGTGCTGCTACAGACGAATGTCGAAAATTAAGTGGCCTGAAAAGATAAGGAATGAGGAGGTTTTACGCAGAATCGGAGAGGAATGGAATATGTGGAAAACACTGTAAAGGAGAAGTAACAGGATGATAAGGCGTGTGTTAACACATAAGGGAATGACTACCACGGTACTAGAGGGAGCTGTAGAGTGACAAATCTGTAGAGGAAGGTAGAGACTGGAATATATCAAGCAAATAGTTGAGGACGTAGGTAGGTTGCAAGTGCTCTGGGGTAAATCATCTTCATGAAAGAAAGTGTTCATGGCTCAAATACGAATTGTAAGAATGTTATGTGGTGTTTATCCAGTAGGTATCTGTTTCAGAAGGCTACTGCTTTAGAATATATTTATTCCTTCATGGATTTGGTTATAAACAATCGACTGCGGTTCAGAAGGAACAATATTGTACATAATAGCAATACTAAAAGGAAAAGAAATGACTTTCATTACTCAACATTAAAGTTGTCTTTAGCACAAGAAAGCAGTGCATAACGCTTCAACCGAACTTTTGATCGTTTATCCACCGATACAAAATGTCTGACACAAAGCAAAGAACAGCTTGAAAACAAACGGAAAATGCCTGTCCTTGACACCTCCGACTATTTCGCAATATAATTTATATTATTGTAAAAGGTGGTGAGTAGGAATTACTAACTCAAATGCAGAAATTTTTAAAAAATCGTCAGCATGTTGCCATATTTATAAATTAATTGGTAATGTGAGTGTAAAATGACTCGTTCCATATCATTACAATTTTTCGTGCAAAATGCTTCAGGGAATATAAAATTTACTTACTAACCAACAACATGCAGAGTGGTCGCATTGGGAAAGCAATCACTTAACTAACTATTATAACGTAATTTTACAAGGTACATGAAGTCTCAGAAGAAATTTAGCTAATTGATAAACGTCTGATTCACGGGTTACTTTATTTAAATTCAAGGAGCAGAACTGAGTTCCATTTCGGTCAGTGATCATCTAATTGTAAGATAAGATGTCGCAGACCTAATCTCTAAGGCGTGGAGCATTTCACACCCATGTTGTCAACGTGGCTGTCTGGACTGAAGATCAAACTCCTTTCTAGTTCCCTCATTTTATTACACGTCCAAGCACAGAATTAGCTCTGACTACCCACAAAACTCAAACCCTAACCACCTCTGTACATACAAATATTTCAATGATCAAGAAAATTGTCTCACATTACAGTAATCTTTTACTTTTTTATACTCTGATTCACAGTGTATTTAACGAAACTCATAATCCGTTCAGTTAGAGACAAATGCTATTTTGACGGGCCTTGCTATTCTAGTATGCATCGTAATACCGACTATTTCTCAGCACTAGTATAAGGAAAGAGCGTAAATTGAATCCGCTGTCATGGTTAACGACAGAAGATCAAATTACATCGGACAATTCCCTGTTATTATGTATCCGTCCCTTGACGACGGTAACAGCAATGTTTCCATTTATCGTTTGGTACAGACGAGGTATTGGCCCAGTAACACAGACGAAAATAGTTTGTTCAGTTTGGATACAGGTACAACAAGGTTCCTGAACCTCCCTAACATATCATACTGTCATAAGCGGTAGACTAACGGTGTACTCCAACTAATGAATCCTACAGATGAGTGTTCAAAACCCAGCGGGCTAAAAATAGCATGGAGCTTCAAACCAATCGGTCTTCAAACTAGACTAAGTAAATTTTTTTGGGTGCGATGTGTCCTCGTGTGTGAGAACCGATGCATGATGGCAACTACAACCGTTTGATACTAAATTTCACACATGAGATGCTGTTGTAATTAGTTACATTACTATAATAGTAAAATATTCGGAGTTAAAAATATTTAAATGTTTTTACGAACCAGATATCAATGAATTATGAGCCTATGCATGGCTGAAAAATTTTGGAGTTTCCATTAATAAGCGATAGCAGTTCATTATTTTCCCTGTTCGCACGGGTGGCGGAAATGAATTGCCCCCTGTCTGTTTAGCAATAAACACGAGATAAATACGATTGACATTGTGCTCTTTGACATGAATCAGTATAATGTAAATTTTTGATTCACCGGTATTTCACTGACGTCAACTTAACAACATGATCTTCAAATAACTGGCAGCCACGTTCTTTAGCACGCATACTGTGCAGGACAGTAAACGACTGATTTTTAGGTGTTTGGTTAGCGAGGTTCTATCGCAAGGCAAATAATATTTTAGTTAGTGGAATCTGAAAAATAATTAACTATGGAGTATATCATAGGAGACTGCGGACATCTGAACATTTCGTACCCCCACCGCTCATCTAAGGGACTTACAGCTCCATAGACGTTGACATCATGATTTTTGGCTGTAACTTCTTGACATACCTTCTGCCAATCAAGAGTCATAACCTGAACATTCTGGTGCACTTCGCTTTTATTATTAACGTTACATCACTGTATAGCAACTACAAGGTGCGTAAAATTTTATTTAATCAAACTTATATGTATGTACATAATAAGTAATTGCTAGTTTTCAAAAAAAGAATTACGTATTTCCGCACGTTGTATAAAATTTGTTTCTTGGCCCTCCTAGGGAAGTTCGTCCTTTCGATATTCTATCAAAATCTTGACAAATCTGTTTACTTGCGATCTCGGTACAAGATTGCCTCACTTAATATCTATAGTTTTCAGCTTTGCAGCAGCATGTACATGAGCAGACGGAATGAAATTTTCACTTAGCACCGGAGTGTGCGGTGATCCGATTTAAATTCATCACAGAGTTCAACGTGTTCTTTTGATGTGCCGCTCTCCACTGACTGGATCCTTCACTAGAGCAAACGTTTTGCGTAGTGTTTTCCGCTGCAGTAGCCTTCGGGTCAGCTGATCTTTTCTTGGCAGAATCCGGGTTTCGCATACGCTACAACTGTTGTTTTCTATTGAGTTTCCTTAGAGCTACTATCTCTGCTCTTTCAGATATTTGACAGGACATAAGGCGTTTTAATTTCTTCTTTTTTATTTTAAATTCAATTAATTTTTTTGCTGTACTAAAGAAGGCTGCTATTTGATATGATGGTAGGAGGACATGTTTAGTGGTGAATCTCGCTATATGTCTGTGGCAGTAACGAACGCGTCAGCGGAGACGATGTGGTCAGTGAACTGTTGCCACATGGCACGGTCTACATCAGTCGTTTCGTTTACATATGCAGCATCATTTAGTTTACACACATGGAAACATCTGCACTCACAATAGGCACTACTGGTAAGTTGAAAATTCACACTGGTTGAAATAACTGGATAAACAGCAACCTTCGTGTGTCATCGTATGGTGTATCTTTTTAACAGTTGTCATTGGTCTTTGTTTTATAGATGAGACTATAAACAGCCACAAGTTACTAACATAAATCCTGCTGCAATTACTGGAATACATCGAAACTAACTCAAGGCGACCTATGGAGGTAGCAACATCTCGGATGTCCCACCCATTCCACACAAATAATTACAGACTTTCTTAACAGAACATTTGGAGATCGTTGGACTAGTCGTTGGGAAATGGAAAATGCCCAGACCGCTCAGAGTTAGGGCCCACGGACTTCTTTCTGTGTGGAAAATTGAAACAAGAGGTTTACAAGGAAACGCCGTCGACTGTGTCTTACTGGGGTCAGTGCTAGGACCGCTACTGCTTTTTACACCCAGGGCATTTCACTGGCTTTGCGGCAAATGTCTAGTAATAGATCGGGCTACAGTTCCTATCATAAATGCTACTGCACTTACTGGAAAATGTGCAAACGAACTTAAGGCAATCTATAGAGGTAGCAACATCACGGATGTTGCGCTCATTCCACACAGAAAATTTGCAGGCTTTCTTAACAGATCATTTGGAGATTGTTCCATTAGTTGTTTGGAAAACGGAAAATGCGCATAATTCTCACTAGATTATGGACTTCGTTCTGTGAAAGAAGGTTTGCAGGGCACAGGACTGGTGGGATGGAAGCGCTGTTTCCAATTTGAGGATACACAGAATTAATATTTATTTATTCATAAGAATTCGTGAAACAGTCCACAACTAGTAACAGCTTAGACACATTCTGACTTCCAACTGCAGTTTTATAAAGAAATACTTTTACAGTCTTCCAGTGTCATTGTCACTAAGGCTAAGAAACAGACAAAGAGGGCAAAACAAATACTTTTACAACAAAAGCAGCACTTTTAATTTGTAATTGCTTACCAAAACCTGGCAAAAATCTGACATGAGTTCAGTAGCATGAAAATTTAGCTTCGAATGTTCGGTTTTAGCCGGCCTTTGTGACCGAGTGGTTCTAGGCCCGTCAGACCGGAACCTCACTGCTGCTACGGTCGCAGGTTCGAATCCTGCCTCGGGCATGTGTGTGATGTCCTTAGGTTATTTAGGTTTAAGTAGTTCTAAGTCTAGGAGACTGATGACCTCAAATGTTAAGTCTCATAGTACTTAGAGCCATTTGAAGCATTTGAACCATTTGTTCGGTTTTAATTTATTTAACATATTATCTAAACACACTTAAATCATTTGTCAAATTTTCTGTAAATCACCAGGATTTGTTGGCAACATCTTACTTTAAAAATTACAATCGAAATGGATTATATAGTTGCTAAGTTTGGTAGGCAACAAACAGTATAGGCCGTTACTTAACTCGGTCGCACGGCCGGATGCAATGCCATAGGCAGTACAGCTAGACCAACAACAGCTTTATCGAAGCCACAGCAAATGATTCTAGGACAAGGTTCATATTCAGAAGATACCACAGCAGCTGTTCTTTACTGCGTAGGAATGACATTTGAACACAAGCTTTACAATCTGTCATAAAAAGACTGTCTATAAACAAATTCTACTGGTTAACTTACCAACACAAATACAAACAATTAGCAAATCTTTCAGATTCCCCCTTATATATCAATCACTAATAATGTTAACATTCTAAAATAACTCCGAACCTTGAATTAATATCAAAAACTTTTTTCTTTAAAATATCAAACTCAGATACTTATGCTGTAGCTGCTTGTAAGGAATCAGCTCAACTAACTTCAGGGAGATCTCACAAACAAAGGACCATGTGCCTTTACTACATTATTAAAAGCCTTTATCAAAACTGACAGATTTCTACCAAATGTGCGATGTCCCCACAAATCGTAACACAGTCAATAATTTTAAGCCATACAAGCACAACGCTCAAATAACAACCAGAGCACTGCCAGAGGCATTCAACGAGGCCAGACGAGGCACTAAGCCAAGAACAGAACTAGTCATTTCAACACCATAATCAGCACACAGCACAAACCCACTTGAAGTTCAGATCTGCAGTAGCGAGGCAGATCACCATTTAACATAATCTGCAGTCGGCAACTGTAGATGCACAGGAAGGTAGCAAGCACTGCGCCATCTGCAGGACAGGCTACAATGGGCGCAGGCTGGCACAAACAGCCCACGAACCGTAGCTGCGTCTGCTTCGTGACCACTGCCAAACTCCAGTTCTGCTGCAAGGAATACCTCAGGAGGGGCTGCCCAATACAACGGCGCCACCATTGTTCTTCCGCTTTGCTAACTCACGTCAGAAATGCCCTGTACCAATTTACCCTCTCTCCCCCACCGCTGCCCGTCACGCCCTCTCTTCAATCCGTGGCCAACCAACCCCTGCGCTCCTCGCCAAACACCTCGGCACTCGGGAAGATGAACAAAAGGCGAGACAACAACATCGCAAGATGTTGGGAATCACTGGGGCTACAAGAGGTCACTGAAGTAGCAGGCTCTACTAAACAGGTGGGCTGCATCTACGTGCTACCGTACCTTCACTAGGAACGTGAAAGTGTGATTTTCAGCAAGAAAAACTTAAGAACAGCTATAAATGCAAAAAAGGTATTTGAGGAGTTAGGCCTACCACGTAATTACTGGATTATAGACAACACACGCTGCACACGAACATCGCGGCGTGCCTATGCCATCTGCCTCTCACTGACATGATCAGTTATTAAAAACAACTAACATCGCCGTGAAGTGTAGCCAAACATTTTGTCTGTAACAAGAGCTGTTCCCTATGACACGATCTATAGCTTCTAGTTGTTTGTCACACAGAGTTTGAAACAGCCTTTATAATTAGAGGAGAGTGTTTAAATGATTTTACTTAATCTTTGACTGTATTTTAACTGGAAACAGTTTTATTGCTACCCTCAACAACGATCCCATATTTTTGTATATGTAAGGCATGCCTGAGATTAGGGGATGCAGCGTGGTTTACAGACGTGGCAGGCACTACATCGAATACTAAGGTCCGCTCTCTGTTATATACCCTTCACGGTATTTGTAATAAGTATAGATGGGACAAATATCGGTCCTAAGTGAATTCATTACCACATACTATTGATGCTCAAATGCTAAGTCCTACAATGGGTAATGCATAAGTGAACTTACATTATTGAAAGTCGCGCAAAGTGAGTCGCTCAATGCATTATTCGATTGTTGACGTCCCTCTTATTCCACGGTCATGGTGTGTACTGGAATTGCCATATTGATAATGACAGTCATAGTGGTACACAATGACGGGAATCGACGAATTCTATGATTTCCTAATCAAACTGGACGTCCTTCCATGTTGTTTGAGTACTTTCAACATTTATTTACTCAGAAAAGCCACTCTTGGCAGGAAACAGATCATTCATTTTAAGTCTAATAAAACTACTGTCTCTTAACTATATCTTTAACTGTTATTATTTTACCAGATCCCACTCTTGGCAGGGAACAGTAAATTTATCGGCTTTCTCCATAAAACACCTAATATCTAAAGCGATGTTTTTCTGCAGGAAACGAGAAAGGTTGTCCCCTCAATTAAACATTCACACTGCCTCAGACACTGCCGCCACTGAGGTCGGCTATATCCCCGAGAGTTTAAAGGAGAAAGGAACAGCAGAACAGGAATATGGTCACTCGCAATGTTCAACTACGCTATCCCCAAATTTACCCGGGCTATTTCTCAAACCGGGGAAATATCACCACTTTGTCACAGCCCCTAACAGGACAGTTTCTTTCACATGCAGATGCCCTATTCTAGTCTAAGTAAAATTAAATGAACAGTTCAGTAACTTATTTCCCCTCCAGAATGAAAAATTCATGAGCTAGTTAATCAAATCACACCCTTCGTAACAGAAGTTGAAGTTGGCGAGTGCAAACTCGGCTGAATTCGGATCAAGCACGCTTCCTCCATAATTATTGTCTTTGCACCCAGCGGCCACGAGGTCCGCCACAGAGAACGAGAATTCAGTGTACTAAACATGCAAACGTGTTTGTCAGTGCAAATGATTTCACACGCGAATAAACTCAGCTTAATTTTGCGCTCAACATGCAAATAATCTCAACTTATAACTTAGACTCGCTAACCTCGTCTGAATTCGGATCGAGCACGCAGTGTCTGTGCAGCCAGTGCCCACGAGGCTCTCAAAGTACTCTCCACATATTCGTTCTTGCCTATTCAAAGGAAATCACGCCCTAGTAAACTCAGCTTAATTCCACACCCCACACGCAAATGATCTCACCTCAAGACAAGCACACGCAGAAATCACTAGCAAGCCTCGATGCGAAACACGCCCCTTGTATAAGACGAGGGTGTCTGGTCAACTGCGTTGTTGCTACTCAATCTTACTATGCAAGGAAGTTTAAAAAGTCAGTCTCTCATTTACTCGTAATATTTCCTAAAGAGGAATGGATCAGTGTGTAATTCAACCTACGTATTACATACCCAACACCCTCATCGACAGCAGAATCAGCGGAGCACGTACTAGAGTCAACTGCTCATCTCGAGCGCTAGCGTCCGAGTGCCTAACATGGCGACATCAGGGACCAGTCCCGCTTCCGGTAAGTGGTGGAGGGATAGTTTTTTTTACCAACCATGGCCTACCACGCCTGCAGAACACTACAAATCTTTGACCCCTCATTTCAGCTTTGCTGTTCTTGGAGAAAACTCAAGTTGGCAACAACTTGGGACTGCACAAGCAGCATCTCGGAAGCTTCCTGTGTCACCTGAGCAGACGAGATACTCCAAGCCAATCAACACCCAAACGAACCACCGGAAGAAAACAAGAAAGGAACACATAACTATAATCGCTGAGACTATGAGGCCACTTGAGCATTTGTGAGGGATGTACATAGAAAATTGAAATAACACAGTTTGTCCTCGCGTTCTGTGTAGCACGCTGATTCTACTGTACCGAGAAAAAAATGAAATTATGGGCACAAACCACGACCTGCTGCTCTGACTAAAGTGGAAGCAAGTCGAAGAGGGAAGTCGTACTCTTTCTAATGCGACAGATGACTCAAATGCTTCAGTTCGCTGATGACACTGGCTTGATAGTGACTGATGTTGAGAGCAACATATGCACGGTATAAAACATTGCAGTGAGACATAAGTTCATGGATTCTAGAAAATAAATTTATGGTAAATCACAGAATAACTCACAGTTAAACTGTCATTGGAAGCACATGTTCAGAATCTTGTTCAAAAAGGTAATGCTGCTGTATTTACCATTAGAACAGTATCTGCAATAATTGAGGGTCAAACACGAAAATTAGTCTACTTTGATTATTGTCGTTTGCTTATGATATACAGTATTATAGTCTGGCGTTACTCTCCACATTCGAGCAATATGTGACTGAAGTTCGGGATCCTCTCGTCGACCTCTGGGAACTGTACTTCGTCCTCTCCACATACAGGGTGAACCTGAACTCCGGCGACAAATTTTCAGAAGTTGATCAGGGATGCCTTGTGAGTATTATGGTATAGAATATCCAAGGTCTCCGGCGGTTCGTTGCAGAGTAAAATGAAATTACGGTTTATGCAGTTTGTTACCCAAATTATCTTTCTCTCTGTGAAAATAACTTAATGATAGAGAAAGTGACTGTAATGTGGAATAATTCTACTACGGTAGGGTAAGGTATCTGGTAAGCGTCTATACAGGGTTGCAGAAGTACTGTGATGAGGTGGTCGTCTCTTCAGGAACAACTCGCCATCGCGTCACTGTGCAGCTCTTCCGCTGTATTCTGCAAATCGACTCACGATGCCTACCGTTCGTCACTATATATATCTCTACTGCTGAGTGTCACTGTTCACGTTCAACTAACCCTTGACATAACCGAGAGGTGCTGAATGCAAGCTTCAGGCCGTACACTAAAGTGGGCGTTGTTGACAACAACAAGTAATTAACCACTTGAGGCCGTGGATCCCATACACCAAAATACTCAGAAGGTAATCCTGAACAACCTCTAAGAGTGGAGTGCTGTTCAGGTTCACGCTATACATTTTCTTTCCTGTCTTAAAAATTATCATCTGCAATTCATTTAATCCTTGACATAAATCCAATCTGTATTTGGATCGACCTTTCTTGACTCCTATGCAGAAAGGCATACAGTGCTATGCTGCATCCCTTTCAGTAAGTTACCGTAAGAATAGAAAAACCCTTAGCAGTAATTATCGTACTTTGAAGTCTAAAATGATAAATTTTTTCGTGGCTATTATTGTGTCTGGGAATTCCTAAAAATTTTTCCTATGTTATGATGTTGGATGGACAAATTTAATTTATAATGGGGAGTAACTCGGGTTAGGAAGGCGTTAAAGCAGACTGCTTTAGAGAAAACTTGCAGGTGACGAAGAGGGTCATGCAATGGTACTAATTCCTGTGGCACTGAACGCGATTTTCAAGATGATTTGGAGGATAATGTGATTGTTTTAAATGAGAACCTTAATATTTGATTTAAGATTTGAATACAGAGGCAAATTTTACGTATAAAATGATACATTATTCAAAGTCATGACAAGGATAATTTACGGTCAAATAAGCAGGTCTGTTTCTAATTTTAGTACCGATTAACTCAGAACAGAGGAGGGATACAGCAAAATAAATGTTAGACGCAAATATGAAGAGGTATCCCGACGAAAATAAGAATTCAGTGAATGACTTATAAATCAATGACCTACGTTTAATAATTTTTGCTCAGACTTGCTGATGCCAAAATAACAGTTTCGTCTTGTGGTTGATGCGTCTTTCCTTTCGACACATCGAAATCTTACACATAACCAGTTTGTAGCTGCCAAACACTTTATTACAAACACACGCTGTTAATGAAACCAAGAATAACACGATTATAATAAAAGGTACCTGGCCTACAGAACCAGCAGTAGTATTCAGTTTGAAACTTTAAGGCATTAACTTAAACAATGTTCATAAAACTCCATTAATAAAATTTGACTGACATAATAGAAGGCTTCAGGACTTACATAGGACATGGCTTTGACACAACGCATATCAAATTCTAAAACTGCTTCCATGGACTGATTTTAAGCTCTTGTAACAAATTAAAGGTACGATCAGATAAATGCACTCGACTAAGCTCCTTTTTAGTATTACTCACAGGTACGAGGTTCACATATATTTCATGGCCAGCATATAATTATAGCATTTTAAATAGTCTGAACATGGAACGATTATAATTTTTACGTTAAAAATTAGTGAGGGACGCGAGCAGACCGAAAGGTACTACCAGATAGATTCACGGACAAGAAGGTAAACAGGAGCTATACTCAACTTACGGCTACAATTAAGCTTCTAGAAAACCACAACGCTCCACCAGAAAGATGTAATTGCAGGACATTAACAACGTAGCCACAGACACCGATCCATGTGCTTAAATTTACCTCTTCCAGCCGGCCGAAGTGGCCGTGCGGTTAAAGGCGCTGCAGTCTGGGACCGCAAGACCGCTACGGTCGCAGGTTCGAATCCTGCCTCGGGCATGGATGTTTGTGATGTCCTTAGGTTAGTTAGGTTTAACTAGTTCTAAGTTCTAGGGGACTTGTGACCTCAGCAGTTGAGTCCCATAGTGCTCAGAGCCATTTGAACCATTTACCTCTTCCACCGTGATACCACATCGCAGTTTGCTCGCGTCGACCACTGCCAAATATCTGAAACATAAACACATCAGCGGCCGACAACATTCTGGCGCATCAGACAGACAAACATATCTGCCCAACTGGCTATAAATAAATCTTTAATTATACACGGCGCCAATGAACCCAAGTCTGACTAACCTAAATGAGCACTTGCCCAGTAACGGCTCTTAAAATATGAACAGCCAATTCTCTGTAACAGAGAAATAATATAATAACCTAGGAACATAAAATAGGAAAATTATTTCGGCCCGCTCTTGAACGTCAGGCACAGACTTACATACTATTTGGTATGGCCTCTAGCTACGAATTAAGCACGGCTTGATGTCTATTTGCTGTGCGCACTCCCTTAAATAACATCAACATATCAGGCTCCCGGACTAAGAACAGTGACAAATAAGTGAAGAAACCAGGATAGTTTTCAATACAGTCAGGTATTCAATTAACATGAACAGAACCAACCAAGAAACAATTCGACGACTCCAGTTCGTTCACTTTCTGTAACAGGTAACAACGAGAAAGAAAAATCTCCAGGAAATCCGAGTCACCATCAGTAGCGGATCTGCATTCAAACGGCGAAACGCCGCAGAAGCTGCCCACGCTCCTTCGTCGTACCGACTCGGTCACTCGCCAGCGCCACACGCCACTGCCGCTCACACAGCTGATACCCGAACGCAAGCCCCTGCAGAAAGCGCGGCGCAGTTAAGTAGCCATCCGACAAGGATGCGAAGAAAAAAATGGTTCAAATGGCTCTGAGCACTATGGGACTTAACATCTGAGGTCATCAGTCGCATTGAACATAGCACTACTTCAACCTAACGACATCACACACATCCATGCCCGATGCAGGATTCTTACCTGCGACCGAAGAGGTCACGGGGTTCCAGACTGAAGCGCCTAGAACCGCCCGGCCACACCGGCCGGCATGCGAAGAAGATAAGCACGCATTGAAAATCGACTCGCCACGATTGGGACGAGAATCGATGGAGTCTGGCGCCAGCAGCTCACCAGCTCAGTAATGTATATATTTTTGTCAATAAACACGTTAGTTAAAACCTAAAGTGGAGATCTCTCTTGCCTGTTTCCAAATCCGACATCACAAATAGGGGTTTCCATGCAACATGACTCATTCTTCGGATGGCCTTCGGTAATTATGTTTCAGATTATGGTTATTGGTGAAGATATATAACCCTTCTTACCCCTTCCAATTTGCAACCAACACTGTATTTTGCTGTATCCCTCCTCGTCTCGAAATTAATCCCTGTTACAACTAAAAACGTATTTTTTTATTTGACCTTCATTGAACCTTGCAATGACTTTGAACAATATATCATTATATACGAGAATTTTTCCGCTCTTTTCTGATCTTAAGTCAAACATTAGGGTTCTGAATTTAGAAAATTACTTTAGGCTCTCACCTTGAAAGTCACGATCAAGGTCTCGGCCATTAGTAGAAATGCGTGACCGTCTTTGCCGTCTACAACTTTTACCTGAAACATTTTGCTGCATCTCATCCCCATCCCGAGTTACTTCTCATTATGGATTAAAATTGTCTACCCTGTGTGTTCAGTAGATACTCACCTGCTTAAAATACATGTATATTCCATTTTATTTATTAACTTTTCTTTGTTAATTTAATGCACTGACCCGTTCAATGACCATGAAGATATCCGCCTCAGTTTGGTTCTATGGAACTAAACGCGTAAAATAAAACAGAACAAAAAACTGCCGAAGACACGAACTGCTATAAACACTGGCCTGCGCCGCGTCTATATAAATTGAGCGTTCCGCTGTTTCTCTCCGAAATCGCCTTAATGCATGTACCGGCGCTCGATGTGAACGTTTTGTGCACGTGGTATGATGGCCTTAAAGACATGTATGCACCCCAACCGATTTATGGTACGGGTTACATTATATTTAGCACAGTTGTTTGCAGCTGTTCTGTTGACGGCGCGACAGTTGTTGAGGGCTCTTCAATGAGTGCTACGCCGTTGGAGACATTTACACAGGCTCATTCGTGTGGTACAGAAAAAAGTACACGATTCCACTAATAAACCATCTTCTGTGTCACAGTTCGGTAGCTATAAACGTTGGGAATACGTAAGATCAATCGTCGTATTCTTTGCTATGACTTACTGACATCTTTTCTCGTTCTGTATGGCTTGGAATGGCTTGTCTTAGCTACCTCGTCCTGAATATCTTGTCGAGGTTGAAAGGGCACTGCGTTGGGCTATAAAATTTTCCTATTGCACTGGTTGGTGTTTAGATTATCATTACTCTATAAGAGTCGAGTTTGCAAAGTATATCCAATAGCGCTCTTCATATAAGCCCGCCACGGTGCTCAACATTTTAAGCTGTCCATCGTGGTAGTGCTTCACACATATTTGCAGACCTCTGCCGTAAACATTGGCAAGGGACGAGTTGGTTCCCCTGAAAAGTTACGCACTAGAGCTTCAGTAACGCCTCATAAATGAGAGCTTTGAAGTACAGTTAAGTCTTTTCTTGAAAACATTGCTAGAGTAACGACTTATTTTTAAAATCGTAAATTATATCCAAAATTTTATTCTTAACTTACACCTCTCGTGCCTTAAGATTATTTACTTGCAAACTGAATGCATTTAACATAAGGTACCATTGAGTTACCGCATTTTACGTGCTAACTGAGTTTACGAAGAAGCACTGCTGCGAAACCTCTCAAAGATACAAATTTAAAACGTCCTGAGTTTTAAGTTTATTATAGTAATTACGAATTTCTGGAATAATGAAAAGTAACAATATAAAAAATTAAGTCATATTCAGCACATAAAAATTAAATTTATTGCCGCCTTGCTACAATATGTAAACAAAATCAAGCCCTTAACATTTAGACCATCACACGTCAGGTAAATTCACATGTGCAAGTGTCAGGAACATTGTTTACTCGCTTAAACAATTATTCAGATCTACATGATTAGCGGGAACTATATTCACTGTCTGTACCAAAGCCATAGTTACCCACACCATCGTCAGATCTACACAAATTGTACCTGAAAAGCATTTTCCTGGCACGAACGATGCATTCGGTACTACTTCCGAAACGTAACAGCAAATGTAGGATTACATAGTTCAGCTGAAGAAGCTAGAGACTATATTAAAGTGTCAATCCACAAAAGTTAAAAAAATTTCTTGATGCAGTAGTTTACCAACAGCTGTGGGTGATGTAGAAATTTATTTTATGAACTTCTTATGTGCTACCAGTTACTGCGTTACATTGATGCCATCTTCAGGTCCCACACATCATAGTCTTAAAATCACTATACATACAAGGAGCCATATAACTGGATCCGTGAGTCAAATCGTTATGCAACAGCTCTTGGTGGCCAGGCGGAACAGACTGGGGCGGTTAGCATTATTGCATCAAGAAATACTTGCTAGCTGTTGTCCCATGGTCCATAATGGATCAATGAAGATGAAACTTTACCTTGGCCCAAGTTACAAAACATTCTTAAGAAAACTAAAGGTCATCCGATGTTGTTGGAATTTAAAATAGAATTATGAAAAATTGTTCCATTTTAATAAGTAGTGCCCTTAGTGTTATTTGCAATGCATCACTGGCACAGGTAATTTTTGCAGACAGGTTAAAACAAGCAGTTGTTAAACCACTTCGTAAATGAAGATGATAAGACAGACTTAAACCAATATGTCCAATTACCTGACTTATCTTTTTAAAAATATTAGAAAATGTAATACACAAATGTGGAAACAATTTACTTAACATATCAACGTTTGCTCGACTTATAATTTTATTTTTGTATTCATTCATCAAATAGTACAGGTCTTAAGTAATAATATACCGCCAGCTGGAATTTTTTGTGATTTTTCAAAGGTGTATGATTGTGTTACTCTCTTAGAAGAACTCAAATTTTACAGAACTGATATATACAGCTTGTTTGAGTCATATTTAACAAAAATGTTGGAAAAAGTTGTTCTGAATAATTCAGAAAATGTCCGAAAGGTGGAAAATTTTAGTAACTGGAGGAAAAGTAGTCACAACAGGAGTCCCACAAGGTTCAATTTTAGGTCCAGTTCTGTTCCTTATATATGTGAATGACCCCCCACTCCACATTGAACAGTCATAAATAGTACTTTTTGCAGATAATAGTAGTGTTACAATCAAGCTCATTAACGATAAACTAACATAAGAGTTGATAAATATTTTCTAAAGAATTTTTAAGTGTTTCTCTGAAAATGGACTGCCTGAATTTTGAGAAAGTACACATCATTAATTTCTTTACAAGAAGTATAGTCCTACCAGTAATTGAAGTATACAATGACCTTGGGTCAATAAATAAAGTCGAATGCTCGAAATTTTTGGGTGTACAGTCTGATGAAAATGTAGGCTGGAAGAAACAAATTACTTAACTTCTCAGACCATTAAGTTCAGCTACTTTTGCTCTTCATATAATTGCTAATCTTGGAAACAAACGTGTAAACTTCCTAGGATATTTTGCACATTTTTATTCAATAATCTTTTGCAGTATAATTTTCTAGGGTAACTCATCACTTACAAACTATGGATTGAAAAAATCGAGCAGTATGAATAATATATGGTGTTCACCTAAGGACATCACGTTCGTATCTCTTCATGGAGTTAGACATTTTAACTGCACCATTATAATAAATATAGTCGCTAAGAAAGTTTATCATAAATGATCTCTCACAATTTGGGAAGAAAAGTAATGGGCATACCTACAACACTAAAGGGAGAAGTGACCTATTGTTAAAGTTGTCTGTGGCTTATAAAGGAGATCGATATGCAGCAACAAATTGCTCAATAACATAAAATGTTAAAGGTTTAAATTTAATTGAAAATTATTTCTTCCTGGACTACTCCTTCTAATCTATGGGTGAATTTCTACTTATAAACTGATAGCCAGTACAAAAAAATTAAGTGTAATTGTATGAGTATGACTAAAAATAATAATTCATTAATGTTAATAGTAATCACACATATCCTGTATAGTGCATCACTGCACATTATTTCAATACGGGACTTGTTCAAATGATGTATGGAACATGTAACTAACTCACTATTAACTATCTAGCTAATAGCAGCCATCTTTTTGGCACTTACCGCTGTTTACATGCACACGTAATAACAAAGATGCCATTAGTGAGAATCAGAACTGAGACATTTCTCGGTATATCGAAAAGCTAGCAACTAATGTGCGTAAAGCAAATCACTTACCATGTTTTACATGAAATAACTTTGTTTCTGATTGATCTGACATCACTGTTTGCAGCTGATGTCTGGAGATAGATTCGTCCAAAAACTGAGTTTTGTTACTTGTTACGTCACTTACGGCTTTCATGTAAAGATTGAATTGTGAGTCGTTCGTGGTTTCTGCCCATTGGAATCTGACAGAGTGGCTTGAACACCATAGTCCCTCCCTGTAGTAGAAACCATGAAACGTCTACGTACTTATTTCAACCCTCACAGCAGCTCACGTCTATATCTACATAATCTACCTGTCATAAATACAATAAAGTATTAAATGTCATTTGGATGAAGAACGAAAAAAGAGGAATACAGTTATACCTAACACTGTAAAATGGAAACTAGCTCATCTCTATTGCCATTAAACTTACTATGTTTTCCAATATCTTAAATAAGCAAAAAGTGACCTCCAAAAGACAATCTCACATTCCCTACGTTATGCATCTTACAGGATAAGGATGAAAAACAAAGTTTATGTTTCTATTTTTCTGCTTATAACTGTGCTCCATTCCCGATAAATTCAAATATTCACCATTAGGAATGGAACTCGGTTCAAATTACTTAGTGAGGATAGAGATTGTATGTAATGTGAGCTACATTTTTGAGCAAGATTTCAGGTGTTTTTTTGTTTTCAATAGAAATGTGTCGAGTTTAACGTCCAAACAGTTTTCGCTAGGTGTCTCTAGTAGTTACAATTGTTTGTCAGAGGACACTCAAATAAATGCAGTTTAATGTCTCCCCATTGTATGCGCTCAGAAGTAATATTTGACAGGCAAACTAAAACGGCAGTAATTAATTTTTGTATGTTCTGCTCGACTTCATTTCCATTATTCTGTTTACACATGTTCGTCATCGTGTAAGCGTGAGCAAACACGGCTGGTCAAAAAATAGGCCGCGATAACGCTGCTCGCAGCTGGCCGTTAATAAATGAAGCGCCGTCCTCCACGTGTCAATGTTTGAAGGGCGTCATTATAGGGCTCGGCTAATTGGCACCGCTTCACTGGTGGCGCCCCCGTCCGCACACGTGCGGCCAACGTGTCCGGTTCGAGCCCCGAACGAAGCAAGCTGCCGATGCACTGCCCTTCTCATATCAGCACAAACATGAAACTTCCTGGCAGTTTAAAAAAACACCACGTAACAAACGCAGTCACGACACTCCTCACCATCGTTGTTATGCACTCCGACAACAGCGCTGCAAGCGGGCAATAAGCGATACTTTTTAATACAAAATAGGGTGGTTGTAAATAGTGTAATTTATATTGATTATTCTGTAACACCGTTTTTACAAAAGAAAACGTATATAGTACAATAAAGTTCCGAAATAACAAAAAAATTACACCGGATTTACATTTCTTTAGTTTCCTAAGTACCCTGGGAGGTGTGAAACTGCGCATTACATAACAATTTCTTTACGATTCTCTTGTAAGCTACAGATATTTAATGAAGAACGTTTTCTTCTTTTAAAAATAGAAAAATGGCTGGTACATCTACATCATCTAAACCTACATGTTTATTCTGCAAATCACATTTAAGTGCCTGGCAGAGGGTTCATCGAATTACCTTCACCATAATTCTTTATTATTCCGATCTTGAACAGCGCGCAGGAAAAACGAACACCTACCTTATTTTATTGTGGTGATCGTTTCTCCATATGTAGCTTTGCGTCAGAAAAATATTATCACATTCGGAGGAGAAAGCTGGCGATTGAAATTTCGTGAGAAGATTCCGTACCAAAGAAAAATGCCTTTGCTTTAATGATGTCGCCCAAAATCCCCTGTTTCGAGATAATACAAAACGTGTTGCCTTTCTTTGAACTTCATCGATGTACTCCGTCAATCCTATCTGGTAAGGATCCCACACAGCGCAGCAGTATTCTAAAAGAGGGTGGACAAGTGTAGTGTAGGCAGTCTGTTTATGTTAGCAGATCTCTTACATTTTCTACGTATCTTGCCAATAAAACGAAGTCTTTGGATTGCCTTCCCCACAATATTTTCTATCTGTTCCTTCCAATTCAAGTTGTTCTTAATTGCAATTACTAGGTCTTTTGTTGAATTTACGGCCTTTGTGTTTGACTGATTTATCGTGTAACCGACGTTCAAAGGATTCCATTTACCACTCATGTGGATAACCTCACGTTTTTTCATTATTTAGGGCTTTTTTCCAATTTTCTCACCTTACAGATATCTTTTCTAAATAGTTTTGCAATATTTTTGTTCCTCTGGTAACTTTACCAGTCTATAAACGACAGCGTAGCCGGCCGCGGTGGTCTATCGGTTCTAGGCGCTCAGTCCGGAACAGCGCGACTGCTACGGTCGCAGGTTCGAATCCTGCCTCGGGCATGGATGTGTGTGATGTCCTTAAGTTAGTTAGGTTTAAGTAGTTCTAAGTTCTAGGGGACTGATGACCACAGATGTTAAGTCCCATAGTGCTCAGAGCCATTTGAACCATCTTTCTTAAACGACAGCGTAATCTGTAAACAACCAAGACGGCTGCTCAGATTGTCTTCCAAATTGTTTATATAGGTGAGGAACAGCAAGGGGCCTATAACACTACCTTGGAGAACGCCAGAAATCACTTCTGTTGTATTCGATGACTTTCCACCAATTACTGTGGACTGTGACCTCTCTGACAGGAAATTTGGAAAACTGTGGGAGGGACTATGGGACCAAACTTCTGAGGCTATCGAGCCCCGTCTCTGGCAAGGAAACCACGAATCCAGTCACACGACTGAGACGATATTCCATAGGCATGCATTTTCACTACAAACCGCTTGTGTTGTACAGTGTCAAAAGGCTTCCGGAAATCCAAAAATACGGAATCAATTTGAAATCCCTTGTCAATAGCATTCGACACTTCGTGTGAGTAAAGAGCTAGCTGTGTTTCACAAGAACGATGATTTCTAAATCCATGTTGACTGTGTGTCAATTGACCGTTTTCTTCGAGGTAGTTCACAATGTTCCAACGAAATATATGTTGCAAAAGCGTGCTGCATATCGACTTTAATGATAGTAAATAGGAGAATACCTGACCTTTTGCAAAAAAGAAGTCGCGTCTGTACACAACAACGTGAAGTTTTATTCACTAAATTTCCCGTCAAATCGGTGAATATGGAACATAGGAAACCATTATTGAATGCAATATTCACATTACAAATATTTAGCATACCAATTAAGAAACCATAACGGTAGCTGGAAAGAAAACCAAGCAGTTATGATGATAAAATATCAGAAGGAATGAAACTGTTTTCCAACGGAGTAGAAACCAATTCCACAATACTAGGTACATTTGAACTACAAATGGAAAGTATCTTCGACGCACTCGCATTTGGAGGAAGCATAATTACATTTAAAAAAGTAGGCCTATTCGTGTATTAGAACGTCCAGTCTTCTGTAACAACGTGCAAATTATTAGACACCATATAAAATAATTTCATGTCAAGCAAAATATCCATTATAATAAGAACGGACTACAACAGAAATATATACTTCCCATGCCTCAACTATGTGTTTATATTCTCTTGCACTCCGCGGCTTCAGTTATACTCATATTTGAAAGCACTTCTTCATGAATCAGTTGTAGCTTATGTCACTGAATCAGTCATATTCGGTTGTTTTTACATGTATTTTACGGTCATTCATATATCTGGATCATTTACAAAAGCTTTTATTCACAGCTGTTATTTTATCAGTAACTGTAGTATACATTCCACAAAAAAAAAAAAAAAAAAAAAAAAATGCAGCCGTTAGTTGCAACATACGGGGTGTTCATTCTAACTGAATATGTTGAGATATCTCGAAAACTACACATCGGATGAAAAAAGCTATAGTTGCAATTTGTTTGCCTTTCTGGCGGACATTCAACGATACCACACTCGATTCCCCACCCCACCCAGTACGTGTATCGCGGGAGCAGATTCGAAATTTTCAATGGAAACCCCCGTCTTTTATTACAGATGACGACTCTACGGCGAAATCTACACACGTTGTGTCTGAAGCATTTTTTTCATTTCGCCACAGATGGCGCTGTAATCGAAAGATATGCGCACGCAGTAATAATTTACGACATGCTACTCAATGGCCCTTGAATACCCAATAGCATGTGGGAACCAACCGCCATGCTGCCAGGGTAGAACAGGCCAATATTTCATTTCTCCTAATTGGAAACTCCAATCGCACCGTTGTATTTCTCAGACGTATCGAACGGGGCGCGCCACCGTGGCCGTGTAGCGAACTATGACATATCGAAACAGGCACTACACTGTGATCGGAGCTCACGTATAGTGCAAACGTAGAACAAATAGCGGCGCTAAAAATCACAATCCTTGCGCACTGTTTATTGCCTGCTCACATGCCTAACATTTGGAGAACAGACGTGCAAGCGGGGGATGTATGTTGCAAGAACAGGAGAAAAATTTGAAATGATTCTGATTTACTGAGAATGTAGGAGAAATTTTCATCTACATCCACGTGGATACTCTGGAAATCTCATTTAAGTGTCTGACAGGGGGTTCATAGAACCACCTTCATAGTTCCCTATTATTCCAATCTCGTATAGCGAGCAGAAAGAACAAACACCTATACCTTTCCGTACAAGCTCTGATTTCCACTATTTTCTCATGTTGATCGTTTCTCCATATGGAAGTCGGCGTCAAAAAAATATTTTCGCATTCGGAGGAGAAAGTTGGTGATTCTAATTTCGTGATATGATTCTGCCGCAACGAGAAACGCAGTCAACATTTTCCGAACCACTGAGTCGTTTGTAGTGGACACAACCAATCTGTGTTCTGCTCTTGGCCACCTGTATCTCCAGATCTGACAACCACAGACTTCGTGCTATGCCATTATGTAGAAGACATCTCGTATGTACCTCATTTGCCGAAAACAGCTCCAGAACTCAAAATGGGCCATTCTAGTTCGCTCTCGTCGGTGACTCTACGTATACATCAGAATGATCGGTTTGAAATGGAGTATGGGTTAGGTATTTTCTTATATTATCCGTAATTATTAACATACGTTGCAAAGATTTAAATACTTACAGTTCTCTGTAATCTCTCTATTGATTTTGAATTATCCTCTATAACGAATTTTCCACATTAATAACTATTTTTAAACTTTTTTGTCTCCATATTTTATACGTCGGGACAGACGTCTGTTTTCTACACCTACATAGATATTCCACAAGCCACCGTATGGTGCGTGGTGGAGGGTACCCCGTACCATTAATAGCCCTTTCCATTCCTGTTCTACTCTAAAATAGGACGATAGAAACACGAGTGTTTATCTGCATCCATACGAGTCCTAATTTCTCTTATCTTCGTGGTTCAAAAATGGTTCAAATGGCTCTGAGCACTATGGGACTTAACATCTGAGGTCATCAGTCCCCTAGAACTTAGAACTACTTAAACCCGACTAACCTAAAGACATCTCACACATCAATGCCCGAGGCAGGATTCGAATCTGCGACCGTAGCGGTCGCGCGGTTCCAGACTGAAGCGCCTAGAACCGCTCAGCCACTCCGGCCTGCTATCTTCGTGGTCCTTAACCGAAATGCACGTTGGCGGCAGCTGAATCGTTCTGCAGTCAGCTTCAAATCCCACTGCAGATTTCAAAGTTGTCCCCTACCATCGTCGTATGGAGTGGAGTGGGCGGGTCGAGTGTGGTATCACTGGATGTCCCTCTGCTAGACAAACCAACAGGAACTATAATTTTTTGATCCGTTGTGTAGTTTTAGAAATATTTCAGTATCGTCAGTTAGAATGAACACACTGTATAATTATCAAGTACAATATGGACTTTTTGGACATTTCATGACATTGTTCTTCTGGAAAGAAGATATTGACATATTAAGTAAGTTTTATAAAACACTTCTATTACTTCATCATGTTCTATGACCTAGAAAAGGCCTTTAATGCAGTGTCCAGGGAAGCTATGTAGGAGGTGTTAAATTATTATTGCTGCCCATAACACGTTGTTCGACTGATTAAACTTTTCCAACATGACATATCTTGGCAGGTGCTGTACCAGGCTGAAACATCTTACAAATTCCTGATTTCTAATGGGCTCGAACAAGGACATGTCGCAGCGCCGATGTTGTTCGGTCTGTACATAATGCTCTGTGAGACGTTGACTGTCAAAAATGCACAAGTAGAGCTTGAATAGAGATTGAGTGGCGGGCTATTAATCAGTCGAGACTGCACCTTAGAAGCTTCAAAAGTCTGAGGTAAATGACCTGCAATACGCTGATGACAATGCTTTGCCAGAACATAAACTGCAGAGCTGCAACTATCGGTGAGTTTTCTTCGGTAATGTAAATAACCGGTGTGCCTTGATCATCAAAAACCAGAAAACAAACAAAAATAGCAATACAGCCACCTCCTGGAACTGCCTTTCGGGATTACGGTGTCTATTTCCAACACACCTTCGGACAAAGTAACTCACTTCTTTGATCTAAGAAGTACATTACCAGTTCCGTGCTAATCGGAAAAGTATGTGGAGAAAACCATTCAAGCCACATTGTTGCTTTTGTATGTATTTTACAATGGGTCTTTCTAGAGGTTTTACACTATCTACCACTCATGGCGTATCAAGGAGTTGTTCTTTACACCATGATCTATATCGCCGTGATCTTAAGAAACTAACACGAGCTCAGATGCATTATGAACATCAAATGGAATGACCTTGTATCAAACACTACTGTTCTAGAGCAGGCAAAAATGTACAGTATAGAAGCTACTGTTATTGGTCACCAACTCAGATGGGTTTCACAAGTCCAGTGGAAGAGAAACAGCAGACATCCTTGACACATTTTGTATAGTGAAGTGAGCACATACAGAAGGCCCTGTGGTGCTCCTTTGGTGCTATAAGGACCAGAGAAACTGGCAGGAATTTTCAAATTAGATACACTGAACACATCAGCTATTACACACACAACCAATTTACAAAATCAAAATAGCACCACACATAAAAAGCACTGAGGACTCGTTCGAAAACACAGTGAAGATATTAAGACACTCCACCACTTCCAAAAATCTCATAAAATGTATGCCGTAAAAACTAAGGAGAAAAAATTCTCAGTGACAAACTAGATACGGAATCAGTAAATTTCTTCAAATGTTCTCCTGCATATGATAAGTATAACAATTTTCGTAAGTATGTAGATTTACTCATATAAAAAAAAGTGATCGATAATTTAGTTGTCAATAGTGGTAAATACGTTTGGAGCACAGCATTGTATGTTAGTGAAACATAGACTGTGGGAAAAGCGGAACAGAAGAGAATCAAAGCATTTGAGATGTGGTACTACAGAGGAATGTTGAAAATTAGGTGGGCTGGTAAGGTAAGGAATGAGCAGTTCTGCGCAGAATCGGGGAGGAAAGAAATATTTGGGAAACACTGACAAGAAGAAGTGACAGGATGATGGGACATCTGTTAAGATATCAGGGGCTGACTTCTATGGTGCTAGACTGAGGTGTAGAGTACAAAAACTATAGAGGAAGGTTGAGATTGGAATACATTCAGCAGGGCGCAGGTTGCAAGTGCTACTCCGAGATGAAGAGTTTGACACAGGAGAGAAATTCGTGGCGGGCTGCATCAAACCAGTCAGACGACTGATGACTCAAAAAAAAAGTGCTAAATATACGTTTTATAATTGACAACCACATATACATACATAATGCAATCCAAAACCACTGTAACACCTCAGACTATGTAGAAGCTATTTGTAAACCATATGGTCGTAATAGCTTGTTTTGTAAAGAAACTGCAAAAATGATGATTTTCGTGTAACTTATGCTCTGTATAATGAAGGAAGAACGATATATGTAAATAGAGAAACAGAAATACCATTTCTATCACTGGAGTTTAAAAATATTCAAAGGCTCATTATGTCCTATTTTCCGATTGCCGTCTAAACGCGAAAAGACGCAAGAGAGGCTGAAAATCACACGTGCAAACGTCAAATAGGCATTCTTGTAAACAAATGCACAAACGCATTTCAAAATTAAAGTAAATTCTCGAAATGCGTTGTGGTAAGAATCAAAACATGTTACTGGTGCAGTTTTCATAATTTAATGCATGAATGACACTGTCACGAATTTTCCTGGATCATCTAATATGCCGTACGAAATTAAGACCCAAATATTTCTACGCTGCAGGAGAAGATCGTAATCAATGAAAACTGAGACACGAGTATCAGCCGAAGACTACGACGACAAACATTTTAACGTTGCAAAAATGTGTGATACTTTACCCTATAACGTTGCATATATACCAGGTGATCAAAAAGTCAGTATAAATTAGAGAACTTAATAAACCGCGGAATAATGTAGATAGAGAAATGTAAAAATTGACACACATGCTTGGAATGACATGGGATTTTATTGGAACAAAAAAAAAAGCAAAGTTCGCAAAATGTCCGACAGAAGATGGCGCTGGACAGCAAAACGTCAGTGACTGCGCATAACAATCGTGTTACAGAATCGCATCATCCACAGCCTGACTGATAAACACCTGCTCGAACGTACGATGTTTATGCAGGATGGCGCTCCGTCTCATTTTGCTAGATGCGTGAAAGATCTCTTGCGTGCATCGTTTGGTGGTGATTGTGTGCTCAGCGGCCACTTTCGTCATGCTCGGCCTCCCAGGTCCCCAGACCTCAGTCCATGCGATTATTGGCTTTGGGGTTACCTGAAGTCGCAAGTGTATCGTGTACGACCGACATCTCTAGGGATACTGAAAGGCAACATCGGACGCCAATGCCTCACCATAACTCTGGATATGCTTTACAGTGCTGTTCAAAACATTATTCCTCGACTATTGTTGAGGAATTATGGTGGACATATTGAGCATTTCCTGTAATGAACATCATCTTTGCTTTGTCTCACTTTGTTATGCTAACTATTGCTATTCTTATCAGATGAAGCGCCATCAGTCGGACAGTTTTTGAACGTTTAACGTTTGTATTTTTTTGGTTCTAATAAAACCCTATGTCATTCCAAGCATGTGTGTCAATTTTTACCTCTCTATCTACAATATTCGGTGATTTATTCGTTTTCAAATTTATACTGACATTTTGATCACCTGGTATGTTGCTGATGGTTGGACTGGTTACTCTTCCAACTGACAGAATCACAGCCAAGGACCGTTCATGTTGAACTGAAATCAGCCATTTAAAAAAATTAATGCAATGTAGATGGAAAATTTAAAAAATGGTTTTCTCGGTCTTGTTGTTTATGGGATGTAAAAAATTGTCGTAGAGTCGTAAAGACAGAAAAGGCAACAAAACTTCAACATCAAAGAAATGATTAAAGCTATTTGGCGTAACTGAGGAGCTTGCATGTTGGTTCAACTGCGTAACGAATATGAGAGGCATGAAAATTGCTTTTGGAATTATTAAATAATGAATCTTTGTCCGAAGTATTTTTAGCGTCCGGATCCACTCTTTAATACTGTCGTTACCATAACATGCGTGTGACACTGCTCGCCTATCTCATCGTGTTTCCAGATGGCTGGGAGATAACGGCCCTCCAGAGGCCCGCGTGCGGCGCGCCCGCAGACTTTGGTGCTGCGCCTCATTTCCTCCCACGCGCAGCGACGTAAATCTCCCGGCGGCCGCGTGGGGCTGGACTTTGCGCACGCAGAGGCGCCCCCGTAATTTGTCGCCGGCCGGGGCTTCCCCGGGCTCAGGGTGGCCACCACGCCGCAGCGCAGTGCTGCCATCCGCCCCTCCGCTCATTACCGGGCCACGGCCGAACAATCGCGGGCTGGCCCGCCTGCTGCCCGCCTCTGGAAGGCTGCGGACACCGCCATTGTCTGCGCCGCCCAGCCGCCGCTCAATTGTTAACTCAGCGGGGGTGACACAGCGGTAGCTACCGAGCTGTCGAGCTAATATCCTGACCCGTTGTGGACCACTGACGGCGCGGGGAATACCAACACGCGTTGCAGCTCTCCAACATCACGTGTATCTTTCTGAAATGACTGTACATTTCTAAAATAACTCAGTAATATGTTTAGGTTTGAAAACCTAACACAGTACATTTTCTTCTAGTTTTCCTGTATTCCTAACCAATTATTGGCATTTTGAGACATCGCCTGGAAACAAATGACTAGCATTCGCAAGGGACCTTAGTGCAGTAATTCACAACCTGCAGATAATTACCCCTGAAGGGTCTAATGTCATTTTCTTAGGTACACTACTGGCCATTACAATTGCTACACCAAGAAGAAATGCAGATGATAAACGGGTATTCATTGGACAAATATATTGTACTAGAACTGACATGTGATTACATTTTTATGCAATTTGAGTGCATAGATCCTGAGAAATCAGTACCCAGAACAACCAGCTCTGGCCGTAATAACGGCCTTGATATGCCTGGGCATTGAGTCAAACAGAGCTTGGATGGCGTGTACAGGTACAGCTTCCCATGCAGCTTCAACACGATACCACAGTTCATCAAGAGTAGTGACTGGTGTATTGTGACGAGCCAGTTGCTCGGCCACCATTGACCAGACGTTCCCAATTGCTGAGAGATCTGGAGAATTTGCTGGCCAGGGCAGCAGTCGAACATTTTCTGTATCCAGAAAGGCCTGTACAGGACCTGCAACAGGCGGTCGTGCATTATCCTGCTGAAATGTATGGTTTCGCAGGGATCGAATGAAGGGTAGAGCCACGGGTCGTAACACATCTGAAATGTAACGTCCACTGTTCTAAGTGCCGCCATTCCGAACAGGAGATGACCGAGACGTGTAACCAGTTGCACCCCATACTATCACGCGTCAAATGGGCGTTCACCGTGATGTCGCCGAACACGGATGCGACCATCACGATGCTGTAAACAGAACCTGGATTCATCCGAAAAAATGACGTTTTGCCATTCGTGCACCCAGGTTCGCCATTGAGTACACCATCGCAGGAGCTCCTGTCTGTGATGCAGCGTCAAGGGTGACCGCAGCCATGGTCTCCGAGCTGATAGTCCATGCTGCTGCAAACGTCGTCGAACTGTTCGTGGAGATGGTTGTTGTCTTGCAAACGTCCCCAACTGTTGACTCGGTGATCGAGACGTGGCTGCACGATCCGTTACAGCCATGCGGATAAGATGCCTGTCATCTCGACTGCTAATGATACGAGGTCGTTGCGATCCAGCACGTCGTTCCGTATTACCCTCCTGAACGCACCGATTCCATATTCAGCTAACAGTCATTGGATCTCGACCAACGCGAGCAGCAATGTCGCGATATGATAAACTGCAATTGCGATAGGCTACAATCTGACCTTTATCAAACTCGGAAACGTGATGGTACGCATTTCTCCTCCTCAAAAAATGGTTCAAATGGCTCTGAGCACTATGGGACTCAACTGCTGAGGTCATTAGTCCCCTAGAACTTAGAACTAGTTAAACCTAACTAACCTAAGGACATCACAAACATCCATGCCCGAGGCAGGATTCGAACCTGCGACCGTAGCGGTCTTGCGGTTCCAGACTGCAGCGCCTTTAACCGCACGGCCACTTCGGCCGGCTTCTCCTCCTTACACGAGGCATCACAACAACGTTTCACCAGGCAACGACGGTCAACTGCAGTTTGTGTATGAGAAATCGGTTGGAAACTTTCCTCAAGTCCGCACGTTGTAGGTGTCGCCACCGGCGCCAACCTTGTGTGAATGCTCTGAAAACCTAATCATTTGCATATCGCAGCATATTCCTCCTGCCTGTTAAAAATTCGCGTCTGAAGCACGTCATCTTCGTGGTGTAGCAATTTTAATGCCCAGCAGTGTATAAAACAAAAGTGTTCTTCATTGCTGTCATGAAACTAAACCACTGCTGTTGTCATGATTTCGTAAGGCTGTAAGACTGATTAGGCCATGTGATGGATGTTACAACTTATACAACAAGTTTACAAACAACACCTAACTCACACAGTGTACACAATATACACGTACTTTGCACCATGCATCTACGACAGTAAAACACAGGCTTATACACTGACCGGCCAGCCGTTGTGACCATTGACCATCTACCGATATAAGCCAATCCAGAGCGACACCAGTGTCAGCTGGTGAGGAATGACTGCTAGTCAGACACACATAGGGTGCATGTAGTAACAGTGAACGTTCTGCACTTGTGTAGAGTTGGGAAGGCGCGCTGTCTATCTAAGTTCGACCGAGTGTAGATTGTGGTGGCCCATAGGCTCGAAACGAGCATTTCGGAAAATATGCTACTTGTTAGGTGTTAAAGGATTGCTGTGGTGAGTGTTTTCAACGTGTGGCGAAACCAAGGTGAACCCATATCCAGACGTCATAGGTTTGGGCGGCCACTCCTCGTTATAGATGTCGGACGTCATGGGCTGACTGGTAAAATAGGGCAGGAGGTGAACTGTGGCGGAACTAACATCAGACTTTAATGCTGGGCAGAGCACAGGTGTGCCTGAACACACTGCGCACCGAACGCTCATAACGATGGGCCTCCAAAGCCGACGACCCACACATGTGCCAATGTTAATACCACGATATCGGCAACTACGACTGAAATGGGCACGTGACCATCGACACTGAACGTTTGCACAGAGGCACAGTATTGCATTGTCTGATGAATCTCGATACCTTCTTCGTCATGCCGACGAATTCGCGTCTTCCAGGAGAACGCCCCATTGCCATCTGTACTGCAGAACGGAGACAAGCTAGCAGCGGCTTCATTATGCTCTGGGGAATATTTAATTGGTCATGTACGGGTGCACTGAAACTCGTGAAAGACACCATGACATCGCCGGCAGCGGTGGCCGCGCGGTTCTAGGCGCTTCAGTCCGGCATCATGCGACTACCACGGTCGCAGCTTCGAATGGTGCCTCCGGCATGGATGTGTGTGATGTCCTTAGCTTAGTTAGGTTTAAGTAGTTCTACGTTCTAGGGGACTGATGACCTCAGATGTTAAGTCACATAGTGCTCAGAGCCATTTGAACCATTTTTGAACCACGACGTCCAAGGAGTATTGTGCATTCTTTGCAGACCACACTCACTTCTTCATGATGATCATGTTTCCCAATAACAGTGGCATTTTTCAGCAAGATAATGCCCTTTGTGACGAGGCAGGAGTGTCATGCAGTAGTTGGAGGAACACAGTGGCGAGTTCCAATTGATTTACTGGCCCCCAATACTGGCAAAATCTGAAGCCGATCGAAGACATCTGGAATGTGATAGAACGTAACTTCCGAGCTCATCGCCTCCTCCCCGGAATTTAAGGGAATTAGGTGACTTGCGTGCGCAAATGTGGTGCCAACTCCCCCCTAACGTCCAACCAAAGCCTCAATGCTTCCATTCCACTACGCGCGACCACTGTTATTTGTGCCAGAGGTGGACATACCAATGTTGAATGTTCAGGCTGATCGTAGTACATCACATATGCTTCAATATCTCACGAAAATGCCTTGTGCAAGCTGTAGGTACTCCCTGTAACAAATCAGAAATTACCTCATTATCGTCTGCAGCTCTTAGTCTACAGCCACAAAGCGAAGGATGTGGCAGGAATATTCATTTACATGTTATTGTAAGAAACTAAGGGACATACTGCAAATTTTAAGTTATTAAAGGTATTAAACTAATTTTATTTCTTTCAATTTTAAGTAAAATTCTCCTTGCTTATTCTATAATTATTTAATACGAGCTCATAAGGGTTATGCCATTTATTTAGTCGAAACTGGTATTGTACTTTACACGTCTTAAGTTAATTGTGTTATCATCTGTACCTCTGCAGCACCTACGCCATTATGGTGAGAGCACTTTGTAATAGAGCATTTTTTTGTATGTGGCTGTCTGTAATTGCTTTTCCCTAAAATTTTGGGGATTAATAAATATTTCACTTTCCTATTATTTTTATTGTCTTGTTCTATCTGTCTTCGGTAGGTGAATGGTCAGCGAGATTGTCGATACTCTGGGCCCGGGTTCGATTCCTGGCTGGGTCGAGGAACTTTCTCCGCCAAAGGACTGGGTGTTGTGCTGTCATCATCATCATCATATCATCCTCATCGACTGCAGGTCGCCGAAGTGGCGTCAAATTGAAAGACTGGCACCCAGCGAAGAGTCTGCGTGACGGGGGCCCTAGCCATAGGATTAAATAAAATTGTCTTGTTCTGATATTTGTTCCTGTTTGGAACAGCTTTTTAAACTTAATTGCCATTTTCGTTCGTCACCAAAGAACCCACACATTGTCAGACAACAATACAATAGTTCAGTTCAACAATACTGTTGTTATTCCATTCTGGACTTTATACTGTTTCAGCATTTCAGTTCAGTATTAGCACAGGTATGCTCTGCAGTAGCGAGGATATTGTGATTCCTACACCAGTATTTTCTATTAAAGTATTGTTAAACTATTTTTTTCTGATATGGATAAGTACATAGTACAAAGTGATCTGACCTCGAGTGCAAATAGTGAAACCACCTAGCTCGTAAAAAAGAAACAGGAAGTAGTTCAAAGGCAATATGGTGAAAATCGTTTTTCTTACGTTGCTTTTTTTTTAGCGTTTTGACAAAACGTGCCCCGATAGTGTTGGGTGTGGTAAAAAAAATCAGTAATGCTGATATGGTTCCCAGTAAATTGGAACTACTTTTGTCAACATAACATTCCTCTCTATTAAGTAAATGTGTGAATTATTTTCGATGGTTTTTGGAACAAAATTTACGTCTACATGTACATCTAGGTGATTACTCTGCTATTCAAAAATAAGTGTCTTGCAAAGGGTTCAATGACCCACCCTCAAGCTGTCTCTCTACCGTTCCACGCTCGAACGGCGCGCGGTAAAAACGAGCACCTAAATTTTTCTATGCGAGCCCTGATTTCTCTTATTTTATCGTTGTTATCAATTCTCCCTATGTAGGTGGGTGCCAACAGAATGTTTTCGCAATCGGAGGAGAAAACTGTTGATTCAAATTTCATGAGAAGATCCCGTCGCAACGAGAAACACCTTTGTTTTAAAGAGTGCCACTCCAGTTCACGTATCGTCTGTGGCACTATCTCCCCTATTTCGCGATAATACAAAACGAGTCGACCTTCTTTGTACTTTTTCGATTTCATCCGTCAGTCCTGCCTGATGCGGATCCCACACCACACAGCAATACTCCAGAATAGGATAGACAACCGTGGTGTAAGAAGTCTCTTTAGTAGACATGTTGCACCTTCTAGGTGTTCTGCCATTGAATCGCAGTCTTTGGGTTGCTCTACACATAGCATTATCAATGTGATCGTTCCCATTTAGGGTATTTGTAGTTGTAACCACTTAGTATTTAGTTGAATTTACACTTATCGCGTAATCGAAATTTAGCTGATTTCTTTTAGTACTCATGTAAATAACTTCACATTTTCCGTTGTTCAGGGTCAAACGCCACTTTTCGCACGATACAGATATCTTATCTAAATCATTTTGCAGTTAATTTTGGTCATCTAATGGCTTTACAAGACGGTAAATGACAGCATCATCTGCGAACAATCTAAGACGGCTACTATGATTGGCTCCTATATCGTTAATATACATCAGGAACAATAGAGGGTCTATAACACTTCCTTGGAGAACGCCGGATAATATTTCTGTTTTACTCAATGACTTTCCGTCTATGACTACGAACTGTGACCTTTCAGACAGGAAATCACGAATCCAGTCGCACACCTGAGGCGATATTCTATAGGCAACCAGTTTGATTAGAAGACGCTTGTGAGGAACAGTGTCGAAAGCCTTCTGGAAATCTGAAAATATGGAATCAATTTGACACCCCCTGTCGATATCCCTCATTACTTCTTGAGTATGAAGACCTAGTTGTGTTTCGCAAGAACGGTATTTGAATCCTTGCTGAAGTTTAGGGCGGGTGGTAGGGACAGAGCATAGAGTGACATTATACTGAGTACACTATCCGAAAATTACCTCGAGCAATTAAACAGAGAACCGACTCAAGGAGATAACATCTTGGACCTACTGATAACAAACAAACCCGAACTTTTCGACTCTTTAAGCGCAGAACAGGGAAACAGTGACCATAAGGCTGAAAGTGTTGTTAATAAAAATTCTCTATTTAAACTAGACTGAACTGCATGTGACTACTTTAGTCTTTAATAAAACTTGCATCTGACTGCGTATTTAACTGAACTGAACTTTATCTGCTGCATGAAAATATTGTCGGAAAATTAATACTCAGAATACACATCTGACTGCATGAAAGTTTAGTGGTACAAATAAATGAAAGTCACCAACCTGCATCCGACTACGTCTGTGGACTTAGCTCGTGCACTCCTGCCCGTTTAGCCGATACTAAAACGTATATTCAACTCAGCCGTGGTGCAATGGCATAAAATTGTCATTCTAGATAACTTGACTCATTTTGGCCCTATTTGTTACTCAATAAAAATTCTGTCCTGATGTGAAGAATTTGCAAACTGTGCAATGGCATATAGATTATTTTACTCTGATAAATGAAATTATTAGCTTTACTCATGGGAACTTTAATGTACCTTTTGGTTCAATGCAAGCACAGGATGCGGAGAACGACATAAGGTGTGAGATGAAACTTTAATTTTTTCTAAAAAATATTTATTGTTCAAACTTTTAAGGCACATGTGAAAAACTAAAAAAAAAAACTTCCATAGCATGGATTTACGAGAAAGTTTCACAAAACGCTTATTGCATCAACAATGGGATTTCTATCTAGCTTTCAGACATTATTTAACCAAAGAAAACCTATTTTATTAATTATTCTTTCTAGTTTCCCCAGGTATGTGCCGAGTTTCACTAAATATATAGCTTATTATGTGCATAGTGCCAATTCTTACTTTGATGCTGTCACGACCCGGCTGCCTCTTGCAGGCATCTAGCTCCGACTCGAAACACGTCTACTGTCGCTGCGCATCTCCTCACCACTACTCAAACTTTTACCGCGTGCAGCTAGCTCTGTCAGCTGTCAAAGATCTTACTACTCGAAGATGTACTACTCGTCCAACCTTGCGGTTGGGAACTATCGACATTTTTCACTGGCTCTATCCTGATGGAATCTCAGCACATACCTTTCAAGGCTGTTGCAGCATTTCTGAATATGGAAGTAAATAGGAATATAAAAAAAGGGAAGATGTTTTATCTGTTTAGCAAGAGTAATAGAAGGCAGATTTCAGACTACCTAACAGACCAAAACGAAAATATCTGTTCCGACACTGACAATGTTGAGTGTTTATGGAAAAAGTTCAAGGCAATCGTAAAATGAGTTTTAGACAGGTACGTGCCGAGTAAAAATTTGAGGGACGGGAAAAACCCACCGTGGTTCAACAACAAAGTTAGGAAACTACTGCGAAAGCAAAGAGAGCTTCACTGTAAGTTTAAACGCAGCCAAAACCTCTCAGACAAACAGAAGCTAAACGATGTCAAAGTTAGCGTAATGAGGGCTATGCGTGAAGCGTTCAGTGAATTGGAAAGTAAAATTCTATGTACCGACTTGACAGAAAATACTTGGAAGTTCTGGTCTTGCGTTAAGTCAGTAAGTGGCTCGAAACAGCATATCCAGACACTCTGGGTTGATGATGGCATTGAAACAGAGGATGACACACGTAAAGCTTAAATAGTAAACACCTTTTTCCAAAGCTGTTTCACAGAGGAAGACCGCACTGCAGTTCCTTCTCTAAATCCTCGCACAAACCAAAAAATGGCTGACACCGAAATAAGTGTCCAAGGAATAGAAAATCAACTGAAATCACTGAACAGAGGAAAGTCCACTGGACCTGACGGGATACCAGTTCGATTCTACACAGAGTATGCGAAAGAACTTGCCCCCTTCTAACATCAGTGTACCGCAAGTCTCTAGAGGAACGGAAGGTTCCAAATGATTGGAAAAGAGCACAGGTAGTCCCAGTCTTCAAGAAGGGTCGTCGAACAGATGCGCAAAACTATAGGCCTATATCTCTGACATCGATCCGTTTTAGAATTTTAGAAATGTTTTTGCTCGCGTGTCATGTCATTTCTGGAAACCCAGAATCTACTCTGTAGGAATCAACATGGATTCCGGACACAGCGATCGTGTGAGACCCAGAAAATATTAGATACAGGCTCCCAGGTAGATGCCATTTGCCTTGACTTCCGGAAGGCGTTCGATACAATAAACAAAGTAAGAGCCTACGGAATATCAGACCAGCTGTGTGGCTGGATTGAAGAGTTTTTAGCAAACAGAACACAGCATGTTGTTCTCAATGGAGAAAAGACGTCTACAGACGTTAAAGTAACAAAGTAACCTCTGGCGTGCCACAAGGGAGTGTTAAAGGAACACTGATTTTCACAATATATATAAATGACCTAGTAGATAGTGTCGGAAGTTCCATGCGGCTTTCCGCGGATGATGCTGTAGTGTACAGAGAAGTTGCGGCATTAGAAAATTGTAGCGAAATGCAGCAAGATCTGCAGCGGATAGGCACTTGGTGCAGGGGGTGGCAACTGACCCTTAACATAGACAAATGTAATGTATTGCGAATACATAGAAAGAAGGATTCTTTATTGTATGATTATATGATAGCGGAACAAACACTGGTAGCAGTTACTTCTGTAAAATATCTGGAAGTATGCGTGCGGAACGATTTGAAGTGGAATGATCATACAAAATTAATTGTTGGTAAGGCGGCTGCCAGGTTGAGATTCATTGGGAGAGTCCTTAGAAAATGTAGTCCATCAACAAAGGAGGTGGCTTACAAATCAATTGTTCGACGTATACTTGAGTATTGCTCATCAGTGGGGGATCCGTGCCGGGTCGGGTTGACAGAGGAGATAGAGAAGATCCAAAGAAGAGCGGCGCGTTTCGTCACAGGGTTATTCGGTAAGCGTGATAGCGTTACGGAGATGTTTAGCAAACTCAAGTGGCAGAGTCTGCAAGACAGGCGCTCTGCATCGCGGTGTAGCTTGCTGTCCAGGTTTCGAGAGGGTGCGTTTCTGGATGAGGTATCAAATATATTGTTTCCCCCTACTTATACCTCCAGAGGAGATCACGAATGTAAAATTAGAGAGATTCGAGCCCGCACGGAGGCTTTCCGGCAGTCGTTCTTCCCTCGAACCATACGCGACTGCAACAGGAAAGGCAGGGAATGACAGTGGCACGTAAAGTGCCCTCCGCCACACATCGTTGGGTGGCTTGCGGAGTATAAATGTAGATGTAGACTATGTGTCAATAAATCATTTTCTTCGAAGTACTTCATAATGTTCGAATACAGAATATGTTCCAAAACCCTACTGCAAATCGACGTTAGTGATATGGGCCACTTCACTTCAGCACGTCGTCGTATCCAACAATCCGGGAACTTTTCATTTAACAGCTCTGTAGCCACACGGGAAGAGTGAGCAGGACAGCCGTCATGTTGGAACCACATGCACTGACGCGTATTTAGGGTACCTCCTCCAGCAAAATGGGCGGAACGTTTCGCAGGAACTGTGCAGAGTTACTGCCATTTAGTATATCCGGAATGACGTACGGCCCCACAATAACATTTCCGACTATGCCGCACCACACGTTAATACTCCACGGTTGCTGATGCTGTATCTGTCGAAGCCAATGAGGGTTCTCTATTGGCCAGTAATGCATATTATGCTAATTCACTTTACCGTGGTTGGTGAAAGTCGCTTCATCAGTAAAAGGCACACGTTGAAAAAACATTGTATCACCTTGTAGGCGCTGCAGAGCAAACCGGCAAAATTCCTGGCGCCATTCGAAATCCATACTGGAGAGTGCTTGATGTAATGAAAGGTGAAACGGGTGAAATCTATGTCGGTGCAATATGCGTGAAACACTTCTCTGACTTATACTACATTCCGAGGCGATACGTCGCGACGAAACAGTAGGGCGTTATGCGCCAACGCCAGAACGCCCTCTTCATGTACCTCGCCAGTTGCAGTTTTCTGCCTTGTCCTCTGTATGGCGTTCCATGATCCCGATTCAAGTAGTTTCTTGCAAATACGTGCAAGAAGCTGGCGCGTAGGACGCTCACGATCAGGGAACAGCTGTCCTTATCGCTTTATCGCTCTAACAGCATTTCTTCTGTTTTCACCATACACTAGAAGCATATCTAACCTTTCCTCGTTGGTGTACGTGTTTGCCCCAAGAAACTGTGGCGGAAATGCGATTTCTCATTTTTTTTTTTTTTTTTACTTTATTGTAATTTTGATACCTGAACAACCAGGTAGGCTGGCAGCAGCACAATACGCCGCTCTTCAGCCGAAGAGAGTACATGGAGATAAACAAAGAAGAGACATTACATAGAAAAACGGCGGGAAAAAATAGGAGACACAAGAATATAAAAGCACAAGAAGCCGTTCACACTTGATGACAATCCACACTATGAACTGGAGACCCGACGCACAAACACGGAAGAAGACAATGTCACTGGTGAACAATGGAGCGTGACGGCGAAACTGAACACTAAACATGACGGCACACACAATACACTGATGGCGGTGATCTCTGGCGCGCGAATGTCCACTGAGCGTGTGCAAGTCCGGGGACCTGCCAAGAGGGGAACAGGGGGAGGAGGGGGAGAGGGGAGGAAAAAAGGATGCCACGGCTTAGGAGACGAGGACAGGAGGATAGGGACAGGGGAGGGGAGGCCCAGGGGACGAGGGACGAGAAAAGGAGGAGGGAGGGAAAAGGGAGAGAAGGGAGGGAGGGTGCCCAGAGGAGTAAGTACAGGAGGAGGTCGGGAGGATCAAAGTTGGTAGGAGGGGTAGATGGAGGGGAGGAGGGCATCATCAGGGAGAGGGAGCTGGCGGAAGCCACCTTGGGAGAGGGTAAGGAGGGTGGAGAGATGGAGACCGGGCGGGACGTGGGAATACAGGCGCGGCAGCGGGTGGGGTTGGGAGAGGAGCGGGGAGACGAGTGGTTGAGGAGGATCAAGTTTACGGGAGGTGTACAGGATCCGTATCCTTTCAAGGAAAAGGAGGAGGTGGGGGAAGGGGATGAGATCATACAGGATCCGTGTGGGGGAGGGGAGACGGATGTGGTAGGCGAGGCAGAGAGCATGGCGTTCCAGGATTTGGAGGGATTTATAAAAGGTAGGGGGAGCGGAGATCCATGCTGGATGGGCATAACAAAGGATAGGGCGGATGAGGGATTTATAGGTATGGAGGATGGTGGAGGGGATTTCTCATTACACCAGCAGCACATTTATATCCTTCTCTCCAGCTACCTCGTGCGTCACCTTGCGGCGCTATCGAGAAGCAGGAAAACAACGTCTTCCCTGTTAAGTTCCTCAGTGGCCAACAGGAAAGGTCGCATTGGACAACGCCGCTTCGAAGGACGAACACGATACGAGAACACATCTGTGTCTCAAAAACTATTCGCCTAAATATTATGATATACACTTATCTGAAACCGTCTTTTTAAGCCCATCATGTTATGCTAAAATTTAACATAGGGTTCCATTAAAAAAAAAGAAAGATGGCCTCATATCTCTGTAATAAAAACAGCACAAACATGAAATGTGATGTATTCCAGTAACCCCTGTCCCTGCAATTCACTGTCCAAACGGCATCTTTGTATTTATTACGGTTGGGGAGATACAAGGGGTGTTATAACTTAGCTACCTCATCTTGTATAATTGCTAAATATGGAGTTATTGTATCAGCATACTCTGAGAGGAAACTGACTGGTATTCAATGTGGACCAGAAGCCTTGCCTTTATTAAGTGATTTAAAGTGCTTTGCGACACCGAGAATAGCTACTTCTATGTTTCTCATCTTTGGCTATTGTTCTTGATTGGAATTCAGGAATATTTACTTCGTTTCCTTTACTGATGGAGTTTCGGAAAACCGAGTTTAATAGCTCTTCCTTAGTGGCATTGTCATCAGTTACTTCACCGTTGTAATTGCGCAGTGGCGGTATTGATTGCGTCTTGCCACTGGTGTGCTTTATGTATGACCAGAATCTCTCTGGGTTTTCTGCCAGCTTTCGAAACAGAGTTTTGTTTTGGGAATTATTAAAAGCATCTCGCATTGAATTAAGCGCTATATTTCGAAATTCTGTAAAACTTTGCCAGCTTTGGGGGTTTTTCGTTCTTTTAAATTTGGCACGCTTTTTTTCGCTGCTTCTGAAACAGCGATTTGACCCGTTTTGTGTACCATGGGGGATCAGTACCATCACTTATTAATTCATGTGCTATATATCTCTCGACTGCTGTCGGTACTATCTCTTTGAAATCATTCCACAACTTTTCTACGCTAACGTAATCAGATGTGAAGGGGTGAACTCTGTGTCCTGCAACGGCGCTAAGAGCATTTTTATCAGCTTTTTTTAAATAGATATACTTCGCGTTTCTCTTTGATAGTTATAGGTGTTACGGTATTCAGACTAGCAGCAACTGCTTTGTGGTTTCTAGTCGCCGTGTTCGTCACGATACTCGCTATTTGTCCAGAATTATATGTTGCTAAGAGGTCAAGTATTCTTTCGCAGCCATTTAGGCTTCGAGAGGGCTCACGAACTAATTGTTCAAAATAATTTTCTGAGAAAGCATTCAGTACAATTTCGGATGACTTTTTATGCCTGCCGCTGCCTTTAAACGTATAATTTTCCAGCATGTCGATGGTAGATTGAAGTCACTACCGTCTATAATTGTATGACTGAGGTACCTATCAGAAATGACACTCATGTTTTCTTTGACGTGTTCATCAACCATATCTTCTGAGTAGGGGGGTCGGTAAAACGATCCAATTAATAGTTTAGTCAGATTGTCAGGTATAACCTCTACCCATACTATTTCGCAGGAACTATCCACTTCAATTTCACTACAAGGCAAACTACACTCATGCTCATAAATGAAGAATAATTGCAGAATGTGTTGCCACACAACGTGGCACTACACAAAACTGGCGCTAATAGCACATAGGGAACACACACGACCCAGACCTGTAAGTCAACGGTATTGGTGGTAAGTTGAGAAAACCGTCCCGAAACACATGCGCTACAAAACGCAGGAGGTAAATGCGATGGCGTTTGTACGGTAAATAAGAAACTGACGAGGTAATTCACGATAATGCCTTTTTACTCGATGCATGTTACACTGATAACTGTGCCGTAGTATCGAACTTCTGGCAAACCTGTCCCTACAAAAACAATTCTGAAATATATCACATACGTTTTTGTAAGACCTAAATATTTTCAGATTTTATCCTGCCAGTAAGGAACGGTGTGTTACAATACCCTCCACGAACCCCTTTGGTCCCTGTCCATCAGAAATTGAGGTATGACTGGCCTTGATTTAGTTGTTGTTGTTGCTTCGCATTTGCAATTCGCAATCACATCACATAACGAAAAGGCGACTTGGGTAGCTGTAAAAGGACTGAGATGTCCCTGATGGATTTGTTACTCAGGTGACGTCAAATGACTAGCCCACGTTAGAGGTCACTGGGTTCTGCTGACCTATCCGCTCTGCTGTTTATGCTTCTCTGCTGACAACGGAGCATTCCCAGCCTCATTTTACACTGGCGGACCCGCCTCCCGTAACATCTAGTCACCCATTGCGCATTACATAGGGGCTTCCAGATACTTGTGATCAGATACACTGCCAGAGGGACAAAGGGCATGCCCGACCCAAGCAATACAGACTGGTGCTGCAGAAAGCCAGGTGCAATTATTCTTAGGAGATACCGGAGCAGTAGGTACCCACAGGACCTTCCGGCCCCGGCAGCTTGTTTCTAATACCTAATGTGTCATTAACACAATGGGTAATTCATATTTCTAACAACCTCTTTTGTTATAGTAAGGTGAAGCAGTGCTGCCTATAACTTCATCTCAGAAAAGAAAGTAACTATACACGTTAATAGCAGACATTTATTGGAAAACATTTTTAATTTGCAGTACTCCTCTCCCCAGGGACGCTTCCTTCAACAACGTTCTGCATCCCAATCTAAAATCGACGAGGTTAAAATGGGTGCACTACTTTTAGACTCACTCTTTGTAAATCAGTTGATTGCTGGACCCCTTACTTCTGAACTGGTAGAAATTGGAAGACTCCTACTGCCATTGGCAAAGCTTTTGTGCAACTACACTACTGGCCATTGAAATTGTTTCACCAAGAAGAAATGCAGATGATAAACGGGTATTCATTGGACAAATATAATATAATACAACTGACATGTGATTACATTTTCACGCAATTTGGGTGCATAGATCCTCGAAAATCAGTACCCAGAACAACCACCTCTGGCCGTAATAACGGCCTTGATACGCCTGGGCATTGAGTCAAACAGAGCTTGGATGGCGTGTACAGGTACAGCTGCCCATGCAGCTTCAACACGATACCACAGTTCATCAAGAGTAGTGACTGGCGTATTGTGACGAGCCAGTTGCACGGACACCACTGACCAGACATTTTCAATTGGTGAGAGATCTGGAGAATGTGCTAGCCAGGGCAGCAGTCGACAATTTTCTGTATCCACAAACACCAGTACAGGACCTGCAACATGCGGTCGTGCATTATCCTGCTGAAATGTAGGGTTTCGAAGGGATCAAATGAAGGGTAGAGCCACGGGTCGTAAAATATCTGAAATGTAACGTCCACTGTTCAAAGTGCCGTCAATGCGAACAAGAGGTGATACGGGTGATACGCCAGTATGGCGATGACGAATACACGCTTCCAAAAAAATGGCTCTGAGCTCTATGGGACATAACTTCTGAGGTCATCAGTCCGCTAGAACTTAGAACAACTTAAACCTAAGTAACCTAAGGACATCACACACATTCACGCCCGAGGCAGGATTCGAGCCTGCGACCGTAGCGGTAGCGTGGTTCCAGACTGCAGCGCCTAGAACCGCTCGGCCACCCCGACCGGCTACACGCTTCCAATGTGCGTTCACCGCGATGTCACCAAACACGGATGCGACCATCATGATGCTGTGAACAGAACCTGGATTCATCTGAAAAACTGACGTTTTGCCACTGGTGGACCCAGGTTCGTCGTTGAGTACACCATCGCAGGCGCTCCTGTCTGTGATGCAGTGTCAAGGGTAACCGCAGCCACGGTCTCCGAGCTTATAGTCCATGCTGCTGCAAACGTCGTCGAACTGTTCGTGCAGATGGTTGTTGTCTTGCAAACGTCCCCATCTGTTGACTTAGGGATCGAGACGTGGCTGAACGATCCGTTACAGCCATGCGGATAAGATGCCTGTTATCTCGACTGCTAGTGATACGAGGCCGTTTGGATACAACACGGCGTTCCGTATTACCCTCCTGAACTCACCGATTCCATATTCTGCTAACAGTCATTGGATCTCGACCATCGCGAACGGCAATGTCGCGATACGATAAACTACAATCGCGATAGGCTACAATCCGACCTATATGAAAGTCGGAAACGCGGTGGTACGCATTTCTCCTCCTTAGACGAGGCATCCCAACAACGTTTCACCGGGCAACGCCGGTCAACTGCAGTTTGTGTATGAGAAATCGGTTGGAAACTTTCCTCATGTCTGCACGTTGTACGTGTGAATGCTCTGCAAAGCTAATCATTTGCATATCACAGCATCTTCTTCCTGTCGGTTAAATTTCGCGTCTGTAGCACGTCATCTTCGTGGTGTAGCGATTTTAATGGCCAGTAGTGTAGCTACACTACGAGTGTTCGGCAGATTACAGCACGTTCGTGCCAGTTTGGTATCACACGCACATGTGTGTGTGTGTGCGTGTGCGTGTGTGTGTGTGTGTGTGTGTGTGTGTGTGTGTGTGTGTGCATGCGTGCGTGCATGTGTGTGTGTGTGTGTGTGTGTGTGTGTTGTTCCAGTGAGCCGCACCTCCGCAGCCGGCCAGCTGCCAGCAGTAGCTGCGCCGCTCGCCCCCGCATCGATTCCGCCAGCTCTGGTCGGTGGGCTGGGACGCTGGAAGTCCATGAATGATGCAGCGGCACGAAGCGCCCGCCAGAAGGGCCTCCAGCGCTCCGGCGCTGCAGCCACCAGAGGCTCGGCCCGGCCCGCGACTAATTGACGGAGAGCGGCGCAGTGCCGGCGGCCGCCGCCAGGCGCGCTGCAGTCGCCGGTCCGCAGCGGCCACTGGACCGGCCGGCTGGCGACTATGCTGTGAAAGGCGTGCCAACTAGCGCCGCAAGTTTTGAGCAGCGGCCAGACGCAACTTGGCCGCTAATTACGCAGTTCCCTGCACAAGGAGGGGAAAAAGAGGGTCGAAGTTCTCAGGCGGGAGGAAAAAAAAAAATACAACCACCGGTTTTTGATTACATCAACTTAGACCGAACGGAAGCGAAAATTAATGTTTCGCTAGAGAAAGTATCTAAAATATTTAGTGCAATATATGGTGCTGTTCATGTTGTTCAAAAAATCTAAGGACATCGCATCTGAAGATGCAAACTGCATACAAGCAGCAGCTCTGAGTATGCGACGACGCACGTATTGACAGCCATATGCGTCATGGAAGCAGAATTAGCAAATCCCAAGAGACTAAAGATCTTATGCGGCCGATTTATATTGAAGGTCAGATCCTCTTAGGCTGAGAGATCTGCGGCGTAAACTTGTGTCTGGCACATGTAGCCGATGAGGTATTGCACAAAGTGCAAGACCCTGCGACTTATGCCTCCAACACCGGTGCTAGAATTCCGAGAAATGCTCCGTTGTGGCACGTGTGCCTATATCAGTTCGCTCATCGAAACATGGTACAAATCCCTGATACATTTTCTTCTTCACAGGAAGATTCATTGGGCGACAGCAATCAGCTGTGTGGACTCATCAGCACTTTGTGTATACGGCGCGAAAGAGAAGTAATTTCGCGAAAGGCGTTTCGGATAAAGGAAAGGCGTTTCGGATAAAGAATTGAACAGCGAAATTCACAAGCTGACGTCACAGTTCCTCCATGAATTTAACAGATTTTCATCCTCGAAGACATCAGGACCGGGCAGAGAAGAGATGAAAGATCGGAGTTGTATACCTACTATTTGCTGCTCTTCCTGAAGAACTTAAACAACCCAAAAATGGTTTATCCACTTTTGAGGTAACATAGACAATATTTACAGGGTTATTCTAAATGATGGACACATTTTCAAAAATTCGAATGTATTGAAGTACAAATCCGAAATGAACAAGGTTAATACCATTGAAAAGAGGAAATTGCAAAGTTTTTGGTGGGCAGCAGCGGGCGGGCGGTGATGGTTTCAGAAGCGGCCGGTAGAGTTCTCGCGGCAATAGGGCCGTCATTCCGTTTCGCTGTCAGATGTGAGTGAGATGGGACTGTTGAGCACAAGGTTTTTCTGCATATTTTAGTTAGCGAAAAGTGAGTCGCAAACTGGGTGCAGAGGGCATTTCGTACCAAATTCCGTATTCAACCACCAACTCTGAAAAGCATTAGCCGTTGATTTAAGCAATTTAGACAGGCTGGAAGTGTGTGCAAAGGAAAAAGCACAGGCCGACCGCGTGTATCAGAGAATGATGTCCGACGGATTCGAGGAGGTTTTGTACGCAGTCGCAGTTCAAATGGTTTAAATGGCTCTAAGCGCTATGGGACTTAACATCTGAGGTCATCAGCCCACTAGGCTTAGAACTACTTAAACGTAACTAACCTAAGGAGGCAGGATTCGAACCTACGACGGTAGCACCACCGCTTTCCCCTACTGAAGCACCTAGAACCGCTCGGCCACAGCGGCCTGCCGCAGTTCCAGAATGTTTACCAATAAAGCCAGTCGAGAACTTGGAATTCTCCAACCAACTATATGGAAAGTTCTGAAACGGCGCCGGACGGGGTGCCCGAGCGGTTCTAGGTGCTACAGTCTGGAACCGCGCGACCGCTACGGTCGCAGATTCGAATCCTGCCTCGGGCATGGATGTGTGTGATGTCCTTAGGTTAGTTAGGTTTAAGTAGTTCTACGTTATAGGGGTCTGATGACCTTAGAAGTTAAGTCCCATAATGCTCAGAGCCATTTGAAACATTTTTCTGAAACGGCCTTTGCTGTACATGCCCTACCGATTACAACTTGTGTAGGCTCTCAACCCCAATGACAAAGAGAAGCGCCTCGCATTTTGTGGTTATGTGCTAGCAATGATGAAGGATGACGCTTTCTACAGCGTGTAAGTCTTAGCGATGAAGCGACGGTCCACCTTTGTGAAAACGTCAACAGACACAATGTTCGCATATGGGTTTCGTAAAATCCACATTCACCATTGAAACACGAAAGAGACTCACCGATGATCAATTTGTTCTGTGCCGCATCAAATAGAAACGTATATGGACCATTTTTCTTTGAAGAAAGAGCTGTAACAGGAATCACGTACTTGAACATGCTGCAAGAATGGCTGTTCCCTCAAGTTATGGAAGATTCCCAAGACTTCATTTTCCACCGGGTTGGAATTCCAGCCCATTGGCTCCACGAATACGAGGGTTTTCCTCAGAACTGGATCGGTCGCAGGAGACTTGAGCACCTGACTCTGCACTTTTGTCCATTGAAACCTCCTCACCTCACACCCTGTGACTACTTCTTAAGGGATTATGTGAAGGAAGTTGTTTACGTCCCGCTTCTACCAACCACTCTGGACGATCTGCGGAACCGGATCACTGCTGCCGTGCACTCAGTAACAGCTTTCGCGTGTGTGGGAAGATGTTTGCCATGCAGCCAACGGTGGCCACACTGAACACTTATAACAGCTATCACATTTCTAATTACGAAATAATTATTAAAAAGTAATTACAAATTATTAAATTTATTAAATTGATATTTGAAGCTTCCTCTTTTCTTTGGAATAACGATTGTACTTGAATATGTACGAAGTTTTGAAAATGGGGCCATCATTTAAAATAACCCTGTATTTTACATGATTTTATCACAGACATTTATTTGCACAATAATGAGGAACGTAAATGTGTTGTTTACAGTTGTGCATGAAAAGGAAAATGGTTCAAATGGCTCTGAGCACTATGCGACTTAACTTCTGAGGTCATCAATCGCCTAGAACTTAGAACTAATTAAACCTAACTAACCTAAGGACATCACACACATCCATGCCCGAGGAAGGATTCGAACCTGCGACCGTAGCGGTCGCTCCTTCTCCAGACTGTAGCGCCTAGAACCGCACTGCCACTCCGGCCGACTGAAAAGGAAGGATTTTCGATGAACTCGTTATCACTAAACTATTTTAGACACTGAAAAAACGCATATTGCCACTCCATTTGGTCTTCCATGGTGACAAAATATGCTGCAAACACATTTCTGACTTGCTTAGCGTCTTCGGCTATAACTCTACCGATTTCTTATAGCTATGGAATAGGTGCGTAGTCTCTCCATCTCCTAGATTCTAGGTTCCCATTTTCTTGGTCTTCAGAATTGAAATTGCCTGTTGGTGAATAAATTAGGCGAGCTTCTCGATTTTATCTTAGAAAGGTGTGAAGATAAGTGGAGCACAAGGTCGCAATATAGCTGCATGGGGAAAAAGATGGAAAGGTTTTCGTACAACATGAAAAACAGAAAACAATATTCGAAAGGCATTTTCGGTGACTCGTCGTGCTCTACTGGGTCTGCAATTAAATATTTTTTCGTTGTTACCTTTGTTGTGATTACCTAGGTAAGGTTTAGTGACGTGTTCTTGGAGCGCAAAGACATCGTCAGCAACAATTACATATTGGGTGGGTAATGCTCTTCCAGACGGAGGTTCTGGTCTTGCTAGAATCCGCACAGGATACCATGGGCGATGCGCAGTGACCAGTTTTCTTCCAAAGCACTGAGCCAGTTCATTCGTTTGTTTGGAAGGGGAGGTCGACCCTGTCTGCCATCTTCTGACCAGTCGGTGATGACATAATCGAGGCGTACGCCCTGCAGGCTTTCTCAGATGATTTTACAGAAACTATTTGATAAAAAAAATTCCTTTTTACTTTACTTGTAGCTTTATATTTCGGGTTAATTACAGCGTGCCCGTAATTTCGTTAACCTTAATAGTTATTGTGATATTTACATGGAAGTAAGGCACTGTGCGGACTTTGAAAAAGTTTGCAATGAAAAACAGGGGTCGCTATGAGTTTGCCTTTGGTTCAAATTATATAACATGAGACTGTGTATGAAATTTAAATAACGTATGGAATATTTTTTAGACTTAGGTGGAAGTCTCTATCTGGCACCAATGTGCAGAAAATTGATCTGACATAACACTCATTTGCGATTGCGCCGCGTCAGAAATAAAGCCTGAATGAAAAATCCACAACATTCCTCATATTTCATAAATATTTCGAGATATGGAGATGAGAGTTTGGCAAATGATAGCATGCAAAAAGCACAGTATTTTTCTGTATAGTTAATATGCAAAACTTCATTATCTACTGTGTTACTCCTCTAACAACAGACTTTTTCGATGAAATAATGTAATTTTAAGGACCATTGATAGCTGGTGAAATGAGAAATGCTATGAGTTTTTTAACAACATAAGTGAGGAGATTGCTCGTTAATTTTGTACCGAGCGGTTATAGGCGCTTCAGTCCGGAACCACGCTGCTGCTACGGTCGCAGGTTGCATCCTTTCTCGGGTATGGATGTGTTTGATGTCCTCAGGTTACTTAGATTGAAGTAGTCTAGGAGACTGGTGACCTCAGATGTTAAGTCCCACAGTTCTTAGAGCAATTTGAACCATTTGATGTGCTTTTTCAAAACAAAATGACCTTATTACATCACTTAATAAACTTAATAAACCACGTTTTCAGAATTCTCTCGCAGTTGCGTCTGCGCACCACGTTAGTGAGCGGGGACTGTGTAAACTGCGCTGTGTTTTGGCACTGGAAGCAAATTTTAACACGGCAACAAGAGAAATAGTAGGTTTTCCTTAAAATTTGGCATTTGGAACGCTTCTCTGAAGGTTACAAATTGTTAACAGGCCAGGCGAAAGTAAACAGCGGCATTTTCGGCGGATTTCTTTTTGGATTCCAAAGCAGAGATGACAGACCTTTCGCCGGCCGGAGTGGTCGAGCGGTTCTAGGCGCTACAGTCTGGAAGCGCGCGACCGCTACGGTCACAGGTTCGAATCCTGCCTCGGGCATGGATGTATGTGATGTCCTTAGGCTTAGGTCAGTTAGGTTTAAGTAGTTCTAAGTTCTAGGGGACTGATGACCTCAGAAGTTAAGTTCCATAGTGCTCGGAGCCATTTGAGCCATGACAGACCTTTTTGACTGGTCACCCCACAAGTGTGAGCGTGGAGGAGCCCTATTTAATATTTACAAAATATGTGAGTGTACGCTTCAGTTTAAAATGCCACTTCCCCTGCAGCACTCGGCATTTCCCCTACATCACCTGCCCACAGCCCGACCACTACTGTTCTTCCTACGCGTGGCCTCTCCCGTCTGAACATCTACCGGCCACAGTATTCTGTGTGGTCCCTACGTGCAGCTCACCTCCTTAAATACTCCGCCATTGTATTACCACTTCTGATAAAGAAAAAAAAAATGGTTCAAGTGGCTCTGAGCACTATGGGATTCAACATCTGTGGTCATAAGTCGACTAGAACTTAGAACTACTTAAACCTAACGAACCTAAGGACATCACACACATCCATGCCCGAGGCAGGATTCGAACCTGCGACCGTAGCAGTCGCGCGGTTCCTGACTGAGCGCCTAGAACCGCTAGACCACCGCGGCCGGCACTTCTGATAAAGAAAACTGGTAATTGGCATCCACTAGTGTTGTTAACAAAATACTGGAAGTGTCTTGATAGTCGTAATATATGCTACCAGGGTGAGCAGTATTAACAATTTTCATGTGTTTTCCATACAACCCTCCTCCACAGGTAGGATAGTTACAGAAACACGAAAATAACTATGCTGATAATAGAGGATCGCTAACTCTCGAATTCATGTGTTTTCCATACAACCCTCCTCCACAGGTAAGATAGTTACAGAAACACGAAAATAACTATGCTGATAATAGAGGATCGCTAACTCTCGAATTCACACACGTAACACTTTTTCAGCTCCATCCCACAGGTTCCAAGACATCGAGCCTTCCTTGGCGATGCCTGCCGGCTGAGAGATTTCGCAAGCTCCAAACAACTTCACGAAATTAACATTTATACCGTGTGAATGCAAGACCTCGCGGCGATGTGAATTAAAAAAATTTTCTCAGCCTTCCATCAGCGTCAGATGGTTTAAATCTCATGAGTTTTCACCGCGTTCTCCTCGGCCATTGTCAAGAGATAAATGACTGCCCAGTCGCCAAGGCCTCGCCGTTATGAAGTCGCGCCGCTGGCTGCGACGTCACTGGTGCTCTCTTCCCCGCCAAGTACGGTAACGTTTTCGTCCCGCGTCGCTCGTGTCCGCTTCAACCACGTGACTTCCGGGTTCCAGGCTAAGCTGTGCTGCAAACCGCCGTCCTTACTGACGGTCTTTTCAGATATTTTTATTTCTATAGCTTCTTTTATAAGGCTTCCCTTCGCCCGCATAATGACAGATGTTTTTTCGAACAGAACTCGGTGTCGATTTTCTAAAGCGTGTTCTGCCACAGCTGATTTTTCAGGACAGTATAGCCGTAAACACCTCTCCTATTCCGTCTAGCTATGATCCGCAGTGCGTACTGTTTGCCCGATGTAGCAGCAAGCACAGTAACTTTCTGTATCTTATAATCCAGGCTGTGCGTTTCTAGGCGCGTCAGTCTGGAACCGCGAGACCGCTACGGTCGCAGGTTCGAATCCTGCCTCGGGCATGGATGTGTGTGATGTTCTTAGGTTAGTTAGGTTTAAGTAGTTCTAAGTTCTAAAGGACTGATGACCTCAGCTGTTAAGTCCCATAGTGCTCAGAACCATTTACAAATCCAGGTGTTCGGAGCCCTCTATCGTCGTTTACAGACCTCATCAGCGGTCACATCTTTGCTGGGTGTCTGAACACTGATGAAATGTCGTGTCCCTTCTGGAGGCGGTTTAACTTTCCCAACACTGTGCCACAGGAAAGCAAAAGTGCAAGTTTTCAGCTCTCTTTGTCGGCGGTATTTCTTTTGCTCGTCTCACCAGAAAGGTCCTGTGATACCTAGCACTGATTTCAGCTATTTTTGTTGAGGACTTTTCGGAGGTGGCTTAGTTCCCGTGGCAGATTCTCAGCGATTGAGGCGAATTCAGTACTGTGGACAACGTGTTAAGAATGCCACGTTTTTGTGTCGGATGATGGTCGCTGAGAGCGTGCACATACCGATCCGTGTGGGTTAGTTTCCTGTAGACACTGTGACTGCGATGTCCATTGGTTTTCTGGCGAATGAGGTCGTCAAGGCAGTGCACTGCGCCACCTACCTCTGCTTCTACCGTAACACTTCGTAAACTCAACGTCGTATTTCCTGTTTGGTGGCAAGTATTTAGACAAGCTGGACGGCTTGACGATGGTAAGTCCGTCAGCACCGTCCGTACCCAGACTCTTTATGAAGAAATTTGAAGATTCGCTTTAGGGTAACGGCCTTGCCACAGTGGATACACCGGTTTCCGTGAGATCACCGAAGTTAAGCGCTGTCGGGCGTGGCCGGCACTTGGCTGGGTGGCCACCCAGGCCGCCATGCGCTGTTGCCATTTTTCGGGGTGCACTCAGCCTCGTGATGCCAGTTGAGGAACTACTCGACCGAATAGTAGCGGCTCCGGTCAAAGAAAACCATCATAACGACCGGGAGAGCGGTGTGCTGACCATACGCTCCTCCTATCCGCATCCGCACCGGAGGATGACACGGCGGTCGGATGGTCCTGATGCGCCACTTGTGGCCTGCAGACGGAGTGTGTAAAGATTCGCTTTGGACACGGTACCAGTTAAGTTAAGCTGTTTTTATCCTACGTCGACTATAATTTTATCATCTTGCCCCACGGACGTGAAAAACCGACAGAAATCGTACAATATATGAACAGTATTGACGACTGTAATAGATTTACAATTTTATCGCTCAATAGCTGTTACATCTGACTGAGCTTAGGTAATGTGCTGACTCCTGGCATAAACTTTAAAACCTTGTGGACGCTAAGGAAAAACTGACAACGAGTGAAATCGAAAATAAATTCTTTCTTTATTACTAGTGTAATTCATGAAATTAAATAGTGGAATTCATGAGGGACACGCAACCTTCAAAATTTTTGCATTGTTCCCCCTGGCTTGAAGTAAAGAAAATTAATATCTTTATCTGTATTGTATCACATGGGCACCTGTCTTTTTGTTTTGTTTCTTGAGTCGTCAACACCTCTACACTACATACTGAATTATTTATTTTCCACAAGTTCCTTTGTTCGTCGATTCAGCGGAGAACTCTTCATTGCTTATCTTATTAGCCCATTTAATTTTCTGCACTATTCTGTAGCACCACATCTCAAACTCTGGAATCTCATCATTTTAGGTTTTCCCACGGTCCATGATTCATTTCATACATTGCACTCATTCATACAATGCTATGCTCCAAAGTACATTATCATAAATTTCTTCCACAAATTAAAGCCTATGTTTGATACCAACAGGATTCTCTTCGCGAGAAATACCCCCTCTGCCTGTGCTTGTTCGATTTATATGTCCTCCTTGCTTCGTCTGTCAATTGTTACTTTGCTTCCAAAATAGAATTTCTTAACTTCTTTTACTTGGTAATCACCATGGAATCTGGTTTCGCAGGACAGAGCGGATCAGGTTGTGGAAAGGGGCCAAGATCAGTTATTGTTAGTTGCACAACAACACAGAACTTTATTCCTCGAAAACACAATGCACAGTTTTCTCTTTAAAACAACAAGGATCAATTCACGACTGAGGGCCAAAATAACTTCTCAATAATAAGTTTTAAATAATTCCTTTTAAATCACAAGGATTTAGAGACACAGCTGAAGGTCTTACTTAGGTAATATTAAAATATCCTTAAATAATTCATTTTATGACAAAAAATTTAGGCAAATGGCTGAAGGCCTTACTTAAGTAAAATTAAAATACCTCTTGGCTAAAGGATCGAATAATATTTCAGGTGAACAAAGGAAATTCTTTAAAAGGCAAACATTTACCAATTTCGGCTAAAATCCATATTAAGGAAAATTTTAATTAATTCCTCGGCTGAAAGTCCAATAACATTTTAACATAATAAAAGGCAACCTTTAAAGACAATCATTTACACAATACAACAGAAAATCATTTTAAGAAAACTTGAAATCTCTTAATGGCTGAAGGCCTAAACAGTTGTTCAAAATAATTAAAGACAAACCTTAAGACATGCATTTATACACTATGGCTAAAGGCCATTTTAATAATTCAAGATAATTAAAGAGAAACCTTACAGACAGGAATTTACACATTATGGCAGAAAGCCACAAATTTTAAAACAATTGCGGCTGTAGGCCTAAATACAGAGCAAACAAGAATTTTAAATTAAACATGACTGAAGGCCTAATCTTAAAATACTTCACGTATGGTTTGCCTGAAGGCCATGTACTGAACATAGAACAGAGAAAATTAATACATGGCTGAAGACCTGGCGCAGTACTTGTGACAAAAGAAAATCACAATCACAAACAACAGAACAGTAGTACTCAAAAGTGTTCCAAGGGTCGGCATTGAGAGGAATCTCTAACAACAGTTTAGATGAGACAGGCAGCCAAGTGTAACACTAAATAATTGGGTGGCAGCACGGCCTATGGACAGCTGAAGAACCAACCAACAACCCAATCAATTCCCTTCCACCTGGCCCATGGGATGACAACCAAAAATATCAGCGGGGACGAGGATCACAGCAGGACTATGTCATAATAGTTGGCATCTAAACATGGTCAACGCACAATAACCACTCAAGGAAAATGGGAGAACTACATCAAGTTGTTGAACTACACGCCGTGCCAAACAGCATCAACAAGGCGAGGAAAACACACTGCCAAAAAGCTAATCTATCGACCAGTGAACAGGAACATTAATGCCCACAAGGCAGAAGATACCACTGGTGCACTTCACTAATAAATTATAATCATTTCAAAAGTTAAACACCATACAGAACGATGGCTGCAAAATTTTGCCGACTCCAGCACACCATCACGTCGCTGCTTGCGGGAACAGCCCAGGAAGCTCAAATGGTTCAAATGGCTCTAAGCACTATGGGGCTTAACATCTGAGGTGATCAGTCCCCAGCCCAGGAAGCAACAACCTGTAATTGTCAAAGACATGCCACAGCAGTTGAGGTTCCGTAACAGGTTCACTGATTATTCAACTCCAGTATGCAGGTTTGGTGGGCAACGAAATATGCAGCTCTCACAGCTAGTGCCACACAACTCCGACTGCACATGCACGCCACCAGCGGCCGCGGAATAACCTCATGCCTCGGAGACTTCCACAGTTCAATGTAAACACTTGCACCAAGAACTCTGACAATATATATATTGTAAAGGCTTTGGAGCACAGGTTGTACTGGGAAATACGAGGGCTGTCCAGAAAGTAAGTTACGATTGGTCGCGAAATGAAAATCGCAGTGAAAATCAGAAATGTTTCATTTGTAACAGTTAGCTACACCTTTCAGCTACTTCCCTACGTAGTCGCCGTTCTGACTCAGACATTCGTCGTAGCGTTGTACCAACTTTCCAATACCCTCATCGTAGAAGTCAGCCGCCAGTGCTTTCTGCCAATTCTCTACGCTGGCCTAAAGCTCGTTGTCTGTGCCAAAATGTTGTCTTCATAGCCAGCGGTTCTTTTGAGCAGAGATGAAACTCAGTGGGAGACAATTACGGGCTGTATTGTGGGTAACCAAACATTTCCAATTGAAACGATGCAGGAACATCTTCATTGCCCCTGCAGAATGAGGCTGAGAATTGTCTTGAAGAAGAAACCGCACGACAGTTATGTAATGTTGGTTGCATAGCTTCAGTGGAAAATTCTCACCAGGCCCTCGTACTTGGCGGGAGACACTATTTTCTATAACATCTTTACGCGCTCACTAAGAGCTAAGGAATGAAAAGAGCGACATAATTCTACCTAGAGTCATACTAGAGACACTGCCCAACACTTCTTTACAAAGCTTTATCGGATTTTCATAGTTGTTTCTATTTCGCGACCGATCGTAACTTACTTTCTGGACAGCCCTCGTAATTGGTAAGAAATAATCTTATAATTCGATACATTGCGTCGTATCCAAGTTAATCAGCATTGAACTTAACCAATCAGGCCATTGCACTTGCAAATTGAAGTGGCCTGCCAGAGACAGCGTCGCCAAACTTATTCTCCATTTGGTTTCTTAAAACTGAACAAGAGAGCAATAAAAAAAAACTTGATATGGGACCGAAGTAACAATCGAATCCAAACCAAAGCCTGAGCAGGCTCGTGTGGTATCATGTATACTATGGGAACAACCGATACTAACTGTATCTGGAGGGCTGCTTGAATTTTCTCGCAAAACGGCCTGACTGTCCAACTTTAATATTAGTTTACATGGAAAGGGCGCAACATATTGAATTTTTTTCCTAATAACGATTTATGAACACAAACTACCCTGCAACTTCCTTAGAGGCTTTTCAAACTGTTTCTGACTACGCGGTGTCTGAAGTCGAATACATAGCATGAGTTGTAAATAGGCAGCTTTAAATAATGTACGAAAGTTGTGGGATGAAATAGATGTCAAGAAAGCTGTAGGGTACATTCAGGAGAGTTGGACCACTTTTTTTCTTCAGTAGAAAATTTGTACGTTTTTCAACTTTTTTTGGCTCTTGCAGCGTGCTCGTATGGAGTGTCAAATAAACTTAAGTATAGTATATTACTGAGGCACTGCCACTTAAAAAACAAAAGATATGATGAAATGAGAATATAAATGAGTCATACATCTCACCCGTAGGTGTCTGGGTGAGATGGACAAGCGTACTTGGACAGATGGGCCATATAAAAATAGCTATACATGAAAAAAGTCTATTAAAGTTTCATATTTTTATTTGGAATATGATGTAATGAATACAGAATTATACTATTCAATATTTTAGTCCAAAACAATTTTGTCAGACTATTAGGAATCTTGGTAGAATGTTGGCTTTTTTCAAGAGTTTTTCGTGTCTTTCAAGCATTAGCCTGACTTCCTCTCACCACAGCACTGATTCCGTTGAAAAACATTCATTTGATCGTCGTGAACAGGAAACACACTAAATTCAGCCGTTATTTTTATTACTTTCGTAATGTATTTCATCACATTCAACACATTCATCTTCATCCCATTCATCTAATTTATTTTCGTAATCTTTTTATCTGATAAAAAATTGAGCAATTTTTAGTGTTTTTCTTTTTCAGCTGCTTCAGTTTGTTTTCCTCTTTACTAGTATTGCTCTGGCTGTACCTTCCTTCCGTTTACCTTTTTGACGTGTCTCTCTTTTCTTAAGGCTTCAATTGTTTTGAGCAGAGTTTAGACATTTGTATATTGTTGCTGCGTTCCTCTTAAAGTTTATCATTTTATAAAGAGAAGGAGTAGGTTACACTTCTTCAAATGTTGGTCTGTGTTGGTTTAAGAGTAATGAGTTCTGAGGCGATGAGGTCGGAAATTATAAGTTTAGTGGCATTAGACACCGAAGTGATGCCATTGAAGGAATTTGGCTTGTACAGATAACTCTGGTCTTTTGATGTGCTTGGCATCGGTTGGTCTTTTGATGTACTTTGCAGAGGTTTGTCGGTTTGTGTGTGGACTGTGCTCTTCCATTTGTTGACACAGGTGTATCCTCCGACAAATAAAAGTAATCTGAAACTGTGGCCTCTTCACTGTGATTGTTTCAAATGTCTTGAAGATAGATTTAATTGTACTCCACCTTTGTCACATCAAACCAAGTGTTCAATCTCTCTCAAATAACTATGGTCCAGATTGTCTGGGAAAGATGAACACCCCGACTGCTGACTCGATGTAGCGAACTCGAAGGCCATTTTTTGTTAGCTTTGTGCCTACACATTTGTCAACCTCACAGTAAAAAACAAGTTGCGTTAGTATTGTGCAAACTGAACCTTAAAACTAAAAGTACGTAACTAGATGATTAAACATTTCGGTTTACCGGAACAGATAATGTGATTTTTCCCCAGAACTAACAATACAATGACAGCAACACTTATCCACAACGTATGTTCACAGAATAGCTTCCTCGCAGTTAGCGTGGGCAGCTCTGTAGCAGCGCATTTGTGAAAGACGACACCGGTTCCTCTCTCTCTCAGTGCTCCAACTCTCCCGGAATGACCCTAATGTTTCCAGTTCTGACTAGCGACAGGCTGTCTGAGGACGAAATTTTCTTAGTATAATTTTTTATTGGCCTAATATATTTTTTGCAGAGTCCATTTTTAAGACTGAGACACATATGTTCCATAAACGTTAAAATATACGAGTTACTGCCGGAATTGGAGACCTGTTACTTTTGAATAGTATCTCCGAGGTCACTGATGTCAGCTAAGATACTACTCTGAACATAAATTCGCTTCTTAACATGATTCGTTTCCGTGCGGTTGTAGGCGCTACAATCTGGAACCCAGCGACCGCTACGGTCGCAGATTCGAATCCTGCCTCCGGCATGTATGTGTGTGATGTCCTTAGGTTAGTTTGGTTTAATTAGTTCTCAGTTCTAGGCGACTGATGACCTCAGAAGTTAAGTCGCATAGTGCTCAGAGCCATTTGAACCATTTGAACCATAATTCGTTTATGGTAAACAGTCCGAAGGCACGTGCTTGTTCGCATCTGTTTAGCTTGTCATTTAGTTTGTTTTTCACACGAAGTAAAACGTCAGTGCTTGAAAATAACAAACACACGTATGTATACGGATAGAAAAGGTTCGAAAAGTAATTCAAATCAGGAAAAAAATTTTCTATTGGTAAGAGAGGTCCAGTTAACCGATAAAATTTCGTCATAGTGAAACTTTTTCGACACTGGCGAAAAAAGATCAGCTGTACGGTGCTGTCACTGACGATAAAAGGTTTGTTCAATTTCAATGTTGAAAAACAGTAGTTGAAACACTGAACGCTTTTTTTCCAAAACAACGTTTGTCGAGTGTGCAGAGCTATAATTCATACAGTTATATTATACTTTTTGTAACTTGTGAGTAAGCGCTTTATCTACTTTCGCACGCACGATTTTTGCTATATACTTTAATTTCGACTTTTCGTGCACTGGTTGATAACGACTTTGTTGTGAAAAAATTGACTTTGGTTTAAGAATGCCACCATTTCGTTATAAACCATTTTTCAAATATTCCTATGTATTACGTTAGACATTATCATTAGTTTCAGAGTAGTTTTTGAAATTCTGTTCTAGGTTGAGAAGTGCGGCGTTCAGATCTCCCACTAAGCGTTCCCGCACTCTGCGAAGGCCTTTCGTCGATGTTGTGTTGTGTCCTGTGGGGGCAAGCTATTTACTTGATAATATACAGAATGCAATATTGAGGACGTCAATGAAGATGTAAAGTTAGTTTTGTAATTTTTTGTTACTTTATTGAAAAGAATATCACGAATTTCGGTTACAAAACCGATCTTTACCGTGGTCCACCTCGTTCATAACAACTGATAGCAACAGGAAGAGATGGGAGATATTTATCTCTAAATGTAACAACAATTTGCTGAGTCCCACGTAACGAACAAACTACCTCTAATTCCCAGCAGACCACTAAAAGCGTAATCACGCGGCAGTGTTACGTAACAGCGAGGCAGAATCAGGGCGAGAAGGCAGCGGTGCGGTGGACACCGAAACGGCGGCAGTCAGCGCATTGCTCTAATTGCGCCCGCGCTGCTGACGGATGCCTCATTAGCGACGCGTAGCACCAGCCAGTACCCACCGGCTGCCGCCTCTGTTTCATTAGGCGCGGCGAGCCCCTGTCGCCACACCACCCGCACAGCATCGCGGGGCCACGCTTCTCTGGCCAGAGTTACCGATTGACGGCTCGCCGCCGTCTGTTCCCCCTCTCCTGTTAGCGGGAGCATCGAGTTACAGAATTGGAAAAATGAGATCTTGTCACACACAAAGGCAGACCTTCGAGTTATGAGCTTTTGTAGACTTAGAGAAAGATTTTTGCAATGTTCAATAGAGTACTCCCTTTGAAATTCTGAAGATAGCAAGAACCGAAAGGCTGTTTACAGCTTGTACAGAAACCAAACGGCACTTATAACACTCAAGAGGCATGAACGAGAAGCAGTGGTTGAGATGTTAGTGAGACAGATATTTAGCCTAGTCTGCCCCCATTTTTATTCAAACTGTATATTGAGCAAGCAGTAAAGGAAACAGAAGAAACATTTAGATTAGGATTTAAAGATCAAGGAGGAGAAATCAAATTTGGAGGTTTGCTGATGATATTGTAATTCTGTCTGTAAGAGCAGTTGAATGAAATCGACAACGGTTTGAAAACAAAAAGAACCTCAACATAAGAAAACGAGGATAATGGAATGCAGTCTAATCAAATCAGTTGATGCTGAGGAAATTAAATTGGGAAATGAGAAACTGAAAGCAGTTCATGAGTTTTGTTATTTGGGTAGGTAGACATGATATAAAATATAGATTAGGAATGACTAGAAAAATGTTTCTAAAAAGAGAAATTTGTTAACAATACTTTTAGATTTAATTTTAGGAAGAATTTTCTGAAACTAATTGCATGGATTGTAGCCTTGTATGGAAGTGAAACATGGACGATAAACAGTTTGAAGATGAAGAGAATCGAAGTTTTTGAAATGTGGTACTACAGAAGAATGCTGCAGATTAGATGGATAGATCACATTAGTAATGAGGTGATACTGAATAGACCTGGAGGGAAAAGAAATTTGTGGGACAACTTGCCTAGAAAAAAGGCGTACTTGGTAGAGCATATTCTGAGACATCAACAAATCACCAACTTAGTACTGGACTGTGGTGAATGAAAATCGTGGAGGGATGTAACCGAACCCACCGATTCCATGTGTGATTGATTCGCTTTTGTATTTTAAATGTCCGAGTGGCGTGTGATCGAACCGACTTTAACGTTACGTAGGAGGGAAAGGAATGCTTTTTAACTACGAACATAACAATATTACTCCATAAGAAGGGAAAGCAGAAAGGTGGAAGGAGTATATAGAGGGTCTATACAAGGGCGATGTACTTGAGGACAATATTATGGAAATGGAAGAGGATGTAGATGAAGATGAAATGGGAGATATGATACTGCGTGACGAGTCTGACAGAGCACTGAAAGACCTGAGTCGAAACAAGGCCCCCGGAGTAGATAACATTCCATTGGAACTACTGATGGCCTTGGGAGAGCCAGTCCTGACAAAACTCTACCATCTGGTGAGCAAGATGTATGAAACAGGCGAAATACCCTCAGACTTCAAGAAGAATATAATAATTCCAATCCCAAAGAAAGCAGGTGTTGACAGATGTGAAAATTACCGAACTATCAGTTTAATAAGTCACAGCTGCAAAATACTAACACGATTTCTTTACAGACGAATGGAAAAAACTAGTAGAAGCCAACCTCGGGGAAGATCAGTTTGGATTCCGTAGAAACACTGGAACACGTGAGGCAATACTGACCTTACGACTTATCTTAGAAGAAAGATTAAGGAAAGGCAAACCTACGTTTCTAGCATTTGTAGACTTAGAGAAAGCTTTTGACAATGTTGACTGGAATACTCTCCTTCAAATTCTAAAGGTGGCAGGGGTAAAATACAGGGAGCGAAAGGCTATTCCCAATTTGTGCAGAAACCAGATGGCAGTTATAAGAGTCGAGGGACATGAAAGGGAAGCAGTGGTTGGGAAGGGAGTAAGACAGGGTTGTAGCCTCTCCCCGATGTTGTTCAATCTGTATATTGAGCAAGCTGTAAAGGAAACAAAAGAAAAATTCGGAGTAGGTATTAAAATTCATGGAGAAGAAATAAAAACTTTGAGGTTCGCCGATGACATTGTAATTCTGTCAGTGACAGCAAAGGACTTGGAAGAGCAGTTGAATGGAATGGACAGTGTCTTGAAAGGAGGATATAAGATGAACATCAACAAAAGCAAAACGAGGATAATGGAATGTAGTCTAAGTAAGTCGGGTGATGCTGAGGGAATTAGATTAGGAATGAGACACTTAAAGTAGTAAAGGAGTTTTGCTATTTGGGGAGCAAAATAACTGATGATGGTCAAAGTAGAGAGGATATAAAATGTAGACTGGCAATGGCAAGGAAAGCATTTCTGAAGAAAAGAAATTTGTTAACATCGAGTATAGATTTAAGTGTCAGGAAGTCATTTCTGAAAGTATTTGTATGGAGTGTAGCCATGTATGGAAGTGAAACATGGACGATAAATAGTTTGGACAAGAAGAGAATAGAAACTTTCGAAATGTGGTGCTACAGAAGAACGCTGAAGATTAGATGGGTAGATCACGTAACTAATGAGGAAGTATTGAAGAGGATTGGGGAGACGAGAAGTTTGTGGCACAACTTGACCAGAAGAAGGGATCGGTTGGTAGGACATGTTCTGAGGCACCAAGGGATCACCAATTTAGTATTGGAGGGCAGCGTGGAGGGTAAAAATCGTAGAGGGAGACCAAGAGATGAATACACTAAGCAGATTCAGAAGGATGTAGGTTGCAGTAGGTACTGGGAGATGAAAAAGCTTGCACAGGATAGAGTAGCATGGAGAGCTGCATCAAACCAGTCTCAGGACTGAAGACCACAACAACAACAAACTCCATAACACTGTTTAAAATGGAAGTAATAACGAGAAGAATAATTTCTGTATCTCTCCAGAAGTGAAAATACGGCGTTGGTCGCGATACGTAAAGTGAATCCTATTAACGGTCACGTTTACGACACCCCTACACGTGTGTTGCTACCTGCCGGAACTGCCTTACGAAAAATTAGGACCTTCGTTCCTCCCGTGCTGACAAGGTGTCACTTCTCTGAAAAACACAGATTTTACTTAGCCCAATTGCGCATATTCATTAAAACTGCACAACATTATACTTATTTTTTAACATTAACAACAATCTCTAACACAAGGTACCTATTTATGATTTTAATTACTCTGCAAGGTAAGGTGTGGAAAATGTGATTGGACTTTCGCGATTTCGTTTTATTCGCACACCTGTAACAAACAGCTTGCAGGTATGTATCCTTACCTTACGACACATCCACTGAAAGAAAGCTGTATCTACGAAGACTCTTTTCGTCACCAGCTCTAAAGGAGGAAATCAGTACTATATTTCAGTTTATATATCTTTAAATGTGCAAGAAGTAAATTTAGGTTAATGACTTTTGTGACAATAGTTTTATTTGGAAACAAGGTGGGGGCAGACTCATATATTCTTACATGATTAAAGGCTGCCATTTTTACTTTAAGTAATTACATACAGTTAATATTATGATAAAGCAAATTTAAAGGTAAAAAATCAAATATTTTGATCTTTATAATGGCATATTAAAGCGACCACATTTTTTGTCTCTTCAAATTGAAATAAAGTAACTATCCTTGGAAGTTAAGTGTGTATGACACTGAAAGATTGTCGTAACACAAAAATTAATTAGCTACAATCTGTTGACCGTATAAAATGAAACAAAATTTACATTTAACAAAATTGACAGGGAACTTTGGACCGGTATATGAGTTTGGGACAATTATTCTAACCATATCTTTTAAAAAAACAGTATTAGTACTTTGGCAAACTATGGGATTGACTGAAACATTCTGATACGCTGCTAAAGCCTGTTAATACGGAAATGTCTTGCCTTGTTCGTTGCAGTCATATCGTTGTTGATGTTATTGCTTGCTGAACGAAAATTTTGATAGGCTCTTCAAGTCTCCAGTGATGGAATTAATTTGTGATTACCACACACTTCAGGTAGCCATATTAACTTGCCTATCATTGGCTCTATATTCCATCATATAATACTAGTCAGTTACTCTTAGTTTCCAACACGATATAAACTGGAGACAATTTCAGGAGCTATAAACCTCTGCCACACCAAATATTAAGCATTTCCACACTGAATTTTTATTGTTTAAGGCTCACATCAGCAGACATGGCACACCACGATACGTACGCTGCGAAGCCTCGACTGCAAACGCCTGTGGTTTTCCGTTCTTTCTCCGCATTGCGGTGTTCTCAGAAAAAGACTGGCGATCAAAAACCAATAGTGGATTCCCTACGTTTATAATTTCATTCCCTTTAAATGAACTGCACAGAAGCGCCAAAGAAGGTGGTATAGGCATGTCTATTCAAACACAGTGACATGAAAACAGGCAGAATACGGCACTGCGGTCGGCAACGCTTGTATAAGAAAACAAGTGTCTTGCGCAGTCGTTAGATTGGTTACTGCTGCTACAATGGCAGGTTATCAAGATTTAAGTGAGTCTGAACTTTATGTTATAGGCGGCGCACGAGCGACCGGACACAGCACTCCGAGGTAGCGACGAAGTAGGGATTTTCCTGTACGACCATTTCACGAGTGTGCCGTGACTATAAGGAATCCGGTAAAACATCAAATCTCCGACATCGCTGCTGTCGGAAAAAGGTCCTGCAATAACGAGACCAACGACGACTGAGGAGATTAGCTCAACGTGACATAAGTGCAAATCTTCCGCAAATTGTTGTAGATTTCAATGCTGGGCCATCAACAAGTCTCATCAAGAGAACCATTCAACGAAACATCATCGGTATGGGCTTTCGGAGCCGAAGGTCATTTCAGTCTCATGAATCCATATTCCTTGCATGTCAGCATGGGGCTGTTCAAGCTGGTGGAGTCTCTGTAATTTTGTCGGGCGTGAGCAGCTGGAGTGATATGGGACCCCTGAGTTAAGCGAAGTATTCGATTCCAATTTTGCGAATTTATTTATTTTCGGTCTCTCTGAAGTGATTAGTGTTCTCACCTTTCGATTATCTTGCTTTATTGGGATGGGGAGGGAGGATTTCTAGGTTATTTGATTCGAATTTTGTGTTTTCCGTATTTTTCTCCTTTCGGTTTATTCCACAGGAATTCGTGTTCGTGATTATTCGGTTTTCAGATCGCGTTTCAATGATCTTAGGTTTATTATCGTTCTTTTTGGCTTTTCCCCGCCCAAAAGCTGCAAAATTCCATTGGTTTTGCCATTTACAGTCTGAGATATTACGCTAGTTATCTACTTTCCAACGGTAATGTTCTGTCTCGTGGTCACCATCTTGAAGACAGCAATTGGCCTGTTATTAAATGTAACCTGCTGTTGTCTTGGCCATACATGTAAATTATTAGTCAGAATAAGACGTCATACGTCAAAGCAGACGGGTGAAATCGGACCTTACTCTATATCCTTCTTTCAATGTAAGGGTAAGTCTTCTACAGCTCTGTTAAGCACTGACTCTAACGCTGGATCCTTCTCCATCTATCGGTATCATCAAAGTTCTCCCCTGGTAGAGGACTTCAATGTACCCTTTCCCAATATCCGCTCGCTCTTCTGCGCCTTTGGCAATAGAACTCAAAGTGCCCTCTTCATGTTGCCGTCCCTCATTTTAATCGTCTATATCAGTGGCCGTAAAACGTTTTTGCTTGAGATCCAGTATTGACATTGTAGGACGACACCTAGGATGAGGAGGGGGTAGGGGGGGTGAAGGTGACCACTCAAAGAAAAAATCAGTTTTCACCAAACCATGGTTACTAATATGAGCTTACCGCTTATGCAGTTTTGAATCTACCCATTACAATGTACCGCATAAAATACTTTACAGTGAAAAACAAAATAGGTATTGGAACTACACGCATGTTTCTAGAGGCTTAAAGTGACCAGCTTTCCGTAGCTGATCTGGTACTGTGGTCAGTGCTTTCGTAATAGGATACCATGTAAATTCTCCTGATTTTCAGCCACATTTTCTCGGCTTCTTCACGCCATAGCATCTGAATGAATACCAGGCACCGACAATTGAACGTTTAATGATGGACTTTTGTACCGAGCCAAATATAACAAAACAGATGGTTTTAAGTAATATATCTTAATTAATTCAAAATTTTCACATAAATATAGAAAGTTAGAGGATACCTTAATATATAAAAGAGTTTAGAAGTCATGTCTGTCTGTTTTATTATGCATGTTTTTTGTATGTAACTAACTCTTATGGGGATGAACACCTTCGCCACATTTCCCGATGAGTAACGGGGGCACTTTTCCCGATCGGACGGTACGTCGGTATTAGTCATCCACAGAAGAAACTAGCAAACTAAAATAAATAACAAGGAAGTACATTTGTAGGCCAAAACACTTCGTTTCAACACTGATACGATAAAAAATTATTACTCTCCATACAAGTTAGGTAAGAAGAATAACATAAATGGCTTACTTTACATCAGGCGACTCAAACAGAAAAAAAAAGTTTTTACTAATACAATAAATGACAGAAGAGGCTTCTTCTGTCAGTCTCTCTGACAACAATGGCAACGTATATCAGAACTAGTCTCATAATTTCTCTGCAGGCAGCAGCGCTGCTCAGGGCAAAAAATAGGCAATGGGCACTTCTTCCTTTATGGCCTTTTAGCACACCTTCCCCTACCGATATTAACTGTTAAACTCTATAAATTAATATGTTACATTAATTAATAACAGTAATTGCAATACGGGACATGCTCGTGAGTTGTCAACAATAGGAGTCAAACAATAAAATTTTTCGCATCACATTTTTATTAAGCCTGCAGTGGGCGCGCTGTATACTTAGTTTAGTTAGTTTACTTAGTTTACGACCGAATCCACCAATGTCAATAAAAATTAAGCACAACTTAAGGTATCACTGTCTTTGTAAGAACTCTTATTTGTGTCTGTTGCTGGGCAAGAAAAATACTCGTAACGTTAGTTAACGGCATTGGATTCAACCGTTAGTTGCTTAAACCATATTATTATAAAATATGATTGAGGACCGGTCAGTATAAAGTGTCAAAAAGTCAGGGTGATACGAAAGAGAGGGTGATATGCTATAGGTTTGTATGATCTCTTTTCCTGTGTTGAAGGGTTTTCCCAATAAACCATTTACTCCTACATAGAATAATCTGTCGTTTTATAACCTTTAAGGCATTTATTAGGTGAACTTTATACCGCAGCTTCTTCCTGACACTGTTTATTAATTTGTTTCGTGAAGTTGCAAATGGCAATTCGATTTCCTCTATAAAACTAATTTATTACCTAAGAAATAAATACGTTGTTAAACTTGTTTTTCCGAAATCTACTTGTTCCAAAATTAACAAACTATCGTGTTTCAGTTTCAGTATGTTGTTCAGATTCTGGGTTACAAATTAGGTGCTGAATCTCACTTTTGCTTACTTCCTCGTTTCTACAATCACTTACTTTTAAAAAATGTACCTTATACTACATCTGATTTCTTTACTTATTTATTCTGCCATAACCAGTTTCGAGGTTAAACCTAATCCTGTAGTATTCATCTTCAACACACAGCATTATTAATAGTAAAAATGTCACCAAATGTGGGATTGAAGAACAGAATTATATACGCTCATTCAAACCAAACCATACATTGCCCTATGTAAACTGTCATGGCAAAATAAATAAATTAAGAAGCTGGAACATGGCTGCTCTTTAACTAACTAGTTTCCTAACGAAAGGTGTGTGTGTGTGTGTGTGTGTGTGTGTTCAAAATGGTTCAAATGGCTCTGAGCACTATGCGACTTAACTTCTGAGGTCATCAGTCGCCTAGAACTTAGAACTAATTAAACCTAACTAACCTAAGGACATCACACCCATCCATGCCCGAGGCAGGATTCGAACCTGCGACCGTAGCGGTCACGCGGTTCCAGACTGAAGCGCCTTTAACCGCACGGCCACACCGGCCGGCTGTGTGTGTGTGTGTGTGTGTGTGTGTGTGTGTCTGCGTGAAAAGTGCATACTCCAGCAAAATGTAGTGATAATCAAGAACTGATATTTTAAGATATGGAAAAACGAATAGTTCTAAAGGGCCAGAGTAACAGATCCGTATACGCAGTATGAGTCTTGAATTCAATAGCAAGTACTCACACAACAAGCACATTCTCATAAATTTTGCGCAATAAACGAATATCCTGCATATCTGTTATTTTTATAGTGCATAGTGACTGTATTAGTTCGTAATGGAAGTGGGTTAAACTGAACATGTGTGGCTTTCTGGTTACTGGGTCAAGCTGCGCATTGAGGTTGTCTCCTCAGTTGAGTAAAAATAGATTTCGTATACGAAAAAAAGGTTCATTGTGAAGTCTTAAATCCTGACTCTCCGTTCTACTAACATCGTAAGACTGACTGTGATCATGTAACACAGTGTCTTACGAACACTAATCACCACAGCAGCACGGACCGACCTATCTTCAGCAGCACGGGCCGACCTATCTTCAGCAGCACGAGAAACCTAGTAGCTTGCAGAGGAGAATTACTTATTACTAATCTAGCTTACTGGAAGACCAGTGGATGATTACCTATGGGCAGAGTGTATGTGAGTCGTGTAGTTACTTCATGTATGCAACAAAATGACCCCTCCCCTGAGCAACGTGGAACGGTCAACTGATTGAATGCTGAGAATAATAAGGTTTGTGGCAAAATCAAAATGAGAGAAATGAATTAACAGCCAGAATATTGCCATTAAATACGAGACGTTTACAGTCCTGTAGGGCTATGGCAGCCTAATATTCTAAAATTTAAACTTACAAGCAGAAGAAACATCGCCTTATGTCAGATAATTCTAACCGATTGGAAAACTAATCTTTATACTTCAGGAGAGGGTAATATCTCTGAATGTATAACATTACGAAGCAAAATAAAGTATGTGACATTAAAAAAACTAGCTTTCAAACAGATACATATTAGCAGCCCCTGCTCTCCTATTCCACTGTGTACGCGACCCGATACATTTACGCGGAAATATCTTGACTGAAGATGTGCCACATTAACCTCTCCATGAAAACAAACTTTCATCATGGCAAATAAATATTGTAATTATGCCATCTGATTCCCCCTGCGTTGACCTGCGACAGACAGAGGTAACCATCGTCACAGCATCGGAGCACAGCGGAAAGCCTCTGCGAGTTGAACACATTGTCAGATTACATAGTGTCAGATTAATGCAGTGGAATATATCCTACTGGTTGAAAACAAAACGGTGGCCCAAAGACATAAAACTGTCACGGTGACCGGCCGAAGAATTTGCTACAGAGCATCTATCTATTGATCGAAACTAGATAGGACTTGCTCGCAAATGTAAATATCGAGCTTCAAAGGAAACGAGATATAATATGAGGGAAACGGTCGTGACGAGAAACAGACACCTTTCAATATTAAGTGCAACCGCTCACCTACCGCGGGTCACTTGGTCCTCAGAGAATCACACTCTCTCGCGAATTCGTCTTCAGGCGAGGCGTGTTTTTCCCAAGCATCTTATGGTGTAATGGTCACTCGCGAAGTTTCGATGAGTGAGGACCACACAGGGCGCGAGCCTCAGAAATTTGTTTTACAGAAACTCGTTGGTCGGAAAAGGCTCTAGCGTTTGTCCTTGTTTCTTCGTGGAAGTGACGTAACAGACGTGTTTCTGGATGTGCGAATTCAACCTGCAGTATCACAGAATGATATACTTCGAAGCTATACAAAACTCAGCTGCTCCATTCAGTTTCGTTACAGTACGTGGAAGCCAGTGTCTGGTTTTAGTTCATCCATACGTGGACAGAAGTGACTTCTGATCCTTCTCACTCATCCATAAAAATCTCAATACTCGGCTTTGTAATATTATTTTCGAATGATCTTCTGTGTCGATACAGAGCTGCGATTTTGAAGCGGCAGAATGTGATCTATTGTATTCTCTCTTCAGGAATAATTTATTCTTGGTTCATTACAAAATATTTCCAGTAATTTCGGCATTAGTGATTTAATTGCTTCAGTTACTAGCTTTTTCTATGGCTCTGAGAACTATGGGACTTTACATCTATGGTCATCAGTCCCCTAGAACTTAGAACTACTTAAACCTAACTAACCTAAGGACATCACACAACACCCAGTCATCACGAGGCAGAGAAAATCCCTGACCCCGCCGGGAACCGAACCCGAGAACCCGGGCGTGCAAAGCGCGAACGCTACCGCACGACCACGAGCTGCCGTCCCTTTTTCTATGATTCCCTCACCAGTTCCTATGCGTATTCAGAATTCGAGCATGGAATCGTGCCCCATTCACTTACAATGCGTAAACTTGATGGGCTATAGCACTTAATTTATCTGCGCTCTTGCTAATGTGTTTCTTAGAATTTTCACAAAATAGAGGCGACGTGTTCCGTTTCTACGAGACATGCAGCTATAACAGCATCGTAATAGGAATTCATTTTATCGATAGACGAGCTCATAGATCACACACAAACATTACGTAACACAATTAGAGGATCACTTTTTCGAAAGCCCCTAATTGTCTCCATTTAAGACGTTGAAATTTGGCTCAAACGTGCCTAGAACCTTCTGATGCAATGGTACAAACGCATGGCTCCTTACTACGTCACCGGCGGTTCAGCGACTCTTCTAACAGCAAGGGATCGACACGTGCGAGAAAAAGGCCAGAGCTCAGATGTTCATGTTATATATAATGTGGGCTAATGGTGTCACATTTATTGCAAATTCCACCGAAAGCTGCCCAAAGCCACTGTGGACGTGTCACGCGAAAGGAAGGTTGTCCCTATCTCCTCTTACCAACATTTCACACCATTTTTTGACGCCTCTGCGATGGACAACCACGATTCACCACGTTGAAATTACACGATTTTCTTACGGGTGGCCGATGACAACATTTCAGACACACCACTGTCCAGAATCGACACGAAAAGGCCTCACGAGGTAGTATAAGGGGAGTCAATGAAACTGCCCTTTCCCATGGAGCGTTGATTTCCACACATTTCGCAGTCAATAATGACAGGTAACTGTGCGGTGAGCAACAAGACGACGTTCCTGACATCTTTTCACACTGCCGACATCGCCGCAGACAACTTAACTCTCTTGTAAAGACATCGTGGACCTGCAACCCCAATGAGCGTGACTTCACGCACGTTTTGCTCTGATGTGGAGATTGGAATCTTGCAGGGACCGTTCAAAACGATACAACGAAATTTGAACAGAAGCAGCAAAAGGTGTTTCTGCTTTTGCAGCCCTCCTGTTTTCTACCCTCTGTGGCGTGATCACAGAAGATGCAACAATGTGACATGAACGAATAAAATGACAAATGGTTCCTGCAAGTCTTCCGACTTTAGCAACATCCTCGGCCCCAGGCGCTCAGTTTTATTGATCACTTTAAGAATGTACATATTATAACACTTCTGACCCTAAATATAACTGGGTTTTCTCTTTTGATGCTAGTCAATTGTCAGGATGAGCATTACTGCAAAGGGCATTTGATTCTAAAGCATTATGTCAGGGTGAAAATGCTAAATAAATTAATTTTTCTCTCTTAACAACATGTGGGCAGGGTGGGTTCTTCCTTGGCTCGGGTATGAGGTAGAATGAAACAGCATTTTCACATAAGATAACTTTTATTGAAAGTTTTCTACAACTGTTTCCTTACTGGATGTTCAAAAATGGTTCAAATGGCTCTGAACACTATGGGACTTAACTTCTAAGGTCATCAGTCCCCTAGAACTTAGAACTACTTAAACCTAACTAACCTCAGGATATCACACGCATCCATGCCCGAGGCACGATTCGAACCTGCGACCGTAGCGGTAGGGCGGTTCCAGACTGCAGCGCTTAGAACCGTCGGCCACCCCGGCCGGCTTACTGGATGTTCTGGCTCGGAGAGCGGCAGCTGTGTCGTTTGCGAAGCCTTCTGCTGCGGCAGCGGCGGCGTCTGATTACGCCTGGTGGTGTATATCTCGTGTCACCGTCTCGTCCAGTTGACTGGAGATGCGCATCGTGCTGTGGCCCGTTTAATTATTGAGAACGAAGTCGTAATCGGACGGTGATACCTTGGATGTGGCGTCCCAGTGTTTCTCTTCTCCAAGCGGCCGCGTGTGTCAGTATTGTGCGTCGGCCAGCGGAGCGGCGCGGCGGAGAAGGCCAGTGTCCCGAACTCGAACCACGGACTCCAGCTTGCCAGTCTTCGGCTGTCAGATCTTCATCTCAGCTCACAGGTGACTGCTGATGTGAGGCCGTCTCCTTCCGGTCCTCACGAGTCGCCCGGGTACGTAAAAATCAGTCTTCAAATACCTTTTAGCTTCTTCGCCGAGGCTGCTGCTTGCTATTCCATTACAGCGGCAGACTTGGTGCGCCTGTGTATGATGTAGTCTCTTCTTGCATGACGGTCTTCAGCACCGAAACTGACTGAAAACTACTGCTACTCTCTGTCGGGCCCACTGTGTCTCGCGTATTTATTCACTTCACTGGAGGCGAACGACTTCACGGTCATTGCCTCTTCTGTCACGTTGAAAAGCTTCTGGAAGAATCTTCTTAACCTCGGTCATTGGCTCTTGGAATGTAGGTGAGGGCCTTTGATCACATGTGACAATTGAGAAACACGTGAGCCGGTCGGGCGATGCCGTGACGGCTGAATCGACAGCGTCCGCTTATGTGGGGAGGGCGATGGCTTCTCCTGGACGTGCTGACTTGCATGCAAGCGCCGGCTGTTGCCATGGCTGCTCTGCCCGCTGTTCGCCAGTGTGTAATTCTTCTAGACTAAACTAAGTTTTTCATTTATTTTCTAATTTCTACTTCACGTCACAATGACTTCACTAACTTATTTACCTACCTTATGTACCACTCAACAATATATAGCTACAGCCAGCAACGAAGATGAAGGCGCCTGCAAGCAGGCAACTTCTCGACACCGATCCAATGAAATATGTCTGCTAACAGTGGCTAGTACAGCTTCCTTTAGGCGCCTAGGACATGTTTATGGTAGAGGTACATTTTTAAAGTGTTCAGAGGAAGCTGTCCAACTGGGTGGTCTCACCGTTTTATTGGCACATGCAACAATGTTGCTACACCCACCTACCACACAACAGGAAGGCGCAAAACATGAGGGCTGAAAGAGCATAAACACTCTTTGCTGCTTCGCATCACGTTCAAATTTCGTCGAATGCTTTTGAACGGTGCCTTGTGGTTGCGCACTTTATACCTGGGCAAACATAGCGGCCTAATGCTCTCCAAAGGGATGAGATCACATTCAATGGGGTTCCAGGCTGATGATGTCCTTAGAGGGTTTGAATCATCCGCAGGGTTTTAGCAGTGGCAGAGGTTGTCAAGAAAGTCGTCATGATTCTCATCCAAGTGCGAACTGTCGTTTCCTGCAACGGAGTGTGCGGGAAGCGACATCCTAAAGAAAATAATGGTGTCATTCACACTCTTCATGCCACTGGATGAGGTCTTTTCGCATCGATTCCGAGCGGCGGTGTGTCTGAAATGTTTTCCTCGGCCACAAGTAAGGAAACAACGCAATATCAACACTGGAGTTCGCAGTCCTGACCTCCATATCATAGGTGTCCAAAGTAGGGGAGAAATGTGGGTTTGAGGGGGGTATAATGGCCTTCCCGTCACGTGACACGTCATCAATGGCGTTGGGCAGACATCATTCACCCACTTTACACGTCACATGAATGTTGGAGCTCTGACCCATTTTTCACGTGTGTCGACATATTGCTGTTTCAACGTCGCAGGGGTCCACACTTCTGCACTGTTACTGGGGAAGATTTTGGGGAGCTTTGAACCAATTGGTGCGTCGCAGTGGGAAACAGTTCCGAGGTTTCGAAGAAGTGATCCCTTAATTGTATTGCGCAGTATAGATGTACACTGAAGAGCCAAAGAAATTGGTACACCTGCCTAGCGTCGGGCAGCGCCCCCACTATCACGCAGAAATACTGCAACACGGGGTGGCACGGCCTCGACTACTGTCTGAAGTAGTGCTGGAGGGTACTGACACCTCGAATCCTCTAGGCTGTCCATAAATCTGTAGAGTACGACAGGGTGGAGAACTCTTCTGAACAGCACGTTGCAAGGCATCCCAGATATGCTCATAATGTCTGGGGAATTTGGCGGTCAGCATAAGTGTTTAAACTCAGAACAGTGTTCCTAGAGCCACTCTGTAGTACGTCTGGACGCGTGGGGTGTCGCATTTACCTGCTAGAATTGCCCAAGTCAGTCGGAATGCACAGTATACATGAATGGATGCAGGCTATCAAACACGATACTTAACTACGTGTCACCTGTCAGAGTCCTACTTAGACGTATAAGGGCCCCATATCGCTCCAGCTACACACGCTCCGTACCATTACACAGCCTCTACCAGCTTGAACAGTCCTGACATGCTTTACATGCAGGGTCCATGGATACGTGAGGTTTTCTCCATACTCGTACACGTCCATCTGTCTGCACAATTTGAAACGAGACTCGTCTGATCAGGCAACATGTTTACAGTCATAAACAGACCAATGTCGGTGTTGACGGGTCAGGCGAGGCATAAAGCTTTGTGTCATGCAGTAATGTTCCGAAAGCCCATACCGATGATGTTTCTTTGAATGGTTCTCACGTTCATACTTGTTTATGGCCCAAGATCGAAATCATAAGACATTTGCGGAATGGTTGCACTTCTGCCACGCTGAGCGATTCTGTCCTGTTGTAGCAGTATCGTTTTCCGGATGCGGCAATGTCGGAGATTTCGTGTTTTACCGGATTCACGATATTTGCTGTACACTCGTGAAATAATTGTACTTGAAAATCCTCACTTCATCGCTACCTCGGAGATGTTGTGTCCCATCGGTCGTGCGCCGACTATATCGCCACGTTAAAACTCACTTAAATCTTAATAACTGCCACTGAAGCAGCAGTAACTGATCAAACAACTGCGCTAGACACTTTTTGTCCTATATAGGCGTTGCCGACCGCAGCACCGTATTCTGCCTGCTTGCCTATCTCTGTATTTGAATATGCATGCCTATACCGGTTTGTTACGCGTTTCATTGTGTAAAATGGCAAGGAAATTTTTCCTGCAGAATGCGAGTGTATAAGGGAAGGTTTAAGACAATATGATGTGTTTGGTGTTCAGTATTTGTAGAGAATGTTTAATCCTGAAATGTTTTGGTGCGTCACCTCATACACCCTCCCTCCCATCCTTCCAAAACTCTCTGTTCATTACTGCTTATTGACTTTGTAATTAATTTCACCTTCGGTAGCGATAGTACAATTAATGATATTTTTTTATCTAATCGTCTATTTTGTATATGGCACCTTTATGTGAGTTTTGAAGAAGATAAAATGAGAGTGACGGAAATGGGGAACAGTGTCCAGTGAGCAAGCAATACAATTACTAATTTGTTGAAAATTGCCAACCGAGAACAGAATTTCGTGACAGTAAATGAAATTAACTCACATTTTCTACTACGTGCGCAACAGCTACACAGAGTTACGAAACATGAAATTTATGTGAGGCAGTGATCTGTAGAGGTAGCATATCCAAGCGATAAAACGAATGTGGATGATGAAATGATGCACTGTATAGGGGAATCGACAATATTTATATGCCTGGCCAGCTTTTGGTTCTACTGTGCCAAATATGAGAGTTCGATATTCATCTGTCAAAATGTGCCTGCTGTTCGCTTACAAACTACACGTGTTTTGCTGTAATACGTGCAGCTGTTGTTTTCTGGTCGTATCAGTCGTGTATCGCAGGGCCCCACACGGCAACAGGTGTCTTTGTGTGTCGAACAAGAGACCCAGCGGTGGTGTAGGGCACGCGGTACAGCGCGGGCTGCACACAGGTGCGGCGGGCTGTGAAGCTAATATTGAGCGCATTACCCGCGCCACGGTGTCAGCTTTAAAAATGAGATACGCGTAACGTTCGCTAGAGGTACTTTCCCTCCCATTTGATGGAGCGTGCGCGCTAAGGCCGGGAGGCGGAACTAAACTGTAAATACAGTGCCAATCGGTTTTACACGTCAGAACAGGAAGCGTGTGCATAGGAGCGTGAAACAAAATTGGCCAAGTATACATTAAAAATAAAGCATGATATCATGGAAAGTTCTGGGATCCTGATATCTCAGTGACTCTTAGAGAATTTTTAACTTTCTTTGTTATTCCTTGTTGACATACAGGACGATTAAACTACTCCTACCCATAGGTTTTACGCAACCCGCTACTGTCGCAGGTTCGAGTCCCGCCTCGAGCATGGATGTGTGTGATGTCCTTAGGTTAGTTAGGTTTAAGTAGTTCTAAGTTCTAGGGGACTGATAGCCTCAGATGTTAAGTCCCATAATGATCAGAGCCATTTGAACAATTGGAACCAACCCGCAATAACTTGAAAAAACACTCTCAGATTTTCGTATTCTCTTACTTATTACATGCAAACTATAGTCCTACAGAAAAAAATAACAGGAATTTACTGCAGGAAATTTATGGCAAATGGCACTGAGCACTATGGGACTCAACTGCTGAGGTCATTAGTCCCCTAGAACTTAGAACTAGTTAAACCTAACTAACCTAAAGACATCACAAACATCCATGCCCGAGGCAGGATTCGAACCTGCGACCGTAGCGGTCTTGCGGTTCCAGACTGCAGCGCCTTTAACCGCACGGCCACTTCGGCCGCAGGAAATTTAATGTAGTTACAAAAATGTAATGTTCAAAATGGCTCTGAGCACTATGGGACTCAACTGCTGTGGTCATCAGTCCCCTAGAACTTAGAACTACTTAAACCTAACTAACCTAAGGACATCACACACGCCCATGCCCGAGGCAGGATTCGAACCTGCGACCGTAGCAGCAGCGCGGCTCCGGACTGGAGCGCCTAGAACCGCACGACCAAAATGTAATGTAGTTACATTTATACTGCGATGAGTTATCACTGGAAGCTAAGGTTTTCGACTTATGAAATACGAGAAGGGTTTTCGTTTATTACGTTTTTCTCTTCCACTATAACCTTTTGTGGGTTGTAATTTTATTACTATTTGTAGTTGTCGGTATAAACTGTTGTATCTCAAGATGTGTACATCACTTTCAATATTAGTGGGGTAATGGTTTGTGTTCATCAGGTCTTCCGCGAAAGTGGAATGCGTAATGTCACTCTTTAGAGTCTCGTGTGCTTTGTGTACCTCGTTCGGAAATTTCGGCTGACATACGTAAGTTCACGTTTGTGTATTTGTTTACTAACAGCCGATACACAGTTCCAGATGTGCATGAAGTATGCCGAAAAAAAACGGCGACAGAAAAACACAGAAAACATGCCGCAAACAGCGACAGCAATCTTAGAACCATGCTGTATTGTATAATAAATTTGGTAGTATTCAACGAAAACAATATCAAAAAAACACTGCAAAAGAAATAATGTTTTAAAGTGTTTTATAACTATGCTGTTTTCTGCATGCTGTAGGTTTAAAGAACCCACTGATGATGGCGATATTTCTCGCTGAAATAAGTTTGGGGAATAAGTAAATAACGAAAAGGATTTTCCATCAAGGCGGACTCACAGTTCCATATTGTTGTTGATGCATTCACAACCGTCCAAGTATCTACGGTTCTACTAGTTGTTTGGCAAGCGAAACTGAGAGCTGTTCTGGAAATACAGACTGTCAAGGACTGCTTTTTGTAGAGTGACACTGAAAGGTGTTGAGAATTCAACATAATTACAGGGCGAAAACGCAGGGACACTTCAGTGATTTGGAATGTAATATTCTTGCCGTCAATAATGTTAACTAACAAAACAGGCCTTGGTTGCCATGCGGTTCTAGGCGCTGCAGTCCAGAACGGCAGGACTGCTACGGTCGCAGGTTCGAATCCTGCCTCGGGGATGGATGTGTGTGATGTCCTTAGGTTAGTTAGCTTTAAGTAGTTCTAAGTTCTAGGGGACTGATGACCGAAGATGATAAGTCACATAGTGCTCAGAGCCATTTGAACCATTTTTGAACTAACAAAAAACAAAATTTTCATAATTTTCCTGTGCTTTCCCGAGGCGAGAGAGAGACGGAAGCTAGACAATTTCATCCCATAATTGCGGAAATAGTTCTACATGGCTATGGAGTCCTTCACGACGGACTTCTTAGATAAAAAGTTTTCGATTTACTTGTCGCGTCAAATTTGGATACAACCCTGAGCTTTCGATGAATGGTTCCATCATCGTCGTCAGGGGCTAAGCCTGACTGTCAAGAAACATGGAATACATGTAACCCCAACTCAGTATACCTCATAGCTTAACTCCACCCTCATCATCCTGCATCTCTGACGCGGTACGTGTTTCGTGTTGCCATTTGTCTGGATGACGGCATGTAAGGACCCAACCATCGACCTGGTGTAACAAGAAATGCGATTCATTCGACAGGCGACACGTTTCTATGGATCCTCGGTCAAAACTGAGTGGTGTTGTGCCCACTGTAATCATAACTGATGATACCTTGGATCAACACCGGAGCTCCATGTTCAGCAACGGCCTTTGCACAGAGTGCTCCGAAACAACTGCGGCTCCACCAGCATTGTACTCTGTCGTCAGATGTGCCACAGATTGCTGCCTATCCTGGTGGCGAATGCACCGACCTTTGCGTTTCGTGATTAGACGTGGTCGTCTAACATCTTACGACCCAGTCGTAATTTCATCATTATTCAACAAGTTTCCATAGGTGCTCGCGACAGTAGTACGCCAACAGGTGTTCACTAGAATGAGATTTTCACTCTGCAGCGGAGTGTGCGCTGATATGAAACTTCCTGGCAGATTAAAACTGTGTGCCCGACCGAAACTCGAACTCGGGACCTTTGCCTTTCGCGGGCAAGTGCTCTACCATCTGAGCTCCTGCGCAGGAGAGCTTCTGTAAAGTTTGGAATGTAGGAGACGAGGTACTGGCAGCTGGCAGAAGTAAAGCTGTGAGTACCGGGCGTGAGGTGTTCACTGTTTCAAAGATTCTCGTCTCCAGCTGCAGCGCCACTACAATGTGTCAAAACTGCTTATTGTCAGTGGATTTCCCCATTTACGGTCCGTGTGGTCGCTATAATGACTGCCCATTCGTCTTTCTTCCACTTACATTCTTTCGTTACGGCGTCACGTACCCACAACACCACCAGGAGGCATTCAACCTCGCGATGAGCAGTCGTCGTAATGTTTTGGCTCATCAGTGTAGAGAGCGCGATCAAAGCGTGCGCCGTGTCGTTTGTGTTTTCATAAGGTAATCGATCCAACCAGGTTCCGCTTGCGCATAAATACGAAGCCTCGGTAGTTTCACGGCAGTCTGACTCAATCCGTCATGACAATAATGGACGCAATCATCAAAAGTTTATGATTTTATCAAAATTTGAAGCCCTAAGTAAACTGAGAACATTTTATTCTACATTTATGGATAATATTACTTGTTATGTCATATCTTTCAAATTAAAAATTATTAATTTTCAGTATGATGAAGGTGGCTTATCGTTTCCTGAAGTAAGACAGATTTGGGTGCAAAATCTTTGTTTACACAATTGTCTTATTTCAAGAAACTCAAACCAATTGCTGTGCCAGGCTCCCAGCATGGAATTGAACCTATTTTAAGAGGGTTTTTCGGAAAGTAAGGAACCATCAGTCACGAAATGGAAACCACAGTGAAAATCAAAACTGTTTTCTTTGCACATTTAGCTACACCTTCCAGAGACTTCTCTACATAGACATTTGTCGGAGCGTTATACCATATTTCCAACACCATCGTCATAGAAGGCAGCCCCTGTGCTTTCCGATAATTCTCGACGTCGGTCTATAGCGCGTAGCCTGCGCCCAAGTGTTGTCTTCGTATCCAGCTTTTCATGTGAACAGAGATGATACTCAGGTAGAGCCAATTAGGACTGTGTTGTAGGTGATCGAACACTTCCCATCGAAAAGACTGCAGGTGCGTCTTCGCTGCCCCTGCACAGTGCGGCTGAAAATTTCCATGAAGAAGGAAGTGCGTGGCAGTTGTGTTAGGTGGGCTGCATTCATTAAGGCGAAGCATCTCAGCGGGCGCTCGTACTTGGCGGGAGACGTTGTATAGGCACCTTTACTCGCTCACAGTGCGCTCACAACTGAAAAGAGCGTCTAGATGCCATCGGCGGGCATACTAGATACACTGTCCAAAACGTCGGTGAAAAGCCTCGTCGGATTCTCACAGTAGTTTCCATTTAGCGACCGATCAAAATTGTGAAATACCATTGTGTACAAAAAGAGTAACTTGCGTTGGGTGAGATGGAAACATAAGGATCAGTTTTAAGCAACTTAACACCTTAGTCCCCAGGTGCCAGTTCTCAATACTGCCGCTGTGGCCGATACCACTCCAGTTGTCAGCATCCAGTAACTAAAAAAGAAGATGGTTCAAATGGCTCTGAGCACTATGGGACTCCACTGCTGAGGTCATTAGTCCCCTAGAACCTAGAACTAGTTAAACCTAACTAACCTAAGGACATCACAAACATCCACGCACGAGGCAGGATTCGAACCTGCGACTGTAGCGGTCTTGCGGTTCCAGACTGCAGCGCCTTTAACCGCACGGCCACTTCGGCCGGCTAGTAACTAAAACCTGAGCCACCGACGCCAGTACGTAGGCAAGGGCGGCCAGCGAACCACCGTGGCCCCGGCGCTGAACCAAGTCTGGAACGCCCCTACCCACGGCGGATGGATCGCTGTTGGCGCGAACTTCATGTGGTCCTTTCGGTCGGGTGCTTCAGACTGACTCTGGCTCTGCCAGCGCGCCACTTCATTTGTCACCTTGGCGCACCGAACCAGACGTTGGACGGTTGGAAATTCAAGAGTGCCCTGAAGTGCCCACTGTGTTCATGCAGCTATCAGCTGTGCTTAGAGCCCTGTTTATTCCGCTGTTGAGTACAGTTCTGCTTCATGGCTCATCATCGTTCATGCAAACCTATTGATCAAGCGATTCGATGAATCTTTGCATTCTATTAACAACAGTACATAACTTCCACATATTATTTCCACAAACCGAACAACATTTATTTTTGAGTCGTCAGTATTCTCACCGATTTGAGGTGGCCTGCAAAGACTTTCTCTCCTGTGCCAAACTCTTCATCTCAGAGTAGCACTTGCAACCCACGTCATCAACTATTTGCGGCATGTATTAAAGCCTCTGTCTTCCTCGACAGTTTTTGCACTCTACAGCTTCCAGTAGTATCATGGAAGTCATTCCATGATAACAAGTGTGCTATCATCCGGTCCTCTCTCTCCCATATTCCTGCAAAACCTCCTCATTTCCTGTCTTATCAGTCCACCTAATTCTCAACATTCGTGTGTAGCATCACATTTCAAATGCTTCGATTCTCTTCTATTCCGCTTTTATCACAGTCCATGTTTCACTACTCTACAATGCTGTGCCTCAAACGTACATTCTCAGAAATTTCTTCCTCAAATTAAGGCCTATGTTTAATACTAGTAAACTTCTCTCGGCCAGGAATGTCTCTTTTTGCCATTGCTGGTCTGCTTTTGATGTCCTCCTTGCTCCGTCCGTCATTGGTTATTTTGATGCCTAGGTAGCAGAATTTCTTACTTCATCTACTTCGTGACCATCAATCCTGATGTTAAACTTCTCGCGGTTATCATTCCTGCTACTTCTCATTAGTTTCGTCTTCCTTTGATTTACTCTCAATCTGTATTCTGTTCTTATTAGATTGTTCATTCCATTCGGCAGATCATGTAATACTTCTTCACTTTTACTCAAGATACCAATGTCATCAGCAAATCGTATCATTAATATCATTTCACTTTGAATTTTAATTGCATTCCTGAACCTTTTTATTGTTTCCATCATTCCTTCTTTGATGTACACGTTGAACAGTACGGGCGAAAGACTACATCCCTGTATTACTGCATTTTTAATCCGAGCACTTCGTTTTTGGTCGTCCATTCTTATTATTGCCTCTTGGCTCTCGTACCTATTGCATCGTACATTGCCAATCTCTATAATCCTTACTCTTTTTCTCAGAACTTCGAACATCTTGCATTTTACGCAGTCGAACCCTTTATCCACGTCGCCAATTGCTAAGAACGTGTCTTGCTTTTTTTTTAGTCTTGCTTCCGTTATCAACCGCAACGTCAGAGTCGCCTTTCTGCTGTCTTTACGCTTCCTAAAACCAACAGTACATATCGCGCTATTAAAGTCATATTTGCCATCGAGATGAACAACATCGTTTCCATGTCATGTCCTTATCAATTGTTCACAAGCAATTCTGAAGAAATAAAGGTGTGAGATACAGCAACGTAGGAGGTTAGCCATCATTATAGTTAACACGCCATACAGTAGGTGAAGAATGACTTTATTCAGCACAAAGTAGGCGTAACGCGTTTCTGAATTATTAGCATCTTCACAAGCATAAGGGCAAAGGTAGCACAAGGACAAGAGCGTTTCCAGTTTTGTACGTTACATGAGATGACTGACTGTACTGAAGAGAGACCCTCACAGTCTGCGTAGTAATGCCATAGTTCGTAATTTATTTGAGCAGTAAACAGTCCTAACATGAGTCGGTAGACCTAGCTACAATCACGCTGATAGTTCAAAAGTTCAGGGGCCCATTTTATCTCTTTCCTTTTTTCTTTTAGTGTTCTTCCTTCAGATTTTCTCTAGTTGGTTGGCTGACAGAATCGCAAAATCCATATTTCAGTCAATACTTGGCAACTACCATGATCAAATGGAGGACACGAGATGCTACTCATGAATTTACAACTACAGCTGGCTCACAGTTTTATAGGTTTCTTTTTTTTTTTAAAAAAAAAGATAATATCAGAGGCAGGCGATTTGTTGCAGTACGAAATGGAGGAATACAGGGCAGAGTCTGTAATGTTACATTTACGGAAAGCGTTTGACACAGACCGTCAATGAATGTCCGAGCACACTGAATAATACATATGGCTGACACCAATCAAGTATGGGAATGATCTAAAGTAATATGAAATACAGAAGTAAAAGCTTCAAACCGAAGATCTCTAAGTACAGTTTCCTTTTTAATGACAGGTTTCGCCAAATCTAAGTTGCCATCATCGGATGTGCAAAGCATTTAGATGACAAAATACTATCATAATCAGGTCGGACACAGTGAAGTGGGATACATATTCTCATAAAATGGAGATATGCAACATACCTTATGCATATACATCTCAATACATCACCTTCATGTGTACAATACATGTTTTAAGTCAAACACGTCATTCCAGGAACAAGCTGAAAGTAGTACATGTTCTGACATTCCGGAAATAGTATTCCTGTAGCTTGATATTTATCACACAAATTTTATATTCCCTTTTAGTGAATATAAGTAATAATAATAAAAAAGGCTGCTCACTTCTAAATCACCAATAATCATGCGTACCGAACAGCAACTAAACGTATGCACTTTATTAATTCTATGATATGGGCTTTCTAATTTCGGTTGTAATTTATCTATAGTCCGAATATCTTTTCACTATCTACTTTTTGCGTTTAATTGTTTGGGTAGGCTGTTTCATAATTTGTTCTATAATAACAAAGAATTCCTTGTACTGAGTTTCGTGAAAATCTAATAATCCGTATGCCAGAGGCTCTGATGATGATTTCAAATATTCTATTACCTGACTTTTAGTAAAGAGATTGGTGCTATTTGTAATTATGCTTTTAGTCCCAGCGTAAAAGAGCTGTGCAGGGTAGAAAATGTAGACGAACACAAAAATTGTAACATACCCGACAACTAATTCACTAATTCAGAATATTGGGGCATCAACTACTCTGATATGAAGAGATTGGTGCAAGAGATTCCTTACGCGATACTTAAAAACAGAAGACCTAGGACACAAAAAACTCATATCATCAGTAAAAAGGCAAAATATGTAACTCACGACACTGCAAGCGGAATATCCTTTGTGTGTATATATAAACAACATAGGTCCCAAAATAGAGGATTGAGGTACACCATATCTTATTCTTTCCTAATTTTGAATGTATCTTAGTGTGTGACTGGCATGCAACTGATACACTCTGCACATAAAAGCAGAAAACAGATGTGTCTACTACAGCATGGGGCACAGTAGATGTACTGATAATGGCTTCATCGTAGTCTGGCATAAGATAGTGTGGGGGAATAGCTACCAGTGCGTCTGTGACTACCCTAATTTAATAGGGAATGCTCACAGCCTAGAGGCTCAGGGTGGTCCAAACATGGGAAACTAGCGGTAACCGTACCATAGAGATACTCCCTATGTCTAACTTACAAAGAGAGCCTGAAAGGTGTCGAATTGTAGCTTTTCTAGGAGCAAGAATGTCCTGTCAGAGAACTGCCACACAAGCTACACGCCCTGAATCAGTGTTGGAAAGTCAGTGAGGAACATTCTCACACTCAAAGACGAGGTTATGGACGGCCACTCAACACAGACGTCCTCCTGGATCGTCGTATTGTAGGGCAGCAGTGGCAGATCGCATAGCTAACACAGCGCAGATAAAAGGGCTTGTAAGCCCAGACGCGTCAACACGAGACACGAACTGTTACAAATAGTTTATTAGCAGTGGGACTACGTGCACATGCATCTCTAGATCTTCCACTCACGCCACAGCATCGACGTCAGAGGATCACTTGCAAGATGGAATGGCGTACTGTGGTGGTCAGCGATAGGAGCAGAGTTTGCTCACACGGAGGTGATGGTCGTTTGCTGTTACGTCGTAGATCTGGTAAGCACTTGTAACCTCCGCCTTCCTACTCGGCGTACTGAACTGCCATATAATTGACGGTGATCACGTATGCCTAATGAAATTATCGGTGAGTCCGTATCTAAAGATTGCAAAGCTGTACAGGTCACACGACTGCTCAGCAGCGAAAGCAGCAGTAATCCGATGAATTGCATACACATATTATTGACGTCGATTCGCAGGAGGACTTTGGAACATGTACTATCGTAGAACATTATAAATGGTCGTCAAGCCATACAGTTTATGGCGTCAAATAAACATTTTAAATTTCATTCAGTCACGCTCCTTGATGACAGCTATGTCTAAATACAAAATAACGAATTAATTCGAAGAAAATGACCGATTGACAAATAGCACGGATTCAGAAAACAACGTTATTGTGAAACACAACCAGCTCCTTATTTACCCGTAGTAATGACTACTATTCACAGGTAAACTGAAAATGATTCCATATTTCTGGATTCCCAGAAGGCTTTTGACATCGTTCCTCACAAGCGATTTGTAATGACATTGCATGCTTATGAAGTATCCGCCTCAGCTGTGCGACTGTATCAGTGATTTTCTCTCAGAAAGGTCACAGTACGTTGTAATCGTCGAGTAAATCAGAAGAGGTACCCAGCGTATACACAGGAAATGTTATAGGTTCATTGGTTAGTACGGGGCTATTGTGCCAGGATACTGTGAAAGGATCCTTATTTGTATGCTGTCTTCTTGTCATATGCATGTCAGCATAAACTGTTGGAGATATCCATCAAAAAGCAGCGCTGCCCGAACTATAGCAAAGTTATTATCGGTGGGTGCCTTCTCTCTTTATTTAGCCTTTGATAGTCAGATTTGCTCTTTGAGAACGTTATGAAACTAGGCAGCGTGGTATCGCGCTTTTGTGCGCCGCCTTGGCGGAAGCGAGGATTCCGCCACCGCGTCAGCGGATGATGTATACGCGTGGGAGAGCTTCCGTAAGCCGGCGGTGTGGGATGCGGCAGCTGCCGCCGGCGTGTTTGCTGCTGGGAGCAGGGGCAAAACGCGCGAATTAATATTTACCGGGCAAGTGGCGCGCCCGTTACACGGTTAATTAAGCCCAGGCAACGGCGAGGAGCAAAACACCCGCCGCACCGCGCCTCGCAACAAAGAGCCGCCTGCGACAAAGGAGCCCTGGGCTGCTGCCGCCTACCTGTTGTGTTGCCGGTAGTAAACAATGAGCTGAACGCTGCAGTTCATTACCGCAGGCGCCGCGCCGTGCCGTCCCAGCGCCCAGGGGTCACCAGCGCTGGTTGCAGGTACCGTGCACCAGGGTGTTTCTTGCTGCGGCGAGCATACGTTAAACAGTCTCGCCAATTTACGGACAAGAACAGCCGATATTGTTAAAAATATCGGGAAACCTATACATCGATGTCTTTTTAAAAGAAGGATCTTTATTGGTTATAGTTGTTGTTGTGGTGTTCAGTCCTGAGACTGGTTTGATGCAGCTCTCCATGCTACTCTATCCTGTGCAAGCTTCTTCATCTCCCCGTACCCACTGCAACCTACATCCATCTGAATCTGCTTAGTGTATTCATCTCTTGGTCTCCCTCTGCGATTTTCACCCTGCACGCTGCCTTCCAATACTAAATTGGTCATCCCTTGATGCCTCAGAATATGCCCTACCAACCGGTCCCTTCTTCTAGTCAAGTCGTGCCACAAATTTCTCTTCTCTCCAATTCTATTCAATACCTCCTCCTTAGTTATGTGATCTAACCATCTGATCTTCAGCATTCATCTGTAGCACCACTTTTCGAAAGCTTCTATTCTCTTCTTGTCCAAACTATTTATCGTCCATGTTTCACTTCCATACATGGCTACACTCCATACAAATACTTTCAGAAACGACTTCCTGACACTTACAGCTATACTCGATGTTAACAAATTTCTCTTCTTCAGAAACGCTTTCCTTGCCATTGCCAGTCTACATTTTATATCCTCTCTACTTCGACCATCATCAGTTATTTTGTTCCCTAAATAGCAAAACTCCTTTACTACTTTAAGTGTCATTTCCTAATCTAATTCCCTCAGCATTGGTCGGCCGGAGTGGCCGAGCGGCTCTAGCCGCTACAGTCTGGAACCGCGCAACCGCTACGGTCGCAGTTTCGAATCCTGCCTCGGGCATGGATATGTGTGATGTCCTTAGGTTAGTTAGGTTTAAGTAGTTCTAAGTTCTAGGGGGCTGATGACCTCACCAGTTAAGCCCATAGTGCTCAGAGCCATTTGATTTCAATCCTCAGCATCACCCGACTTAATTCGACTACATTCCATTATCCTCGTTTAGCTTTTGTTGATGTTCATCTTATATCCTCCTTTCAAGACACTGTCCATTCCGTTCAGCTGCTCTTGCAGGTCCTCCGCTGTCTCTGACAGAATTGCAATGTCATCGGCGAACCTCGAAGTTTTTATTCCTTCTCCATGGATTTTAATTCCTGCTTAGATTTTTTCTTTTTTTTTGCTTTACTTCTTGCTCAACATACGGATTGAATAACATCGGGGATAGGCTACAAGCCTGTCGCACTCCCTTCCCAACCACTGCTTCCTTTTCATGCCCCTCGACTCTTATAACTGCCATCTGGTTTCTATACAAATTGAAAATAGCTTTTCGCTCCCTGTATTTTACCCCTGCCACCTTCAGAATTTGAAAGAGAATGTTCCAGTCAACGTTGTCGAAAGCTTTCTCTAAGTCTACAAATGCTAGAAACGTAGGTTTGCCTTCCCTTAACCTATTTTCTAAGATAAGTCGTAGGGTCAGTATTGCTTCACGTGTTCCCACACTTATACGGAATCCAAACAGATCTTCCCCGAGGTCGGCTTCTAACTGTTTTTCCATTCGTTTGTAAAGAATTCGTGTTAGCATCTGTCAGCCGTAACTTATTTAATTGATAGTTCAGTAATTTTCACATTTGTCAACACCTGCTTTCTTTGGGATTGGAATTATTATATTACTCTTGAAGTTTTGAGGGTTGGGGCATACATCTTGCTCACCAGAAGGTAGACTTTGTCACTGCTGGCTCTCCCAAGGCTATCAGTAGTTCTAATGCAATGTTGTCTACTTGCGGCGCCTTCTTTCGACTTAGGTCTTTCAGTGCTCTGTCAAACTCTTTACGCAGTATCGTGTCTCCCATTTCATCTTCATTCTTGGATACAGTTACAGGATGATAATTATTGAACTATATCAAAAAAAACGTCTATTAGCTACAAAATAACGCTTTATTCGTCATGTAAACCTCACTAAAGGTATTTGGATTTAGGTTATGACATATTCGAAATGCCTACTATCATTGGCTATGATGTGGCGCAGACGAATAACCAAATTCTGTATGACCCTCTGAAGTGTCGGAACATCGAAGCTGTCGAGGACCTTCTCAATGGCTGTTTTCAGCTCAGCAACAGTTTTGGGTTTATTGCTGTTCACCTTGTCTTTAATATAGCCCCACAAAAAGGAGTCGCATGTATTCAGATCCGGAGAATATGGCGGCCAATCGAGGCCCGTGCCAGTGGCCTCTGGGTACCTCAGAGCCAGAAAGTTGTCCTTAAAGTGCTCCTCCAGGACATCAGACACTCTTCTGCTTCGATGGATCGAGCTCCGTCTTGCATGAATCACATCTTGTTGAAATCAGGGTCACTTTGGACAATGGAGATGAAATCATTTTCCAAAACCTTCACGTACCGTTCGATAATCACCGTGCCATCAACAAATATTGCGCCGATTATTCTGTGACTGGATATTGAACACCACGCAATCACCCGTTGAGGATGAAGAGACTTCTCGATCGCGAAATGCGGATTCATAGCCCTCCAAATGCGCCAACTTTGCTTACTGACGAACCCATAAAAAAGTGTTCAAATGTGTGTGAATTCCTATGGGACCAAACTGCTGAGGTCATCGGTCCCTAGACTTACACACTACTTAAAATAACAACAACACACACACCCATGCCCGAGGGAGGGCTCGAACCTCCGGTGGGAGAGACCACGCAATCAGTGACATGGTGCATGGTGCTTCTAACCGCGCAGCCACACCGAGCGGTGACGAACGCACCAAAATGAAAGTGGGGTTCGTCACTAAACCAATACACTAAGTCGCATCATACCCCGCAGCCAACAGAGCAGTTTGGAGTCAGGTAGTAGTAGTCGACCGAGACAGACGCAGCAACAGGGAAGTAACCGCTTTTGTGACATATGCGAGTTCCTAACCAGGAGCGAATTTTATTGTATCATCTGTGTGCTTTAGTAGTTTATTTTCTTTAGTCTCTGCGTGCAAATTTATTATCTAATAGCCACTGTTCTCGCGTTTTGGTTTGCGTCGGAAAGTAAACCGATTTTTGACGTGTTGCAAGTTCCTAATCAGGGGTGAATTATTTAGTTTCACTTGAGTGCTTCAGTGGTTAGGTTTTTGAATATCTGCTTATTATTAGACACAGTTCCCGCGTTTTCGTCAGGGTCTACAGTAGAGCTGCGCAGCACGTGCCGATAGTCCGTTTATCTACATAGTTTAGTTTTCCACGGTCTTTAGTATGGACAGGGACTGCCATGTGTGAGGATGCGAATCACATTGGTGACACTTCCCTCTCAGCTTCAGGCTGTGATGGTTTCGGTTACACAGCTTGAGGCTGCAGTGGATGGGGACCACTGTTGTGGGCCAGCTGTAGGGATCAAATGGTTCAAATGGCTCTGAGCACTATGGGACTCAACGTCTTAGGTCATAAGTCCCCTAGAACTTAGAACTACTTAAACCTAACTAACCTAAGGACATCACACACACCCATGCCCGAGGCAGGATTCGAACCTGCGACCGTAGCAGCCTCGCGGTTCCGGACTGCAGCGCCAGAACCGCACGGCCACCGCGGCCGGCTGTAGGAATCCAACGGACGTCCAGCATGTCCGACTCCTCCGATCGGTCCTCACCGGTGACCTACCCAGTTACTGCTCGCACTGAGGCTGACCCCTCACCTGTGGTCGAGTGGGAGGTCGACAGGTGGCAAAAGACTTCCCAGGCAGCCACAAGGAAGGCCACGCCCGTTTGTCTGACAAACAGGTTCCTGGTGCTGTCTGTGGCTGACACTGTCGCTGAGCCAGATACTATCGCCTGTCCTGTTTCAGAAGAAACCACTCATCCTGCAAGATGCGGGAAATCACAGAGGGTGGGATTATTGGTAGTTGGGAGCTCCACGTTAGGTGCGTTATGGGGCCCCTTAAGGGCTTGGCTGACAAGGAGGGTAAGAAAACCCCCATACCGGGTGGAGTCATTCCAGATGTGGAAAGAGTCCTCCCGGATGCCATGAAGAGCACAGGGTGCAGCCAACTACTGGTATTTGCTCACGTCGGTATCAATGGTGTGTGTCACTTTGAATTAGAAGAGATTCTCTCTGGCTTCGAGCGGCTAACAGAAGTGATAAAGGTTGCCAGTCTTGCTTGCAAGATGAAAATAGAGCTGACCATTTGCAGCATAGTCGACAGGACCGATTGCGGACCTCTGGACGGTTCTGCGACAGTGTAAGCTGCAGATTCATCGACTTGCGGCAAAGGGTGGTTTGGTTTCGGGTTTTCCTGAATAGGTCAGCTGCCCAATATACGCAGGAGACAGCTACACGGGTAGCAGGACCTGTGTCGCGTGGACTGGGTGGTATTTTAGGTTAGAGGGTCTCGGGAAAACACAAGAAGGTCTTCAGTCACACAAGGTGCAGGCTGAACACAGGAAGAAAGTAGTTACAGGAACCATTAGTACAACAGAATGAGATCTTCACTCTGCAGCGGAGTGTGCGCTGATGTGAAACTTCCTGACAGATTAAAACTCTGTGCCGGACCGAGACTCGAACTCAGGACCTTTGCCTTTCGCGGGCAAGTGCTCTACTAACTGAGCAACCCAATCACGACTCATGGCCCGCCATCACAGCTTCAGGAACTGGCAGAAGTGAAGCTGTGAGGGCGGGCCGTGAGTTGTGCTTGGGTTGCTCAGTTGGTAGAGCACTCGCCCGCGAAAGGCAAAGGTCCCGAGTTCGAGTCTCGGTCCGGCACACAGTTTTAATGTGTCAGGAAGTTTCACATTAGTATAACAGTTGTTAACTATCGTAGCTGTGTTCGGAAAGTACCAGAGTTCCAAGCGCTAATAGAAAGCACATGCTCAAATCGCTATAGGCCCTGAAAGCTGGCTGTAACCGGATATAAGCTCAGCCGAAATTTTTCCGAAGAGCCTAACAGTGTTCCTAAAGGACAAGCTAAACACGGTTGGCGGTGGCGTGCTTGTTGCTTTTAGAAGTAATTTAACTCGTGGCAAAATTCAAGTAGATACTTCCTGTGAGTTAGCAAGGGCAGTGGTCATTGTTGGCAATCGGAATAAAATAATAATTGGATCCTTTTACCGACTTCCAAATTCAGATGATACAGTTGCTGAAAGGTTCAAAGAAAACTTGAATTTGATTTCAAACACGTACCCCACTCATACGATAATAGTTGGTGGTGACTTTAGTTTACCCCCTATATGTTGGAGAAAATACATGTTTAATTCCGAAGTATGCATAAAATATCAACCGAAATTGTGCTAAACGCATTCTCTGAAAATTATTTCAAGCAGCTATCTCATGAGCCCACGTGAATGGTAAACGGCTGTGCTTGACCTCTTAGCAACAAATACTCCTGAGTTAATAATGAGCATCAAAAACGATTCAGAGATTACTGAACACAGGGTTGTCGTAGCGAGACTGAATATTGTAATCCCCAAATCCTCGAAAAATAAATGAAAATATACCTATTCACAAAAGCAGATAAAAATTCACTTGACGCCCTCCTGAGTGATAATCTTCACTCATTCGAAATTAATAATATAAGTGTAGACCAGATGTAGCTTAAATTCAGAGAAATAGTATCGGCTGCAATTGAGAGATTTATACCAAATAAATTAACAAACGATGGAACTGATATTCTTTGATACACAAAACGGGTTAGAACACTGTTGCAGAAACAACGAAACAAACATGCCAAATTTAAACAGACGCAAAATCCCCAAGATTGACGATCCTTTACAGAAGCTCGAAATTTAGCGCGGAGTTCAATGTGAGACGCCTATAACAGCTTCCTCAACGAAACTTTGTCTCGAAACCTGGCAAAATATCCAAAGAGATTCTGATCGTATGTGAAGTATACTAGCAGCAAGAAAGAATCAATGCCTTCTTTGCGCGATAACAATGGAGATACTATTGAAGACAGTGCTGCCAAAGCAGAGTCACTAAACACAGCCTTCCGAAATACTTCACAAAAGAAGACGAAGTAAATATTCCAGAATTGGAATCGAGAACAGTTGCCAACATGAGTAACGTAGTAATAAATATCCTCGGAGTAGTGAAGCAACTCAAATCACTTAACAAAAGCAATTCTTCTGGTCCAGACTGTATACCACTTACGTTCCTTTCGGAGTAAGTTGATGCATTAGCGCCATCTTTAACAATCATATAAAACCGTTCGCTCGACGAAAGATCCGTACCCAAAGACTGGAAAGTTGCACAGGTCACACCAATATTCAAGAAAGGTAGTAGGAGTAATCCACTAAATTACAGGTCCACATCGTTAACGTGGATATGCAGCACGATTTTGGAACATATATTGTGTTCGAACATTATGAACTACCTCGATGAAACGGTCTATTGTCACACAGTCAACATGGATTTAGAAAACATCGTTGCTGTGAAACACAACTAGCTCTTTATTCACATGAAGTGTTGAGTGCTATTGACAAGGGATTTCAGATCTATTCCGTATTTCTGGAGTTTCGGGAGGCTTTGGACTCTGTACCACACAAGCAGCTCGTAGTGAAATTGCGTGCTTATGAAATTTCGTCTCAGTTATGTCACTGGATTTGTTATTTCCTGTCAGAGAGGTCACAGTTCGTAGTAACTGACGGAAAGTCACCGAGTAAAACAGAAGTGATATCTGGCGTTCTAAAAGGTAGTGTTATAGGCTCTTTGCTGTTCCTTATGTGTATAAACGATTTGGGAGACAACAGGAGTAGCCGTCTTCGGATGTTTGCACAGTACGCTGTCGTTTATCACCTAGTAAAGTCATCAGAAGATCAAAACAAGCTGCAAAACGATTTATAAAAACTATCTGAATGGTGCGAAAAGTGGCAGGTGACCCTAAATAACGAAAAGTGTGAGGTCATCCACATGAGTGCCAAAAGGAACTTGTTAAACTTCGGTTACACGATAAATAAGTCTAATGTAAAAGCCGTAAATTCAACTAAATACCTAGGTGTTACAATTACGAATAACTTAAATTGAAAGGAACAAATAGAAAATGTTGTGGAGAAGGCTAACCAAAGACTGCGTTTTATTGGCAGGACACTTAGAAAATGTAACAGACCTACTAAGGAGGCTGCCTGCACTACGCTTCTCCGTCCTCTTTTAGAATACTGCTACACGGTGTGGAATCCTTACCAGATACCACTGACGGAGTACATCGAAAAAGTTCAAAGAAAGGTAGAACGTTTTGTATTATCGCGAAATATGGGAGAGAGTGCCACAGAAATGATACACGATTTAGGCTGGATATCATTAAAAGAAAGGTGTTTTTGGTTGCAACGGAATCTTCTCACGAACTTCTCTTCTCAACAACTTTCTCCTCCGAATGCGAAAATATTTTGTTGACACCGACCTACGTAAAAATGGTTCAAACTGCTCTAACCACCATGGGACTTAATATCTGAGGTTATCAGTTACCTAGACTTAGAACTACTTTAACTTAACTAACCTAAGGACATCACACTAATCCATACCCGAGGTAGGTTTCGAACCTGCTATGGTAGCAGCAGCGCGGTTCTGGACCGACCTACATACGGAGGAACGATCACCAGGATAAAATAAGGGAAATCAGAGCTCGTACGGGAAGATATTATCCTGAAGGAAGTCATTAACACGATGTGCAAGATGGGGGCGCAAACTGTCGTCCATAAAGACGAATGCCTCGCCAATATGCTACAGATATGCACTATCAGTCGGAGGATGGCACTCACGTATCGCACAGCCGTTACGGCGCCTTCCATGACCACCAGCGGCGTATGTTGGCTCCACCTTGTTGTACTCGCTCGACAGTGTGTCTAAGGCGTTCAGCCTGATCGGGTTGCTTCCACACACGTCTCCGACGATTGTCTGGTTGAAGACCTATGCGACACTCCCTCGGTGAGGAGAAAGTGATGGCAATCCTGAGCAGTCCATTCGGCATGTTATTGGGCCCATCTGTACCGCGCTGCATGGTGTCGTGGTTGCAAAGATGGACCCCGCCATGGACGTCGGGAGTAAAGTTGCGCATCATGCAGCCTATTGCGCACAGTTTGAGTCGTAATCCGACGTCAAGCGTCATTCAATGTGGTGGCGTTGCTGTCAGAGTTCCTCCGGGGCATAATCGGTAGGTAGCGGTCATCCATTGCAGTAGTAGCCCTTGGGCGACGTGAGCGATGCATGTCGTCAACAGTTCCTGTCTCTCTGTATCTCCTCCATGTCCGAACAATATTGCTTTGGTTCACTCCAGGACGTCTGGACACTATCCTTGTTGAGAGACTTTCCTGGCACGAAGTAACAATGCGAACGCGTTCGAACTGCGGTATTGACCGTCTAGGCATGGCTGAACTGCAGACAACACGTGCCGTGTACCTCTTTCCAGGTGAAATGACTGGAACTGATCGGCTGTCGAACCCCTCCATCTAATAAGCACGTCTGATGTATGGTTGTTTACATCTGTGGGCGGGTTAAGTGACATCTATTCAAAGGGACTGGTCTGTGACACAATATCCACAGTCAACGTCTATCTTTAGGAGTTCTCGGAACCGGGGTGATGCAAAACTTTTTTGATGTGTGTATATTCCCACAGTCACTTAACGACGTCACCTCCTCATACACCACAGTGTCATCAGCAAGTAGCCGTAAATTGCTGCTCATCCTGTCAGCCAGGTCATTTATGTATACAGATAATAAAAGTGGTCTTGTTACACTTCCATGCGGCACTCCTGAGAATAATGTTGTCCTTGGTGAACACTCGCCGTCTAGGACAACTTACAGGTTTCTATTACTTGAGAAGTGTTCTACCCACTCACATACCTGGGAACCGATACCGTATGCTCGGACCTTCGACAACAATTTGCAGTGGGGCACCTTGCCAAACGGTTTCTAGAAATGAAGGGATAGAGAATCCACCTGTCGCTATCCATCTACGATTTGAAGGACATCAGTGAGATCATACGCTGAGTTTCGCACGAACAATACTTCCTAAATCCGTGCTGATTGTTGTATACAAGCTCGTCTATCTCAAGAAAATTTATTATATTCGAACTCAGAATCTGTACAAGAACTCTGCAGCAAACTGATGATACGAATATTGGTGTGTAATTGTGCGGTTCGGCTCTTTTACCTTTCTTATATATAGGAGTCACCTGCTCTTTTTACCACTCTTTTGGGCCTTTTCAATAGACCGAGAGATTCGTGATAAAAGCAAGCTAAGTAAGAGTCCTGCGCCACAGAATACTCTCTATAACATAGAATTGCGATTCCATCTTGACCTGGTGATTTGCCTCTTTTCCTCTTTTTCAGTTGTGTCTCTATGCCACGTGTGCCAATTTCTGTGTCCTCCATTCAAGAGTCTGTATGTCAGTCAAACGGCGATATGTTTGTAGGATTCTCTTCCGCAAATGATTTTTTAACCGTGAGATTTAGAAATTGAGCTTCGTTTTACTATCTTCATTAACCGTTACGAATGGCTCCTGCAAGCTCTCGTGTGGGGATCTCGGTTTGTGCTCGCTATTTATTTGGGACTGTATGCTAAATACTTTTCTATTTCTGTAAATATTTGTGAAAGAGCTGTGACTTGAGAAATCTTATAGGAAGTTGTCTTAAGGTCGATTTATATTTAATTTGGGGAGAACTTACCGAAAAACACATTCGTCGAGTATTTATACCTTCTTTTTTAAAATTTATTCTTTTTACGTAGTGAACACGAATGTGTGGTACAATTCATTAATAAATGGCTAAATAGGCACCCTCTACGACATCACACACTGTGGCCAGAATTTGCAAAATTGGGTCCACCTTCACATGGATAAAGAAACAAAGATAAAAAATTACCAAATTTGTTGACGTTAGAAAGACATTTAGTTACACTTGTTGCAAGAATTACACGGGATGAATTACACGGGCACAGTAAAATTTTAATTCGCTACAGTGATTTTGAAATTCGAATGAGAAGTTGCAGTACACACAGTAAGCGATAGAAAAAATGGACCACATAGAAGGCGAAGAGGAAAGGAAACGTCATGATTTGAGAGATTTATTTAATTTTTTTATTTTTTGAGACATCAGTCTTCTGACTGGTTTGACGCGGCCTGGCTCGAAGTCCTCTCATGTGCCAACCTTTTCATCTCATAGTAGCAGTTGCAGCCTACATCCTCAATTATGTGTTGGATGTATTCTGATCTGTCTTCCCCTAAAGTTTTTACGCTCTACAGCTCCATCTAGTTCCTAATACCTTATCTCACATGTCCTGTCATCCTGTCACTTCATCTTGTCAGTGTTTCCCGCACGCTACTTCCTTCGCCGATTCTTCGGAGCACCTCCTCATTCTTTGCTTTCCACCCCACTTTCAACATTCTTCTGTAGCACCATATCTCAAACTCTTCGACTGTTTCTCTCTTTTTCCTACTGTCAATGATTCGCCACAATACGATGCTGTTTAATGGACGCATATTCTCAAAAATTTCTTCCTCAAATTAAGGGCAATGTATGATACAAGTAGATTTCTCTTTATCATCTAACAGAAGGTGTAAATCTGCTTCACATTCATTAAGGATAGCATATGTCTTGTGTGAATCTTTGCCCATGCTGGTCTGCATCCAATGCCCTGCTTGCTTCATCCGTCATTGGTGATTTTGCTTCCATGGTAGTTCAAATGATTCAAATGGCTCTGAGCACTATGGGACTTAACATCTGAGGTCATCAGTACCCTATAACTTAAAACTACTTAAACCTAACTAACATAAGGACATCACACACATCCATGCCCGAGGTAGGATTCGAACCTACGACCATAGCGGTCGCGCCGTTCCGGACTGAAGGGCCTAGAACTGCTCGGCCACCGGGGCTGGCTCCAAGGTAGTAACTTCGTCTACTTCATGAACCCAAACTTCGATGCTATGTTTTTCGCTATCCTCATTTTTGTTACACCACATTACCTTCACCTGTCTCCGGTCTACTCTCAATCCACACTCTGTTCTCATTAGACTGTTCGTCCCATATAACAGAAAGTGTAAATCTGCTTCACATTCGTTAAGGATAGCATATGTCTTGTGTGAATCTTACTGATATTCTTTAGTCTTGAATTTTGTCCCACTCTTGAATCTTCTTTTTATTTCTATCATTGCTTCTTCAACATACAGCCTGAATAATAGGGGCCAAAGACTGTATCGTTGTCGTACACATTTTTCGCTCTTGGGTTTCCAGTCTTATGGAGAGGGTACATGATGTTATTTCAGTGATTACAAACTCGATTAAGTCTTACAAAGGAATTTCCCAGTAAGATGCTGCATCTCATCTAGCCTGAATGCATGCACTGATTCAATTCATAAGGGTGTTGTTTAATCCGTTGTGTCCTCTGCGGAAGCAAGGTGGTCCTGTAAGTAGGCTGTTTATGTTTTCTGTATGTAAGTAGGCTGTTTATGTTTTCTCTATGTAAGTAGGCTGTTTATGTTTTCTTATTGGCAACGTTACGTAGCACTCAATATGAAAATCACTGGCTGTGCTGTGTGCAGTCTGTGGCTAGTTTGCATTGTTGTCTGCCATTGTAGTGTTGGGCAGCGGCAGCTGGCTGTGAACAGCGCGTAACGTTGCGCAGTTGGAGGTGAGCCGCCAGCAGTGGTGGATGTGGGGAGAGAGATGGCGGAGGTTTGCAGTTTGTCATGAACTGATGTATATATATTATGACTTGTGATGATATTAAGGTAAATACATTGTTTGCTCTCTATTAATATCTTTCATTTGCTAACTACCCCTATCAGTAGTTAGTGCCTTCAGTAGTTTGAATCTTTTATTTAGCTGGCAGTAGTGGCGCTCGCTGTATTGCAGTAGCTTGAGCAGCGAAGATTTTTGTGAGGTAAGTGATTTGTGAAAGGTATAGTTTAATGTTAGTCAGGGCCATTCTTTTGTAGAGATTTTTGAAAGTCAGATTGCGTTGCGCTAACAAAATATTGTGTGTCAGGTTAAGCACAGTCATGTAGAAATGTTCTAAGGGGACGTTTCATATGTCGACCCTTAGCCTAGGATACCTCACTGGAATCTTCTGATTTTTCTTGTAGTTTGTGTATTTAGTGTAGCTTTTGTTTATTGCTAGCGCGTAATTGTAGAGAGAATCTCCTTTGTAGTTGTAGCCTTTCATTGTTGTACAGTAAAACAGTTGTGGCATGCATGTAGATTTGCACCAAGTATTTCGCAGCTGCGCTTGCAATTAACTAGATATTATTTTAGTGCTATGTTAATGTGTTCTCTTATTTTTGATCTTCAAATTGTGTTTTTCTGTGTTGTCGTATGAAATACTGTGACAATAATGGCGTGTGAAAAACGTAACACTAGGCTCCAAAGTAAACTGAGAAATGACAGTGAAAATGAGAGCAGTGTGTTAGCGCCACCGAGTAATGAATTAACTGATGTTCAAAGTAGTAATTTGGTAACTGTGCATAGGGAAATGGAGCGGGCGGCAAACAATGGCGTGGACAGTGAAACAATTAGTGAAGAGGGAAGCATTATCGATCGATCGGTCGGCAACAGCTCGCCTCAGGAATCCGAAATGACAGGACACAATTTCGCAAATACTGTAGATTCAGGTTTTGGGTCATCACCGTTTTCTCAAATAAGTCAAGACACATTTTCTGCTTGTCAAAATGTGAATGTTGTCGGTGCAAATGCACTGCCGAAAAGCGTAGAGAAACAGATTCCAGACACTAATACATTATTATTGCAATTAATGCAACAAATGGGACAAAAGCTTGAAAAGTTAGACACAATGGAACAACACCAGAGACAAACACAGCAACAGTTAGACACAGTGGAACAAAATCTCAAAAAGTTAGACACAGTGGAACAAAATCTCAAAAAGTTAGACACTACACTTGAACAAACACGTGAAGATTTAACCACTGAGTTACATAACATCGAATCGAAATGTCAAAAAGTCTGTAATGACGTAAAAACACAAATTTGTGAGCATTTTCAACCTATTTTTTCGCGGCATGAAAATGCATTACAGAATCACGAAGCAGCCATAAAAGAGCTGCAAACCATTGTTCATGAAAATCTTGAGACCTTGTGGGCTAAATTTGACTCAGTTGCATCTACCGATTCGGTTACGCAACTTGCAAAAGCTCAGGAAAACTTAAAGGACAAAGTAGATACTCTGAAACTTGGTTCAGAAAAACACGCTGAGGAAATAAGTACACTATCAGAGAAAGTAGCCGAACTTTCGGATCAATTCACTAACTTATCTACAAAGGTAGATGATGATCTGAATGACACAAGACCCGTAGCCTTCACTGACACAGAAGAGTATGAACAAATAAGAAAATTCAAACAAAATCAGAATCAAATTAATACACAACACCAAAGAGAAATCCGGGAAGTACAAGATCAGCTGACACAGGTAATACAAGAATTACGTATTTCAGAGGACACTCGCGCTCCAACACGGGAAGAGGGACTTAGAAACACGGAAAAGCTGCAAAATAATAACACAGGGCATTTCGGAAGTAATGAAAGAAATTGGGAATGTGCACCGAATTTTGAGATGGAACGGCCGACACGACCTAACAATGACCGATATGCGACTCGCCGTCATGATGATTTTGACTATAAGCTGTTCATTACTACACGTAAATTCAAAACATTTAAGAATTCTGGCAACGACATTCATCCACAAGCATGGCTCCATCAATTCTCTCATTGTTTTCCTCCCAACTGGTCGTTAGAACACAGATTAGAATTTATGTGTGGCTACTTGGAGAATGAACCAGCTGTAAGAATGCGATCGGTCATTCACGATTGCCACAGTGAAGGAGAATTTTACCATGCCTTCCTCTCAGCATATTGGTCTCAAGCCACACAAGACCGCGTAAAACATGGCATCATAATGATGAAACATTTCGAACAATCTGAATTTTCCAGTCTTGTGAAATATTTTGAAGACATGTTGCACAAGAATCAGTACCTGTCAAACCCATACAGCCCCTCAGAACTCATCCGCATTTGCTTAATCAAATTACCTGAACATTTACGACATATTATTTTGGCAGGACGTTGCAAAGACGACATTGAAGCTTTTCAGGGACTGTTACAAGAACTGGAAAGTGACACTGACAATCGGGGAACGCGGAAACAGGAGCACAACAATTACAGGTCACATCTGTCACAATTCCACGATGAAAGAAACAATAACTGGACACGAAAAGGCTATTCTTACAACGCAAATCGTGACCAAAACAGACACCACCCATATGACAACCACTGGCAGAGTAATAATAGTTACAGAGAAAGATCGCATTTCCGTAGTAATGAATATGACAGAGATAACCGCAGAAACAGACAATATGGTAACCAAAACAATTATTATCAAGGGAGACAGAATAACTTTAGACGCAACGGACCAGCGCGCAGTTACGATTCAGGGAGAAATTCTCCACCACATGACCAACAAACAAGAAACTATGTAAACTACCGACATAACGACAGACCTGAATTCCATCAGAACTGGCGAGCTTTAAACAGAGCTGGGCCCTCTCGGCAAGGCGAATTTGTGGAGGTTAGGCCTCCTAATCCCAGTAACGACGCGCGGCAACAAAGAGACAGACAATGACTCGCGCCGCAGGCTCCCACGTGCGCCGGCTGGCTCAGAGAAAAATAACATAGACGCTAACCTTGTGAAAAACTCCAGTATTCTTTACCGACGTATACCGCCTGACAATTGCATTCAAGTTCAAACTCTGAGTACTATGAAGAGTAAAGGTTTACACCACATTTCACATGTAAAACCGTTTATTGAAAGACTTAGTCTTTGACATAAAATTTTTCGCTTCACATTACTAATATGCTTTGTCAGATTTAGAATCTGTTAACATGTAACAATGTTTGAAGTGAAATATCCAGCCAAGAACCAAGAGAAATTATTTAAACAGAAATTACGAATGCATTGTTATTGCGAACAGACAACACAGTGTAATTGTGTGTGTACATTCTTGCTTGTTAGTTGCACGATTAGAACATTTACCAGTACTGCTAATGAGATTTTAATGCAACATTTTGGTTTACTTGAAAATACATTCTGAATTTAAAGTGCTTTCTGAGAGATACCAGATGACACAGAGGTTAGTTTATGTGACAGCTACACGATTTTTATCACGACGCTACTAATGAGTGACAATTTACAATGTTGCTTTTGCAGTGTATCTGTTTTATATCTGCACAGTTTTTCTGAATTCTTCTGGAAAGTAAAACAGGTTTTAGTAGTAACTTTTGTAGTGTAGCTACAAGGAGACAGCCTTTTCCATAGCACAACAATACGTTACAGTACAGTACTTTCTTCATCACGGCAATAAGCGTAATAACTAAGACATTTATACGCAAAGCATTTCACTTTTGTGTATTATGAGGTAAGTACATTGACTTCTGCAGAACTTAGCTTTCGGAGGACGATAACTACGACACTTCCACACAGAATTATCTTACAGCAAGACGCGCATTTAGCGCTACAGGACACGCATTTGAGTGATTAATCTTATACTTAAAACACTTATTTTCAAAGATTTTTTAATTACAAAGTAAGTTTTCCGTGATACATTTCATTCCATTGCTGTAATTTGTAACACCTGAGGGTATAATTACATTAATCCTCAGGGGGGTACACGCTTACTTTGTGTACCATGTGTTTGGCAAGCACAAGGAGCCCTAGCTAATATGGTATTTGCTTATACAACTTTACACATCGGTACCATATTTCTCTAACACACAAATTACACAGCTATCTGATCATTTAACTGAGAGATAAACATGTTTTTTACTACATCAGTGACAGATGTTTACGCAATTACACCGTTGGATAACTTCACACTTATGAAACTGTATTTTGTCTGTACTTTGTAAACTGTTCATATTTTTTCGGAATCATTGTGATACTATGAGAGCTTTGAATGATGTATTTGGTATGAGATCATGATTTTTAAAGTACGTTTGAGGCAGCTGACACTTTTGACATGAGCAGAGAATTATTTTAGGCTTAGAAATTATTGGAGGAAGTTACGACGATTTTGAGATTTGACTGAAGTGTTATGATGTTATTATTACGACGACGATGTGTATTATGTTGTTGAGGAATGTTTATTATGCTACGTATTTCTCATGATGAAATATTGAAGAAGTGTCGACGAATATGTATATGTATAATGAGGTAAGGAATAATGAGTAGTGTTTAGGGACTCTGATTTATGAAAAGGATGTTGGAAACCAATAAACGTACTTTAAGAGTTATGAAATGTGTGACTGTATCACAATGCTGACCAATATTTTTTTTGGACACTTATATTTATAGGGTTTTGTTTCTACAGATTTGCAACGCTAATTCTTGACCTGTGAAATATTTTTATATGAGACTACCACGGTAGCAGAATCTCCTGTCGTAAATATTTCTGTACGAAAGTTAAGTGACCACCTGCACGTAATGCGTCGTGGGCACCCAGCTGTGTCAGACGCCTGGAGAAAAAGCCATTATTGCGAGCCCTTTTCAGCGGCACAGGTAGCACAAAAATAAAGGGGAGGCCATTATCCTTGGAAATATTCTTACATCTGCAAACCTGATAATGACAAGTGTCTTTCTACGAGAATTGAGAGCTACTGACTTACGAAATGCCACATAGCTATTGAATGATGTTTTTATGCTTTGGTTTGCGCAATTGCTTATTTCATTTGATATCTGGTTTCCAGCTGTGTTGCAGCATTGCTTTTATAAAATGAAATGCATTTGCTAATGTGAACACTTTCTGTCAACAGATCTATTAAATAATTATTTTATGATCCACATTCTTTAAAAAAGGAGCACTTGGAAAGGAAAGAACAATAAGAAGGAACTAGTAACTGCATTCATAATTTTCTTTTCAAGTAATTGGTAACTTTTTGGTAGAATAACTTCTTGTGGTGCACCACTTTAATTACATAGACATTAAGATGTGAATATACATTTCCCTTATCTGCATTGTTGTTTAGTGTAATATTTTTTCTGCTTGCGCTATGTCATGTTTAGGTATAAGTTGCTGCTGTTTGCCAGGCATAGCGTTATTGAATTTGACTTTTGCTCATTTATGCTGCTAGCTTTGCCAATTTGCATTTTTTTGCATTGCTGTTTGTGTTGATTTGTTATGTGATGCTGCATTGCCTCGTCCCTTAGTTTAGCATCTGAGCTCAGTAGATTTAAGTTAGCTTAAGAGGGGGTAGCCTCTAAGAGAATGAGTTGCGATGAATTGGAAGAAATGCATTGAGAAAACAGGTTTAGGTAGGATTTTCTTGGAAATAAATGATGAGGTAAGATAATGGAAAATAAAAATGAGGTAGGAAATGTGTGAACATATAAACACAGAAAGCATGCTTAGTTAGAATTTTTTTTGTGGAAACAAAGGATGAAATAAGAGGAAAGATATATGAAGTTTTGGGTTGGACTGCAGTACCAAATGTTACACTGAAAACGAACCCTGTCCTTTCCTATTGGTGTTATCCCACTATGTGTTTGTGTACCCTTGAGTATTTGTTTTCTTCCTGTCTCTGTGTACTGTTTCATAGAATTTTTTTCTCTTCTAATACTAAGCTATATTCACTATGAGGAGGAATACTGTTATCCTCAAATATAAGTTGCATTAATAATATGTTATTTTCTTTGTAAAGTTGTTTACAATTCTGTTCTGTTTCAATGTTCATGTGTGAAATTAATGTTTCGAAAACTATTCTCATTATTTTATGTATGTACTTATGTCACTATTTTTGTAACACTCATGTATATGTTTATTTCTATTCTTTTGTAAAGCCTGTACTACAAATGTTATCTGTATTATTATGTTTTTAATGATGTATTTTGTACCTTTGTAATTGTATTCTTATGTTATAAAATTGTAATTGTCACCAGTTCATGACATTATTAACTTGTTAGTTACATTTCACTGCACACGTTTCTGTTGGTCGTAGTATGTGGACAATATATGAGAAGTAGGACCTGTTAGTGTTTGCACGTGTGTTGGTAATTCAGCAAGGGACTGGATAACAGCATTGCTGGTTCTAAGGACAATTAAAAGAAAAACTTTCTGAGTGCACAAGTGGTGGTTTATGGACTTGCTATATTCTCTGCAAGAATCTTCGATGGTGATTGTGCACCTGCACAGTCGCAACGGATGGCTGCTGGCCGTCTCTACCAGGACTACAGTGGGTCTGCACCTCTGGTGGCCCACCAATACCATTATCTCTACAAGGACTACAGTGGGTCTGCATCTATGATGACCTACCAACGCCATTATTTCTACAAGGACTGCAGTGGGTCTGCACCTCTGGTGGCCCACCAATACCACAATCTCTACCAGGACTCCAGTGGGTCTGCTCTGTGATGACCTACCTAACAATATTCTTCAAAACGTCGAATGAACTCTGCTGTGGGTTTGCTCTGTTGTGGCCCATTACCTGTCAGCATGTCGAGAGTCAGCACTGTCTTTCCGTTGGAAGGACAACACTACTTCTTCAAGACTGCATGGAAATCCACTACTTCTGTGTGCATTGTCTTTTACTGCTCAGACTTTGAGAAAAGAAACGGCAGTTTCACTGTGATGAATGATCAAGACTGTCTTTATAGACTGTGAGAAAATTTTAGCTTTTGACCAACATTGTATCAATAAGTGTGTGCATTTTATATCTTTGTTACTGTAATTGTGAAAAATTTTTGTCAAATCTGTATTGGCCAGTGCCCAACACCATTTGTAAAAATTTTTTGTGGGGAGCATGGGGGCTATGTAAGTAGGCTGTTTATGTTTTCTGTATGTAAGTAGGCTGTTTATGTTTTCTCTATGTAAGTAGGCTGTTTATGTTTTCTTATTGGCAACGTTACGTAGCGCTCAATATGAAAATCACTGGCTGTGCTGTGTGCAGTCTGTGGCTAGTTTGCATTGTTGTCTGCCATTGTAGTGTTGGGCAGCGGCAGCTGGCTGTGAACAGCGCGTAACGTTGCGCAGTTGGAGGTGAGCCGCCAGCAGTGGTGGATGTGGGGAGAGAGATGGCGGAGGTTTGCAGTTTGTCATGAACTGATATATATATATATTATGACTTGTGATGATATTAAGGTAAATACATTGTTTGCTCTCTATTAATATCTTTCATTTGCTAACTACCCCTATCAGTAGTTAGTGCCTTCAGTAGTTTGAATCTTTTATTTAGCTGGCAGTAGTGGCGCTCGCTGTATTGCAGTAGCTTGAGCAGCGAAGATTTTTGTGAGGTAAGTGATTTGTGAAAGGTATAGTTTAATGTTAGTCAGGGCCATTCTTTCGTAGAGATTTTTGAAAGTCAGATTGCGTTGCGCTAACAAAATATTGTGTGTCAGGTTAAGCACAGTCATGTATAATTGTTGTAAGGGGACGTTTCAGTCCAAACTGTTTAACTGTAGCCCACAAGTATTGTAACTGGTCGTTGGTATCGTGGTTACTGACGCTGGGACGAATTTGATATCAGAGCTGGTCCCACATAGGTCCTGTCTGACAGATCTGAGGATCTTGTTGGGAGTACTTCATCATCGCGCAGACAATTCGTAGAGATATGTGACACACGTGGATGGGCATTGTTAAGTTGAAAAATACCACCACAGTAATATCGCATGAGAAGTCACACATGAAGACGAAGAAAATTCGTGACCTACAGCTGTTCCATCAGAGTTCCCTCAGTTACCAACTTCCGTGCCCTAAAATCGTACCCGAGGGCTTCCGATACCCAGAAGTCAGAAGTAATACTGCTTTCTCTTTGAGAGGCAGTGGACAATTGGAACCTCTCAACAGGTCCCCGCCATACTCACTGAGCGATCGTCATTTGGGGTAGTGCTGGGCCACGATTAAACACAATGCTACCACATTCATCGGCACATTCATCGGTCACGTCACCTGCCCAGATTCAGTGCTTTGTGTTGTAGTGTTAACGGCAGCCTACACACTTTCAGGTAATTCCCTGGTGGGGCTGCTGCTAGACTCTGACCAGTGGTGTGGCCTGACGCAAAATGTTGGAGGGAGTTCATTCTTGGATGGCACATGCAGAAGCGAAGGGGCTACCATGTGCCCGGCCCACAGTAGAGCGATCGACCCTTGTGGTGACCACATGTGGTCCATTGGACCCTTCACGACTTGTATGTCTGCCATTACGATCCCATGCTCTCCATCATCGGGTGCCAGTCACATCAGAATGCCCCACAAATCCGGATTTTTCGCGATTCGACCATCCGTCAAAATGGAGACCCACAATGAGTTCCCTTCTAAAGTCTTGTCTGGGGCTGATAACGCTGTCTCATGTAGGTAGGTATCTACTCCGTTTCCTTCGGTCACCGCTTAACACAAGCCGCTGATCATGCTCGATATATACCCTACCAGGCCAGGCAACAACATTGAACAGGAACAACACTAATGCACTCAGGTAATCGCTCTACCAGTCACGGAGGACTGTAACGCTTAATCTCTTAGACATCCGTCGATGGAAATCACGTGTTCAAAACGTACTAACATCCGCCCTCAGTCTTCTGCACTGACATCTGTTGTTGTTTGACTGATGCTGTGCGAAGTGCATGAGCGTAACTAAATCGAACTGTGAATAACATACACCGCGTAATCAAAAGTACCCAGACATCCCCAAAAACATACGACGTTTTTCATATTATGTGCATTGTGCTGCTACCTACTGCCAGGTACCCCATATCAGCGACCTCAGTAGTCATTAGATATCGTGAGAGATCAGAATGAGGCGCTCCGCGGAACTCACGAACTTCGAACGTGGTGAGGTGACTGGGTGTCATTTGTGTCATACGTCTATACGCGAGATTTCCACATTCCTAAACATTCCTAGACCACTGTTTCCGATGCCATAGTGAAGTGTGAACGTGAACGGACGCGTACAGCACAAAAGCGTACAGGTCGACGTCGTCTGTTGACTGACAGAGACCGACGACAGTTGAAGAGGGTCGTAATGTGTAATAGGCGGACATCTGTCCAGACAATCACACAACAATTCCAAACTGCATCAGGATCCACTGCAAGTACTGTGAAAGTTAGGCCAGATGTGAGAAAACTTGGATTTTATTGTCGAGCGGCTGCTCGTAAGCCACATATCATACCGGTAATTGGCAAACGACGCCTCGCTTGGTGTAAGGAGCGTAAACATTGGACGATTGACATTGGAAAAGCGTCGTGTGGTGTGACGAATCACGGTACACTATGTGGCGATCCGATGGCAGGGTGTGGGTATGGCGAATGCCCAGCGAACGTCATCTGCCAGAGTTTGTAGTGCCAACAGCAAATTTCGGAGGCGGTGATAATATGGTGTGGTCGTGTTTTTCACGGAGGGTGCTTGCACCCCTTCTTGTTTTGCGTGGAACTATCACAGCAGTATCCTACATTGATATTTTGAGCACCTTCTTGCTTCCCACTGTTGAAGAGCAATTCGGGGATGCCGATTGGACCTTTCAGCACGATCGAGCACCTGTTCATAATGCACGTCTTGTGGGGCAGTGGTTACACGAAAATAACATCGCTGCACAGAGTTCAGACCTGAATTCTATAGAACACGTCTGTGACGTTTTGAACGCCGACTTCCTGCCAGGCCTCGCCGACCGACTCCGATACCTCTCCCCAGTACATCTCTCCGTGAAGAGTGGGCTGCCATTCTCAAGGGACCTTCCAGCACCTGATTGGACGTATGCCTGCGAGAGTGGAAGCTGTCATCAAGGCTAAAGGTGGGTCAACACCATACTGAATTCCATCACTACCGATGGAGGGCACCACGAACTTGTAAGTCATTTTCAGCCAGGTGTCTGGATACTTTTGATCACGTAGTGTATATGTGACTTGTAGAACTAAATCCTGTATACTACATTTTACGGTCTCCAAGACACACTTTAGGAAGAGAAATTTGATAACATCGAGTATAGATTTAAATGTAAGGTAATCGTTTCTGAAAGTATTTGTATGGAGTGCACCCATGTATGGAAGTGAAATATAGACGATAAACAGTTTAGACAATTAGAGAATAGAAGCTTTTGAAACGTGGTGCTACAGAAGAATGCCGAAGATTAGATGGGTGGATTATGTAAGTATTGGGGAGGTCCTGAATAACATCAGGGAGAAAAGACTTTTGTCACACAACATGACTAGAACGAGGGGTCGGTTGTTAGGACACCTTCTGAGGCCTCAAGGGATCACCAATTTGGTACTGGAGGGAAGCGTGGAGGGTAAAAATCGTGGAGAGAGATCAACAGATGAATACAGGAAACAGATTCAGAAGGATGTACGTCGCAGTAGTTACTCGGAGATGAAGAGGCTTGCACAAGATATAGTTGCATAGAGAATTGCATGAAACCAGTCTTTGGACTGAAGAGTACAACAACAACAACAACAACAACAACATGAGACTCTTTTCATCGAAAACTTGTCTCCAAAATAAAAGTACGTCTAATAATCAACAGTAATATAAAGACCCAGTGTTAGATTTAAAATTCCAGTCAGTTTTAAAAATGACTATATATTCGATGCCACGGTAAACCTCTCCCTATTCGGCTGGGAGCAGCAGTGCACCGATGCGACGAACATGAGTTGCGCGGATTCAGAAGCTTCGTGACAGTCTCCCTCCCCTCCCCCCCCCCCAACTCACCATCACAAACCCAGAGCACGGTTTAGCCTATGATGCGCCACTGTGGTCTTCGGTGCCAGTGAATTTGATTTGAAATTGATTTGTGTTACCGTAAGAGTACAATATTTTTGTTAGTAGCTAATTTCGTAATGAAAAAAGTAAAAGGTATTCATATAATATGGGCTATATATTGAAAGTAACAGCATATACAGAATATGGAAACATAGCAGCTGAGCAGGATTTCAGCCTTCCACCAACACAAAAAGACATTCGCGATTCGCGAGCTAGTAAAGAATTACTGAAGAAAATAAGGAAGACTAAATGTGCAAACAAAATGGCCAAAACTATTCTAATTGATTCAAGGACACGGTCAAAATGGCATTGCAATTAATACGAAAATAATTTAAATATACACTCATAAGCTACTGCTACAGTGGAACTAAACAGACTTTCTTGGGTAGAGTTGTTTTGTGCTACATGTTTATGAAGCGCCATGGACTTAGCATGCGGACCAAAACCAAAAAACCTCAGAATATGCCACAAGAATATGGGGAGGTTATATTACCTTTCCAGCCCTTTATTATACAACATCGAAAGAAAACCATTGTGGAACTAAGCCAAAGACCGAAAGTGGACGAAATTCCTGTGACATTTGATGTGCCGAGCAACAGAACTGCTGCCATGGAAGGTTCTACAACTCTGACTACAAAAGTAAGTGGACATGAATAAAATCTGCTACGTTGTTGTCCTTTCATGTTGTTCTGACGGTACTAAACTTAATGCAATCGTGATTTTCAACTGAAAAACAACACCAAAACCACCTGAAATACCACCAGGTGTCGTTGTTCACGTGTATGACAGTGTTTGGATGGACGAGGCTGGTACGAAATTATCGATTAACAGAATGTGGGAGAGAGAGAAATGTATTTTATTGAAGAAAAGTTCTCTTCTTATGTTAGATCAGTTTAGTAGTCGTTTGGAAAAATCTGTGAAATAGAACCTGAGAAATGGAAATACTGAGCTTGCTAATATTGTGGGAGTACTTACTTCACAATTGCAACCCTTTAATGTCTTGATAACTAAACCAAGTGAAGTATATATGAGAGAGAGGAATGGAGTAAATGGATGATGGGTGAAACCCAACATGGATTCACACCGAGTGGAGCTTGAAAACGGCCTATAATCAAACAAGTGTGTCAGTGGATAAAAAAAAAGTCATGGTCTACAGTGAGAGAAGACATTAATGTTAAATCTTTCAAGAAGTGCGGCATAAGCAACGCTGTCGATTGCAGTGAAGACCATCTTATATATGAAGAAGGCAACGATGGCGACGAAGAGGAAGAAGTAGAAAAAGAAGAAGATGAAAGTTCAGATGACGAAAGGTCAATTCCTTTTTATAAAGTAAGAATATTTTTAGTCTGGCTTTTCACTCTAATAATAAAAGTAGTGAAAATGTTATTTAAAAAAATTGCTTAAAAATAAGATGAGTCCGTAAAATAGTTTTTTGAAGTTACACAGTTTTCCTTTATGCTTATCGAATTCTAAACAAACATACTATGTTTGCTTTAGGATGTCAAAAAGTTAACAAGCACAAAGCACGGCTCCAGCATTGAAGCTTGTAACAGCAGTAAGCAAATAAATAAAAGTAAAATATAACCAAAATGGTTAAATGTGGATAAACTTTTTGTTCCATACTTGCGACTGGTTTCCATATGCATGTTATTTTCCTTATAATTCTATACGGTCACGTCTCTCGTGATGAATACGTTCGGCGTGATGGTGCTATTGCCCTTTTCTACAGTCTGTCCTAGTATTTCACAAATGTGACAGAGGGGGAGTAGTTAACTTTATGGGAAATTTTTTATATCTCCCAAGATACTAAGGAACTAAACATTCTCTCAATAGAGCAATAAATGATTAGCTTACGCGATTCTTAATAATAGTCGTAGAGGAAATTTGTTTAAAACTACAACCTGTTTCTTCTTCCTTGGTGTATCTATCTTATGACAGGTTTCAATTGGTGACTCTTCGTCGTGTCCTCTTCTGAGCAGCTTCTTAGTATCTTCGTGCATTTCTAACGTCGTCAGTCATTGCACTTCTCTTTCTACTCTTCCTCCCACGTTTTTCACTTTTCCCTCCTTAATTCCTTATTGCAGACAGTTTCAGTGTATGTCCCGGCTAAGACATTTTTCTCTTTCTAATGACTTCCAATCATCATTTTTCTTCCCATATTTCTTCATTGCTTCTGCATCCTTAAGTATATCAATCAATCTTTATCATTCACCTACACTGCCAAAATACAAAATTTTCTAAATATCTTTTTTTTTCTTTTTATCTGGGAATGATTTACTGCTGTACGCCACTATACTCCAGAAATAAAGTTTATCAAATATTTTCCTCTTCGCCATTGGAGTTCTTATAGCAGTTTGTAACTGCTTCACGTTTTCAAATACATCCATTGAAATCCCCCACCATTATTGTTCTGTTTAGCTCCCATTCAACCTCAGCAAACTTCCCAGGTTAACAAAGGATTTTGCTTGTTGTATGTTTCTTCCGCCTAAGAATATGTTAACTGGCGCTTTTGTCTTTCCTGTTGTCATCAATTATGTCTTTTCTGCATCTGTATTTATTCGGTATTGCTTTCTCCTTCTCGCAGTACTCCTCAATACCTACCTTAGAGCCTCTTCCACATCCGCCAGTACCCTTTGATCACCCGCACCTTGGGACTGCAGTGCTCTGCATTTAACGTGACTGAGGGGCAAATGTAGGCCTCTGAATAAAGCTTGGCTCGCAAAAGTCCTAACGAGGTTCCATACACCTTCTGCTTTACGCCCCGTTGCTGTATTAACGAATAATTTACTAAAAGGTGGTCCTGCGGTGAAATATTTGTAGGTAGGCAAGTCATGCGGAAGATAAATTAATGAAAATAAACAAATGGAAAAATTTGTAATGAACATAGACAACGCAGTAGATTTAACTTTTAAGAACGGTGATTTACTCAGAAAGGTCCAGACTTCTAATGAACTGTGGCCCTACAAGCAGATTTAGATGTAAATCAGTTAATGAATGAAATATATCAACAGCCTTTGAATTATCTAGTGTGGCACGAAATATGTCGAACCCCCTGTAAGATAAAACTGCGACGTGTTCTCAGTGCATGAGCTCCTTTGCCCGCATTCCTAAATGCCGGTTACCAAGATCCGAAAAGGGATCCGAAATGTCTGTACAAGAGTAAAATCGCACCGCTCTGCCGTGCTGGCTGATGGGGACAATTAGAATCTGTCTTTCGCGATCAACGTTCCAAACTGTTCTTGCCCTTTCTTTTTTCCTGTCTGTCCTGCTGCCAAAGGCATCTCTTCCACCACCAACATCCATGAACGTTATGACACCTCAGCCAATGAGAGATGGAGAAACTCCCTGGCAAGATACACATTTAGTACATCATTTTGACTTTTATATAAATGGACCACTATTCCTACTCTAATAATTCTGCAACTAAAATAGACATTTTAACTGGCAGGTGAAGTTTTGACGTGTTTGCTGACACCAATTATTGTCATTTTTAATTACATATCAAATTAACACCGACATATTTGTGCTTCTAGTGCACCATCATTCATATTACAGTCAGCATTGATTGTAGATTAATAAATCAGTTCACTAATAACTACAAACTGCTTCGATGTACAGGTGCCAGCGTGGAGAAGGGTCTGGTTCGACACCTTTAGATGTACAAGCTTAATAGAGCCTAAGAAAAAGGAACAAAATCGACGCACCATGAAATAGTTATGGAAATTGGTCACGACCTTTCGTTAATAGCGGTATCAACAGGAAATGCAAAAGTGTAAACTTTGGAGCCGGCCGCAGTGGCCGAGTTTTTCTAGGCGCTTCAGTCCGGAACCGCGCGACTGCTACGGTCGCAGGTTCGAATCCTGCCGCGGGCAAGGATGTGTGTGATGTCCTTAGGTTAGTTAGGTTTAAGTAGTTCTATGTTCTAGGGGACTGATGACCACAGGAGTTAAGTACCATAGTGCTCAGAGCCATTTGAACCGTTTTTTGAACGTAGCTTAAGCACTGTTTTCTAGATGACCGTTTTAAACACACTGAAGGTGCCATTATCGGATCTTAATGTAGCTTAACATGCTTAAATCGCTTGGATATAACGATACATGAGGCAGATCAGATGATATAAAATAATTGTCGCAGAAATAAAAATTAAAAAAACAACTGCTCTCATGGTTATTTTATTCCATCAGATATATGAAATCGAAGTCACAAGTGTGACGCCGACCGTTGTTAGTCGAGGTGTGGTCATGTGTCAAATAGTTTTATTTTGTGACTTCAGTTTTATATATCTGACGGAATAGAATGACCATGAGAGCGGTTGTTTTTTAATTTTTATTTCTGCGACAATGGTTTTATATCCGCTGTTCTGCCTCATGTATTGTTATATCCAAATGATTTATGCATGTTAAGCTACATTCAGATCCGATGATGGCACATTTAGTGTGTTGAAACCGGTCATCTAGGAAACAGTGCTTAAGCGATCTTGGCTATTGAATTATTTATAAAACAGAGTTGTCGCCCCACAACACACTACGTATTCACTGCAAAATTTCCGTTCATGTTTACTCGGACTAGAAACCGTCTTTAACTAATTGTTACGCTGCATTCACACGTTAAGTTACAGTCTCCTGTTGTAAGCGAGTCCTGGTCGCACTTTCAGAGTGGAAGCGATACCTTGAGGGTGCTACAAACATGAACTGCTTGTACTGTTCAGTTCCAGTCAACGGTTTCTCCCTAGACTCGCCACGTTATAGTCTTTACACTTTCTGCTCCAATCACAATGCCTCGCAACCTCTGTGGTCATACCTATGATTTCCTCTTACATGCTCATCGCTTACGTCTTCATTACACTTTTTGCTTTATGTACATCTTCGTCCCTATGCGCTGTTCAGTTAGTCTAATCTTGGTTTCGCGATCTCTGTGAGATAGATACGTAGGGGGTTGTAGCATATTCCTAGAGTCATCACTGAAAAGTGGTCCTACAATTTTTATAATTAAGCTTTCACGGTAGATTGCTTCTATCTTCAAGTTCTTGCTATTTTTTTAGCATTTTTATGACACTGTCCCACGAGTAAAGAACGTGACCATTCGTGCTGCCTTCATTTCAGTACATTCAATATCCATAAGTAGCCTTATTTCTTATGGGTCACACATACTTGAGCAGTGTTCCAGTATGGGCTGGACGAGTGTTTTGTGTGCAGGCTCCTTTGGAGACTCATTTCTTTTCTTTTGTTCTACCAGTCCGACACTTGTTTTCCGTACGTCTGAGCCTATGTGATCGTTGCATTTCATATGCGGACACACTGTTACACCGAAGTATCTGTGACTCGTTGATACTGTATTCATATGATACTACGTACTTTTTTCGTTTTGTGAAGTGCAAAACTTTAGATTTCTGAAAATTTAAAGCGATTTATCAAGTTTTCAATTCTTCCAGCACTTAGGAATCTTATTAAATTGAAATACACTCCTGGAAATTGAAATAAGAACACCGTGAATTCAGTGTCCCAGGAAGGGGAAACTTTATTGACACATTCCTGGGGTCAGATACATCACATGATCACACTGACAGAACCACAGGCACATAGGCACAGGCAACAGAGCATGCACAATGTCGGCACTAGTACAGTGTATATCCACCTTTCGCAGCAATGCAGGCTGCTATTCTCCCATGGAGACGATCGTAGAGATGCTGGATGTAGTCCTGTGGAACGGCTTGCCATGCCATTTCCACCTGGCGTCTCAGTTGGACCAGCGTTCGTGCTGGACGTGCAGACCGCGTGAGACGACGCTTCATCCAGTCCCAAACATGCTCAATGGGGGACAGATCCGGAGATCTTGCTGGCCAGGGTAGTTGACTTACACCTTCTAGAGCACGTTGGGTGGCACGGGATACATGCGGACGTGCATTGTCCTGTTGGAACAGCGAGTTCCTTTGCCAGTCTAGGAATGGTAGAACGATGGGTTCGATGACGGTTTGGATGTACCGTGCACTATTCAGTGTCCCCTCGACGATCACCAGTGGTGTACGGCCAGTGTAGGAGATCGCTCCCCACACCATGATGCCGGGTGTTGGCCCTGTGTGCCTCGGTCGTATGCAGTCCTGATTGTGGCGCTCACCTGCACGGCGCCAAACACGCATACGACCATCATTGGCACCAAGGCAGAAGCGACACGTCTCCATTCGTCCCTCCATTCACGCCTGTCGCGACACCACTGGAGGCGGGCTGCACGATGTTGGGGCGTGAGCGGAAGACGGCCTAACGGTGTGCGCGATCGTAGCCCAGCTTCATGGAGACGGTTGCGAATGGTCCTCGCCAATACCCCAGGAGCAACAGTGTCCCTAATTTGCTGGGAAGTGGCGGTGCGGTCCCCTACAGCACTGCGTAGGATCCTACGGTCTTGGCGTGCATCCGTGCGTCGCTGCGGTCCGGTCCCAGGTCGACGGGCACGTGCACCTTCCGCCGACCACTGGCGACAACATCGATGTACTGTGGAGACCTCACGCCCCACGTGTTGAGCAATTCGGCGGTACGTCCACCCGGCCTCCCGCATGCCCACTATACGCCCTCGCTCAAAGTCCGTCAACTGCACATACGGTTCACGTCCACGCTGTCGCGGCATGCTACCAGTGTTAAAGACTGCGATGGAGCTCCGTATGCCACGGCAAACTGGCTGACACTGACGGCGGCGGTGCACAAATGCTGCGCAGCTAGCGCCATTCGACAGCCAACAGCGCGGTTCCTGGTGTGTCCGCTGTGCCGTGCGTGTGATCATTGCTTGTACAGCCCTCTCGCAGTGTCCGGAGCAAGTATGGTGGGTCTGACACACCGGTGTCAATGTGTTCTTTTTTCCATTTGCAGGAGTGTATTTGTGCAGCTTTTTCCATAAAGTACATCATCATAAATAACTCCACTTTCAAAGAGGTAGAGGTCGCAACTGATGTTCTTAACAACATCCTTAACTTACACCGGTGTGCAAAACTTAAGGACGAAAGTAACTTTCGCGTGATGCATCGCTGCCAGGTAACACAGCTCTACAAAACTTGGAGCATATATAGAAAGAACTGCCAGAGTAAATACAGTAGATAAATGAAAGAAATGCGCTTTGAGACGAACAGAAATGACACTTCTTTCTAAAGATCATAACTACGCCGGTCAATGCTGTTTATGAGAATCCCACGGACATTCCAAAAGGGGGGCCATGGTTCTTAATACGGTGTGTGAACTCGATGGACGGCCATGCAAACTTTGCAATATGACTCCCTGCTGGCCACAGCGTTCTTAGTGACTTTCTGCCGTAGTTCCAGTCCCCCAGCAGCGCGATTGACAACGCTGAAGTCGGCAGGTGTGGATAAGCAGCTCTAGGTGCTTCAGTCTGGAACCGCGCGACCGCTACGGTCGCATGTTCGAATCCTGCCTCGGGCATGGATGTGTGTGATGTCCTTAGGTTAGTTAGGTTTAAGTAGTTCTAAGTTCTAGGGGACTGATGACGTCAGATGTTAAGTCCCATAGTGCTCAGAGCCATTTTGACAACGCTGAATCGTCGTTGGTGCAGGCGGACGTGTTGCAATACGTATCCCTAACGCGTCAAACAAGGGCTCGATGGGAATTAAGTCGGGAAACGAGTAGGCCAGTCAATTCAGCGAATGTCCTCTCTGGAAGTATGACTTAAAAAACTCCTTCAGTCACAGCTTTTCGTGGTTTATTAAGTACACGATGCACTTCGGACCTTGTGGGTCCATCATCAGGTGTAATTTATCTCAATACATGCTTTATTTTTTCTCTTGGATGACGTGAAATGCATATCCCTCATTCAAGAGAAAAAATGAAGCCTGTATTAAGACAAACTACACCTGCTGATGGACCCACAGGGACCGAAATGCATCGTGTACTTAATGAAACGTTGTGATTGAAGCCGATTTTTAATTCATACTTTCAGTATACTGAATGCAAGCACGTTTGAAGCTGCGAAATATTAATAAAATTAAACTGAATATCCTCTGGTTCCAAGAACGACCCCACGTCCACTGTTCCAAGTGGTCGGGCTTTGTCATCCATAAATATAAAGTCAGCACCCCTGAAAGGACGGACGTGTGGAAAGAGTGCAGTGTCACAATAGCGGAGAGTGTGCCGTCGTCAAGGATATGAATGTCTGGACTGGTATACGTATATTATGCCTCCCCTTACGGTAACACCTGCACCAACAAGCCAACCACTTTCGAAACATTTTAGACATACTGTCATATGGCGAGAACTGGGAACACTTAATACCCCCCCTAGAACATTGTCGAACATAATCTTTTTGGCAGGTGTGTTGATTCCAGATACTGTATGCCAGCAGTACTACATATTATTTTAATTGTAGTCATGAAGTAACAAAATATTATTATACACTTCCTGGCAGATTAAAACTGTGTGCCCGACCGAGACTCGAACTCGGGACCGAGTTCGAGTCTCGGTCGGGCACACAGTTTTAATCTGCCAGGAAGTTTCATATCAGCGCACACTCCGCTGCAGAGTGAAAATCTCATTCTGGTATTATTATACACCTTTATTATTTGCAGTTTTTATAATAATAATCAAATTTTACCCACTGCAATAGAAAACTAAATCCATTGTTGCGTGATTCTGTACATGTTCCTTCTTTATTAAATTAGTCTGGATCGTACTGCAATTTTTAAGATTGCCCATTTTAATATGTTGGTCGCTAATAACGGTCAAGCCTGATTACTGTGGAATTAATAAAGAATACTGTGTGGCTCAAATTTATTCAAGTTGCTCGCTAATCAAGAAGAGTCTGCATTCAATAATGAATTTCAAAGTGAGCATTAAATCGCACCATAAGCAATTTGTCTCAATGTAGCTATGTAATAGGCATGCCACCACAATAGCAGCTGTTTTGGAGCATTAGAGTGTGTCTGGTCAAAGAATAAACTTGGAGAGTGAATCTTTATTGACCCAAGTCCTTCAGCAGGGTCCTATCCCCTCACCATAACTTCCGAGAAAGTCGTAAGTGAAAGAAATAGTTAAAAGAAAATTCAGTTAAATTGACAGTTGACTGTCAATCCAATAATTACTATAATAAAATCAGTAGTAACTATGTTGTTCGTATGGTATTGCGCTACTATTACAATCAGTTCAAACTGAAGGTGATATACCGCAGTTCACATTTCTATGAGAAAAGTATGCTGACTCTCTTGTACTCAAAATAACTTTATGTTGCGTCATGTAAATAATATTTCGTGTATATTGTGACTATACGTTAAGTGTTACTGCTGAGTAGTTGCTCTTCCAAACAACATCCCATACAAGCAAATATGTTGCGTGTTTGCCTGTGGTTACTCCTACTTTAGGTACTTGGGCTATGCACGGCTCTGTGTAAAAAGCATAGCTCGATTCAGTCATAGCACGAGCCGCACACGTCTGCTTTCATGCTCCACAGCTAATTCAATGAAAATGATAACCTGTACTTCAAATAGTCTATGCATTGGCTACAACTGCAAGTTAATAAAATACACAGAGAGCTAAAATAAAAGTTGCGAATAATTTAATAACAAGGCTTCTATTCTAACACCTGTAACTGAAGTAGATGAAAGAGAATGTAGACGAAATAGAATGTTAAGAAAGGACATCTCAAGTAAACGGAAAGTGGTCCTTCGATATTCAGTTAAAATACAAACAGAAAATACCATTATCAAACGTAGCAAAGGTACGTTGAGAGTGTTACGAGAATGACAACAAAATCCACAAAGTAAATAGTCATCGAAGATAAGAGAAAATTAAGTCCATTTCGTAGTCATCATAGACGAAATATCCACCAGCTCGAAAAAGTTCAGAATTCAACATGATGGTTTACAAATTAACACACGCTATACGATGAATACTAAGCCACACTCTGTCTCTACTCAGTTCCTCAATACAAACGGAAAAAGTTAAAGAGTCATATTCTGGAACATATTCTGACCTCTCGAAATACGAAGTTTCTTCAAAATTATGGAATTGTAGAGGCTATTCAACGCCCAGGTTCACTCACCGATTTGACTGAATCACGCATGTGACCACAAGCAGGTCTGCCTTCTTCTAGTAGTCGACATAAAGTGTCCGGAATCGCTCCCTTGAGATCTTCACTCGAAAAGCCCCCAGTATCCATTTGACTAACATAGTGTTCCACTACTGTAAACTGATACGTTACAACAATATTGAAAGAAAGAGATGTTATAAACGTTCATTTACACTCATATCATTTACTAAAATTACAAATAAAGGATTCTTCATAAGTAAATAAGCTTGTGTTCTTACGCAAGTGAGCTCGCGTTGAATGACAGCGAATTTTCGTTAAATATTATTTAAGAAATTAATTATGGCATTATGACAAAAGCGTCTTTTGGGTCTCTTTTCAATTGTGGTGTCCCCGAACACATGCAATTGACTACATCTAAGCTAGCAACAGTGTTTTAATAGCAGTTGTAATCAACATTTAAATAAATTTACTGGCAAAATAGAAAAATTTTCGTTAAATAAATTCACAAGTATAACAATATATGAAGTATTCGTACTACATTCATTAGCTATATAATTGTGGAGTATACGACGTTCTGACAAGAATTTGCCTGGTAAAAGAGATATAAAAGGCGTCATAAGTCAATATACAAAATAGATCCAGATGAGTGGCTTTCTGGGACGGTAGCTATAGTCCAGTGCTGTTATCAGAAATATAATTTGTTGAAATCACATGAATCGTTTAAAACTTCTTAATTTAAAGGCTCATTGTGAAAAAGTTTCTTCACTATGGTATATTAGCTTCTGTAGGTTTAAAGATATTGATATATTGTTGTGCCACTGGATGAACTTCAATTATCTGAGATCACCGATGTAATCAGATTTGCTTTAATATTTGACAGTGAGTTATCGTCGAATCTCAAAGAGCTGTAAGAAGCCATGTTAAGATGTCTGAAACTCCGCCATTTCTTGGAGCATTGTCTGTCCTAAATCACCGCCCGTCGCCATAATTCCTCGTACAGGGATTTTCCTCACTTCCAGTCGTTTGCTGACGCAAGTGACCCTCTTTTATTGGCCACGTGACCACCCTGCTACGACGTGCTCTCGGCCCTGGGGTCGCACAGCTTCGATAAAAAATTCATCTCACCTCGTACCATGCCTAGGCGACCGATTTGCTCGCCTACATACCCTAAGGTTCCAGTATGTTTGTGTGACAGCAGTACTGATAAAAAGTTGTTGTCATGACTGAAAGACTTATAGCATCATTTGAAAAGCAATCCAAACAAACATTACCATGAGTCACGTAATACAGTAAAATCTCTATGAAATGTTGCTATTCGCTGCATGCTATTAGTTTCACTAATTACAATTGACATCATTGATTTCCAAATCTAAGTCTTCAGGGTTCATGTTACACATATTTTCCACATCTAAGCTCACCGTTTGCATTTCGCTCAGTCGCTGTAATATCATTCGTGTCCATAATTTGCGTGATTCAAAAGTCATTAGAATCATTTACTAAATTTAACTTTTATTGGTTTTTGAGCTGGAGACCATTTTATTCAGCAATGGAAATTCATTAAAACAATTTTGGTATACCAATTTGTGGCTAACAGTGAATCTTCAATGGCTAACAGTAATTCTTTAACTATTTACCATTTTTTACATTTCGATCGTTTTTGTACACAGTAAACATTCGAGCAATAACGATCAAATTTTAACTACGTATATCCTATCGGTAAGTACTGACCTTCGAATTCGATACCTCGTTTCCATTAATTACGGAGCATTAAGTACATGTGTCAAAATCCTTTTATACACTGTACATTATATGTACATTATATCACCTCATTTATAATAGTAGTATCTATACAGCTTGACGGCATTTCATGGTATATCTTCCGTGTACCCTAGGTCGAACTTCTTGCGCGAATCATGCTCAATGTTGGCAACGGTAAAGGCGTTGGGAAAAAGGGAGGGGAAGGGGAAATGCGAGGGTATTTTGCGGAAAATTTCGAATTTGGTTGGTCTAGAAGCGTGACCAGATAGCCGAAGTGGTGTCTGCCGTGCAAATTAGCGTGTTCGGTCAGAGAGGCGGTAGACCTCTGTAATAAAACAAACTGAGTGACGTACTAAACTATGAATTTGAAGGGGTGTCATACGACGACCGCCCTAACAAATAACAAGAACTATAACGAAGAAAATGAAAGAAAAAAAAGTAGTTAAGCTGTCTGCACACGTAAAGCTGTAAATTCGAGTTAAGAGTCCCGCTCAGTCACAAGTTTTCACTTGTCACCATTCAATTATTTCAACGCCCCTTTGCGGCTGACGCTGGTATTTACACTACTGGCCATTAAAATTGCTACACCGAAATGAATTGCAGGTGATAAACGGGTATTCATTGGACAAATATATTATGCTAGAAATGACATGTTATTACATTTTCACGCAGTGTGGGTGCATAGATCCTGTGAAATCAGTACCCAGCACAACCACATCTGCGCGTAGTAACGGCCTTGATTCGCCTGGGCATTGAGTCAAACAGAGCTTGGATGGCGTGTACAGGTACAGCTGCCCATGCAGCTTCAACGCGATACCACAGTTCATCAAGAGAGTGACCGGTGTATTGTGACGAGCCAGTTGCTCGGCCACCATTCACCAGACGTTTTCAGTTGGTGAGACATCTGGAGAATGTGCTGACCAGGGCAGCAGTCGAACGTTTTCTGCATCCGGAAAGGCCCGTGCAGGACATGCAACATGCGGTCGTGCATTATCCTGCTGAAATGTAGGGTTTCGCAGGGATCGAATGAAGGGTAGAGCCACATCTGAAATGTAACGTCCACTGTTCAAAGTGCCGTCAATGCGAACAAGAGGTGACGGAGACGTGTAACCAATGGCACCCCTTACCATCACGCCTGGTGATATGCCAGTATGGGGATGACGAATACACGCTTCAAATGCGCGTTCACCGCGATGTCGCCAAACACGGATGCGACCATCATGATGCTATAAACAGAACCTGGATTCATCCGAAAAACTGACGTTTTGCCATTCGTGCACACAGGTTCGTCGCTGAGTACACTATCGCATTTGCTTCTGTCTCCTGTGCAGCGTCAAGGGTAACCGCATCCATGGTCTCCGAGCTGATAGTCCATGCTGGTGCAAACGTCGTCGAACTGTTCGTGCAGATGGTTGTTGTCTTGCAAACGTCCCCATCTGTTGACTCAGTGATCGAGACGTGGCTGCACGATCCGTTACAGCCATGCGGATAAGATGTCTGTCATCTCGACTGCTAGTGATACGAGGCCGTTGGGATCCAGCACGGCGTTCCGTATTATCCTCCTGATCACACCGATTCCATAATCTGCTAACAGTCATTGGATCTCGACCAACGCGAGCAGCAATGTCGCTATACGATAAACCGCAATCGCGATAGGCTGCAATCCGACCTTTATCAAAATCGGGAAAGTGATGGTGCGCATTTCTCCTCCTCACACGAGGCATCACAATAACGTTTCACCAGGCAACGCCGGTCAACTGCTGTTTGTGTATGACAAATCGTCTGGAAACTTTCCTCATGTCAGCACGTAGTGGGTGTCGCCACCGGCGCCAACCTTTTGTGAATGCTCTGAAAAGCTAATCATTTGCATATTACAGCATCTTCATCCTGTCGGTTAAATTTCGCGTCTGTAGCACATCATCTTCTTGCTGTAGCAATTTTAATGGCCAGTAGTGTATCTTCAACCATTTTTATGTCAGGAGTTAAACTACGGTATCAAGAAGTCTGTAAGGCTTTCATATGTTTTCTGCCATTGTAAATAATTCACCTTTCCCGTACTGGGATAACGATGAATGAACCCGTTGCACGAATAATGAATAACATCCTTGACTCTGTTGAGTGTAATCTATGGAGCGCTCGGTCGCCCGTCAAGTGCGCAGCGCTGGGGCTTTCTTATCTGAGGCATAGAAGTCAGACCGCTTAGCTTAGTGATATTTGCACACCATGTTGCAGGTCTGGATTCGATTCTTCACCGCGTTGGGAATTTTATCCGCTCGTGGACTGGGTGTTGTGTTGTTTTCATCATCATTTCGTCATCACCGACGCTTAAGTCGCCCAATGTGGCCTCACCTGAAATAATACTAGCAACCCGTCGCCGAACTTCCCCGGCTGCGGCTCTCGGCCAACAATTCCACACGATAATTTCACTTTTTTTAGGCATAGTAGCGTTCAGTTGAGATTTTAGAAAAGGATATTTAATATTTGAGAATCTCAGAGAGATTATCTGGAATACTGTACAACGGAGATGGAGACTCATTTTTAAACATACTTTATTGACTCTGTTGATCGAAAAGATTTTTCTCTTGGAGGAATTTGTCAGGGTAACTGATGCGTGCGGAACAATGAAATGTCTGTTTGTTAGAACTGTTAATTGAAGGAAACTGTTGCTCCTCAGATAACTAATAATATTAATGAGTAGTGTTAATTCGATCCCTTTGTTTTCATCACACATAACGCAAATGGTTGGATTGTCTGTAATGATTGTATTGAGAGACATTCGTAATTGTTAGTGCCTTATTATACTGGACGGTCTTTTTTTACTATAAGCAGGATTCATTTTTTTAAAGAACGACTTTTTTTAAAGTAAAATCCACCTCCATCGTTCTTAGCAAAGTTTTGAATATTTCGTAGTGTGTGCACTGCAAAAAATGGCTCTGAGCACTATGGGACTTAACTTCTGAGGTCATCAGTCCCCTAGAACTTAGAACTACTTAAACCTAACTAACCTAAGGACATCACACACATCCATGCCCGAGGCAGGATTCGAACCTGCGACCGTAGCGGTCACGCGGTTCCAGACTGCAGCACCTTTAAACGCACGGCCACACCGGCCGGCGGTGTGTGCATTGCGCCTTGCTTCACACGAAGCCATAGATTGTTTCTGACAAGAAAAAAAAAATTCTGAGACTACATTAGTCTGCCTTCAGCTGCTGCATCTGCTAATTTGGAGAACGTCTGTACAACAAACACAAAACATCATCTACATCTACATCTACAAAGATACTCCGCATCATCTACATTTACATCTACAAAGATACTCCGCAAGCCACCGTGCAGTGTATGGCGGAGTGTACCCTTTCTTGTTCCACTCGCAAACACAGAGAGCGAAAAAACCACAGCGTGTCTGCCTCCGTATGACCCCTCATTTCTCGTATCTTATCTCCGTGGTCATTACGTGCAATGTATGCTGGCGGCAGTAGAGTAGTTTGGCCATCAGCTTCACATTCCGGGCTCTCTAAATTTCATCAAAATTGTTCCTCGAAGAGAACGTCGCTTTCCCTCCAGGAATTCCCATTTGAGTTTCCGAAGCTTCTCCATGACACTTTCGTGTTGTTCCGACCTACTGATAACAAATCTAGCAGGCACCCTCTGAATTGCTTCGGTCTCTTTCCTCAATCCGACTTAGTACGGAAGTGGCAAGAAAACGACTATTCACGTTGGTGTGTAGGATATATGAGTCTGGCGACATACCATCTGACTTTCGGAAAAGCATCATCCACACAATTCCGAAGACGGCAAGAGCTGACAAGTGCGAGAATTATCGCACAATCAGCTTAACAGCTCATGCATCGAAGCTGCTTACAAGAATAATATACAGAAGAATGGAAAAGAAAATTGAGAATGCGCTAGGTGACGATCAGTTTGGCTTTAGGAAAAGTAAAGGGACGAGAGAGGCAATTCTGACGTTACGGCTAAAAATGGAAGCAAGGCTAAAGAAAAATCAAGACACTTTCATAGGATTTGTCGACTTGGAAAAAGCGTTTGACAATATAAAATGGTGCAAGGTGTTCGAGATTCTGAAAAAAGTAGGGGTAAGCTATAGGGAGAGACGGGTCATACACAATATGTACAACAACCAAGAGAGAATAATAAGAGTGGACGATCAAGAACGAAGTGCTCGTATTAAGAAGGATGTAAGACAAGGCTGTAGCCTTTCGCCCCTACTCTTCAATCTGTACATCGAGGAAGCAATGGTGGAAATAAAAGAAAGGTTCAGGAGTGGAATTAAAATACAAGGTGAAAGGATATCAATGATACGATTCGCTGATGACATTGCTATCCTGAGTGAAAGTGAAGAAGAATTAAATGATCTGCTGAACGGAATGAACAGTCTAATGAGTACACAGTATGGTTTGAGAGTAAATCGGAGAAAGACGAAGGTAATGAGAAGTAGTAGAAATGAGAACAGCGAGAAACTTAACATCAGGATTGATGGTCACGAAGTCAATGAAGTTAAGGAATTCTGCTACCTAGGCAGTAAAATAACCAATGACGGACGGAGCAAGGAGGACATCAAAAGCAGACTCGCTATGGCAAAAAAGGCATTTCTAGCCAAGAGAAGTCTACTAATATCAAATACCGGCCTTAATTTGAGGAAGAAATTTGTGAGGATGTACGTCTATAGTACAGCATTGTATGGCAGTGAGACATGGACTGTGGGAAAACCGGAACAGAAGAGAATCGAAGCATTTGAGATGTGGTGCTATAGACCAATGTTGAAAATTAGGTGGACTGATAAGGTTCTACGCAGAATCGGAGAGGAAAGGAATATGTGGAAAACACTGATAAGGAGAAGAGACAGGATGATAGGACATCTGCTAAGATATGAGGGAATGACTTCCATGGTACTAGAAGGAGCTGTAGAGGGCAAAAACTGTAGAGGAAGACAGAGATTGGAATACGTCAAGCAAATAATTGAGGACGTAGGTTGCAAGTGCTACTCTGAGATGAAGAGGTCAGCACAGGAAAGGAATTCTTGGCGGGCCGCATCGAACCAGTCAGCCAGTCAGTAGACTGATGAAGGAAAAAAAAAAAAAAACGGGTCCCAAAGACTCGAGCAATACTCAAGAATAGGTCACACCAGCGTCCTATTTGCGGTCTCCTTCTCAGGTGAACCACTCTTTCCCTAAATTCTCCCAATGAAACGTAGTCGACCATTCGCCTTCCCTTCCACATTTCTCACATGCTCGTTCCACTTCATATCGCTTTGCAACGTTATGCTCAGATATTTAAGTGACTTTACTGTGTCAAGCAGGACGCTAGTAATACTGTATATTACAGGTTTGTTCTTTCTGCTCATCCGCATCAACTTACATTTTTCCACATTTAGGGCTAGCTGCCATTAATCATAACAGAAAATTTTGTCTAAGTCCTCTTGTATCTTCCTACAGTCACTCACCTTCGACGCCTTACCGTACACCACGGCATCATCAGCACAGAACCACAGGCTACTGCCCACCCTGTCCGCTAAATCATTTGTGTGTATAGGGAACAACAGCGGTCGTATCACACTTCGCTAGGGCACTCATGGCGATACCCTCGTCTCTGATGAACACTCGCCGTTGAGGCCAACATACTGGGTTCCATTATTTAAGAAGTCTCCGAGCCACTCACATGGCCTGTGAACTTACGCCATATGCTCGTACCTTCGTTAACAACCTGCAGTGGGGAACCGCATAAAATGCTTTCCAGAAATCTAGAAATATGGCATCTGCCTGTTGCCATTCGTCTATAGTTCACAGAATATTATGTGAGAAAGGGGCAAGCTGAGTTTCAGACGGACGATGCTTTGTAAAACCGTGTTGATTTTTGGAGATAAGCTTCTCAGTCTCAAAAAAGGTTACTATTCGAGCTGAGAATGTGTTTATAGATTCTGTAGCAAACCGAGGTTAGGAACACTGGTCTGTACTTTCGCGAATCCATTCTTGTAACCTTCTCATACAGCGGGGGCACCCGTGGTTTTTTTTTCAATCGTTTCGGACTTTATTAAGCATGAGGTAAGTTACTTTTATTGCAGGGCAGCTCTCTCTTTTCATTCTTACGAGGAGAAGTTCACAACGACAATTTACAGGTGCTGTTCTTATTTAGCAAATTAATTTACAGTGAAAAGCGTAGGTAAATTAAACAGTTATTTTATACGGAGTTCAGGAGTATTTTATTTCGTGGATACTTCGTGTCAAACTTTGCACTTCGTGTTACATAACTTTCATAACGTACTTCAGTATTTAGATACAGTCACATACTTTTCACGAGTAAACTATTAGTTTCCTTTGGGATTTAACCATATTTATTTTCATTGTTTCAAATTCAGGATTTCATTTGGATTAAAGTTTTTGAGCCATGATCTCTCCCGACTACGCGTTTTCGTGAACTTCTTTGTCTAACTGTGTTTGGTTTCCCGCCCTTGTAGTGGTTACGTCGTGTTTCTTCTTCCTTCTACGTGTGGCAGCAGTGATGTGTATCGATATTTGCGCAGCGTACCGTCTTTGGTTTCGTGCATATACACTCCTGGAAATTGAAATAAGAACACCGTGAATTCATTGTCCCAGGAAGGGGAAACTTTATTGACACATTCCTGGGGTCAGATACATCACATGATCACACTGACAGAACCACAGGCACATAGACACAGGCAACAGAGCATGCACAATGTCGGCACTGGTTCAAATGGCTCTGAGCACTATGAGACTTAACTTCTGAGGTCATCAGTCCCCTAGAACTTAGAACTACTTAAACCTAACTAACCTAAGGACATCACACACATCCATGCCCAAGGCAGGATTCGAACCTGCGACCATAGCGGTCGCGCGGTTCCAGACTGTAGCGCCTAGAACAGCTCGGCCACTCCGGCCGGCAATGTCGGCACTAGTACAGTGTATATCCACCTTTCGCAGCAATGCAGGCTGCTATTCTCCCATGGAGACGATCGTAGAGATGCTGGATGTAGTCCTGTGGAACGGCTTGCCATGCCATTTCCACCTGGCGCCTCAGTTGGACTAGCGTTCGTGCTGGACGTGCAGACCGCGTGAGACGACGCTTCATCCAGTCCCAAACATGCTCAATGGGGGACAGATCCGGAGATCTTGCTGGCCAGGGTAGTTGACTTACACCTTCTAGGCACGTTGGGTGGCACGGGATACATACGGACGTGCATTGTCCTGTTGGAACAGCAAGTTCCCTTGCCGGTCTAGGAATGGTAGAACGATGGGTTCGATGACGGTTTGGATGTACCGTGCACTATTCAGTGTCCCCTCGACGATAACCAGTGGTGTACGGCCAGTGTAGGAGATCGCTCCCCAAACCATGATGCCGGGTGTTGGCCCTGTGTGCCTCGGTCGTATGCAGTTCTGATTGTGGCGCTCACCTGCGCGGCGCCAAACACGCATACGACCATCATTGGCACCAAGGCGGAAGCGACTCTCATCGCTGAAGACGACACGTCTCCATTCGTCCCGTCCATTCACGCCTGTCGCGACACCACTGGAGGCGGGCTGCACGATGTTGGGGCGTGAGCGGAATACGGCCTAACGGTGTGCGGGACCGTAGCCCAGCTTCATGGAGACGGTTGCGAATGGTCCTCGCCGATACCCCAGGAGCAACAGTGTCCCTAATTTGCTGGGAAGTGGCGGTGCGGTCCCCTACGGCACTGCGTAGGATCCTACGGTCTTGGCGTGCATCCTTGCGTCGCTGCGGTCCGGTCCCAGGTCGACGGGCACGTGCACCTTCCGCCGCCCACTGGCGACAACATCGATGTACTGTGGAGACCTCACGCCCCCCGTGTTGAGCAATTCGGCGGTACGTCCACCCGGCCTCCCGCATGCCCACTATACGCCCTCGCTCAAAGTCCGTCAATTGCACATACGGTTCACGTCCACGCTGTCGCGGCATGCTACCAGTGTTAAAGACTGCGATGGAGCTCCGTATGCCACGGCAAACTGGCTGACACTGACGGCGGCGGTACACAAATGCTGCGCAGCTAGCGCCATTCGACGGCCAACACCGCAGTTCCTGGTGTGTCCGCTGTGCCGTGCGTGTGATCATTGCTTGTACAGCCCTCTCGCAGTGTCCGGAGCAAGTATGGTGGGTCTGACACACCGGTGTCAATGTGTTCTTTTTTCCATTTCCAGGAGTGTAGTTTTCGGCAAGGGGGTCTGGAGCGAGTAGGTCGGTTTTTGCGGACGAAGGAAGTTATCTCCTCGCGGTGCAGTCGGCTGGGGCCGCTGGCAGTCCCTGCGCAGTGTCGGAGCGTGTGTGGAGCTGTCCGATCGTTACGAACTTCGTGGTTCGCCGATCCAGGACGTCAAAGTTGGGTAGTGGTGTCAACTACCCAAGCCACGTCTATTCATGTTGTGATGGTTCGCTTCATTGGTTTACTGTTGTGGCGGTTTTCCGGTGAGCAACACCGAGTGGTTCTACTGCTGAGATTTAGCCGCCACGCGGTGCAATTAACTAACTATTTTGGTCGACTACGATTTGACTGCAACTGTGGAATTCTCTGTCTTGTGGCCGTTAGTGTAGTGGTTACCTGCCCTGGGCACTGACATAAATTCAGGCAGTGTTCTTTTGAGTGAGTTAACTATTACTGTGTTTCAAATTCAAGTGTACCAGCGGAATTTTCTGCCTAGTGGCCGTCAGTGTTCCGGTTACCTGCCCTGGCCACTAACGTAATTTCAGGCAGCGTCCTTTCCTCACCTGTTGTCGCTGTCCAACATGGTGTGTAATTTTGACAGCTAATACGTACGGTTTCTCATGTACTGATTGACTTGAAGCAAGTTGTTCTGTCGGGCGGTCCGTGACTGTCCACTGGTTGAGTTCCGGCGGATCAGGTATAGTTGGGCTCACCACCTGTCTCACCTACGTGAACGAGGGCAGACCGACCTCCCTGGAGGCCTTCTGAGTGCCACCGGTGTTTAATTATCTGTTGTCAGCCATTTTAAATTTTAGGATTATGGTTATTTGTTTTGTTTCTTGAAATTTTGCAAAACTAATTTTTAAATTTATCTTTCAAGCTTAAACACTGCGAACTTCTGCCTTTAAAGATTATGGTAATATATTTTGAAAGTTCGAAGTTTAATTGTGGCCCTCAGCCATTGGTATTGCACCTTGCATATAAATTATTTTATTACTATCTTAATTGGATTTTTTACATTGTTGATTTTTAAGATTTCTTATTGTTAAACATGCTGACCTTCTGCCTCAAAAGGTCTCTGGTAATATATTCTAAAATATTTAAATTTAATTATGGCCCTCAGCCATTCGTATTGCACTTTGCGTATGTTGTTTTTGATTTATTTTATTGCTATCTTAATTGGATTTTTATCTTACTGAGATTTCTTGTTGGAGGCCGTGAAAGAGTTGCTAAATTACAATAAATGACAATTAGAAGCATAAACTGACCTCAGCCCTTGGCCCTTTCCACAATCCTGTTACCTTTTATGCCCAGCGGGTTTAGCAGACGTCTCAGTTTTGTTTCACGACGCTGTTCACATGAGCAACACATGGTCAAAGAACAGCGAGTATTGCTCAGCAGTTAAATGCAATATCTAAGGCACACGTTACAACAGGAAGAAAGCTTTTGAAAAGAGAAAATTTAGTATTTTCGTTTCTAGACAATTTTTGTAGAAAGCTTACAAGTCAAGTGTCAGAAGAGTGACGTCTGTTAAATTATTAACGAAACACACAGGTGTCTTTTCAATATACAACTAATTAGACGGTTAAATGCTCAATACGTGATCCTTACGGTTTACGTTTTGCTTTGCAACATTTCTGCGACGGTAGGTGCTCTTAACAAGCAGTCTGGCAGCGAGGTATTAGTCTCCCTTTGTGTTCCGAATAACGGGAAGGAGAAACGAGCAGCCCTCATTTAGTACTCGGCTCTCCAGCGTTTCGCTGGAGACGCTCCCTTAGCTCCGCTCTCGAGCGCGGAGAGGGTCATGAGCTGAAGCAGTTTGGCCCCTATTGAAACGGCGGAAGCTTGCCCGGGGCTGAAACCGACCGTCGGAAAGTTTATTTTCCAGCGAGAGTTCTGGGTCCCCAGCGTGAGTCCAAAGAGGCGGCGAGGGCCCAGAGAGCAGAGATGGGCGAAGCAGGTACACCGGCGGAGCGGAGTACCTCCAATTAGCAGTTCGCTTGCAGAGTGTCTGTCTGCTCTCGGGACGACGCGATGCGTCTCCCGTGTCACAATTCCGGGTCGCAGACATTAGCCCCGCGTTGATGAGCCGCTTATATCGTGCTCTTTGTGCCTGTCTCACAAATGCCGTTCTGCGCAACGTCAACGGTATCGTTTAGAAATTAATTAGCTCTGGCCTTTATGTGTGTTTGTGTGTCTGTGTGCAGGCGCGCCGCACACACACATACACACACAAACACACAGACTTACACATGCACACTCGTTCAAGTGACAATAGTGTCTTACCTGCTATTCGTATCTCAAACGACATTTCTCATTACATTCACTGGCGTTTCCGTGGAATACGCTAGCACATTCGGCTTGACACAGACAGGGCGTTTCAGATAACGTGTATTTGTTTGTAAATTACAGAAATATTGTCGGGATACCTGATATGATCATTCAGTCCAGCAGGCGATCTACCGTTTTGTACTGTAGGCTTCTTCTGAAAACCACTTTCTTTGGCAAGATAGTTACGTTAACACAATTACTGGATTACTAGTTTCGGCAACATGTAATACCATACTCAGATTCACAAAACCGAGCAGTGGTAGTTACATCATGGAATGGTTGCACCACTCTGTCACATGAGGAAAATGCAATACCCACAAAGAGGTCGGGGCATGACAATGGAATGCCAGAAAGGCGGGGCAACAGCGCACACTATCTTGACAAACTTGTCACGGGAGCATGACGTGTTCGGTGAGGAGAGGATAATCAACAGAGACAATGCAAGCTCCTGGCCTCCTCGATCGCTTGATGTCTCCCCAAGTGATTTTTACCTGTGGGGCATATTGAACGGTCAGGCGTACTCAAATAATTCTCACGCAGCGGTATAGCTACAGCAGAACTTTGTAAACATATTGCTCTCATGGCTCAGGAAGAGCCGCTATACCTGTCTCATAGTTTGGTACACCGACCACAGCGCTCCGTCGAGGTCGACGGTGGTCATTTGCAGCATCTTCTGTGATGTGCCTTAACAATAGTCAGTCCCGCGTTGCTCTTACTGTAAATAGTCTTATGTCGACCACCCTGTGCAACCATACGCCATTTATCGACTGCAGATACCATGTAAATTGGGAAAAGGAGTGCTATTAATTCTCAGTGCAAATGACACTGACTGTGAAAGAGGCACTGGCTGACCAAAACTGTCATAAATGCTAGGGGCTCACCTTGCCTAATAAGTGACTGGGGAACATTGAAGCAAGGAGAATAGATGCCTCACTACAATAATTGTTTGGAAGAAGCTGCTTGTCGGTAGTAGTTGATTTTACCAGACTAGTTTCTGCCACTGCCCGATGTCAACGGTATCTGTATTGCAGATAATACACGTATTTCGTATAACAAGTTACTTATAGAGTATAAGTAGTGTGTTACGGGTATCTGATTCATTGCAGTGTGAGTTGCACTGTACGTAATATTCACTAGCGTATGCCAACGATAATATTTCGTAATGTTAATGCAATAAAACGATTACAAGATTTATACGTAAATATATGTAACGAAAATTGGGTTTTGTTTGGGAAATATACGCAGTTGTCATTGACAATTGACATACAAAAGTTATTTTTTCTCTACATCATACACTACGTTTACATGCAACACATCTTCCTGAAGACGAAAACTTAATTTCGGTAACAGTTTATCGCTGTCACGTTTACATGTAAAATCGGAAAAGGATTTGCTAGCCCAGTTAAATATGGCGTCTGGAAAAGAGTTGGCTAGCCGCGGTGGCCGAGCGGTTCTAGGCGCTTCAGTGCGGAACTGCGCTGCTGCTACTGTCGCAGGTCCAAATCCGGCCTCGGGCATGGATGTGTGTGACGTTTAAGTAGTTCTAAGTCCAGGCGACTGATGACCTCAGATGTTAAGTCCCATAATGCTTAGAGCCATTTGAACCATTTGAAAACTGTTGATCCAGTTTCTGATTCAGTCAATCGTAATTTTTCTTCACTTAAATATTATAGGTAGAGAACTTCCCACTCCGTGTGATATTTCTGCTTCTCCTTTACAGCACAGTAACTCCATATTAACCGAATATTCTGAAAACAACACAAAACTTGACAATCCAGACACGTTTCAAAGCCGGTTGCGTTTACATGGGAGCAAAAATGTATTGCGGAATTGGAAAACCAGCAACTAGAAGCGCATTTCCAAAATCGTTTCTCAAGTATTTACATGAACAACCAGAAGCGGTATTGGGAAACTGGTTTACGAAATACGGTTTTGGGAGCCCCATATAAACGGGGTGACAGAGCATATACTGTCCCACTTTGAATTCACATTATCCCTGGTAGAAGAACAAAGCAATGTGTTGTCATTATAGAACCCTACCAAAATTTTCGGCGAACTTTATATGTTTTTCACTGGTCTGTTCGTTTAAAATGATGTCATGATGTTTCGTTATATGAGTGAAAATTCCTGTTTCTTCCAAATATTTAGAAAGCTACCTTTCTCGACAGCGTGTAGGGCTGATAGGATTTGTATTACGTTTAGTGGCTCTGTGCTATCGTTATTTTACGTGTGTACTAATCGAAAACTCGTTCGTACCAGATAGGTTCAGAAGTTCTTTAAATCATGTTTTGAAATTTAGTCCAGTTTGTTTTATGTACATTTTCTCACAGTAATCGCATTTTAACTTAGAAGTACCTCAACGTGCGACTATACATGGTTGTTCCGTGTCACGACAAATTTGTGATTGCAATGTGTAGTGTGCGCTGAAACTTAATTTGAGGTTGCTTTTCTGAAGTGGACGTCTGGTTTTATTTGATATTTTCCTCAGTGTCATGTATACCAAAATAATGTTTGCCAAGAGGCCTGAAAGATTGCCAATGACAACTGCGTACATTTTATTAAAAATTGTCTATGCTGATAAATTATATGTACATATGCATCATGTAATCGTATTATTACATGAATATTACAAAGTATTGTCACTGATATACGCTGTGAAACATTAATATAAGGTAAGTCACACTACACGAACTGAAAAATTACAGGCACATAAAACTACTATACACACAGTAAGGAACGTACCGTAAGAAACGTGTTACCGCTGGTGATGGGCAATGTCCGGAAATAATCAGGTAAAATAAACTACTTCCAATGAGCAGTTTCTGTCAAACAGTTAATTATTAATTTGACGTTGAACCACGGCAAGAATTTTGCATGCTGGTTTCACATATAATTACAAATTATTTATCATTCTGGGGCTAGCAGCAAGTAAAATTGGTATTAAAAATGTTGTTGATATTATAAAACACTGTGACTGGAAGAACGATGCTCTGTGCAATTTACCTGTCTCTCTTTTTTAATCCGGAAATGGTTTATAATGGAGTCTGATTGATTCTGAATTGCATGCGGTTGTGCGGAGCAATGGACTTAAAACAGAGGAACAGGAAACGTTTGGGCCAAGCAGCTCGATGACACGTGAGTGCGACCATGTACTGTGTGACGTAGGGTTCTTGGAAGTGAGATCAGCCCGGCAATTAAAGAGAGTGGCAAGGATTGTCCTCCCGTACGATTGATTGAGGGTATGGCCCGGCCAAGGGTTGTACGGCACCATGTGTGGGAGTCGGGGGCGCCTTTCCACATTTTCTGACTTGTTTTGAAGATCAGCATGTGCAGTCTGTCGAAAGGGCAGGGCCGGCCTGGGTGACCGAGCGGTTCTAGGCGCTTCAGTCGTGAACCACGCGACAGCTACGGTCACAGCTTCGAATCCTGCGTCGGGCATGGATGAGTGTCATGTCATTAGATTAGTTAGGTTTAATTAGTTCTAAGTTCTAGGGGACTGATGACCTCAGATGTCCCATAGTGCTCAGAGCCATTTGAACCATTTGAAAGCGCAGGTCACTGGAAAAACTCTTGTCTCATAGCGGGCCTCTCTGAATTTCTCGAACACAATTGTGAGTCTGTGAACATTGGAGGGAGAACGTAAAGATGTGTGACATCAGCGTTAAAATGAATGTTTTTTTCCAGTAGGGGAGAGCGTCATGTCGTGATTGGAGGCTGGAAAAATACGCGCTGGAAGGAGTCCTCGTGATTGGGCAGCAAGGTTGGTAATTTTGAGATTGGATCCTAGGACCTTTGGAATGCATGGGATAAGCAGGGCATAAGTGAGTGCAGTAAGAGAATCATTTGCTAGCAGGACGCGAGGGTGCCCTGTTCGACATTCCGGTAGGACGCAATGGGGTCCGATTTGGTATAGCGCTGCGGTAGAGGCTGCCACATCATGGATTCGTGCAGAGGTCCTGAGAACTCCGCCTTCACGATGGGCCAGGCACGTCTGCAGCACGCATCTCGGAGTCCAGTCATGCTTACGGTGAGCGTAATTCGCAGCACCGGCAGAGGAATTAAGTTTTTTCACTTTTGTGGAATCCAGGACGATCGCTTGTCTCATCTCGTTTTCGCACCCGTGATAAATGTGTGAGCTTCTGGGCTTGAGTCGAGAATTACAGGCGTAAATTGTTGTCAGTCCTTTTAAACATCGAGGAAGAGTAAATTCTTAGGAGGTCAAGAAGTAATTTAACTGAGAGGAGAGTGATACTGCTTTACTTTTAATCTTCACGAACATGTGGAGAAATGGAATTGTCACAGGTTTTTGGTCATTGGTTGATTGGTTGATTTGAAAAGGGGACGGAACAGCGAGGTCATCGGTCCCATCGGAATCGGGAAGGAAGTCGGCTGTGCACTTTCAAACGAACCATCCCAGTCAGCCGGAGTGGCCGAGCGGCTCTAGGCGCTACAGTCTGGAACTGCGCGACCGCTACGGCCGCAGGTTCGAATCCTACCTCGTGTATGGATGTGTGTGATGATCTTAGGTTAGTTAGGTTGAAGTAGTTCTAAGTTCTAGGGGACTATTGACCTCAGCAGTTAAGTCCCATAGTGTTCAGAGCCATCTGAACCATTTTTGAACCACCCCAGCATTTGCATGAAGCGATTTAGCTATATCACAGGAAATCTAAATCAGGATGGCTGGACGCGGGTCCGAACCGTCGTCCTCCCAAATGCGAGACCAGTGTGACAACCACTACGCCACGTCGCTCGGTGCTTTTGGTTCTTCGTTTTCTGTGTTGTTTCAGTAACTATGGTTCAAATGGTTCAAATGGCTCTGAGCACTATGGAACTTGACATCTATGGTCATCAGTCCCCTAGAACTTAGAACTACTTAAACCTAACTAAGCTAAGGGCAGCACACAACACCCAGTCAGTAACTATGCCTATGAATAAATTAGGGCACTGGATTTAATCATTGTTTCTGTTCGACCCCTTCAATTACATTGAGTTGTAGGCTTTTCATATGTATCTAGGAATATTAGCAATAATGTCAGAATCATAACCAACATATTACCGAAGTCATTAGTGGTAGTCAGAGTGAGATATTTATCTTGCAATATCACCACTTTAAGAGCTATATCCAGGGCTGTAAATTTCGAGTTACACACTTGACTTTGCACACAAGCATTTAAAGGCAAATCCTTCAAGAGGTTGCCTGCCCACAATTAGTTTTCCAGGGTTAAGGGAAATTCTATACGGGAGGGGAGGGGGTGTTTGCTTCGTATTTACAATTTTTGCAAGCTGCAAATCAGTTAATGGACAAGACATTTCTGGAATACGCGTATGATCAGTAAATTGAAATGATGAAATGATCATATCTCCCTTTCTGGTTCGTTTTTAGTATAGTAACTGGTTCCACGTGACGACAGGTGCATTTTAGCACTTACAACGAGTCCGTGCATCGACTCCATATCTCACCAGTGGAGACAGTACTACTCTGAAAATGGTCTCTGGATAACTGAAAACTGTTATTGTACTAAAGCTAAACGCCATTTGCGATTTGGAATGATTGTTTGTTGCTACATTTACGATACGAGATCGTTACGTTCCAAGTATGATTCAGAAATTAGTAACGGTAAGTGACGTGTAGGGAAGGGTGTTGTACGTGGAGGCCAATGTAACAAGGATAACGTGATTTTTCCTGGCCGGTGAATCACTATAGTCACCGATTTTAGAATCACATGAAGTAATGTGTAACAGAGACCACCATGAAGAGGTTCCGCCATTTTTCACTGCTTGTGTGTTTTTGTGACACAGAAGGTCGTGTTTTATGCGGCGTTTGTAAACATTACGAGTTATACATCTTTAAGCGCGGTGTAATATATTTCCCGGCGGAGGTTCGAGTCCTCTCTCGGGCATGGGTGTGTGTGTTTGTCCTTAGAATAATTCATGTTAAGTAGTGTGTAAGGTTATGGACTGATGACCTTAGCAGTTAAGTCCCATAAGGTTTCGCACACATTTGAACATTTTTTTGTAATATACTTACTTTGTTAGTTTAATGTTCCATGCATCATTTTTGACTATAAATGGTAATGATATTGAACAAGTCGCATATTAGTTTGTGTTGAAAATTATAAATTCATTAACTTTTCCTTAATTTTTTTTAATATACAGGCGTGAGTCTAATTCTTACTCATCACCTTTAACACATTACAAGAATAGAAATTCTCATGCGGAATAGGAGGTGTCAAGGAGAAACTTTTCCTGTTCGTTTTCAGATGTTACTCTGCTGTGTCAGACATTTTATATTCCTGGGCACGTGATCAAAATTTTTTGTTGCCACATTATGCACCCCCCTTTTGTGCTATTGTGCTAGAGACAACCTCAATGTGGAGTAATGAATGACGATATTGCTTCTGATAATGTAATTATGTACATTATTGTAACTGCTGATCGGACGCGAATTATTTGCAACAAACTTCATGAAGGAGTAAATATACTGTAAAGTAATAGACAGAATGCCTAACTCCTTAAACAAATCTCTACAAGTTGACCGAGATTGAGCACCACATATTACTTCTACAGTAAGTTCCTGAGCAACGTAGAATTCTTTCTCAAAAATGAGCTACCCTAGAACGATAGCCCATATGCCATTATCGAATGAGAATGTGCAGAATATGTCAGCTTACTGATTTGTCTCTCCCCAACGTTTCCAGTGAGTCTAAGTGCAAATACTGCTGAGCCAGATTGTTCAAGCAGTTCCAAAACGCGCATTTTCCTCTTTAAATTCTCATGCGTATGGAAACCGAATAATTTTGAAGTTTCCACCCTATTTGACAAGACATTTCTGCAATACGTATATGATCAGATAAGTGAAATGATCGTATCTCTCTTTCTGCTGGCCACAACCGTTTGCTTACGGGCTTGCACCAGGAAGTAGTGGTAGACGAAAGTGACAGAGGAAGCTGAGTTTCTGGCTAGCGTGTGGCATACGTCACACATGTGGCGTCGCGTAGCAAGGGGCGGGTTTGTTTACTCCCAACGCATCCCAGAGAGAGAGAGAGAGAGTCGACATCTGAAATGTAAATGCCGGTGCTGAATATTCATCGGCGGCCAATTTGCTAAGCCGTTTGACCGGGATGAAGTGTCACCGCCGGCGCTGACACAATCGCTCCGAGCTCTAATTTGGAAGGTCGCTCTAAATAATTCACTCTTAATTACAAATCGAATGGTCACGTTGTTGTCTTTCATTTGCCGCACGACCGAGTCCTATGTCTCTATTTGGATTAAAACAACGTCGGAAGCTAGGCGTGATATAAATTACCATTTGACACTAGAAAACAGACGATTATCAACTTTCTATCGTCTACTGTGTCACATTTCATTTTTGAAACATTTTGGCGGGCGCCATAGTCCTTTATGGTAAGTGTGCAGTGGAGACCACCACAACGGTCAGCGTGAAAAACCGAAATGAAGACACTATGCTACCCGATGCTTTTCTTCTTTCAAAAACCTAAACCTTGTCTCTGCAACCACAGCTTCCTCTCTTCAGCAATTGTCTTCGTCTCCATGTGTAGATCCCATCTTCCTGATCATGGTTCTAACAAATCGGTCTCCCCCATCTCCTTGTTTACTTCCGTGCTATCTTGATTTCGAAAATGTTTTGTAGAAGGAGCTCTCTACTTATGTGTCCAATCGTTTCCATTTGAATAAGCCTGAAACATTCAGTAATTCTATCTTCTTTCCTGTTTCCTGTAGAACTATCTCATTCATTTTTCGGACAGTCCAGCTAGTTCTTACAATTCTCCTCCAGAAACACATTTCCGCAGATTCGAGGCGACCTTTCTCTGTCTTGCTAATGTCCACCTTTCACATTCGTATGTCAGAACACTCCTCATAAAGGGGTTTACATACGTTGTCTTAGTGTGGAAGCTGATGTGCTTGTTCACCTGAAGGTTCTTATTTCGGAAGGCATGAGACATCTATTGCTTACCTCCACAGCGAAACCAAATTCGGCTACTTCCTCGAATTTTTCGCTGCCTATATTTATGTCAGTCTTACCTCCACCACCTTTTTTGCCTATAACCATGACGTTCGTCTTCTTGGTGTTTATTTATTTTATTTGCTGCAGCTGCAGAAATTAAAATTTAATCAGCTTTAATTCAAAGTAAAATATTTATTCTAATGTTCTAGTGCAGTATGACTTCATTTGAATGCTGATAATTATTAACACGAATTACCGTTATGTAAGCACTCACTCTCATGAAACATGATATTATCTCATGCAACTAGCTTCAATAATGACGTCATCTCGGGTAGGAATAGAATCTACTAGTTTCGTTATATATGTCATGTACAAGTTGGTCCATTGATCGTGACGGAGCCAAATATCTCACGAAATAAGCGTCAAACGATAATACTACAAAGAACGAAACTTACACGTATTGCCAAATGCATTGAGGTTGACGGACATCATTTTGAGCAATTATTGCATTAATTTGGTATTTACAGGTAATCACGCTGTAACAGCATGCGTTCTCAGAAATGATAAGTTCACAAAGGTACATTTATCACATTGGAACAACCGAAATAAAATGTTCAAACGTACCTACGTTCTGTATTTTAATTTAAAAAACCTTCCTGTTACCAACTCTCCGTGCAAAATTGTGAGCCATATGTTTGTGACTATACAGCGCTATCCATGACAAAGTGAAAAAAGTTGTCCAACTAAAACATTGGTATTTCTTTACTTACTACACGAATATGTAATAAAAAATGGGGGTTCCAATGTAAAAACACGCAGTTGACATCCGTTTGACGTATGGCAGCGCCATTTAGCGTGCCAACCTTAGCGCCATCTGTATTCCCCCTTCAAGCTAGACGAGTTTCGTTCTTTTCGTGAGATATTTGGCCCGGTCACTATCAATGGACCACCCTGTATAGCTGAAGATACTCGATGAATATTAGATTCCATATATCTAATAATTATTCGAGAACTTAGGATCCCCATTACGTCGAATTAAAGTAAGACATAAAAGCAGTTTAGAATTTGTTAACCGTGGGTTCAATCAACATGGGAGTGTTAGAGAAGCGCTCCGTGACTTAGAATGGGAATCTCCAGAAGGAAGACACGACTTTCTTTTCGCCAAGCACCGCTGAACGCATTTTGCTGCTTTCGAATGGAAAGAAACAACACTGCATACTCATGTCACGTTTGTCAAGTTACATGTATGTGATGAATTGGCGGAACTGCACGATTACAGTTACGTCTAGATTCATTGTTTTAAAATCTAAGTTGTGGTATGAATGTAGTCACCGCAGAGAAATGAAAATTATCGCAATTGTGACGGATACCGGGAGAAAATAAGAAAAAGAAATTATTACCCAAGTTGCTGGTCCTATCTTGCATCAGTATATTGGAAGTTCATAAACTGCTCAGAAAGTGCAGAGAACCGACATGAGCGACACACTGAAGAACGATTCTACGGATGCCATCGTATGTAAAGACAGCGAAGTGCGGATGCATATATGCAGTCGTTTCTCCCGCGCTCCATTTGCCAGTGGAACAGAAAAGGCATCGACTGGATGTGATACAAGATACCCTCTACCACGCACCGTAAGGCTGCTTGACGAGTACGTGCAGGTCGATGTACATGTAGGTGTCACATGCTTTGTCTACGAACAGCAGTAATAAATTATTCTGTGACTCACTCTGCTACAATGAATAGATGACGAGAATGTTATTACGCGGCATCCTTCACACTAAAGGCTTCTTCTTGTTTCTCTTTCACCTATTCGAGCCTTCATATTCAACTTTTTATTCATCACTCTGCTTCATTCCTAATATGCCACAGCCTACTATCTGTCACTCAGGGCTCCAGCGAAGTTAATTTCGGCACTTTTCTGAATAAAAGAAAATTTGTGCTTGTTAGTGTGTAAAAAAAAAAAAAAACTGAGGAGGGATACGAAAAAATCCTGTGTGCAGCAGTTCCCAACCAGTGCCGGATTTGCAACGTACCAACAGTTACCAACTCCTACGGTTCCGCACATTAGGGCGCCCACGACTGGGTGTAAAAAGAATTATGAAGTTCGATGGGGTATTCTAACTAACTCCAATGGGTAGACGTGCTGTCGATATCTTCAGTGAGTAGTAACAATTTTAGTTCATTTCTAAAAATGAGCTCTGACCACATCATACATTATGTGTCGTAAGGTGACACCACCACAAAACTTACAGGAGAATTTCCTAATGTTGTCCGAGTTATACGTAATAACCCGCCCAGACAGAAGAGGTGACATTTATTGTAAAGCAGTCTAGATCGCTAAGGCACGCGTAGTAATAGGCGATCGGTTTCAATTGTTACATGATCGTCTTCATACCTTCAACTATGTTGACCGACAGTGGCTGTGCATAGAGCAGGAAAAGCTGAATGACGATAGTCAAGTGCTGACTTCGAACTGCAGCAACTGTTGACTTTGATTATTCAGCGGTTCCTGCCCCAACCACAGTCACTGATTGTGATTGTAGTTGAAGGTCTGAAGACGATTATGCGATGACCGAAACCGGTCACATTTTAGAAAACTTCTTTGCGATCCGGACTGCTTTATAATTAATTTCAAATATTACGTTGTCAAGGCTGGCTTTCTCCAGGTATGATTTCAAAAATAATTAGAATAGGGTTCTGCTGATTACCAATAAGAAAGTAATTAACGTATACCGTATCTATTTTTATTGGTCTAACATTACATTGATTCATTCCTTCTAGACTGTATTTACTTTTCTTACAGTACTTCCGATGCTACCCGCCTATAATGAAGGTTGCTTTATTGTTGCTGGACTGATGTTGTACAAGGTCTTGTAGTTTTGCGGTTCTTGCATTTTTTTCGTCTCCTTGTTGCTTTACCGTTCGGTGTGGACTGACAGCAGTAGAAGATGTTTAGAGAACGAAATGCAGTTTTATCTGGTGACTACAAAACGTGCCGACATGAAAACGAGTAGTGAAGAATAAGGCTAACTTATTATTTTTGTTTATGAAGGTGAGAAAAATAAAAGTAGGTTTTATAGGCAACGTATTGGCAGGTTTCAGTTATCAAAGTTTGATCTAATAATGATAGTAGTCGTTATACATAATTTAGTGTAATGATTTATTTGTCACATAGACACCAGGTTGGGATCGAATTTTTGAAGCCACCCGTACAGTGGTGTAGGATTGAGTGCCTGGTTTCACACCGTGTAGCTACCCATCCTGTTGCACTGTCGTTTGTGAGAATGTGATAAAAGTAATTTCTCGTGAAGCACTAAACCACTAAAAATAACTGGAATCTACCCAGTACCTCCATAGCATAGTAGCTAACATTATAGACTTTTAAGCTAACGATCGTGTGGTCATTACTTAGATAGCAGTAATCTTTTTAAATCCTTATTGTGGTATTGATTTGTCTTTGATTAACTTGCCTTTATACACTCCTGGAAATGGAAAAAAGAACACATTGACACCGGTGTGTCAGACCCACCATACTTGCTCTGGACACTGCGAGAGGGCTGTACAAGCAATGATCACACGCACGGCACAGCGGACACACCAGGAACCGCGGTGTTGGCCGTCGAATGGCGCTAGCTGCGCAGCATTTGTGCACCGCCGCCGTCAGTGTCAGCCAGTTTGCCGTGGCATACGGAGCTCCATCGCAGTCTTTGACACTGGTAGCATGCCGCGACAGCGTGGACGTGAACCGTATGTGCAGTTGACGGACTTTGAACGAGGGCGTATAGTGGGCATGCGGGAGGCCGGGTGGACGTACCGCCGAATTGCTCAACACGTGGGGCGTGAGGTCTCCACAGTACATCGATGTTGTCGCCAGTGGTCGGCGGAAGGTGCACGTGCCCGTCGACCTGGGACCGGACAGCAGCGACGCACGGATGCACGCCAAGACCGTAGGATCCTACGCAGTGCCGTAGGGGACCGCACCGCCACTTCCCAGTAAATTAGGGACACTGTTGCTCCTGGGGTATCGGCGAGGACCATTCGCAACCGTCTCCATGAAGCTGGGCTACGGTCCCGCTCACCGTTAGGCCGTCTTCCGCTCACGCCCCAACATCGTGCAGCCCGCCTCCAGTGGTGTCGCGACAGGCGTGAATGGAGGGACGAATGGAGACGTGTCGTCTTCAGCGATGAGAGTCGCTTCTGCCTTGGTGCCAATGATGGTCGTATGCGTGTTTGGCGCCGTGCAGGTGAGCGCCATAATCAGGACTGCATACGACCGAGGCACACAGGGCCAACACCCGGCATCATGGTGTGGGGAGCCATCTCCTACACTGGCCGTACACCACTGGTGATCGTCGAGGGGACACTGAATAGTGCACGGTACATCCAAACCGTCATCGAACCCATCGTTCTACCATTCCTAGACCGGCAAGGGAACTTGCTGTTCCAACAGGACAATGCACGTCCGCATGTATCCGGTGCCGCCCAACGTGCTCTAGAATGTGTAAGTCAACTACCCTGGCCAGCAAGATCTCCGGATCCGTCCCCCATTGAGCATGTTTGGGACAGCATGAAGCGTCGTCTCACGCGGTCTGCACGTCCAGCACGAACGCTGGTCCAACTGAGGCGCCAGGTGGAAATGGCATGGCAAGCCGTTCCACAGGACTACATCCAGCATCTCTACGATCGTCTCCATGGGAGAATAGCAGCCTGCATTGCTGCGAAAGGTGGATATACACTGTACTAGTGCCGACATTGTGCATGCTCTGTTGCCTGTGTCTATGTGCCTGTGGTTCTGTCAGTGTGATCATGTGATGTATCTGACCCCAGGAATGTGTCAATAAAGTTTCCCCTTCCTGGGACAATGAATTCACGGTGTTCTTATTTCAATTTCCAGGAGTGTATATGTGTCTTTTCTTAAATTTAATTTGCGATTACTTAATGCCGCATTTCAATCATTGTATTAACTCTCTTACTTTGCGCTAATTTAATGAAGCGAATTTGTATGAAATATGTGATTGAACGGCGTTTATATTATCTCATGGTGCGAAAGGAATTTATTACGATAACCATCCATGGAAAATTTACGTAACGTCCTCGGATTAAAGTAAAGTGCTTTTTGATTTTATATCCCAATTTCTGCGGCCTTAAGCAAATCATGGTGCTGCGGACCGTGCTCTATCTTAATCCGGCACTATTCCTAACCCACAACACCTAGAGAAACAAGCATTAGCTACGTAAATATACGACGAACTTGACCCTCTCGTCTGGAAAGTCGAGAGCTGACGTGTTTAATTTTGTGTTTACTTATTGTTTGTGCGAGTGAGGGTAAAAGTTGATCGTAGATTGCAATGGGTTGACTCAGTTTGGACGGCCGCTGTGACCAAGCAGTTCTAGGCGCTTCAGTCTGGAACCGCGCCACTGGTACGGTCGCAGGTTCGAATCCTGCCTCGGATGTGTGTCATGTCCTTAGGTTAGTTAGGTTTAAGTAGTTCTAAGTCTAGGGAACTGATAACCTCAGATGTTAAGTCTCATAGTGCTCAGAGCCATTTTTTGACTCAGTTTGCAGCCGTGGCAGCTCACGTCCCTTCGAGAGTCGCGTGGAAGCTCTCACGTGTTTACCAACATGAGCAGGTATGCAGTCTACAGTAATAGTCGCCTAGCTACAATGCAAAAATATCTCTGCTGTACTTGTGTGATAGCCCTTTGCGAGTCATTTCCGAACAAGCTCGGCAGAGAGAGTTAATACCGGAACACGATATTGTTACACTTTGCCTCCTTTGGAAACATACGGTGACGTTACAGAAAACCTATGCAGCGGCAACAAAGGGAAACGCATCGCACTGTGAATGCTTAAAGACGTTTGTGTGTAAAGTATCAAGTGGTTCAGCATGTACTCCTGAATTCTCAGGATCAAATCTCACAATAAATCGAACGAAGCGCTCTGACTCCCTGTTGTAATAATATTGGTCATCCAATGCAGAGCAGATGTCACTTTTGGAATTATTGCACACATGTGTTCCGTGATCTCTCGTTCCCGAAACATTCACAACTTTAGTGGAAAAAGAGGCACTTGCAGTGCTCCGTAGAGAACTGGGAAAATTTAATGTGGTAATTCTGCTGTAGTGATAGACCCACAGCGTCGTGTTCATAGTCAACCGACATTTATCTATAGATTTTTTTCGTTATGAAAAATTCTGATGGTTAGCTGAATTAACAGGTAGCTTCTCGGAGGGCGTTGTTCTATTCTTTACTTACTATCTTGCTGAAGACAGTACCAACACTAGACCTACCTTTAAAACCTGTGTCCACTGATACAATAACGCGGAAAATTTCTCACCCTGAACAGCAGTACCCACATATCGATTGCATGAAACATCTCCTTATACACTGAAGAGCCAAAGAAGCTGGTACACCTGCATAATATCGTGTACGCAGAAGTGCCGCAACATAACGTAGCATGGACTCGAATACTGTATGAAGTGGTGTTGGAGGGAATAGACACCATGAATTCGGCAGGCCTGTCCATAAATCCGTAACAGTACTTGGGGGTGGAGATCTCTTCTGAACAGCACGTTGCAAGGCATCCCAGATATGCTTAATAATGTTCATCTCTGGGGAGTTTGGTAGTCAGCGGAAGTGTTTAAACTCATAAGAGTGTTCCTGGAGCCACTCTGTAGGAATTCTGAAACTGTGGGGTGTCACATTGGCCTGCTGGAATTTCCCAAGTCCGTCAGAATGCTCAATGGACATGAATGGATGCAGGTGATCAGAAGGGATGCTTACGTACGTGTCATCTGTCAGAGTCGTACCCAGACGTATAAGGGGTCCCATATCACTCCTACTGCACACGCCCCACACCATTACAGAGCCTTCACCGGCATGAACAGTTCCCTACTGACACCCAGGGTCCATGGATTCATAGGGTTGTCTCCATACTCGTACACGTCGATCCGCTCTATACAATTTCAAACGAGACTCGTACGACCAGGCAATATGTTTCCAGTCATCAACAGTCCAATGTCGGTGTTGAAAGGTCCAGTCGAGGAGTAAAATCAACGGTACACGAGTCGGCCTTCGGCTCCGAGAGCCAATATCGATGATGTTTCGTTGAATGGTTCGCACGCTGACACTTGTTGATGTACCAGCTACGTAATCCGCAGCAGTTGCGGAAGGGTAGCAATACTGTCACGTTGAACCATTCTCTCCAGTCGTTGTTCGTCTTTTTCTTGCAGGATCTATTTCCGGGTACAACGATGTCTGAGATTTGATGGTTTACAGGATTCCTGTTATTCGCGGTGCACTTGTGAAACGATCGCAGGGGAAAATCTCCACTTCATCAGTTCTTCGGAGATGCTGTGTCCCATCGCTCATACACCGACTATAACAACACTTCAAACCCATATAAATCTTGATAACGTGTAGCAGCAGTAACCGATCTATTGACTGCGCCTGTCCCTTGTTGTCTCACATAGGCGTTACGGACCGCAGGCCCGTATTGTGCCTGTTTACGTATATGCATGCCTAAACTAGTTTGTTTGCCGCTTCAGAGTATAAACTCCAATGAAAATCTACAAGAATATCTGGAACAGAGCACCGAATATGCGGAATGGTATCGAAACATTCTGTACGACGTGTGTGTGCTTTGCGTGATTTATCCTTCAACAGCACCGTCGAGGGCATCTAAAATCTTGTTCAGGCCATTCCATAGCTAATCAGGTATTGCCGCTCGTGGTAGTTGAAACGTTGTTAAGACATAGATGACTTTCTTTTTACCAGCGACCTTAAAACGATACCACGTACATACAATCAAGAAAAAATGTAAGTGCGCAGTCAAGTAGTGAATACTCTGTAGATTTGTTTTCAATCCATGTACAGGACGAGACTCAACTTTCTGTAATGTGAATCTCGTATAACAAATGCGACATGGCTTTTGAGGTGTTTTTGTGATGAGGACTTCACAGGTTTCGTTATCCTGTCAGATAATAACTTATTGATGTTTTGTATAATTAATTATCTAATCGCATGTGACAATTGCATTATACCACACGACAAAGTCATTCTTTCCAAGCTAATTAATTAGTTGATTGATTAATTATTGTCGCTACGTGGAAGCTGTCCCAAACGTCGAACCGCTGTCATATCAAAAACACCTGGCGGTGTGAGAGAATTATGTGCAGTAATAAGAGGATGGGTGACATGTTGTAGAGATCACACGTCCACTAACTATTCGCTGTTTGAAGATTTAATTACCAGTGTCATTCACTGTAAAATATTATAAACTATGTATATAGAAAAAACGGAGTCCTTACGGGAAAAAAGTGCGTCAAATCACTGGTTTCTCATATCAGACTCTCTCTCTAAACATCACTACGAACCTTCCTGTTTTGGACTGAATTTTTCCCCATATAGAAAGACGTGATATGTGTGGTAGTACGCAGCGTAGGTTTATATTTTCATAATGTACACACAGAGGCCGCATTTGGTATTCTCAGGGCTGCCTGCATGAAAACGTCGTTGACTGGAGATAAAATGTCACGTAATGTCAGAAAATTAACTGTGTTCAGGATTCAGCTCTATTGCATAATGCTAAACTTGAATCCACCGAAGCAGGGTCAGATTTGATCTAAGGTAACACATAGCATGCTTGGCAGCGTGACTGAAATCGGCTATCGACACTACCTATGAGCTTCGACCGCAGGTATTTACTATACACCATAGACACACAGTATTTACTATCAAAGGTGTCGTGCTATAACCATGGAAGCAAGTAAATAGAACAGAAGAGTGTGTGACGACGTTCCCTGCTTTCTTTATTTCTTCGTTGATCGTCCTCAGTGTCAACTTACTGCGTTCCTACACAGGCTGAAAAATGGGGTGTGGAAGTACAACACTGACTACTTTATATGAAGTAGCCGACAGGTGCCGATTTGCGTTTCACGTTACTTTACTTTCACTTTTCACAACTCCCCAATAACATACAGTAGTGTGGCCAGTGCACTATTGTTTAACTTTAGATAATCCACATTAATAAGTTGCAGGCAAATATCCCATACTGCTACAATTGCTTCCTGTTGAATATCTACAAGCAGTAAAAGCCTAACCATATAGTTCACATTTCTTTAAGAATAAAAATATAGGTATGGAAACAGACACTGTCATTGTTTTAACACGAGGCCTACTGGTGTAACACTTATTTCACTGTTACGTTGATGCCTTTTTGTCGTTTTAACTAACACAGGTTCATTGTCTGAAACTCGGCCGTGGACTGGCTGTCCCAGGACCAAAAATTGGGCCCTCATATATCCTCACAATAATAGGTGCTGAAACTACACATTGTTCGAAGTTTAATTTACTGAAATTACAATTAAAATTTAACTCATTAAATGAATTGAATACATCGAAAACTTCCTTCTTCTTAACTGTTTCTCCTACTGCAAGGGTTAAGCCGAATTATTTGTTTAAATCCTTAAATTAACCAATATAGTTACGCTAACAATACTTTTGACGAAACTATTAATTACTTTGAGATTAATTAAGAGCTGTCTTTGTTACCATGTTTTCGAATAGAGCCAAATAGATCCCTTAAGAATACAATTAGTTATTCCTCCAAATGTTTATAGTTAGTAGACAATTTATAATTTTTATCAGTCAACAATAGAATTTAAGTTACGGAACCATTAATGATTTCACCCTATAACAAAAGTATTAACTAGGAATAGTCAAAATAAATGATAAAATCAATGAAATACATAAACTAAGCACAAAATTTGATCTGGTGTTATATTCTTTAAAACTGAGGGCAAATCTTCCTCTTTTATGAAAATGCAGATTATACTCACATATGTTATTGGTAATCAGTTAAAATAGAGAAAACGAATTTAAGGAGACAATTGGCAAAACAAGAGTGGAAGAAAAAATATCCCTACTTACTTCGTCACAAGTGGTCCTTTCCCGCTTTCCCAATACGAGAAAGATTTGCTACTGGAAATTGTATTAGACCAGTATACAGATATAATTGAGAGAACAAAAGATAAATTCTCTGTGGACAACAAAGTAAACCATGGACAGCCGTTGCTATGGAGTTTATTTAACGTAACTTCAGTACTCATCGTGACTGGAATAGTTTGAAAATGTGTTACGAAGATTTTAAGAAAATGACCAAGAAAGCGTTTGCCCATGACAAGGTATAATTTTAAGACGTACTTTGTAACAATTAAATATCATTTGTTATCTGTACGTTATGTATACTGGTGCAAACACAGTGTCAAGACTTTTTAAGGTTGAAATGCATAAATGGTTCAAATGGCTCTGGGCATTATGAGACTTAACATCTGAGGTCTTCAGTCCCCTAGAACTCAGAACTACTTAAACCTAACTAACCTAAGGACATCATACACATCCATGCCCGAGGCAGGATTCGAACCTGCGACCATAGCGGTCGCGCGGTTCCAGACCGAAGTGCCTAGAACCGCTCGGCCACTCCGACCGGTGAAATGCATGAAACTGGGGGCACTAGTTTCGTAAGGCCTACTGTTACAGAAGGTGGACAAAAGCTAGTTACAGCCGTGCAGCTACAATTTTTTCCCTTTTCAAAGTCCTACGATGATGATGCAGATTTTCACCTTGAAAATAGGTGCAGTGGATTTTAAAGATTTTGATGCGATCACACCAATTTCTTTGAAGCAAATTTGCAGCATAAATGGTAGTTTTTGATCTCACTCATTGCGTTCAGATACAGATTCAGAATAACACAGGGTGCAGTTCATTAAGAACATCAGTAAACGAGGAGACAGCTGTAACTCCAAACAAAAATATTACACTTGTTGATGATAATGACAGTGAAAACTAAACAGAAAATGTTTACATTGATCTGGTAAGAACGCTAATGAACAAAACTAATGTAATTATTTTACTGTGACAGCACAATACCGAGTATTTTGTACTAAATATAGTCTCTCATTAGAGGCAGATGGGCAACACAGAAGCTGGGACTCTGTTATAGGTTCACAATCTCATCCCAAAGACAAAAGAACAGAAAATGTTTTCAATAAGAAATACCAGTTTTACAAGAGAAGATTAGAATGCCTCGAGGGTGATCATATAATCAAAGTACAGTGCTTGCTTGCTGAACAGGAAATAAGAATCGAAAATCTCAAAACAGATAAAGAAATTAAAGATTTTGAACTTAAGGAATTTAAAACAAGCAGACTTTGAAACTGACATACTCTAATTTTCTTCCAATCTTTTAACTTTTTCTGTAAATATCTTGTTAATAAATTTCACAGTCATTGCATTGTCACTGTTCTTACCTTCATTTTCTGTTGGTATGAAGCCTGCTGGAATTTCTTTGTAGACAGATTTTCTTCCCGAAGTTGGATGCAGGTTTTTGTATACATTTTAATACTCTCTGATTAATGTTTTGATACGAATTTGTTGCGTAAGAGGTAGCTTATAATTTTATTTGTGGTGTTCTTTTTCTGTTACAGAATTCAATAACTAGGAGCTGCAGAACTAGCTAGAACTATAAGAAAGGAAAAGAAAATCTAACTTTCAGACTGACACTTCGTACATTTATTCCAAGTTTTTATCTTCCTACATTAATACAATTTTAGTAATTGCCGCCCTCACTGCTGTATGATCCCCGTTGGTTTCATGTCTTGCAGGTACTGGAATTTGTGCCTACACTTTTCTCCAAGCAAATACATTGTCTTCATTTCTAGATGCTTTAAGAGGCATATAGTGCAAGACAAATGCTGAAACTATTGTAACTGCTGCTCGATTTTCTTTAACTCAGAGTCCCGAACTGAAACACGGAAATAATCTTTCTACTACTACAAACTTTCTTTGAGCTGCTGATTTGGTTTTCTTGTGGGCACGATGACAGATTCGCTCAGTGGCCTTTTATTTGTGAAGTACCGGCGTCAATAAATACCTGCAACTCTGATAGCGACCGCCTCCCAGATTATGCCTTCCGGAATTTCTCCTGTTTTCAGCTAAGTGTGTACGCTTGAGTTTCCGAACATTTTGCTATCATGAGCAGATCCTGGCCATCTAGCCACGATATTTAAAAATCGTAGCTTAGCGCCTGAGATTACTTGCAGATTTAAAAGAAATCATCCATGACGATTTCTAAATATCTTAGCACTGTCATCACCAGGACATGTGATGGGGATATGACTGCCGTAGATAGCACCTAAAACTCCATGAAAAAGTTCTGTTTGATAAAAATCACGCTGGATGTTCCTAACACTTTCATCCATAGGCATTTTGATAAATTCACTTTTCAAAGAGGAAGCCCAAGCCGATACCTGATGGACAGCTTTGCAAGATTTTGCTACGTCTGCTTTGAAGAGATCACCAATCACCGTTTGAAAGGTTGCTGTGATGTAAAATTTTATGGTTAACAGCAAAATGCACATTCCACTCAGTGGCTGATTTCTTTTGGTTCGTTTCGTCAGATAGTCCCTGAGACTTAGCTCCAGCTACTCTACAGTACTTTTCTACAAACGAAATCTCAACTTAAATGACTTGTTATTTAACATCCAGAGTGGGTTCACCCTATCGCGGAACGTGCAGGGAGCTCGTTGGATCTCGACGTCGTCGTTTTCAGTGGACATATCTCAATACGCAGATATCTCTAAACTCGAAGAATTTGGCCCAACAGTGGTCCAGAACGCATGGAAAACGGAGAGTATGGTAGGGTTTCAATTGTATGGAATTAAATGGCGCGGTAGTGTTGTTGTAATTATCTTTATGACCAATAAAATAGCGAAAGTTGGAACAAATAGCGAACAAAACTAGCGACAAATGGCGTGGTTTCCAACATGAGATCTTTTACATGGCAGTGACGGCCCAAACTCTACGCTACGAAGATATATGAACGTGATTAGATTGTTCGCATATTTCAACATACTTACGTCCTATTTATCAATGAACTTCGAACTATCATAGCTGTTTAAGGACGTGTTTCATCTTCACAAATTTTTTAGTGTTGCGTAGTTACTGCTACTCGAGCTGAGGGAGAACAAATATAAGAGATGTTGAATTGTTCATGGCTGCTGTCACAATTCCCATACTTAACTGTTTAGTGCAAATATTTCCGATTTTCCTTTCTTACTCTGCTTCTATGTATCTATAAAATGCCTTAGAACTGATCACATAATTTACCAGTCGTCTCCCAAGAACTATTGTGAGATTAATCATTACGTACATCACGGTAGCTGGTAATTTCCTTAACCTGACTTTACAGATTAAAAAAACGTATTTATACGATCAGCTGCGTGGGAGATGCGTTCTCACATACACTGGTGTCCAAACTTAAAGCAAAAACGGGAAATTTTGCAAGGCTGCATTTAGTTTGCCACAGAACAGTGTAAGTAGGTGATAGTTAACTAAAAACAATGTAAAGAATACATTACGTAAACAACCTTGCATGTTGCATAATGGAAGACAAAATTTTTGTTCGTTTTTTTTCTTCCACTTAACGGATTAGCACACAGCTGGTTAATGTGCTGAGTGTCGGGTTTGACCACCTCTGACTGCAACGTAGGCCTGATAGCGACAGGGTATGCTGTGAATGATGTCATCAATCTCATGTTGAAGCAATAACGCCCATTCTTCCTGGAAGGCTGCTCGCAAGTCTTTGAGAGTGGCTGGTGGATGGTGACGTGATGCGACCCATCTCTCAAATGCTCCCCAGATGTGCTGTATGGAATTCAAATTGGGAGAGCGAGCAAGCCACGCCATGCATGCAATATCTTTCGTTTCCAAAGAAACGTCAACCTCCCGTGCTCTATGAGGCCGAGTATTATCGTCCATTAATACGACGTCTGAGCCAATTGCAACTCGCAGTAAACGCACATGAGATCCCAACATCTCATCAACATACCTAACACCAATTAAATCTTGCCGATTCACGTGTACAATTTCACGACGATGTGTTCGAGTGGTTAAATAATCCCTGCTATCACCATTAGAAATCTTCCTCGATACCGGTCTCTTACATAATGTTAGGGTGCCGAAATCCTCCAGATGCGAGAATCACGCTCCAGACCAAATTGGAACTCATATGTGAAGAGAACATTGGCGTCAGTTCGACCGTCCAGATGGCAAGTAAACGAGTCAACTGTAGACGTTCCCTTCTGAGAAGACGCGTCAGAAGCAGACGTACAGCAAGTCCTCAACAATAAAGGCCCCTCTGCTGAAGCCCCCTCCACACCATTTGCCTTGATCAAACACGCCCATTGGGTGCTTGGAGGTCATATTCCAGTCGCCGTGCGGTACTAAGGCGGTACCGTGGTGCCCTTACAGCCAAATAACGGTCCTCTCTTCCCGATGTCATACGTGGTCGGCCCTGGCGTGGTCTTCGGGATACGATTTCGGTGTCTGTAAGCCGTCGCCCCCATTCGAAAAACACGAGAACGATTCACGTCAAGCAATCGGGTCACTTCAGTTTGCGACTCTCCTGCTTCCATTCTTCCTATGACCCTCCACCGCAGAGAGCCTGCTAGGCGTCTTCTTTGTGCCATACTGCACCGTCTGTGACTGTGTACACACCGACTGCGGATGTGGGACAACCCGGCAAACACTACATTGTTTCAACATTGTCTTGGTTATCCGTTGACCGGAAAGCCATCTCTCGCGCGGAACGCGATCTGACGGACACCTATTGACAGTTTGTATGATTATATCGTGAACTAGACACAGGACGGGGAAATAGAGGTTTGTTGCTGTAATTTAGGACAGCAATCTGTTCACTTAATTTTTTTGTGTTAATATCAAATTTTTTATTACACTCCTGGAAATTGAAATAAGAACACCGTGAATTCATTGTCCCAGGAAGGGGAAACTTTATTGACACATTCCTGGGGTCAGATAAATCACATGATCACACTGACAGAACCACAGGCACATAGACACAGACAACAGAGCATGCACAATGTCGGCACTAGTACAGTGTATATCCACCTTTCGCAGCAATGCAGGCTGCTATTCTCCCATGGAGACGATCGTAGAGATGCTGGATGTAGTCCTGTGGAACGGCTTGCCATGCCATTTCCACCTGGCGCCTCAGTTGGACCAGCGTTCGTGCTGGACGTGCAGACCGCGTGAGACGACGCTTCATGCTGTCCCAAACATGCTCAAAGGGGGACGGATCCGGAGATCTTGCTGGCCAGGGTAGTTGACTTACACCTTCTAGAGCACGTTGGGTGGCACCGGATACATGCGGACGTGCATTGTCCTGTTGGAACAGCAAGTTCCCTTGCCGGTCTAGGAATGGTAGAACGATGGGTTCGATGACGGTTTGGATGTACCGTGCACTATTCAGTGTCCCCTCGACGATCACCAGTGGTGTACGGCCAGTGTAGGAGATGGCTCCCCACACCATGATGCCGGGTGTTGGCCCTGTGTGCCTCGGTCGTATGCAGTCCTGATTATGGCGCTCACCTGCACGGCGCCAAACACGCATACGACCATCATTGGCACCAAGGCAGAAGCGACTCTCATCGCTGAAGACGACACGTCTCCATTCGTCCCTCCATTCACGCCTGTCGCGACACCACTGGAGGCGGGCTGCACGATGTTGGGGCGTGAGCAGAAGACGGCCTAACGGTGTGCGGGACCGTAGCCCAGCTTCATGGAGACGGTTGCGAATGGTCCTCGCCGATACCCCAGGAGCAACAGTGTCCCTAATTTGCTGGGAAGTGGCGGTGCGGTCCCCTACGGCACTGCGTAGGATCCTACGGTCTTGGCGTGCCTCCGTGCGTCGCTGCGGTCCGGTCCCAGGTTGACGGGCACGTGCACCTTCCGCCGACCACTGGCGACAACATCGATGTACTGTGGAGACCTCACGCCCCACGTGTTGAGCAATTCGGCGGTACGTCCACCCGGCCTCCCGCATGCCCACTATACGCCCTCGCTCGAAGTCCGTCAACTGCACATACGGTTCACGTCCACGCTTTCGCGGCATGCTACCAGTGTTAAAGACTGCGATGGAGCTCCGTATGCCACGGCAAACTGGCTGACACTGACGGCGGCGGTGCACAGATGCTGCGCAGCTAGCGCCATTCGACGGCCAACACCGCGGTTCCTGGTGTGTCCGCTGTGCCGTGCGTGTGATCATTGCTTGTACAGCCCTCTCGCAGTGTCCGGAGCAAGTATGGTGGGTCTGACACACCGGTGTCAATGTGTTCTTTTTTCCATTTCCAGGAGTGTATTTCAATTTGTTTTTCAGCAGAACCTGACTACGAACCGCGAATTTTCACCAGTCAAATATGATCCTACTATATGGCGATATGATCTGGGATTGACGTTTATACAACATAGATTCCCAGGCTAAGCTTGGTCTGAGGTAATTTTCTTTGTCATCCTAAGGTAAAATGCTTTGTAAATCGAACCTTAGTGGTAAACAGTCTGTTAAGTAATAGTGTGGTCGGCATTACGCGCAAAAATATATCGCCCTAGGTCTTTCACAACTCAATAGAGGGAACCTCTGTTCTTCAAGTAATCTCCTTATAGCATTAGTTTACTTTCAGCTCTGAGACAACCAAAAAGACACATGAGTGCTCCGCATGTTCAAATGCATCTGTCTTTTGTAAACAATTTTTAGGTTGTTACCCAATTTCGAAGAAAGATTGCTCCATATATTTAGCCGTCGCAGCATGACTCATTTTCGGATCTGAATTAAATGATCTTATGGCATTGTTGGCCGGTAGGCCCCATGCGGGGAAGTTCGGCCGCCGTATTGCAAGTCCTTTTTAGTTGACGCCACTTCGGCGACTTGCGGGTCAATGATGATGAAAATAATGATGAAGGACACACAACACCCAGTCCTTTGCTGGGAATTGAACCCGGGCCCCTGCGTGATAGGCGGAAACGCCACCGCTACGCTACGGAGACGGACTTCGGATCTGTTTGCTGGCCACACAGAAAAATAGCCTTAAAACTTGATGCGTGAGCTGCAGTCACGTCTTTTATTGTGTACCTCAGTCAAGAACTCAGAGTTAACTATTGCTTTATGCACATTGCATGAAGGACAGAGATTACCTTCTACTGGGCTGTGAAAGATCTAAGGGGATATCTTTTACCACCTGCGTTCAATGTTGCCCACTTAACGGACTGTATTTTCGTAACTAACTTCTGCAGACCCGTTTCAACTGCTGTACGTAAAACAGATTTCGAAAGTACGCTGAAGTTTTTCTACGTCGGTGATTAAATTACTTTGCAATTTAAACTTGACAATTACTCACACATTTTATGTGGAAAATCTTCCGAGTTTTCATTTTCTTGAGCTAAGCAGCAGCATCAGTCAGTTCACTTCAAACTTGCTTTCCAGGAAGGAAGGAAGGAAGACAGACAACGAAGTCATTAGAAGCGGAGCATAAGCTCGGATTAGGGAAGAATGAGGATGGAAATCGGCCGTGCCCTTTACAGAGGAACCATCTCTGTATTCGTGTGGAGCAATCTGGGGAAACAGTGGAAAACCTAAATCTGAGTGGTCGAACGGGGATCCGAATCGCCTTCCTCCAGAATGAAAGTCCAGTGCGCTGACCATGCTCGGTTTTCCACCTCGAGTCTCATGAGTCAGATAATAGAACTGAAGAAAAAAGGCAGAACGCCAAATTATTAAATTCCTTATTTATAATATAGATAATCATTAAGATACTGTAGCGTACCGACCATGTCGATCATATGTAGGCATACGAGCGTGAGTCTGAGCGGTGAATTCCAGCAGCACCCATAGACAGTGAGTTGGCTGTGATAATTCAGCGATCCCGAAGCAGTGTCTCGAGGCAGCTTAGCTTGCTGATACAGCGAATTCAGATTATTGCAGCAAGGGCAAGGCAGATTTCCCCATCGACAGTGGCTGTGGTGTTTTAGGATATGTTACGGGCGCATATGCAAAAGCGTGTCTCTTGGTTCAAATGGCTCTGAGCACTATGGGACCTAACTTCTGAGGTCATCAGTCCCCTAGAACTTAGAATTACTGAAATCTAACTAACCAACGGACATCACACACATCTATGCCCGAGGCAGGATTCGAACCTGTGACCGTAGCGGTCGCGCGGTTCCAGGCTGTAGCGCCTAGAACCGCTCGAACACTCCGGCCGACCAAGCATGCCTCTGACCTGGCAATAGAAGTCACTGGTTCGTGGACATGGTACGACGGCAGCACCACGCACGAAGTCCTTCCCCTTGAGTGCGAGATCGCAAGTCCAATCTTTAGTATGGCTCATTTGAAAGTGTTGTGTTAACAATTATGACAGGAAAAATATTAGCTACTAACGACTCAACATGTGCATTAGGAGGTAATGAGTGTTTGGAAGGCGTAGATATCATCCTTGTGTCGACTGTATGTACTAAACCAAATTGACATCTTTGACATTGAAGACATGTTAGAAATAAACCTTTAGTTTGTGCCATGAATACTGAATGAGGAACAGCGTGCCACGGTGGTCACAAAGATTCGAACCATCAAGATCGAAGGCGAACTCCTTGGGAGTTACAAACTGTGCAGGTCCTTCAGCTAGGTTTCAACTCTTAAAGGATTGATATACAATCATAATGATGTAACTGTGTGATGAGAACTGCTGGAATGTGAAGGCATGCAACGGGATGCGAAACAGTTTGCTGTGGAGCTTATTGTGAAACTGGCTATCCTTTAAGGCGTAGCTGCAGGTAGAGCGATAATATGTTTTATAGGCACGGAAAAAATAAACATCTAGAGGCTGAACTTGCCCAGCGGTTCCAGGTGGTATGAACTGCAATGTCACACACTTTCCAGGAGGGAAAGTCTGCTCTAAAGGAGTATGATTTCTTTAAGCAAACCAGGAATCAAGAAAAACAATTTTTTTTACCAGCTCTTGATAGAAAGTACTGCTCATATCACAGCTGTATTTCCCTTACGTCCATTTTCCCACTCTTGCTGGCTGTGACGTAAATATTCCCTGCTGCCCTTGCAAGATCACGTACACGAGAAGGAATTGTAGCGAGCAGAGCACCTCCGACTTCTCGCAGCACAATAAATAACTTTACCACAAAGATGAACAGTCGGTATAATTGTCTACCAATGCGTTAAGACATAGATGTTAATTGGTCTTGATACAAATCTTTTGGTGCCTCTTATTTCCAGGGTTCCTTTCATACACCTTTCCTGTTCAAATCGCGATTGTTCGGAGGTGGAAACAAATTCCTTCCTGAACGATGGGATAAATTTGTTTATCTAATCTATAAATTTTCGGAGCGATTCCGCAGCTTGTTGTGCATCGTCAAGTTGACGCTATGATTGAAAATTAGCTATCTTACGTCTTCAAATTATGTAACTTTGTTCGAAGTTATGAAACCATTCATTGCTTCTCTTGAAATCGCTGTAATCTATGTAGCGCGCTGTTTGATATGCACAACCTAGGAGGTCACTATAATGCACATCGCGTATACTGTACGAGTATCCTTCAAAGTCGCAAACATTAGTTTTGTAACAAGTGCGCCTCGTCCTCCCTTCAATATACGTAGTTTTTCTTATGCCACCACACGGTCATATTGCTGCGGACGTGTTCGAAATCTGTTCATAATGGTTATTTTATTATGCCGCGTAATTACATTTAGTACCCACTCCTTGGACAACTATTGTCCTTTACTATGTTTCGCTTGACGCTCCCTGTCCGACAAGAATGGTGAACTACGTGGCTCGACAACTGTTTCAATATCACTTTCACTTGTTAAGCATCGTTGCATTTCTCACGTACATCGTTAGAGGAATTCAATAGTCCGAGATCTACAGTGTGAAGAGGCTGCTGAGAATACCAAACATCAGTAATTACCTCTGCCCAAGAACCTTTTCCTGCACATGTCCGTGACTTGAAAATTTCATTTCCCTCATGTGTGTCTTCAGGAATGTCAAAAGCTGGTAACCTGAAGGCGCCAAATCAGGGGAATACGGGGAATGGTGCAAAGCATCCCAAGCAAATGAGTCTAAGAGCGCCTCGGCGATTAAGGCTGTGTGAAGACGGGCGCTGTCGTCCAGCAAGCACACTCCTCTCGCCAGAATTCCGCTCCTTTTGTTTTGAATGCTCCTTTAGAGTCTCTCAATATTGTGGCAACAGAAATAGGCAGCTCTGGCGCAGACAGCACGCTCTTGAATATTGTTGTTGTTGTCTTCAGTCCTGAGACTGGTTTGAAGCATCTCTCCATGCTACTCTATCCTGTGCTAGCTTCTTCATCTCGCAGTACTTACTGCAACCTACATCCTTCCGAATCTGCTTAGTGTATTCATCTCTTAGTCTCCCTCTACGATTTTTGCCCTCCACGCTGCCCTCCAATGCTAAATTTGTGATCCCCTCATGACTCAGAACACGTCCTATCAACCGGTCCCTTCCTCTTGTCAAGTTGTGTCACAAACTCCTCTTCTCCCCAATTCTATTCAAACCTCCTCATTAGTTATGTGATCTGCCCATCTAATCTTCAGCATTCTTCTGTAGCACCACATTTCGAAAGCTTCTATTCTCTTCTTATCTAAACTATTTATCGTCCATGTTTCACTTCCATACATGGCTACACTCCATACAAATACTTTCAGAAACGACTTCCTGACAAATCTATACTCGATGTTAACAAATTTCTCTTCTTCAGAAACTCTTTCCTTGCCATTGCCAGTCTACATTTTATATCCTCTCTCCTTGGACCATCATCAGTTATTTTGCTCCCAAAATAGCAAAACTCATTTACTACTTTAAGTGTCTCATTTCCTAATCTAATTCCCTAAGCATCACCCGACTTAATTCGACTATATTCCTTTATCCTCGTTTTGCTTTTGTCGATGTTCATCTTATATCCTCCTTTCAAGACACTGTCCATTCCGTTCAACTGCTCTTCCAAATCCTTTGGTGTCCCTGACAGAATTACAATGTCATCAGCGAACCTCAACATTTTTGTTTCATCTCCATGGATTTTAATACCTACTCCGAATTTTTCTTTTGTTTCCTTTACTGCTTGCTCAATATACAGATTGAATAACATCTGGGACAGGCTACAACTCTGTCTCACTCCCTTCCCAACCGCTACTTCCCTTTCATGCCCCTCGACTCTTATAACTGCCATCTGGTTTCTGTACAAATTGTAAATAGCCTTTCGCTCCCTGTATTTTACCCCTGCCATCTTTAGAATTTGAATATTAAGCTCGTGAATTTATGTCGTTAATATTATAATAACTGTGGATTAAGTTAACATTACACAGCAAGGAAGTTAGTCTGTTTCATATTGTCTATTGAAGGTTTCACTCATTTCGAACTATTTCTCGACCAAAAAAAGTCATAGCGTAAGGACTGACTTCCACGTATTTAGATGCAGATTTACGTACAAAAATAAGACGTTTGCGTACGTATTAAGAGAAAAATTTAGGCTGTTTTCGTTGCAGATATATTTACCAGTGCCTTATCTACTAGAGGAATTAAAGGTTTTAAGTTCTATCTTTTATTTCCATTTAAAACGCATAAAAACCATATCGCGCATATGCGACCTTAGGCCTAATTTTCTGGGTATACAAGTTTTGAGTTTTACCATACATACGTTAATCTTAGTTCCATAGGCCATGTATACGACATTTCATAATGATATGGACGTGTCACTTTAATATAGGTTTTCCATACACAAAGTACCTAACAATTTTTTTTTACATTTATTAGTTCATACCTAACAATTCATCCATTGAGTATAAGGAGTTGTCACTCAGAAGTTCTTTTAATTTGCCTTTAAATGTTGGTTGGTTATCTATCAGACATTTAGTACTATTTGGCAAATGATCAAAGATTTTTGTGGAAGCATAAGTCACCATTTCCTGTGCCAAAGTGAGATTTAATCCAGAATAGTGAAGATCATCCTTTCATCTAGCGTTATAGCTATGCACTTCGCTGTTATTTTTGAATTAGGATGGGTTATTAATAAGAAATTTCATAACTGAATTTATGTATTGCGAAGAAACTGAATATACCGACTTCCTTAAATGAATATCTGCAAGGTCATCTTGGGTGGGCTCCTGCTATTATTCTGATTACACGCAATGAGTAACTTTTCTCTTAATGGCGAATTACCCCAAATTATGATGCCTTATATAAACAGTGAATGAAAATAAGCATAGTAGGCTAATTTACTGGTATGGCTATCACCAAAATTTGCAATAACCCTTATATCATAAGCAGCTGAATCTACCGTTTCAGCAGATCATCGATGTGCATCATCCAATTCAAATTCTCATCAATGCACACACCTAGAAATGTTGAGCATCCTGCCGTAGCGACAGACTTCTGTTCGTAGTCTGTATTTATCAATAGCGTTATACCATTTACTGTACAGAATTGTATAAACTGTGTTTTCTCAAAATTTAGTGAGGGTCCATTTGCAGCGAACTACTTAATAATTTTCTGAAAGACATTATTTGCAATTTCATCACATTATTCTTGCTTGTTGGATGTGACTACTACACTTGTACCATCAGCAAAAAGAACTATCTTTGCATCTTCATGAACACTGAGTGGCAAGTGGTTAATATGTATTAAGAGCAATAAGGGACTCAAGACTGAACCCTGTGGGATACCATTCTTGATACCTCCCCAGTTAGAGGTCTCTGCTGATTTTTGCAGACTATCTGTACTGTTAATTTCAACCATATGCATTCTTCCAGTTAAGTGCGAATTAAACCTTATGTGCACTAGCCCTCAATACTTAAGCTTATCTGGAAGAATTTCTTGATTCACACAATCAAACGGCTTTGAGAGATCACAAAATATCCCAATGGGTGATTTTCACTTATTCAAAGCATTTAATATTTGAACAGCGAAAGCATATATAGCATTTTGTTAGTACTTCAGGTTTACAAATACGTGATGCTACTCTTACACATTATTTTTTCAAGAATTTTGGATAAAACTGTCAGATGTGAGATTGGGCAGTAGTTGTTACCATCAGATCTATCCCCTTTTTTATGCAATGGTTTAACAATAGCGTGTTTCAGTCTATCTGGAAAATGCACTGTTTCAGTGAGCTACTACATATGTAGCTGAGAATGCTACTTATCTGTTGGGAACAAGCTTTTAGTACTCTGTTGGAAATGCCATCAACTCAATGTGAGCTTTTACTTTTGAGTGAATTTATTATTTTCCTAATTTCAGTGGGAGAGGTGGGTTGAATTTCAGTTTTATCAAATTGCATAGGTACTGCCTCTTATATACTGCCTCCCATTTTCTAATGAATCGCTGGATCCTATTTTCTCTAAAACACTTAAAAATGATTTTAAAAAATGTTTTCTACTTCTGACTTCTTTTTAACAAACTTCTCATTGTGTGTAATGGAAATACAGCCTTCCTGTTCTCTTGGCTGCCCTGTTTCCCTTATAACAATATTCCAAATTCTTTATTATCAGATGTGCTAATCTCAGACATAATGACATACTTCTGGACTTTTTAAAAACTTTCCTTAATACAGTGTAGTAGTTTTAATAACGTATCACTGTTTCTGGATCATTACCCCTTCTAGCTATGAGACCATTATCCATTTTTGTTTTCAAGATATTTTTATCCTCTTAGTAAGTCATAGCTTTTAGGTGGTTTCTTAGGTAAACTGTTTTCAAATATACTCACAGATATATCTTGAAATAGGTTAAATTTTAAATTAGCATCATATTCCCTGTGCACCTCATCCCTGTCTAACTGTTGCAAGCTTATCCTAAAATTTGAATTCTTAAATTATTATTTGAATGCACTATTCCGGAAGACTGCTTTGCATTACTGTTTGGAGCTATATCATATACTGTAACTAGCTGTCCACCATGATCAGACAGACCATTCTTAACAAGAAAAGTTTTCCTTTGGTTAAATTTATCTTGGTCTATGAAAATATTATGTATCTGTGTGCTGCTTTCCTGATCACTCTTGTAGGAAAATCAATAGCTGATGTCAAATTAAAAGAACCAAGTAATACTTCACAGTCAAGCTTTCTATCGGACTCTTTCAGAAAATGTACATTAAAATCCTCACAAACAATTTGTTCTCCTCTGCCTGACAGTTTGCACAACAAAGAACCCAAGTTTCTCAAAAATAGTTGAAAATTTCCCAATGGAACCTACACATGGTTACAGTTATAAATGTGCCATTATTTATTTTACGCTCACATGCACATGCTTCTATATGTTGCTCTATGCAAACTTTATTTTCCAAATTTTAACATATGTGCCAACTCCTCTCTCCATAGTATCTCTACTTACATGAGCTGAAAGCTTATATCCACCTACATTTACCATTTCCATGCTTGTGACTATTTGATATTCAGACATAGTACATCTATTCCACACTCACTTTCTAAATCTACTAAACAAACAAGAATCTCACCTACTTTGTTTTTGAATCCCCTGGTATTCTGATGCAATATATTAACATTATTTTTCACTGTGCTTTTATTTGAATCCTGTGCCATACTAACACTGTTTTGCACTGTACTGTTTTGAGAATTATGTGATATTTTCACATCTCCAGTACCTGCCGGTCTGAACTTCTCATTAAGTTTAATTCTGATCAATGTAGGATGATTGGATACTGACCTTAGGATAAAATAGTACTCCTATGACTTTCAGTTACCCCCCCCCCCTTAAACATGTTGATATCATTCCAGGCAGTTTACCCTTCCCTTTCCTAATGAGATGCAGGCCACGTCTACTGAAGTCCCTCCTGCCAATACCATCAGTAGGAACCAAACCTATGCCTGACAAAGTATCCACCGGAAGCAGCTGATCTAGCTCCATATTGACCCTCCTGCGAGAGCTGTTCAATTGGGGGCTGATCATACCCCACGAAAGCAGGAACCAAGCTAAAAGATGTATGGTTCGTTGCAGATGCAATTCTTACCAGGTCACACTCAATATTGTAGGTTTGATCCCTGTCAGTACTGTTTCCCACTCCACCACTACCACAACATGATCCTGTTTTGTAAAACCCTTGCACGACGATCCTACATCCTTCTTCACCTGGCTAAGACATTCACCAGGCTTGAAAATACTTGTGACCTGGTCCCTGTCACCTAATTTTTCCTGCAAGGTCTGTCCCACACCTATTCCATGACTACTACCTAACAACATAACTTTCTTCCTATTTTTTTTTGCAACAGCTGGTTTCCTCTTGCAAGTCTCTTGAGTGCTGACTACACTTACATCTACTTGAGCCCCTTATACTGTTCCCTTTCTGTGGCCCCTCTTCCTTGCTACCACTTCCCACCTGTCTTCATCCTCCCCCCCCCCCACCCCTTAACCTCATCTGCTCCTCCCTAGCAGTATAAAGTTCAGTCTGAAGGGCTCTAATCTTCCCTTGCTCTTCCGATATTTTCCTATCCCTTGACATAATCTGCAATACCATGGACGAGACGGCTACGGAACGAGTATTAATGTAATTTAATGTTGTAGATTTATGGTCTCTCCTTGAGACAGAAATTTGACCAAAATGATGACTCTTCGGTCCCAGAATACTGAGACCATAATTTGTTGCCCAAAATTGTGGTTTTGGGTGTTTTGACAGACGGGGAATTCGTGTGACGTTGCTGTGACAACTCTATTTTTGTCTCAGGGTGTAATGGCCCACCCTAGTCTCATCTTCAGCCACAATAGTGCTCAGAACCCACCTTCCAGTTGAAGTCGCTCGAGAAACTCGCGGGCGCTATTGACACTATCTTTCTTGTACTGTTCTGTCAGCTGTTTTGGGCTCCATCCTGCGCAGTTTCCGGTATCCCAGCGTTTATACGTGTGTATCGCGTAAGCGAGTTATGGAGAGCTGTTGGAAACGTCGTAGAAATTTCAACTACTCTCAACCGACGGTTTTCATGAATAGTTTTCTCAATTTTTTTCCACCAACTTATTAGTCAAAATGGAAGATCTTCCACCTCTCTGATGTGAACATCTGTTCTGCCACCAATAAATTTTCTACATCAAATAAACATACTCGTACTGTTTATAACACCTGAGCCGTACACCATTTTGAAAGAAAGAAAGAAAGAAAGAATTAGAAGACGTCATTCTTTCTTTGCAGGGCCGGCGTAAGCCCAAGTGCCGCCCCGTGCGAGCTGCTGAATTGTCACCCCCCTCCTTTCATTTTTATTTTTTTAAAAACATTTGTGGAATTTTATTTGATCAAATCTGTAGGAAGTATCAGCAATCAATCGCCAATTATGTTTTTACTTTTCAAATCTACGTAGGTTTCAGCCACTGAGTGCGCAGTCTCGAAGTTTTTAATATGTGCTTACATCCAAACTGTCATGTTACGATCAGCATGACGGTATAGATGTAAACATAACTCAAAAGCACTGAGAATAGACACACTGTGCCCGAGCCGGCCGGTGTAGCCGTGCGGTTAAAGGCGCTTCAGTCTGGAACCGCGTGACCGCTGCGGTCGCAGGTTCGAATCCCACCTCGGGCATGGATGTGTGTGATGTCCTTAGGTTAGTTAGGTTTAATTAGTTCTAAGTTCTAGGCGACTGATGACCTCAGAAGTTAAGTCGCATAGTGCTCAGAGCCATTTTAACACTGCCCGAAATCTATGTAGATCAGGAAAATAAAAACAAAAATTGCGACTGATTGGGGAGATTCTCTACAGATTTGTAAGAAACAGTCTCTGCACACTAGCTCAAAAATGGAGTCAAACCTGATTGAAGAAGTCTTGCTAATTTTAATAAGCCTTTTGAATTTACAAAAATGTTCAAGTGTGTGAAATCTTATGGGACTTAACTGCTAATGTCATCAGTCCCTAAGCTTACACACTACTTAATCTATATTATCCTAAGGACAAACACACACACCCATGCCCGAGGGAGGATTCGAGCCTCCGCTGGGACCAGTCGCACAGTCCATGACTGCAGCGCCCTAGACCGTTCGGCTAACCCAGCGCGGCATGACCTTATAATTAACGTAAATAAAAATTTTTATTGGTTGTGAACAGATAATGTATTCAACGGAAATCAAAATATATTTACAATTTAACAATAATTTGATTTGAACAATAATATTTACAATAACTATTTAATATTGAACAAAATAAGAAACAACACAGTAAATAACAAAGACACTGATCACAATATAAAAATTTAAAAAAATACTAGAGAAATCGAACCGTCCTGGCTTTTGCTTGTTTCAACTCTTTCACACGATCTGTATAATTTAAGTCCTCTGCGAGCTCGTTCTCAGTCGATATTGTTGCAAGATCATTCAAACGAGTTCGGCTCATCGTTGATCGGAGGTATGCCTTCATCAGTTTCAGTTTTGAGAAACTCCTCTCTTCACTCGCAACTGTCACTGGGAGTGTTAGGAGAATTCTTAGAGCAATGTTAATATTAGGGCAAAAATTATGTCTTCCTATAAACTCCAGAGTCTCTTTTGGACCTATTCCAGGTTTCAACAATGTTGAAAGCACTTTTAGTTCTTCCCTCGACTCCAGTGCATCAATGTCGCTTGACTCATGATCTTCCAAAATCGCTGTTAGGTTTCTACATTTTGTGTCCAGGCTGTCAGGAGGTGCATTCTTCAGTTCGCCGATGTCGTAGAGAAAATCAAAATAATCCCAATGAGATTTCGGTTGATTGAATATTAGAATTCAATCTTCAAACGTTTTGTTGCGTCATATATTGTCTCATCCCTTCCTTCATAGGTAAAGTGTATTGGCTTCTTACTTCGTCACCGGGAAACACTTATCCGTGGTAACGTTAGATCTTCTACCTCTAATTCCGTAGCCAATTCTTTGGAATCCGTAAAGAAAGACACAAACTTTTCTTATGTTCTGCAGGTCTCAAAATATGCTTTCGTTTTTTCAAGCATTTCCACGGCCTCAGAAACATTTATAAAATGGTCTAGAGGGTCTTACTGACTACACTGATGTGAAGCAGAACGTCGTACCAGATTACCAGAGAAGTGAGAAAAGTAATTTTTAATTTGATTCGCAAGTGACGTTGCTTCGTGAGCGGTCATACCATCGAATCCTTCTGACATCTGAACCAGTGCATCACAAACGCCTCCAACTTGAAACCTCAGGGGAGTAAGTGCATCGATGCGACTTTCCCACCTAGTATCGCTCAGTGGCTTCAGCGACAGGTTAGGCAGATACTTCAAGACATCCCAACGTCGAACGGAGGACGAGAAGAAGTCATACAAGCTTTTCACTATCGAAAACATGGAAACAGCATAATATTTAGAAGATATAGCGGCATCGTTTACAACAAGATTCAATGAGTGACTGCAACATGGTACATAAAATTCTCTCTTGTTCATATCTGAAATTCTTTTCTGGGCACCAGACTACTTTCCTTTCATGTTTGCTCCTTCGTCATATCCTTGCCGTCTCCTATTACACAATAGGATTTTTTTATCTTCCAAGAACTTGAGTACGACCTGCGTCAAAGTGGAGCTTGAAGAATAGGACACTGGAAAAAATCCCAGGAAATGCTCCCGAATTCGAACATAGTATATCCCGTCGAGTCTTGTCTCCTGGACGAAACGTACCTCAAGTGTCATCTTCTCAACTTTTGAAATAGCTGGTGTGCAGTCCAGAATTATACTGTAATACTTTGCAGATTTCATCATTACTAGAATGTTGTTGGTTATAGATGATCCAATAAGATGAAATATTTCATTGTGTTTCTTTTCCAAGATAATGATGACCCTTGTTCTCACGTTGCTTTGTTCTGTGCAGGTGCTCCATGATCACAGTGTCGAACTTTCCGAATAATTCAACGAGTTTCAAGAAGTTTCCGTTGTCAGGCTGGAAAAGTGTGTCTGTACTTCCTCTCAAAGGCAGACATTGCTGATCCAAGAAATGAATTATTGCTATTAAGCGTTCAAGAATATTTTTACAATGTTCGCCTTTGATAATGGGCGTCGACAGTTCGTGACTTTTTCAGTCCCTCAGAAAACACGATCCACATTTTATGTGAATTCAAATGCTCGGTAGACTTCCTGTGACTTTCAAGATACGAAGCAAGGTGCTGCCAGTCGCTTATACCGTTCTTCGCAACTTTTAATGTTACAGCAGCCTTGCTCTTTACCAATGTCTATCTGCTTCTTCTAATTTCTTCAAAGAATAGCTGCAGTGCACAGGGCTGAAACGCCGGTTGTCGCGTTTTTAGGACATTCTTCAGCTTCCTTAATGCGCTCGAGAGGACCTCGCATGACCAAAGTCGTTCGATTGCAGTCGGTAATAATTTCCGGCCATCTTCCGGAATCTGAGTCAATTGTGTCTTTCAGTTTAGGCTCGCCTTCAATCCCTTCTCCGGTGGTTAGTATCTCGGCTGATGTTCCTCCGGTGTTTTCCGCACCGGGTCGCCTAATTTTAGTTTTGTCTGATGTTCAGTCTCGGAGTTTTCGTCACAAAGCAGGTCTTGAGTCCAGACGAGGTCTGTTGAACATGTTGTGAATGGCCCACCGTCAGCATTGCTACTGTATGCGCTGGTCGCAGTACTGTGTTCAACTTTGTGGTCATGTCCTGAAGATAAAGATTTAGCTGCAGTAGCTCCACTAGTTTATGTACTTCAGGATTTATTTTTCCACCCTCGCCACTATTAGGTAGTTCTCTCCTTCGCTTGAAATATCGTTGTAGTGCATCCTTTTGCATCTTATCGTCATCTTCCTTCAGCGCCCGTCTTTTCCTATATTCACCGCCAGACAGTCTTTTTCTACCGTCGGACTTGTTTCGATTCAGCCTGTAAAGAACGATTACGTGAAAGTAACTGTCGATGTCCGTGTACTAACTTTATTTGCAACACACTTCGCAGACAATTTCCTGATATTCCACTGCAAGTAAACGGGAAATTATATTACTGTAGATACACTGTTCAGGAGATGAAGTCATAACAATTGAGCAGCGTGAAATTGAATTTCAGGCCGAATTTCACTACAGATGCAGGTGAAACGGTCAAAGAGAGGGGCGGAAGACAATGGAGAGAGGAAGAATAAGGAGATGGAGTAACATAATAATGCAGTAAATACACACCTGGGCATCGACGGGTACTAACGCTAGTCGAAACATATTAACTCACTGCACTGCGGTTGTTCATTTCAAAGAACTGACCCTCGACAGCTGTCGTAATTTCCATGTGTCAGTTCTTTCGTGTGTGGTTATGGAATAAGGGGTAACAAATTAGTCATCGCCGTATCACTTCATTTTACTTCGCTTTATTTTCATTCTAGCTATTGGGACGACGCGTGCTTATTTGCCGACTTGCCAATTTTGGAAGTAACAGATCATAAGAAAAATAAATTTTCCTATTTTGCTATCATAAAGCTGAAAAATTCTAACTTATGAGTAAGGTGCATGCCAAATACTATTTGTACGTTATAAGAAAAGCACTTACCTATTACATCCCAAGTTGCAAGAAATTCGGACGCACCAATTCTTCTGTTCTTACGAAACGCAATGAAAGTGCTTCTGACCAATCTTGACTCCCTCGGCCTGCTACCGAAACGAATTCTGTAGTTTTTGTTGTAGAGAATGCAACAACAGCTATTGCCAGGAAAGGGGAAGTGGTGACGCGGCAGTGCCAGGAACTAGGTCACGTGACGAGGTACGGCGAGGCTTCAGTTAAACTAGCGCCCAAGAAAAATAAGCAAGAGGCTCACGATAAGCATGTGACCGATGATATGGATAAATCTCTTATCAGGCAGGAATTTCTATGGCGTTACGAACAATAGAATGAAATACGAACTTGGCGAAAACTGCACAACTTTTGTCAAACAGAAATGGGCTTCACAGCTAGCAAGGAGACCCTTACAAGCAATGTTGTGTCTACGGATTTTCGTTTTAGAAAGTGTCAAAATTAACGTTTTGTTTCGTGCGGATGAGAGGACATTGTTGCTAAAAGACCATACTTTCTCAGGTTTTCATCAGAATGAAAGTGACCAGTACTTTACTAAGATGAAACATGGATTCACACGCATTATACATCGAATATGAATTTGCTGCATAAGTGTGAGAAGGGCGGGCTCCTCGACCTCCTGGAAGAGCTCGAGATCTTCTGACATCACAAAAATACCGGCTGCAACCTCAGTAAGACTCAGGTTGTTGTGGAAAATGCACGGTTCTGGGAGTTGTTTGAGTACATGTTGCTGGGAAACGGTGTGGGGTTTGTCCCAGGGGGAATGAGGTAACACCTGCCGTCTTCACAATATGTAGCAACCATTTGCATTATACTATACAAGTACGATGATTATAATTCTGAACCTACAGAACTTCTTCCATGAAATATTAGGTCAGATGCATAAATAGTATTATAAAAGCAATTCAATATATTGGTTTATTTAAATTTACAAGGAAAATCGGCCTTAAGGAAGAAAGAGGTTAGCACCCTCTATATCTACAATGGAATAGCCAAATTGTAATAACCATGCGTCTGACTGGTGTTTGGCGCCATCTATGAACTATTTAGTAAATATGATGAAGAATATACTTCTTATGTTTTAATAAAAAGAGATACAATGTAAATTTAAATATATTTTGCCATATCAACTAATAGGTGTATACAGCATGTGTTTTCTAGTGTTTAATAAATTTAATTTTTTTAATTTAAAAAATTTTACCCTCCTCACCTAATTTAAATGTTCTAATGATAATAACGGACTCACAAGGAGTGAACATGGAAATTCTATTACTTGATGGTAAATATGAAAGAAGTCAGACAACAATTTAAGAATTTTACTTGTGTTTCATTTTATGTAATTCAATTAAAGGGGTTTACTTCCTTTGAAGTTTATATGTAGTTCACATAGATAGCGCCATGTAACAAACCAATGTGTTCTCTGTACAGCCCGCCTTCCACAAACAGAAGTACTCAATGAACTGTGGATGAAGCCAGACCAACAGGCATCACATGCATTGATACAAAATGATAGTGGTATATAATATACATACCATATGAGTTAATCCATTAATTGCAACTTTTTGTGACATCATCTAACTAAGTACCTCTTGTGTTCTTAGCATTGAGAATAGCTAATTTCTAGCTGAAATCTAGATCTGCCAATAAAATTTAAGAAGGAAGACTGATAGCTGAAATGTATTATTTAAAAATAAATGTAAATACATAATACTGAAACAGTCACTATTTTGAAATAATTATTTATTATTCCATAAACTGATTTTAGAACTTTCTCAGGCTCATCTTGAGATGGTTTTTGGGAAGTTATGTATCTGTTTCAAGCATAATGCTGGGTGCTGGCTTGTGACATTTTGGGCAGTTTTTTTGTTAGTATCCTTCTGTGTGCTTTCATTATGAAGACTGCTTGGCGCCACATCACACACCTTTATACAAAATGTATGCATATTCACTTTGTATCACAAGTGATCGAAAGACAAGGAAACTTTGTGGAAAAGTGTATGCATATGCACCCAGCACTATGCTTACAGATGTGTAACTTCTAGAAAACCATCTGAAGATGAGCCTGAAAAGTTTCTAGAGCGTTTCATGAAATAATAAATAAATATTTCAAAAATGTGTTCTGGCTACAGTTTTATGCAATTATATTGAATAAACAGCCAGAGGCATTACATTAAAACATCCATAATGGATAAGCTTAATCGAATATCAAATATCGCTTTACTAATTCGCCGAAATTATATAAATTATGTTTCTGTTGTTCATAAACAAATTTTGCATTTGTCAGTAATAACAGTAAACTCTTGAGTTTCATCATGATGAAGACTGTTCTGTTGAGCATGAAATAACCGATTGTGCTTATAAACTTTACCTGCCTCAAAGTAATTACTTCGACTACATAAAATCGCAGAAGTTACGTGGTCAACTAATTCGTATTTCTTATAAAGTCCAGTTTATATTCTGGAGAAATATAAAACACATAATGGACTAAAACTGAGAGGTGTATGGGTCTAACTATGTGTACAACAAACGACCTAAGAAACAAAGAGAAGTCGTCAGCTTAGATTTTCTCTCTTACACATTGATTTTTGCTTCCTTCCATACCAATTCTGCCAACACCAACATTTACTACATGATTTGTGCACTGTACCACAACTACCCAACTGTAGTCTTAGTAGAGTGCAACTCCAGTATTTTCTTTTAAATTTCCCTGCCTTGTAGACTATCAACGAGGTCACTTATAAAGTTAGTTTTAATGAGGCAAGCAATAAAAATGGTGGAAGGATTTTGCAGCATCTAATTATGCTATGATAACCACCTTGGCAAGAAAAATATGGTTTCAGTTCTAAGTCGTGTTCCCAAGAAATCTTGGTGACGTCTGTCGTGTGAAGCCCTCGCACCCTTACAGACAGCTGCCTAGCTACTCGCTACTTCTACTAAGGATTCTTTTTCTTTCCACAACAGGTGCACTCTGAGCGCCGCCACTGTGAGGGCTTTTTCCTTCGTGTATCAGAAACACACCTCGAATGGCGCAGCACATTTCGACTGGGTGGCGACGCGACAGAACACTGCGGCAATCGTGCCGCTGGTGCTGCTGATCCAGCCGCTGACAGGCAATCAGCCGTGTGTCAGCACCAGGCGGATGTGGCCCCAGCTGCTGGGGCGCAGGGGAGGGAGGGGGCGCCCACCCCAAAACACAGCGCCTGTTATTGGGTGCACGCCGACGCCAACTACTGTCATATGCACGCAGCCGAGCCGATCGACCGAGAAACAAGTCTGCTTGTGTGGAAAGCATCGCTCTCGGTAAACACCAGTTCCGATTGACAATGCCGCTTTTATACACTCGCTACAAAAAAGTTCTTTACTTCATTTTTTGGATGAACTTGGGAATTTGTTGCGAATTTTCATTCTACATGCAATAAGGGAACTGATGTACAGGTTGGTTCTAATTATACTTCTGCTATTGAGCCAGTGTAGACGGACAGCTATTTACCATATGGATAACTACTTTAGAGGTACATTGTTTAGATTGTGTACTGCAGGATTTGTGTTTGTAGAAGTGTTAGCGTCATCAATTGCCATTATATGACGCACAGGTACAGTGACGTAAGGTTAAAACACAAGCATCGGCGTGCACTGCAGTTGCAGACAGTCAACATGGTCAACAGTAGAGCAATCTCTAGTGCGGTTTCAGGCTGTTGTGGGGCCACTTGGTTGCACAAATGAGCAACATTTGTAAACTGGGAGGTAAACACGGTATGCGGGCAACAAATGTTACTACCTCATGTCGAAAGAAAAAAAAAAGGTTCAAATGGCTCTGAGCACTATGGGACTTAACATCCAAGGTCATCAGTCCCCCCCCCCCCCTCGTCCGCATCTCGTGGTCATGCGGTAGCGTCCTCGTCCACAGCGCACGGGGTCCCGGATTCGATTCCCGCCGGGGTCAGGGATTTTCTCTGCCTCGAGATGACTGGGTGTTGTGTGTATTTCATTATCATTGACTCGCAAGTCGCCGAAGTGACGTCAGCTAAAAAGGACTTGCAATTTCGGCGGCCGAACACCCCGCATGGGGTCTCCCGGCCAACAATGCCGTACGATCATTTTATTTCAGTCCCCCCTCATGTCGAAACTAACCGCAATTCCTTATAAATATTTCCACGCAGTTTCATTGTCCTGTGATCACTCATTTTTTATGGAGACCATGTTACGTCTACATGGATACTCTGCAAATCACATTTAAGTGCCTGGCAGAGACTTCATCGTTCCACCTTCACAAAAACTCTATTATTCCAATCTCGTATAGCGAGAAAAAAAGCGAATACCTATATATCTCCGTGCGAGGTCTGATTTCCCTTATTTTATTATGATGGTCGTTTCCCGCTACGTAGGTCGGTGTCAACAAAATGTTTTCACATTCGAAGGAGACAGTTGGTGATTGAAATTTCGAGAGAAGATTCCACCGCAACGAAAAACGACTTTCTTTTAATGATGCCCATCCAAAATCCTGTACCATTTCAGTAACACTCTCTCCCCTATTTAGCGATAGTACGAAGGTGATGCTGTTCTTTGAAATTTGTGTGTGTGTGCGTTATCCTATCTGGTAAGGATCCCACACCGTGCAGCAGTATTCTAAAAGAGGACGGACAAGCGTAGTGTAGGCAGTCTTTTTATTAGATCTGTTACATTTTGTGTCCTGCCAATAAAAACAATCTTTGGTTAGCTTTCCCCACTACATTTTCTAAGTGTTCCTTTCAATTTAAGTAGTACGGAATTGTGATCCCTAGTTATTTAGTTGAATTTACGGCCTTTAGATTCGACTGATTATAGTGTGATCGGAGTTTAACGGACTCCTTTTAGCACTCATGTGGATGACCTCACACTTTCCGTTATTTAGGGTCAATTGCCAATGTATGCATCATACGGATATCTCTCCTAAATCCTTTTGCAATTTTTTTTTGATCTTCTGATGAATTTATTAGTCGATAAACGACAGTGCCGTCTGGAAACAACCTAAGAGTGCTGCTCAGATTGTCTCCCAAATCGTTTATATAGATAAGGAACAGCAAAGGGCCTGTAACACTACATTGGGAATCGCCAGTAGTTACTTCTAAGATGGTCGTAGGTTGTGTTCCAAAAATGAATAGCATAGAGACAGAAGTGATGACACTTTCTTCAGGACCTGACTATCATTTTGCAGGACAATGCGCAATCACGTACAGTGCAAGCTGTTACTGATCTGTTTGACTGATGGGGCTGCTGAGAGCTATATCACCTACAGCACTCCCCTGACGTAAGCCCTCGTAAGTTCAACTCGATTTCTAAACTGAAGAAAAAACTTCACTGCATTCGCTACGGAACTGGTACAAATTCGTCGGGCAGTAGACCGCGCCGCTCGAACTGTCAACACAACTGGCACTGCCAACAGTATCCTACGACTTCCACATCGCTGGCAACGGGTTATACACCGTGATGGCTACTGCTTTGAAGGCCAGTAAAAGTTTGAAACACGTATCTATTTTGTACGAGCTATAAATGAATAGTTGTCACTATAAAACTTCCAACCCTTGTATGTTCCAAAATCCTGCTGCATATCGACACTGGGAGTCTTTCCTGCCAGTATCCAGGGGGCTGAGAGCGGAGAAAATGATTCCCAGATAGAAAATTTTTATGATTTCTATTTTAGATATGACCATCATAATCAAGCGAAACCTTCCAATAGCCTTTGTCCGAAACGTGTCGCAACCATAGTGAAAAATTGTATATGTGTGCGTGTATGCGTGTGCGAGTTATGCAGGATGAATATTAAGTAAGGTACAAACTTCAGAACGTAGCTCACAGCAGGAAATGGATAAAAAATGGCCATATCACATATGTCCGAAAATGGATTGTGAATGTGTGATAAACCATTTAGCACTCGTTCATTGCGTTGGACTATTTTTCATTAAATTAGTGCATAAATGCCAATTAGATGACTATGGTAAAGAACAGTGTATTCTGTGTTTTTGGTTGTGTGGTTGCAGTTAACTCCGATAGAATCGGTTACCATAGAGCAGTGTTTTGGCTCCTCTGTTGTTTAATATTTATACCAAGCATCAATCCTTGCGCACTAGCACACGAAGTTTCATTTATCATGATCTCGCCCTCCCACTGTCAGACCTTTGAACAGACAAAATAACTCCTTGCGTTGCTTTAAAGGAATTACATAAATATTGCTGCAACAACCAGTTAAAATCAAATCACTCTGAAACACAAGCGCCGCAAGTAACAAACTGGCCTTCAGGAACTTTCGAATGACTTAGATAGGAGTGCAGCTGTAATACCGATTCTAGCCCAGATATTTTGGGGTCACTCTTGGCCATACATTGACTTTCAAGCAGCAACGTCTGAATTTAAAACAAAACGTATGTGTGAAAAACAGCACACTGCACAAAATTACGGGAACGTTCTACTATGCAGCGGCATAAATAGAATTAGAGCTCTATCTGTGTGTTATGCTGTCTGTAAATATACTGGTTCTGTCTGGTACAATTCTCCCCGCGCTAAAGAATTGGATATCACTCCTAATGAGTCTTGTAGACTAATTACAGGATCAGAAGTGAGTTTTGCCCTCTGCATAAGAGTGTGTGCGGATAAGAAACTTCCTGTCATTTTAAAACTGTGTGCCGGACTGAGATTCGAACTCAGGGCTTCTGCCTTTAGCAGGCAAGGGCTTCTGTGATATCTGGAAGGTAGGACACGGGCTACTAGAGCAAGTGAAGCCGTGAGGACGGGTCGTGAGCCATGTTTGGGTGGTTTAGTTGGTAGAGCAGTTGATCGCGAAAGGCAAAGGTCCCGGGTTGAAGCCTTGTTCCGGAACACAGTTTTAATCTGCTAAGAAGTTTACTTATGGGATGTCTGAAACCTACACAGAAGGATAAACTCGACCATTTAGCACGAATTGCCCCTCCAGACATCAGGCGGGAGATACATACATGAAGAAACAGACGTAAGGTATCTACCTGCGATAAATACCCATTACAAAATCTCTTTCTCCTCCACGAGTGACGAGCATAAAAAGTTTCTTGAGGACAACAGATAACAATGTCCAACACACGTCTTCCTGACTATCTATGTGGAAGATGAGGTCTGAACATCACTGAATGACACTATCGGAAAATTTGGCTGCTCTTTTCGCAGAAGAATGCACCATGTGAAAAACTCTGAACAGGCACAGAAATGGACTCGCAAGGTTCAAGGACAATTTGCAGAAATGACTGTGGATTTCAACTAAGTACGGATCAGTCATAACAACGTAGCATATGTCCTGCGGGATGTATCACCTATGACATGATGTCTGAAAGCTCTCAAGCCGTTGTGATTAAGTAATACTGGGCTGAAGTAGCTTAGACGTCGCTTTGAAAGACGTGTAAATTGATGGTTCCGTCGACACTTTCACGTTATCCACATCCAAAACGCAAATTATATATCAAGTTAAGTAAATCGACCTAATTTGATTTTAAAATAACGTATTCCTTCATTTTTATTAAAGATTACTTCCTTTATTTTTATTAAAGATTATCTACGTATTCGCTTCATTTAATTATTTTGCAGACAGTGACTGCCAATTCGTCATGCATGTGTAGCAGTTCTATTGCTTTGAGAATTCCGTTTGGCTGGGGTGGCGAATTTACGGATAGACAGCAGAGCGAAGCAAACGGAATGGTACTATTAACTTAAATTGTAAAAAAGGCGACTTCAGGTGAGGCAGCGTAATGCTGTTATTTGAAATTAACTGCCCTCTTTTCATGTGACAAAAGATTTTTCTTGGTTTCATGAATTTCGTGAAACTCTTGTTGGCACCTGTGTGTCTCAACACGGGTAGGCTCGTTCGGCCTATGAAGGACCACACAGGACACAAACTTAGGAACAGTACTAGTTGATAGAGGTATATAGTGTATATATTTGTGGTACACATCCTTATTCCTCGCGCTTACGTCATTAGCTTGGAACCGGCCTTAGCTGTGTCTTCCCTACATCACTGCCAAAATGCATAACAGAAGCCGAACAAACCGAACTTGTATATATTTGGCCAGACAGGAGGGTAAAGAGTTAGGCATACCCGGCTAAAGACAGACAAGTAGCAACATTGCATACATGTCGACACAGCTATAGGGCCGGCGGCTATAGGTGAAACAACCGGTTTTCGGTTACACCGGTTCTTTTCGTCTCCAATTTAACGTGACTAAGACTGCTCAAAAAAACCGGTTTCTCTAATAACCGATTTTCCGTTTTTCATCACTGTTGGTTCCTATAATAAACGTAGACTTCGAACAAAAATTGAGAACTTCTAATGAAGGTGAAGGGAAGCAGATCACGGTCGATATGGGTTTGAGGCTGTGTCAGAAGTCTGTCTCATTGTCTCCAGGAAAGAGAGCGAAATTGAAAGAGACAGGTATGGCGACACCAACAGCAGAAGTTCAGAAGGTGATAACTTCCCTTCACCGTCACTTTAGTATGGTATCAATTTTTCACGCCGAGACAACCACAAAGTAAGGGTTTGGTTATCATCCCAGTTTAATAGCACGACAATAAAATTACAGAAATATCAGTAAAAGTGTCCTTTTTCCCTGGGAACGTTGTTGGTTTTGCACTAAGACAATTCTAGTAGCTGCTGTGTAATATTTCTTTGCTTTCTGCACAACAAGTTTGGTTGTTTCGGCTTCTATGTCATTTTCAAGTGCACCTGTGGGTGTTGAGAATGAAAGTTTTTTACATTTCACTTATGCTAAAGAACGGATTTGTATATATTACGTTTCTACTTACGTCTAGGTGGAGTTGGAGATGATACGGCATCCAGGGCAAACAGTAGGCTTCCTCTTGTGAAATATTGTTATTATAATCACGTAAGAGTTATATGACATATTTTTGTGATATTAATGGTTTGACAGCTGTTTGAAAGCTGGAATCCTTAGATGTTGTATGCTGACAGATTTTGTCTTTAAGAGTCAGGGATGGTGTGCTCGTTACATAGATATTATATGCTAAATTATAACACACACAAAAATTTAACCATGTAATATTCCTTAAAGTTCTCACCTATTTGTTGCATGTATTCAAATCTGTCTTCCTCTACAGTTTTTACCCTTTATAGCTCCCCCGAGTACCATGAAAGTTATTCCCAGATGTCTTAACAGATGTCCTATCATCTTGTCCCTTGTTCATGACAGTGTTTACCAAATAATGTTTTCCTCGCCGAGTCTGTAGAGAACCTCCTTTTCCTTATCTTGTCAGTCCACATAATTTTCAAGTTCTTCTGTAGCACTATATTTCAGTCGCTTCAATTCTCTTCTGTTCTGGTTTTCCCGTAGTTCATATCTCACTGCCATGCAAAGCTGTGCTCCAGAAATTCATACTCAGAAATTTCTTCCTCAAATAAGAACTATGTTTGATACTAGAATACTTCTCTTCGGCAAAAATGCCTCTTTCACTGGTGCTAGTCCACTTTTCATGTCCTCCTTTTTCCGTTCATTGCCGGCCGCGGTGGTCTAGCGGTTCTAGGCGCTCAGTCCCAGTCCGGAACCGCGCGACTGCTACGGACGCAGGTTCGAATCCAGCCTCGGGCATGGATGTGTGTGATGTCCTTAAATTAGTTAGGTTTAAGTAGTTCTAAGTTCTAGGGGACTGATGACCACAGATGTTAAGTCCCATAGTGCTCAGAGCCATTTGAACCATTTTTTTCCGTTCATCATGTGTTGCTTTGCTGTTGTCTAGGTAACAGAATTCCTTAACTTCGTGATCAACGATTATGATATTTAAGTTTCTTACTGTTCTCATTTCTGCTACTTCTCATTACTTACGTCTTCAACTTTCTCTCAGTCAGTATTCTGTTCTCATTAAACTTTCATTCCATTCAACAGATAATGTAATTATTGTTCACTTTTCACTGAGGATAGCAATGTTATCAGCGAATATTAATACTCACATTCGTTTACTGTGAATTTTATTTCCACTTTTGAACCATTATTTCCTTGCTCTTCGTTCTTGTTTTTCGACTCTTAATTGACCCCTCTCGGTTCCCTTATTTTTCCTGTCTTTCCCCTAAAGCTTACACTTCGAACATCTTGCAACATTTTACATTGTCAGTATATGTCTCCCGGTCGAAAAATACTACGAACGTGATTTTATTTATCTTCAGTCTTACTTGCGTTATCAACCGCAACGTCAGAACTGTCGCTCTGGTGCCTTTACCCTTCTTAAAGCCAAAATAATCGTCATCTAACAATTCCTCAGTTTTCTTTTCCATCCTATTGTATATTATTCTTGTTAGCAAATTAGATGCATGAGCTGTTGAGCTGATTGTGCGACAGTTCTCGTGGGTGTTGGCTCTCGCAATTTTGATAATTGTGTAGATGACTTTTTTTGTAAGTCTGATGGTATATCCCAGGTCTCATATATTCTACACACCAAAATGTATCATTGTTTTGTTACTCGATGATTTCAGAGCTTCCGATGGAGTGATGTCCTTCTCTTCTGCTTTATTTGATTTTAAGTCTTTCTAAGCTTTTCGGTGCTCTGATTCTAATATTACAAGTCCAATTTCTGCCCTATCGACTCCTGCTTCTTCTTTTATCATATCATCAGTGCCTCCGCCATAAAGGTCCTTAAATGAACTCTTTCCACCTATCAGCTTTCTCCTCTGCATTTAATAGTGGAAGTCCGATTGTGCTCTTAACATTATCGCCCTTGATTTTAATTTCACCGAAAGTTGTTTTGACTTTTCCGTATGCTGAGCCACTCCTTCAGACAATCAATTCTTCCTCGACTTCTTCACGTTTTTCCTCCAGCCATTTCGTCTTAGCTTCCCTGGACTTCCAATTTATTTCATTCCTAAATAATTTGTATTTCTGTATTCCTGAGTTTCTCGAAACGTTGTTGTACTTCCTTTTTTCTTCGATAAACTGAAGCACCTCTTCAGTTACCCATAGTGTTTTCTCAGCTGCATCTATGTAGCTACGTTTTTCGCTCTAACTTCTGTGATTGCCTTTTTTTTGGTTTTGAAATGTACATTCTTCTTCAACTGAGCTGCATTCAGAGCGCTTTTTATCGGATTTATAGCTTCAGAGAACTTCAAGCATATTTCTTAATTACTTCGCTCTTCTGTATCCCACTTCTTTGTGCATTGATTCCTCCTGACTGGTCTCTTAAACTTCAGCCTGCTCTTCATCATTACTAAATTGCGCTCTATTTCTGCTGCTAGGTGCGCCTTGCAATCAAATATGTGATTTCGTAATCTCTCTATCTGACTGTGAAGTAAATTAACTGAAATCTTCCCCTATGTGCCGACCTTTAACCAGTATACTCCTTCCTCTTGTGATTCTTGAGCAAAGTATTGGCTGTTGTCATCTGAAATTTACTGCAGAACTCAGTCTCTCTCCTCTTTCATTTCTACTAAGAAGCCCATTTTTCCCTGTAAACCTCTCTTCTACTCCCTCACCTACAATCGCATTCCTATCCCCATGACTATTAGATTTTCTTCTCCGTTTATGCACTGAAGTACTGGTTCTGTATCCTCACATACTTTCCCTATTTTTTCATCTTTTGTTTATGACGTTGGCATATATACCTGAAGTATTGCTGTCTGTTTTGGTTTGCTGTCGATCCTGATGATAACAACACTATCACTGAATTGCTCACAATAATTCACTCTCTGTCCTACCTTCCTATTCATAACCAATCTTACTCCCTTTATACCAATTTCTGCTTCTATTGCTATTACCCTATACTGATCTGACCAGAAATCCTTGTCTTACTTCCATTTCACCTCACTGACCCCTACTACACCTAGACTGAGCATATACATTTGCCTCTTCAAATTTTCTAGTTTCCGTACCACGTTCAAGCTTCTGCATTCCATGCCCCGTATCGTAGAACATTATCCTTTCGTTGGTTATTCGATCTTATTCTCATCGTCACCCCTCCCTTGGCAGTCCCCTCCAGGGCCGGTCGTTGTGACCGAGCGCTTCTAGGCGCTTCAGTCTGGAACCGTGTTGCTGCTACGGTCGCAGGTTCGAATCCTTCCTCGGGCATGGATGTGTGTGATGTCCTTAGGTTAGGGCCGGCCGGTGTGGCCGTGCGGTTAAAGGCGCTTCAGTCTGGAACCGCGTGACCGCTACGGTCGCAGGTTCGAATCCTGCCTCGGGCATGGATGTGTGTGATGTCGTTAGGTTTAATTAGTTCTAAGTTCTAGGGGACTTATGACCACAGATGTTGAGTCATATAGTGCTCAGAGCCATTTGAACCATTTTGAACTAATCAAAGACGCTTACCCTTTGTTTATTTATCTATATAATTTCATTTTGTTCATCATTGTTCGTGACATTTGATCTGGGCGGACTTCACATGACACCTGTTCAAATTCATCGTTTATTTCTGTACTCACTTCCATTAATTACACAGAGCAGACACCCTCCGGCTGAACACACTGAGCAGCCGTGCGGGCTTCCCCTAGCCCACGGGTGAATGTGACGATATAGTTTCAGAGAAAAAGGCATTCTACAGTACCTTTTCACCAATTAATAAAATTAAAAAGGTCAGTGATTTATTCAGACGCAAAATGCATTCGCACACATTATAATCTCTTCTTGACTAAAAAAATTTATTTTTATGGAACTATGCTAAACACAGTTGTGCCGTTTGTTGCAAACGGTAGCCAAACACATGAAGTTTTTTGTAGATACCTTCCACATTTACTCTGACAACTTCTGATATATCTGTCTCTCTCTCTCTCTCTCTCTCTCTATCTCTCTCTCTCTCTCTCTTGTTACAGGTTGTGTAAATTACGAATGCTGCTGTCACAGTGGCGTCAGTGCAGGAGAAAGCACAATGTGTTCTGTGGTTTCATGAGACACGGTCACCTGTTACAGTTCAGCGACCGTTCCGAAGTGCCTCTGGTCGAGATCCATCAAATATGGAGTGCAGCAAAGGGTGGAATGAAAAGTTTAAGAGACTTGCAATGTTGGTGACAAGGCGAGAGTCAGTAGATTGGGAGTGTTGGTTCAGTGTGCACAGCGTTTCAACGCTGTTTGCGAAAACCTACGCGTCGTTGTTTCCAGAGAAACAGGCATACCTCAAGGCATCGTGGAGAAGATTTTTAACCAAACTGCTGAATTTCCGTACGTACATCCTAAAAACTCTATTACGTTTGCAGGAGGGTGATAGGCCTAGATGTACTAAGTTTGCTAGGAACAAGCTGGAGAAATCGGTGCAGACTATGATTACGTTAATAAAGTTTGTTTCTGCAATGAAGCGACTTTTCATATATCCAGAAGAGTTAATCGCCATCGTGACGAGATCTGGGGGTCGAAGAATCCACGTATCAGGGTGCTGCAGATATGTGAATGTGTGGCGTGGACTGATGCACATCACAAGTACTGGAACTTCCTTTTTCACTGAGCCTACCATTACCGCAACAATTTACCTGGACATGTTGGAATTTTACGTCGTACATCAGCGACAGAAATTTCAGTGGGAATATAGTTTCACTGACTGTTTTTTGTTTGCCAGGTCTTGGATGAAGCATTTCCAGACAGCTGGATCGGTAGAAATGGTCTAGCATGTTGGTCAGAACGTTCCCCCACAAATAACCTGTCTTGACTTTTTTTGTCGGGTTACTTTAATGATAAAGTGTTAAGATCACCAGTTTCAGGAATATGAGATACTGTGACGGAAGAGCTGTAGGCAAAGACATGGATAGAAATAAGATGTCGCCTATGCGTTCCACAGGCAATAAAGGGACCGTACCACTTGCAACAAACCGCGTAGCTGTACGTAAGACAGTTGCTCACAAATATTTTTTGTAGTCAGGGAAGACTTTACGTTCATGCTGTCATAATGACGGCGAGCGAAGGTACTGATCCGACAAAAGAGTTTACCCCCCCCCCCAGGGGGTCCACAACTCTTTTGTGGACACATGCGTAGCGAGCACGGGACCCCGAGCTAATGTGGCCCTCCTTCCTTTCCGGGCTGCATACCTTCCCTTCCCTTTCCGCATCCCTCCCCGTCCCCCATCTTCGCCCCCCCCCCCCTCACCTCTGGCTCTTTCCTTCCCTTTCTCCCCCTCTGGGAGTCTGGTTTGTGCCAACGTCCGGACACGGACGCTCGAAACTGTTCCAAATTCCTTGCTTTCTGCACTTACAAGTCCTTGTCCTTCCTCTGTCCTTCTCTTTTCCTTCCCTCTTCTCCTTCCCCTTTTCTCCGCTGCGGCGTTTGAGACCCCCTCTTCTTTCCTTTCCCTTTCTCTTTTTTCCTCCCTGTGCGTGTCTGAAGGCCGACCACGCACTTCCATGCGTAGCCGGTGACGGGGTAACGCGTAATTCCCCGCCCCGGGTAGACAGGTAGGACACGTACGTACCCCCTGGTAACGGCCAGGCCCAGGGAGGGGTGATTACCCGAGCTGATACCTTCCGAAAGTGACGATTGGTCCCTCTGTCCATTTGTCGGGAGGTGTGACCTGAGGTGTGAACAATCACCTAAGGCAGGTGTGCCCTCGGTGAGGGCCCCCACAAGGGAGGAGCGCGCCATCGGAGACGCCGGTAATCGTGGGGGATTCTTCCGCAATGGTTTCCTCACCTTCCACTATGTCTGCTTACAAACGTAAGTTCACTGAGTCTCAGCCACAGACGGTTCTTCCATCGTTGCCACAGTTCCTTGTTGTTTCTCGGTCTGACGAAGGTCACGACTTTTCCACGGTCAACCCTTTCCTTATTCAGAAAGGTGTCGACGCAATTGCGGGTCCTGTAAAGTCTTGTTCCAGATTACGGAATGGCACCCTGTTGTTAGAAACACACAGTGCCCTCCAGGCTCAAAAATTGCTGCGTACTTCTCTGCTCCACACCTTCCCTGTCCAGGTGGAACCGCACCGTACCTTAAATTCCTCGCGTGGAGTCGTTTATACACGCTTCCTCGATGGATTGTCTGACGAAGAAATTCAGCACTACCTGTATGACCAGGGCGTCACGGCTGTTCATTGGGTTATGAAAAGGGTTGACTCGAACATCATTCCAACCCGCACTGTCTTCTTGACATTTGACAAAGTTCAACTCCCATCAAAAATCAAAGCAGGCTATGAGATAATTTCCGTTCGCCCTTATGTCCCAAACCCTACGCGTTGCTATCGATGTCAGCGGTTCAATCACACCAGCCAGTCCTGTTCCAATCCGGCCAAATGTGTTACGTGTGGCAAGGATGCCCATGAGGGTGCTTGTCCACCTCCATCCCCTCGCTGCATCAACTGTATGGGTGACCACGCTGCTTCCTCTCGAGATTGCCCCGTTTATAAGGACGAAAAGCTCATCCAGGAAATAAGAGTGAAGGAAAAGGTGTCGACCTTTGCTGCTCGAAAATTATTCGCCAGTCGACAGCCCACCGTGCCTCAGAAAGGAAAATACAGCACTGTCCTTGCTTCTCCTCGGCCAACAAAGGAGGCGGCCACGCAGACCTGCGACCTCACCTTTAGTACCACAGTCGTCAGATCGGCTAGCGCCAAGATCGCCCGTTCAACCTCACCACTTTCGCCTGCTTACTCAATGGCTCACCCTTCGTCGGGTTCTGCTAAATCTCGAGCCCAAAAGTCAGACGCCAAGTCTTCGAAAAAAGAGCATTCTCGTGAAGAGTTTTTACGTACCGCAACTTCACAACCATCGGTTCCTCCTTCATCTAAACATCATACTTCCAAGAAGGCTACTAAGAAACACAGTTCCTCTCCTTCTCCGCCACGGCGTGTCCCATCTACAGCACCACCTGGCGGAAATCGCCCTCGGCCGTCTTCTGTGTCGCCGAGGCGCACTGCTGGTGGCCGGTCAACCGGCCGATCGCTGGTGGCACGAGCTGCTCCTGACCAACCTATGGATCAGGATCTTCTGCCTTCGACTGAATGCCATTCCATGCTGTCGGTCGCAAGCTCTGAGCAGTCGAGTTGACAGCACCCTTGGTCACGTTCCTCCATTTTCTGTTCACCCTATGTCCATTATCCACTGGAATATCCGCGGCATTCGAGCCAATCGGGATGAATTGTCGATCCTCTTACGATTCTACTCGCCGATCATCTTCTGTCTTCAGGAAACAAAGCTGCATCCCCATGACCGCTTTGTTCTCCCTCATTTTCAGTCCGTCCGATATGACCTCCCCTCTGTTGAAGGCACTCCAGCCCATGGAGGACTCATGATTCTGCTCCATGATACTCTCCATTATAACCCAATCCCCTTAAACAGTTCCTTCCAAGCTGTCGCCGTCCGTCTTTCCTTTTCTGGACACACGTTCTCTCTTTGTATGGTATACATTCCATCGTCCACACCAATGGCACGAGCTGATCTCCTTCATCTTCTTGATCAGCTTCCACCCCCCTATTTGCTGGTTGGGGACTTCAATGCCCACCACCCGCTTTGGGGATCTCCGCATCCTTGTCCACGTGGCTCCCTATTGCTAGACGTCTTCCACCAAGCGGATCTAGTCTGCCTCAACACTGGGGTCCCCACATTTTTGTCTGCCTCTACGACAAATTTATCTCATTTGGACCTTGCGGTCGGTACTGTTCCGCTAGCTCGGCGCTTCGAATGGTTCGCCCTTGATGATACACACTCGAGTGACCACTTTCCATGTGTTCTTAGACTGCAGCCTCAACTGCCATATATGCGCTCGCGACGCTGGAAGTTTGCCCAAGCCGATTGGACACTTTTTTCGTCTCCAGCGACATTCGATGACCGTCGCTTTCCCAGCGTCGACGATGAGGTCACACATGTTACCGAGGTTATTCTCACAGCTGCGGAACGTTCAATACCACGCACCTCGGAATTGCCCCGGCGCCCCCCAGTTCCTTGGTGGAACGAGGCATGCCGTGACGCAATACGTGAGCGGCGACGTGCTCTTCGCATTTTCCGTCACCATCCAACTTTGGCCAACTGTATCCGATATAAGCAGCTCCGTGCGCGATGCCGTCGCGTCATCCGCGATAGCAAGAAGGCAAGCTGGAAATTCTTTATTAGCTCATTTAACACCTTCACTCCCTCCTCGGAAGTTTGGAGTCGGCTTCGACGGTTCTCAGGCGCGCCTAGTTTCTCCCCGGTCTCTGGGCTCACTGTCGCGCATGATACCTTAGTGGACCCCGTCGCAATTTCTAACTCATTGGGTCAGCACTTTGCTGAGATTTCGAGCTCTTCCAATTACCCGCCAGCGTTTCTCCCGAAGAAACGTGCAGCGGAAGTGCGACATCTTGCTTTCTCCTCTCAAAATCACGAAAGCTACAATACTGTTTTCTCCATGCGGGAACTCCAACATGCCCTCTCTTTTTCTCGCTCCTCCGCCCCAGGACCGGATGGTATCCATGTCCAAATGTTGCTGCATTTATCAACCCATAGTCTGCGTTACCTCCTTCACCTTTATAATCGAATTTGGACCGACAGTACCTTTCCCAGGCGATGGCGGGAAGCTATTGTCGTTCCCGTTCCGAAACCTGGAAAGGACAAACATCTCCCCTCTAGTTATCGCCCCATTTCTCTCACGAGTAGTGTCTGTAAGGTTTTGGAGCGTATGGTGAATTACCGTTTAGCTTGGTGGCTGGAATCCCGCAGTGTTTTAACACCAGCCCAATGCGGATTCCGAAAGCATCGTTCTGCAGTTGACCATCTTGTTGCTCTCTCCACTTATATCATGAACAATTTTCTCCGGAAACGCCAAACGGTAGCAATATTTTTCATCTGGAGAGAGCATACGATACCTGTTGGAGGACAGGCATCCTCCGCACACTGTTCTCTTGGGGCTTTCGGGGCCGGCTGCCCCTTTTTCTTCGCGAATTTATGGCAGAGCGCACATTTAGGGTGCGGGTGAACACTACTCTCTCCCGTACTTTCTCCCCATAAAACGGGGTACCCCAGGGCTCCGTGCTGAGTGTTGTACTGTTTGCCATCGCCATTAATCCAATTATGGATTGTCTCCTTCCTGATGTCTCGGACTCCCTCTTTGTGGACGATTTTGCGATCTACTACAGCTCTCAACGGACCAGCCTTCTTGAAAGACGTCTTCAAGGATGTCTCGATCGCCTCCACTCGTGGAGCATCGAAACCGGCTTCCGTTTCTCACCCAGTAAGACCGTTTGTGTTAATTTTTGGCGACGTAAGGAGTTTCTTCCGCCCTCCTTACATCTAGGTCCTGTCAACCTTCCGTTTTCCGACGTCGCTAAATTCTTGGGTCTTATGTTTGACAGAAAACTGTGCTGGTCCTCCCACGTTTCCTATCTTTCGGCTCGCTGTCTGCGTTCCCTTAACACCCTCCGTGTCCTGAATGGTACCTCCTGGGGAGCGGACCGAGTGGTCCTTCTCCGCCTCTATCGCGCCTTAGTGCGCTCGAAATTGGATTATCGAAGCATAGTCTACTCCTCTGCTGGGCCGTCTATTCTTCGGCGTCTCGACTCTATCCACCACCGTGGATTACGTTTAGTGTCTGGAGCTTTTTACACCAGCCCTGTGGAAAGCCTTTATGCTGAGACTGCTGAACCTCCGCTGTCCAATCGGCGGGCAGTCCTTCTGAGTCGTTATGCTAGCCATCTGTCTTCCATGCCTGCTAATCCAGCCCATGACCTTTTTTTCGACGCCTCCTTTGATGTAGGGTATGCAGGCCGCTCCTCCTCCCTACTACCCCCGGGAGTCCGCTTCCGTCAACCGCTCCATTCTCTTTCCTTCCGCTTTCCTAAAACCTTCTTGACAACTTGGGGTACAGCACCACCTTGGCTCCGTCCCCGGATCGACTTGCTCCGAGACCTATGTCAGTTTCCCAAGGATGGTACCCCTACACTTGTTTACCGTCGGGCATTTGCTGCTCTATGTGCACAAATGACGGACGCCACATTTATTTACACCGACGGCTCGAAAACATCGTTAGGTGTAGGGAGTGCCTATATTGTTGGCGACACCCCAAATCACTTTCGGCTTCCCGACCAGTGTTCTGTTTATACTGCGGAGCTTTACGCTGTTCTCCAGGCTGTCCACTACATCCGCCGCCATCAGCGGATACAGTACGTAATCTGCTCAGATTCTCTCAGCTCTCTCCTAAGTCTCCAAGCTCTTTACCCTGTGCACCCTCTGGTCCACCGGATTCAGGACTGTCTGCGCTTGCTCCACCTGGGGGGCGTTTCGGTGGCGTTCCTCTGGCTCCCGGGACACGCTGGTATCTGTGGGAATGAGGCGGCTGATATAGCGGCCAAGGCTGCAGTCTCTCTTCCTCGGCCAGCTATTCAGTCGCTTCCCATTACCGATCTACGGAGCGGTTTATGTCGCCAAGTTGCTCATTTATGGCATGCGCATTGGTCAACACTTCCCCATAATAAATTGCGGGAAGTGAAAGCCCTTCCTTGCGCTTGGACCTCTTCCTCCCGAACGCGTCGTCGGGAGGAGTTAATTTTAGCTAGACTCGGGATAGGGCACTGTCTTTTTAGCCATCGACATCTTTTAAGCGGTGATCCTCCCCCACTCTGTCCCCACTGCTCTCAGCTGTGGACGGTCAGACACATTTTAATTGAATGCCCCTATTTTAATCCGTTACGCTCCCGTCTACAGCTATCGCCTGATCTATCGTCGATTTTAGCAGATGACACGCGCTCAGCCGACCGCGTTCTCCAGTTTATTAGTGACAGTGAAATGACGTCAGTCATTTGAAGCTTTTTTGGGGACAACCAACCCCTTTCTATAGTGGATTTTTAAGCATTCCTTCTGCCTTTAGTTTCTCAAATTTTATGACTTTGTTCCCATTGCTGCTGGTTTTAAATTTCGTTTTTTTCCTGTTTCCTACGTCACGGGCTGGGCGCTAATGACCATAGACGTTTTGCGCCCTAAAACCACAAAAAAACAAAGTTTACCAGGAAACCACGATTCCTTAAGGAACCGAATTTCAACGTATGAATCAGCTTAATAGTCTGATTACCTTATAGAAGAGTTCATGCGTTAAATACAGGATATGACTTTGAGCACGCAGCCGCGCGGGATTAGCCGAGCGGCTTAAGGCGCTGCAGTCATGGACTGTGCGGCTGATCCCGGCGGAGGTTCGAGTCCTCCCTCGGGCATGGATGTGTGTGTTTGTCCTTAGGATGATTTAGGTTAAGTAGTGTGTAAGCTTAGGGACTGATTACCTTAGAAGTTAAGTCACTTAAGATTTCACACACATTTGAACATTTTTAAGCATACACGTGACAAAATATCTAGCAAAGATGTGCAATTATTCCTAAAGAAGCTTCAAAGTCGGAAAGTGTTCTCATTATGGAACATCGCTCTCATTGTAAAACACTGGATGAATACAGCCTGTATAATTTGCGCTCCATTTTAAGCAAAAGGTAATTTTTACGCATCTCAGTTTTAGTAGTGCCTTACCTCCTGAACTGTTCGCCCCGATAGCTGAGTGGTCAGTGTGGCGGATTGCCGTCCTACGGGCCCGGGTTGGATTCCCGGCTGGGTCGGGGATTTTCTCCGCTCAGGGACTGGGTGTTGTGCTGTCTTCATCATCATTTCATCCCCATCCGGCGCGCAAGTCGCCCAATGTGGCGTCGAATGTAATAAGACCTGCACCAAGGCGGCCGGACCTGCCCCGCCTATCGCGATTGCGGTTTATCGTATCGCGGCATTGCTGCTCGCGTTGGTCGAGATCCAGTGACTGCTAGCAGAATAAGGAACCGTTGGGGTCAGAGGGTAATGCGGAACGCCGTGCTGGATCCCAACCGCCTCGTATCACTAGCAGTCGAGATGACAGGCATCTTATCCGCACGGCTGTAACGGATCGTGCAGCCACGTCTCGATCCCTGAGTCAGCTGATGGGGACGTTTGCAAGACAACAACCATCTGCACGAACAGTTCGACGACGTTTGCGGCAGCATCGACTATCAGCTCGGAGACCACGGCTGAAGTTACCCTTGACGCTGCATCACAGACAGGAGCGCCTGCGATGGTGTACTCAGCGACGAACCTGGGTCCACGAATGGCAATACGTCATTTTTTTCGGATGAATTCAGGTTCTGTTTACAGCATCATGATTATCGCATCCGTGTTTGGCAACATCGCTGTGAACGCACATTGGAAACGTGTATTCGTCATCGCCGTACTGGCGTATCACCTGGCGTGATGGTATGGAGTGGCACTGGTTGCACGTCTCGGTCACCTCTTGTTCGCATTGACGACACTTTGAACAGAATCCCTGCGAAACTCTACATTTCAGCAAAATAATGCACGACCGCATCTTGCAGGTCCTGTACGGGCCTTTCTCGATACAGAAAATGTTCGATTGCTGCCCTGGCCAGCACATTCTCCAGCTCTCTCACCAATTCAAAACGTCTGGTCAATGGTGACCGAGCAACTGGCTCGTCACAATAGGCCAGTCACTACTCTTTATGAACTGTGGTATCGTGTTGAAGCTGCATGGGCAGCTGTACCTGTACACGCCATCCAAGCTCTGTTTGACTGAATGCCCGGGCGTATCAATGCCGTTATTACGGCCAGAGTTGGTTGTTCTGGGTACTGATTTCTCAGGATCTATGCACCCAAATTCCGTGAAAATGTAATCACATGTCAGTTCTAGTAAAATATATTTGTCCAGTGAATACCCGTTTATCATCTGTATTTCTTCTTGGTGTAGCAATTTTAATGGCCAGCAGTGTAGAAATACTGGGAATGGTTTCCACGTCGTCAGCAAACACACAGCATAGCGGCAATGCTACCAGTGAGTCAGCTGTGTTTACCCTTTAATAGGGAATGCTCACAGCCAGAAGGCTTAGTGTGGTGCAGACGGGTGAAACATGAAGGCAGTGGTCATGCCATGGAGATGCAATGGAGCTTCCTGCAGCCAACTAAGAGAATTTGAAAGAGGTCCAACTGTGGTCTTCTGAGTGGTGGGACCATCCTTAAGGAGAGTTGTCACAAAAGTTGGATGCGCTGCGTCAGTCGTGGACCGATGCAGGTATGAGTGGTCACGTGAACATTGTTACATCCGTAGGCGAGGTTCTGGACGTCCACGCAACACAAACGGCTGCCAGGATCCTCGTATTGTAAGGGGAACAGTGGCAGTTCGTACAGCTACCACAGCACTAATAATAGGGCTTCTGAGCCAAGATGTTTCAACACGAACTGTTTCGAACCTGTTATTAGCAGTGCGACTATGGGCACGCACACCTCTAGCCCGTTTCCTACTCATATAACAGCATCGACGTGCGAGGCTAGACTGGTGGCATCAGAGGAACACTTGGGAAACGGAATGGCTCACCGTGGTCTTCAGCGATTAAAATTGATTCTGCCTGCTTCCAAATGACAGTCGTTTATTCATACGACGTATACCTGGTGAGTGCTGTTTCGTATAGAGCATTCGTTCGAGAAACATTGGTGCCACCCCACGCCTTAAACTACAGCTCTCGTTCACTTTTGGTATTCTGGAGGGGAAGCAATGCACAGCTCAGTACGTGCAGAATGTTGTTAGATCCGTTCCCTTGCCTTTCTTGCAACACCAACGTGATTTGTTGTTGCAACAGGATAACACTCGCCCGCACGCTGCCCATGAAACTCTACGTGCCTTGCAGGACGTGCAGCAACTTCCCTGGCTAGGGAAATCTCCGGACTTGTCCCCTATCTGGCACGTATTGGATATGATGGGATGGAAGTGGCTCGTGTGATTCATCAGTCATCAACTCTAACTACGTGGAAAGGTCTAATAGTCGTAGCATAACCTAGCTAAGGACAGTATTCGCCGTCGGAACGATTAATTGGATGCCAGAGTCAGCTCCCTCACTGCTACCCGTGGAGGCTACACCACATACTAATGTCGGTGCATAAGCGTGTGTCGATAGCTGGTACCTGAGAACTGCTTGTGCTAAGGACCTGTAAATATAATAATTTCATGTACTCCGCAAGAATTGCTGCAACAATAAATCTTGTGTGAACTGGAAACCTCCAAATGACGTAATAATTTTCTCTCAGCCGCCTATTTCACCAATGTTTAACATATTTCACACAGGTTTCTACACATATTTCACCTGTGTCTCTAGTGAATGTCGCCATGCACTTTCGTTTTGACGCAGGTCACTGTTTATTTCGCCATATCTTCTGAACAACTGTGTCGTACATCGACACCATTTTGCAGGTACATTCAGTGATGTATGTGGACGCAGTCTACAAACAGTGGTGCAAATAAAGTCGATAGTGAAGATGAAATTAAAACGCCATGGCTGATGGTGAAGTTTGACTGCATGAAGAGCCAAAATCTAGTGAGCCATACACATTTTTCCTCATATTATTCGCCGCCCGCGGTGGCCGAGCGGTTCATGGCGCTTCAGTCCGGAACGGTGTGACTGCTACCGTCGCAGGTTAGAATCCTGCCTTGGGCATAGATGTGTTTGATGCCCTTAGGTTAGTTAGGTTTAAGTAGTCCTAAGTTCTAGGGCACTGATGACCTCAGACGTTAAGTCCCATAGTGCTCAGAGCCAATTGAACCATCATATTATTCTATGTGGGTGTGTATGGGGGGGGGGGGGGGGCGATGTCAACAAGAAAAAGATTTGAAACCGTGTGTAAACTTTGTTGGAAACGGCCAAGTGCTCTCATTCTCAGATAATGTATGAATGTAGTCGTGGTATTTGCTGCGCCGTCAGTTGCACTGCATCAGCTTATCACACAGTTTGTAATTGTAGTAATTGTCTTAAAATTTTAACCTAAGGTTATATCTCTTAATGAGTCGATCATGACGGCATTTTAATTTTTTTAAACTTGGTTAATAATTACATGAAATGCTGAAAAACAATTTGGTTGATAATTACGTGAAATATTGATAAACAAACTTTTGTTACCCCGGGGCTATTGGCCTATACGTGCGTATCGTGTAGCAGCGCTGCAGCTGTAAGAATATCACTGTGTCCACTATTACTCCCAGCCCTCGGTGCTCCTAGGACTTAACTGCAACGGCGCTGGCACTACGGTCTGGTCTTCAGTTCGCTTCCCCGAATAATAAGCGTGTGTTTGTTTACTTGCCTCTTTCAGCAGACGTCGACAGCAGGCAGAGGTATTAGCCAGGGGACGTGACACTTTACCACATCAGCCTTATCCCAGGGGTCCGTCACGGGTCCACTTCCCCGTAGCTGTCTCTGCCTCGCCTCTCAAACTAATTAAACATCCATTTACGGCTTAATTATTTCAGAGAAACAACTTTTAATTAGATTGAATTTGCCGTCGCACGCCATCGTCTGCGGCCGCGTTCTGCCCGCTGGAATAACGGGGAAAAAATCTGCTGTGGGGTCCTTTCAGGATAACGACATTAGCTCCTTCTCTCTGCAAAAATGAAGGGCTGAGTTATGAATTAGCTCTGGTAAACACTCGCCACGACCGAGACTGCGTAGTTGAGTGGCTGTCGTTTCCTACCGAGTCGTGGGATTTTTTCTCTGAAAGCAGTATAATCTCAATTCATCGTGGGCATTACTTTAGTTTAAATTAAGCGTCCATAGAGACTTCTGTAACCGTATTACAGCTTGTGCAACTACGTACTTTACTTGAAACAGTGTCGATATTTTTTTATGTCTCTGCAAATGTGCAGATCCTCTGACCTGTGGTGGAGTCTTCACTCTCGTACTTCCGAAGAAAATGGAAGAAACATTAAAGTCAGAATATTGTATTTCAATGATTTGTGAGCTAATCGAAAGTCATCGCGAGCTAGCGACAACAAACAGATACGGTGCGAAGTACAAAATAATAGCAAGGTATTTGTAGTAAACGGTTTATGGAGAGTAAGGATAAGTGAAACGAAATCCAATTAGTATAGATCGCAAAAGGCTACGTTTTTAGTCTAGTAACTGGTTCCACTTGACAACAGGTACATTTTAGCAGTTACGTTATGTTCCAATTATGACTTCAGAAATTAATAACGGTAAGTGACGTGTAGGGAAGGCTGTTGTACGTGGAGGTCAATGTACCAAGGACCACGTGATTTTTCCTGGCCGGTGAATCAAGCCAGTGACCTATTTTAGAATTGCATGAAATAATGTGAACCAGAAACGACCATGAAGAGTTTCCGCCATTTTTCACTGCTTGTGTGTTTTTGTGAGACAGGAGGTTGTGTTTTATGCAGTGTTTGTAAACATTACGAGTTCTACATCACTAAGCGTGGTGTAATGCACTTACTTTGTTAGTTTAATGTTCTGTGCATCATTTTTCACCGTAAATCGTAATGATATAGAACAAGTCACTTTACATTCCGTCGTATAATAATTTGTGAATATGGTTGCGTGTTGAAAATGATAATTTCATTAATTTTTCCTTAATTTCTTTTTAATATACAGGTCTGAGTCTCTAATTCTTACGCATCACCTTTAACACATTACAAAAATAGAAATTCCCATGCGGAATAGAAGGAGTTGTCAAGGAGAAACTTTTTCTGCTTGTTTTCAGATGTTACTCTGCTGTGTGTCAGATATTTTACATTCCTGGGTATGTGATCAAAAATTTTTTTTTGCCCATTATGCACCCCCCCCCCCCCCCCCCCTTTTGTGCTAAAGACAACCTTAATATGGAGTAATGGATGACGATTTCCATTCTGATAATGTAATTATGTACATTATTGTACCTACTGATCTAACGCGAATTATTTGCAACAAACTTCATGAAGGAGTAAATATACTGTAAAGCAGTAGAGAGAATGCCCAACTCCTTAAACAGATCTCTACCAGTTGACCGTGGGTGAGCACCACATATTACTTCTACAGTAAGTTTTCGAGCAACGAAGACATTCTTTGTTAAAAAGTGAGCTACCCTAGAACGATAGCCCATATGACATTATCGAACGAAAGTGTGCAAAGTATGTCGGCTTACAGATTTGTCTCTCCCCAAGGTTTGCAGTGAGTCTAAGTGCAAAAGTGGCTGAACCAGATTGTTCAAGCAATTCCAAAACGCACTTTTTCCTGTTTAAATTCTCATGAGTATAGAAACTTAATAATTTTGAAGTTTCCACCCTATTTATTATTTCGTCACCATGTATTACAGATATCATTGGAGTATGTATAGATGTGCAGGACTGAATATGTTGTGTCTTTTAAAATTGATCGTGAGACCATTCGCAGAAGGCCAATGAAGGACAGTTTCAAGCACACAATTTTAGGTGTTGCTGAGCAACAGCCATACAGTGAGTCTTAAATGAACACCATGTCACATGACTGTGCTGTTTTTTATATAATTACAACCCAGGTTTAGGCCTTTAATGCCGTTTTCAAATAATTGAGTTTATGTCATTTATATATATATATATATATATATATATATATATATATATATATACGGAAACCTGGGGGCGTAATTAAACGAACAACAATGCAGTCAAATAGCGGGGTGTTCATTTAAAACCTTTAAGTATCATCAGCAAATTTTGCTTGTCTTATATTAGACGGAAGACCGTTTACATACGCGAGGGATAATAGTGGACGTTGAGTCTAGGGGTGCCCTATATGTGGTTTCTTGCCAATCAGAATCAACTCCCCAGACTATATTGGTAGAATTACTAAGCACAACTTCCTGCATTTTTTTTTTTTTTTTTTTGTTTCCATATGACATTATCCACCGGTTGGCTATACCACTGACCCCATAAACCTTCAATTTCTCTAGGAGAATGCTGAGATGCTCACAGTCAAATGCCTTACGTAAGTCGCAGAAAATAACATACGGCGCTATCTTATTATACAATGTTTGTAAAATCTGATGAGTGAACATGTAAATGGCACTCAATAGAGCTGTTTTTAAGTTATTGTTGATTCTTCAGCTACAGAGTTTTATGAGAGCAAAAGTCTGTATACTTTAAAATTAGTTACGGAACATGTGGACATTTAAACATTGAAATGGAAAGTCTTTTTAACGTGGAACACGTGACATTTGCAAACGAACTGAGTTCCTTTAATGTCTTCACAATAGTGTCCTTGTCTCCAAAACGAAAATCTGTGTCAGTTGCCAATAGAATCTTTCATAATGTTTTAATAATTTGATGAATTTTCACTTACTGAGATTGGTATGTGGTTCATGGTGTGGGTTCCTGTAGTCATGTCCTAGTTCATGAACCACGGGCAACGCGTGAGTGGCCAAGTAAGTGGTCCCGACAGTCGGGATACCAGTTACTATGGAATAAGGCAGGGCATCTCGGACATATTCTGATTCATGGTCACCTTTGTACTCATACGGCAAAGACTACCAAATCCACCGGTTAGTCCCTCAACCGTTAGGGATAATACCCAATGGGACCCGGGGCAAGTAAGGCTAGCAACCTGCTTCCCTGGTACTTTAAATATGATGCTGGCAACAATCAGAGCAAAATGCCTCGGACCTTTGGAGGTGACGGAGTCCCACCTCTGAGTGACAAACCAGGGACTCCTAAGATACGACTTGGCAAACAAATGGTAATGAGATGGGGAGCTATTAATATCAATGGGGGCTACTCTGGGAAGAAAGTAGAGCTGGCAATGGCTGCAAGTAAGATGGGGTTGGACATTTTAGCTGTTAGTGACATTCGGGTAAGGGGTGAGAAAGAAGAGGAAGTGGGAGAATACAAGGTCTACCTATCAGGAGTCAAAGCAGCAGTAGCACAATGGGGTGTAGGGCTTTACATCAGGAAAGAAATGGAACCCACCGTAGTTGCAATAAGGTATGTAAACGAACGACTTTGACAGTGTCTAGCAAGAAAATTCGGATTGTGTCAGTATATCCGCATTGTGAAGGGACAGATCAAGATAAGATGGATAGTTCTTACGAGGCACTCAGTGATGTAGTTGTTAGAGTAAAGGACAAGGACAGTGTTCTGCTCATGGGTGACTAATGCCAGGATTGGAAATCGAACAGAAGGGTATGAGAAGGTTATGGGTAAATTTGGAGAGGATATGGAGGCCAACAGGAACGGGAAACAACTCTTGGATTTCTGTGCCAGTATGGGCTTAGTAATCACAAACTCCTTTTTTAAACATAAGAACATTCACCGGTATACTTGGGAAGGCAGGGGAACCAGATCTGTCATTGACTATATAATAACAGATCAGGAATTCAGGAAGGCTGTGAGGGACACACATGTATTCAGGGGATCCTTTGATGACACTGATCATTATTTAATCTGCAGTGAAATTGGGATTGTGAGGCCGAAAGTGCAGGAGGTTAGGTTCACATGTAGGAGGATAAGAGTGGAGAAACTTCAGGATAAGGAAATCAGGCACAAGTACGTAACAGCGATCTCAGAAAGGTACCAGTTAGTTGAATGTAGTCAATTACAGTCATTGCAAATGGAATGGACAACGTACAGGGACACAGTACTAGAAGTGGCTAAAGAATGTCTTGGAACAGTAGTGTGTAAAAGTAGGATGAAGCAAACAGCTTGGTGGAATGACACAGTCAAGGTGGCCTGTAAAAGGAAAAAGAAGGCGTATCAAAAATGGCTACATACTAGAACTCAGGTAGACAGAGAAAGTTATGTTGAAGAAAGAAACAAAGCCAAACAGATAATTGCAGCATCCAAGAAGAAATATTGGGAAGACTTTGGAAACAGGTTGGAGACATTGGTTCAAGCTGCTGGAAAACCATTCTGGAGTGTAATTAGCAGTCTTCGAAAGGGAGGTAAGAAGGAAATGACAAGTATTTTGGACAGGGCAGGAAAAGTGCTGGTGAATCCCGTGGATTCCTTGGGCAGATGGAGGGAATATTTTGAAGAGTTGCTCAATGTAGGTGAAAATACGATCAGTAATGTTTCAGATTTCGAGGTAGAATGGGATAGGAATGATGATGGAAATAGGATCACATTTGAGGAAGTGGAGAAAATGGTCAATAGATTGCAGTGCAATAAAACAGCTGGGGTGGATGAAATTAAGTCGGAACTCATCAAATACAGTGGAATGTCAGGTCTTAAGTGGCTACACAGGATAATTGAAATGGCCTGGGAGTCGGGACAGGTTCCATCAGACTGGACAAAAGCAGTAATCACACCAATTTTTAAACATGGAAACAGAAAAGATTGTAACAACTACAGAGGTATCTCTTTAATCAGCGTTGTGGGTAAAATCTTCTCAGGTATTGTTGAAATGAAAGTGCGAGTATCAGTTGAGGACCAATTGGATAGAAGTCAGTGTGGGTTTAGGTCTCTTAGAGGTTGTCAAGACCAGATCTTTAGCTTATGGCAAATAATGGAAAAGTGTTATGAGTGGAACAGGGAATTGTATCTATGCTTTATAGATCTCGAAAAGGCATATGACCGGGTTCCTAGGAGGAAGTTATTATCTGTTCTACGAGATTATGGAATAGGAGGCAAACTTTTGCAAGCAATTAAATGTCTTTACATGGATAGTCAGGCAGCAGTTAGAGTTGATGGTAAACTGAGTTCATGGTTCAGAGTAGTTTCAGGGGTAAGACAAGGCTGCAACCTGTCTCCACTGTTGTTCATATTATTTATAGATCATATGTTGATAACAATTGACTGGCTGGGTGAGATTAAGATACGTGAACACAAAATAAGCAGTCTTGCATATGCGGATGACTTAGTTGTGATGCCAGATTCGATTGAAAGTTTGCGAAGTAATATTTCAGAGCTAGATCAGAAATGTAAGGAGTATGGTATGAAGATTAGCATCTCCAAAACGAAAGTAATGTCAGTGGGAAAGAAATATAAACGGATTGAGTACCAAATTGGAGGAACAAAGTTATAACAGGTGGACGGTTTCAAGTACTTAGGATGCATATTCTCACAGGATGGCAACATAGTGAAAGAACTGGAAGCGAGGTGTCTCAAAGCTAATGCAGTGAGCGCTCAGCTACAATCTACTCTCTTCTGCAAGAAGGAAGTCAGTACCAAGACCAAGTTATCTGTGCACCGTTCAATCTTTCGACCAACATTGTTGTATGGGAGCGAAAACTGGGTGGATTCAGGTTACCTTATCAACAAGGTTGAGGTTACGGATATGAAAGTAGCTAGGATGATTACAGGTACTAGTAGATGGGAACAATGGCAGGAGGAGGTCCACAATGAGGAAATCAAAGAAAAACTGGGAATGAACTCTATAGATGTAGGAGCCAGGGCGAAGAGGCTCAGATGGTGGGGTCATGTTACACGCATGAGAGAAGCAAGGTTACCCAAGAGACTCATGGGTTCAGCAGTAGAGGGTAGGAGGAGTCGGGGTAGACCAAGGAGAAGGTACCTGGATTCGGTTAAGAATGATTTTGAAGTAATAGGTTTAACATCAGAAGATGCACCAATGTTAGCACTGAATAGGGGATCATGGAGGAATTTTATAAGGGGGCTATGCTCCAGACTGAACGCTGAAAGGCATAATCAGTCTTAAATGATGATGATGATGATGATGAGATTGGTATGTGGTACAGTAATAATTTAGTCTATTAAACAAAGTATTGAGCAGATATCGTCGAGAAGCAACAATGCTCAATTTGGAAAGAATATTTTTAAGTGCATGCTAATGTTGTACTTGGCAACAGTTTATTACAATTATGTTTTCCCTGAAAAAATCTCAGAAAAAGACTACAGCGTACAAAAGGTAATTCATATCACTCTAAATTGGAATAATAAATTATATTAAACCTCTGTTATAGGATTGGATAGATGCGACTAATTGAAAAGTGTTCCACGATATAATACGCTCCACCTCTGCGAATATTTCCCCTGCGGACCTCAGAAGAAGAGCTGGTGAGGTGCAAACTCTTAAGAAGACAGTCGCATAAGAGTTCATTTCTAAGTAGCCCATTTCATAATCCACCAGCTATACGCGTGAATTCACGCAGCCAACCTTGGGCCGTTCTTCAGGTCACAGAAGTTTTCGATGTCACGGAGAAAAGGAAAGAATGCTGCTATGAATGTCCACGCAGGCCAACCTCCGAAATTAAACGCAAGGACGATTGTTGTAGGGTCTGATGTTCCCCGTCCCGAATGTTCTCAACCACAAGGGAGAAGTATGCACATTTTGAAGAAGAGTTATAGTGAAAGTGTTACATGTTACTGTGGTGCGGAGGAACAAGGTGTATGGCATATTGTGGAAAACTACCCACTCATATGTTTTAAAGATGGTCTGAGAGACTTGCACCAAGTGACATCTGGTCGTAAAAATTATAACAATTACCTGTTCAAATGGTTCAAATGGCTCTGAGCACTATGAGACTTAACTTCTGCCCGAGGCAGGATTCGAACCTGCGACCATAGCGGTCGCGCGGTTCCAGACAGTAGCGTCTAGAACCTCTCGTCCACCCAGGCCTGCCAATTACCTGTAAATGCATTTTTGTGTGTGTTCTTGTCCTCCATACAATAACAATAAAATAATAATACTTCCTTGGTGGATTTGGAAGCTGCGTGTAAACACCTATAGTTCTTTCCTCTTTAGACGGGGGTAGCTATAGCAGCAGGATCAATAGTCATGGCGCAAACCACTCACAAGTCGATGCATGCACACTAAACAACGAATACATTTCCTTGACGGATGTTGTTACACACTACTTATAAACGTATGCCAGTGGACTGGATGTTGTTTTGCTTTCATATCATCATCACCGACGCCCAAGTCGCCCAAAGTGGCATCACCTCAAATGAGACTTGCAACACGGCAGCTGAGCTTCCCGCAGATGGAGTCTCCTGACCATCAGTGTCACATAATTTCGTAAATTTATGCAAATCCAATGCCTCATTACTGCTGTTGGCCAGCAAGATACATTTGAGAAATTCAATCAAAGCACTGAAAGGGGCGTTCAACACATCTTCCTTAAAGCAAGTTGGTTTCATACAGGGTTCCACTTCACCATATTATTCTCTACTCCTTTGGCTAAAAAACTCACATTTCTATCTCTCTTCAACGCAATAACCTTGTATTGGATTGTTTGGAAGTGGAGACCTACATACGATGCATAGGCTTCATCCCCGTCATAGCCCTCAGTGGTTCACAACCTCACAACAGGCTACAGCAGTCCACTCACCCTACCGCTGCCCCACACCGAACCCAGGCTTATTGTGCGGTTCGGCCCCTAGTGGACCCTCTCCCCCTTGTGAATGTCTCACACCAAACGAGTGTAACCACAATGATTGCGTGGTAGAGTAATTATGGTGTAGCATACGTGGAGAAAGTGTTTCCACAGCAATGGCTGACAGAGTATAACTGAGGCGGAATAAGGAGAACCAGCCCGCTTTCGCTGAGGCAGATGGAAAACCACCTAAAAACCATCCATAGACTGGCCATCACACCGGACCTCGAAACTTATCTGCCGGGCGGATTCTTGCCGGGGATCAGCACACTTTCTCTCCCAGAAAGCAGTGTTTTAGACTGCATGGCTAACCGGGCAGCCATGCAGTGACCTTACTCAATCTTACTGGCAGGGCCTGTACGTCCGCACCACTGGTTGAAGTCAGCGCCAGCGTCTTGCTTCATCGACAACCTCCCCACCATCCACGTACTGCTTCCCACAGAGTGCATCCATTCATTGGGCCAAAGAGATGAAGGCAGAAGACTGCAACTGCTGTGTTCGGATGCAGGCTGAGTTGGCATCCCTTCGCTCCCAGCTTCAGGCAGTGTTGGCTTCGGTCACACAGCTTGAGGCTGTTGCCAATGGGCATCACTGTGGGGGTCCGGATGGGGGTTTGTCGGGGACGGCCAGCTCGTCCCATGCATCCCCTGATCGGACTACGACTGTGGTTGCCCGGGATACTGCCCGCATTGAGGCTGATCCCTCACCTGTGGTAGAGTGGGAGGTCGTTTCAAGGTGTGGCAGGGGGCGAAAGACATTCCGGAGGGCTGAAAGGAAGGCCTCTCCAGTTTGTCTGACGAACCGGTTTCAGGCTCTGTCTCAGGCTGATACTGACCTTCGGCCTGACATGGCTGCTTGTCCTGTTCCAGAGGTTGCCCCTCAGTCTGCAAGATCCGGGCAGTTGCAGAGGGTGGGCTTACTGGTAGTTGGGAGCTCCAACGTCAGGCGCGTAATGGGGCCCCTTAGGGAAATGGCAGCAAGAGAGGGGAAGAAAACCAATGTGCACTCCGTGTGCATACAGGGGGGAGTCATTCCAGATGTGGAAAGGGTCCTTCCGGATGCCATGAAGGGTACAGGGTGCACCCATCTGCAGGTGGTCGCTCATGTCGGCACCAATGATGTGTGTCGCTATGGATCGGAGGAAATCCTCTCTGGCTTCCGGCGGCTATCTGATTTGGTGAAGACTGCCAGTCTCGCTAGCGGGATGAAAGCAGAGCTCACCATCTGCAGCATCGTCGACAGGACTGACTGCGGACCTTGGGTACAGAGCCGAGTGGAGGGTCTGAATCAGAGGCTGAGACGGTTCTGCGACCGTGTGGGCTGCAGATTCCTCGACTTGCGCCATAGGGTGGTGGGGTTTCGGGTTCCGCTGGATAGGTCAGGAGTCCACTACACGCAACAAGCGGCTACACGGGTATCAGGGGTTGTGTGGCGTGGGCTGGGCGGTTTTTTAGGTTAGATGGCCTTGGGCAAGTACAGAAAGGGCAACAGCCTCAACGGGTGCGGGGCAAAGTCAGGACATGCGGGGACCAAGCAGCAATCGGTATTGTAATTGTCAACTGTCGAAGCTGCGTTGGTAAAGTACCGGAACTTCAAGCGCTGATAGAAAGCACCGAAGCTGAAATCGTTATAGGTACAGAAAGCTGGCTTAAGCCAGAGATAAATTCTGCCGAAATTTTTACAAAGGTACAGACGGTGTTTAGAAAGGATAGATTGCATGCAACCGGTGGTGGAGTGTTCGTCGCTGTTAGTAGTAGTTTATCCTGTAGTGAAGTAGAAGTGGATAGTTCCTGTGAATTATTATGGGTGGAGGTTACACTAAACAACCGAACTAGGTTAATAATTGGCTCCTTTTACCGACCTCCCGACTCAGCAGCATTAGTGGCAGAACAACTGAGAGAAAATTTGGAATACATTTCACATAAATTTCCTCAGCATGTTATAGTCTTAGGTGGAGATTTCAATTTACCAGATATAGACTGGGACACTCAGATGTTTAGGACGGGTGGTAGGGACAGAGCATCGAGTGACATTATACTGACTGCACTATCCGAAAATTACCTCGAGCAATTAAACAGAGAACCGACTCGTGGAGATAACATCTTGGACCTACTGATAACAAACAGACCCGAACTTTTCGACTCTGTATGTACAGAACAGGGAATCAGTGATCATAAGGCCGTTGCAGCATCCCTGAATATGGAAGTTAATAGGAATATAAAAAAGGGAGGAAGGTTTATCTGTTTAGCAAGAATAATAGAAGGCAGATTTCAGACTACCTAACAGATCAAAACGAAAATTTCTGTTCCGACACTGACAATAATGAGTGTTTATGGAAAAAGTTCAAGGCAATCGTAAAATGCGTTTTAGACAGGTACGTGCCGAGTAAAACTGTGAGGGACGGGAAAAACCCACCGTGGTACAACAACAAAGTTAGGAAACTACTGCGAAAGCAAAGAGAGCTCCACTCCAAGTTTAAACGCAGCCAAAACCTCTCAGACAAACAGAAGCTAAACGATGTCAAAGTTAGCGTAAGGAGGGCTATGCGCGAAGCGTTCATTGAATTCGAAGGTAAAATTCTATGTACCGACTTGACAGAAAATCCTAGGAAGTTCTGGTCTTACGTTAAATCAGTAAGTGGCTCGAAACAGCATATCCAGACACTACGGGATGATGATGGCATTGAAACAGAGGATGACACGCGTAAAGCTGAAATACTAAACACCTTTTTCCAAAGCTGTTTCACAGAGGAAGACCGCACTGCAGTTCCTTCTCTAAATCCTCGCACAAACGAAAATATGGCTGACATCGAAATAAGTGTCCAAGGAATAGAAAAGCAACTGGAATCACTCAATAGAGGAAAGTCCACTGGACCTGACGGGATACCAATTCGATTCTACACAGAGTACGCGAAAGAATTTGCCCCCCTTCTAACAGCCGTGTACCGCAAGTCTCTAGAGGAACCGAGGGTTCCAAATGATTGGAAAATAGCACAGATAGTTCCAGTCTTCAAGAAGGGTCGTCGAGCAGATGCGCAAAACTATAGACCTATATCTCTGACGTCGATCTCTTGTAGAATTTTAGAACATGTTTTTTGCTCGCGTATCATGTCATTTCTGGAAACCCAGAATCTACTATGTAGGAATCAACATGGATTACGGAAACAGCGATCGTGTGAGACCCAACTCGCTTTATTTGTTCATGAGACCCAGAAAATATTAGATACAGGCTCCCAGGTAGATGCTATTTTTCTTGACTTCCGGAAGGCGTTCGATACAGTTCCGCACTGTCGCCTGGTAAACAAAGTAAGAGCCTACGGAATATCAGACCAGCTGTGTGGCTGGATTGAAGAGTTTTTAGCAAACAGAACACAGCATGTTGTTATCAATGGAGAGACGTCTACAGACGTTAAAGTAACCTCTGGCGTGCCACAGGGGAGTGTTATGGGACCATTGCTTTTCACAATATATATAAATGACCTAGTAGATAGTGTCGGAAGTTCCATGCGGCTTTTCGCGGATGATGCTGTAGTATACAGAGAAGTTGCAGCATTAGAAAATTGTAGCGAAATGCAGGAAGATCTGCAGCGGATAGGCACTTGGTGCAGGGAGTGGCAACTGACCCTTAACATAGACAAATGTAATGTATTGCGAATACTTAGAAAGAAGGATCCTTTATTGTATGATTATATGATAGCGGAGCAAACACTGGTAGCAGTTACTTCTGTAAAATATCTGGGAGTATGCGTGCGGAACGATTTGAAGTGGAATGGTCATATAAAATTAATTGTTGGTAAGGCGGGTACCAGGTTGAGATTCATTGGGAGAGTGCTTAGAAAATGTAGTCCATCAACAAAAGAGGTGGCTTACAAAACACTCGTTCGACCTATACTTGAGTATTGCTCATCAGTGTGGGATCCGTACCAGATCGGTCTGACGGAGGAGATAGAGAAGATCCAAAGAAGAGCGGCGCGTTTCGTCACAGGGTTATTTGGTAACCGTGATAGCGTTACGGAGATGTTTAATAAACTCAAGTGGCAGACTCTGCAAGAGAGGCGCTCTGCATCGCGGTGTAGCTTGCTCGCCAGGTTTCGAGAGGGTGCGTTTCTGGATGAGGTATCGAATATATTGCTTCCCCCTACTTATACCTCCCGAGGAGATCATGAATGTAAAATTAGAGAGATTAGAGCGCGCACGGAGGCTTTCAGACAGGCGTTCTTCCCGCGAACCATACGCGACTGGAACAGGAAAGGGAGGTAATGACAGTGGCACGTAAAGTGCCCTCCGCCACACACCGTTGGGTGGCTTGCGGAGTATCAATGTAGATGTAGATGTAGAAGATGAGAGGCTCGAGCTGTACGGTGATTGAAGAAGAACAGCCCAATGAAGTTTTGTGACCTTCTTTCAGATGTGCAGATTTGTGTGAAGCCTTAAGTTATCATGGAAAGGAGAAGATCGTTTGGATTTTTTGTAGTGACGAGCACACTGAAATCTTTTCTTCAATATCCTGGTGATAGCGCAATATCTTTCAGAGCTGATCGTTGTAACACGAGAAAGAGTCCCAGATGACCGTCGCCATGACTTTACCAGTTGCGGGTTTGAACCTTTTCTTCAAAGGAGAGATGATGTAGTGCCACTCCATGGAACGGTGTATTACTGCCAGCACTACCGACAGAATCCTCCAGTTATGCAGCCAGATGTTTGATTGTGATCGTCACCTCCAATGAGAGTGTCCGCACGTTCCAACGATGCAGAAGTCACAGCTGTGTGGGATCGGACAGCTTTGTGCAGCTTTGTTGCGGTGACGACGGACGTCTCGTCTCGCCTTACAATTCACCGTGCTTTTGTTCACTGCCACGTCTCCGCAGACACTCCCTAGGTGCTTACGGATATCTGCGATGCTCTGATTTTCAACCAAAAGAAACTCAATGACAGCTCTCCGCTTGGAACGCACTTCCCAATCGGAACTTCATGAAACCACAGGGGCTGAAGTGGGAATATTCCATGATGTCCCACAACAAATTTTTCCAATCGTAATTGGCCGTCAAAGGAAATGTCTTGCATTATTTATTGAACGTCCCTCGTAGATCTCTTGTTGAGACGGTAGCGGGCTAGTTATCTGATGAGTGAAGCATTGTCGTATAGAGGATAGTGTGTGTGGATGAGGGTAATACCTACGGTAGCGCTTTGTGAAGTGGTGTTTTGCGCAACTATCCAATGTTTATAGATGAAGTTTAGACAAATGAAGCGGTCTGCAAAAGTCGTACCCACAGATGGACAAGGTTTGGGATATTTCTGCAAAAAGTTTCCTAGTTATTCAGAAGCGATATTAAAAGAATGCCTTTTTGTTGACCTTGATATTCGAAAAACTGAAAATGATATGTTCCTATTTCTAATCAAAACTGACTGCGAGTGAGACCAAGCGGAATGAAGGTTGGAGTTTAATCTCCGACGGCAGGGTGGCCATTAGAGACGGGTCACAAGCTCAGCTTACGAAATGATGGGAAGAAAATAGAAATTCCTGAGTGAGACCAAGGAGTGGGTGTATGATTTAGGGTGGCTGGTGATAAGTTCTAACGGAAAAAAAGGAGACACGTTATAACCTGAAGTGCCAAAGAAATTAGTACAGGCATGCGTATTCAAATACAGAGATACGTAAACAGGCAGAATATGGCGCTGCGATCGGCAACGCCTGTACAAGACAACAAGTGTCTGTCGCAGTTGGTAGCTGCTGCTGCTACAACGGTAGGTTATCAAGATTTAAGTGAGTTTGAACGTGGTGTTATAGTCAGTGCACAGCATCGCGAAGGTAGCGACGAAGTGAGGATTTTCCCGTCCGACCATTTTACGAGTGTACCGGAATCCGGTAAAACATCGTATCTCCGACATGACTGTGTGCCGGAAAAAGACCCTGAGAGAACGGGACCAACGACGACTGAAGAGAATCGTTCAACGTGACACAAGTGCAACCCTTCCACAAATTGCTGTGCATTTCAATGCTGGACCATCAACAAGTGTCAGCGTGCGAACCATTCACCGAAACATCACCAGTATGGGTTTTCTGACGTCGACACGACGCAAAGCTTTACGCCTCGTCTGGGCCCATCAACACCGACATTGCACTGTTGATAACTGGAAACATATTGCCAGGTCGGACGAGTCTCATTTCAAATTATATGGAGCGGGTGGACGTGTACGGGCGTGGAGACAACTTCATGAATCCATGAACCCTGCATGTCAGCAGGAGAGTGTTCAAGCTGGTGGAAGCTCTGTAATGGTGTGGGGCGTGAGCAGTTAGAGTGATATGGGACCCCTGATACGTCTAGATACGACTCTGACAGGTGACACATACGTAAGAATCCTGAGTGATCACCTGCATCCACTGATATCCACTGTGCATTGCGAGGGGCGTGGGCAATTCCAGCAGAACAATGCGATACCCCACACGTCCAGAATTGCGACAGAGCTGCTCCAGGGACACTCTTATGAGTTTAAACTCTTCCGCTGCCAGCATGCTCTCCAGACATGAACATTATGGAGCATATCAGAGATACCTTGCAAGGTGCTGTTCAAAAGAGATCTGTACACCCTCGTACTCTTACGGGCTTATGGACGCCCTGTAAGTTTCTTGGTGTCAGTTCCCTCCAGCACTACTTCAGACGTAAGTCGAGTCCATGGCACGTCGTGTTGCGGCACTTCCGCGTGATCCTGGGGGCCCTACACGATATTAGGCGTGTGTACAAGTTTCTTTGGCTCTTCAGTGTATCCCTGTTCTGGCAGACAAGATGGACGAGTACAAGAAGGTAGGCTGCTGAAAGAATCTCATCATTCACTATTTGAACAACTATTTTTTTCTTCTCGGATGAACCAACTAAGTATTACGCGCCAATTTGAATTCCTCTTTCGTTGTTATTCCCTTGCCTTCTAATACTCTTTCGTCTGTTAAATATTTTTTCCTGTCTTCTGGCCATTTCTTATCAGTCTTTTTTACTCTTCTACTTAGGAAAACTTCTACATTTATTACCTTTTCCTAAACACGTCGCAGTCTGTTGTACCTTGCGCTTCTATATTATTATTTTATAAGTCCTTGTTTACTTAGGGGATCCATCCTGTTGCTTACTTTTTATCCCACAAATGGCTGAAAATCATTTTGGTGATTCTACGTTTTCTGGTGACATCTGACATGTTTTCTGCGTTTCGATTAATTTCAGCATTAGTTCTTAATTCCCTCAGTTCTCTGTGGACCTATTACTTTCCTAGTGTCTTGCATTTCTAGTGTCTCTGATATGTCTAAACTACAGTTCAATTCTACACGTTCGCTTCGATGTAGTCATTCTGGCTTCGCTACTGCACTATAATGTTCTCGTTTCCTTTTTTATTTCCATCTTCGGCTGGTGTAATGTACTGCAAAGGTCTTTAGCTATGCCGTATGTCCTTCCCATTTTATGTATCCCTTTTTCTACAGCAGCTTTTTACAAACCATTCTGTTGGATTATCTCCACAAGATATTTACATTTTTTAGCGTTTTCAACTTCGTCAGAACTGTTTTCAGAAGTACTGCTGAACATTGAATGGTGGTTAAATTGTTTTCTGTAGAAATTTTTAAAAAGATACAACTGGCTATGTATTCTAAAAGACCAATTTTTACTGCATCGGCTGTCACATTTTCAGATAATATAGCAAAGTAATCTTCAAATGCGAGACAGGTTATTGCAGTATTTTTGTTTCCTGCCCCTGACCGCATCGGTGAACTCTCATATTCATTCAGCGTTGTGCTCCAACTTCTTAGCGTTTTCTCTATAACTGGGGACAGGCTAACATCTTCGTGTTAACTCTACTTATTTCGAACATCTGAGACATGTGTCCCATAAACTTCGCTTTAGATTCTGTGTCTGTGTTTCACGAATTATGTTTTCTAATTTAGACTTCACACCAACTTCTAGGATTATATACTATCTTCAATTTCGCTATCAACAGAACCAAAGACCTTCTTGTATAAGAAAACATTACTACAACATCTTTTGAATCAAATAATTGTTGCGAATGATCGACTTCAGTATGAATTTTTATTCAGAATATGAATTGCCTTTCCTAAAACCACCTTGATTTTCAACTAAGCGACTGTCCAGTGTTGGCTCTACGGTGTTTCTTAGAATCGTGGTAAATATTTTATACGCACTGGGTAGAAAAAAATTCCTGTATAATTGTTAAAGTTTTGTTTATTACGTTTGTATGTGGTGGATGTATCAGGGCTGCCTTCCACTCTCCAGGTATTGTTCCTGTGTCTCTGATTTCCTCAAATATTATTCTTTTTCTTATTTTTGTCAGTGACCATTTCAGACGCCCCGCTTCTACACAATTTTTTTATCTTTTGGTGGAGACCATTTCAGAAGCCCCGCTTGTACACCAGCTTTATTGTTTTCCGTGGTTTTCATTACTTTTTCAATTTCTTTGACAGTCTTGGGTAAATAATCTAAATTTGCCTTACCGTTCGAGGATTCCAGTCTGTTGATTGGTTCTGGACAGTTAAGAAGCTGATTAGAGGATTTTGCAAGTATTTTGAATTCTTCAGTGTAAGTTGGGACTGATGTGCTACTTTTATTTATGAAACAGAAACTTCGAATTACCGCCAGAGATACGGTAGTGCTTTCGTTTAATGGACTTTCCACACCGCAATTGGAATTACATCAAAGAAAAAGCTCGGAATTAAAAGCGAACATAAAATGCGATTATTAGTTGAAGTATGCTTTTTTGTTCATCGTTCAATCCACTAAGCTCTTCTCTCCGTCATTGTGAATTACTTTCTCCCCTGCCTTTGAGATCCCTGAATATTAGAAACAACTTCAGTTCTTCTTTGAAAGTTAGAGCGATATCAGTTACGGGCGGAATGTGCCTTCTCATCAACCGGACAGTTCTGTTGGCCAGTTTATTTAAAAAAGAAATTACTTTCAGCTCCAAGCTAAAATAATTTGCTATTTTCTAGCTGACAACGAAAGCGCATTGTATGAATTATGTGTGTGATACGGAAAGCGAATCGTGAGTACGGATACGGGTTCAGTACACACAAGAAAAAAGTAATCAGTGTATGGCTTGTGTTTTAAGTAACAACACATTAGTCATAAGTAGGTACTATTCATTAAGAAAGTGTAAATTTAACATCGCACAAAACTTTCCTCTACGTACAAGCGACATCTCTGGTAATTTAAACTGAGAAGCAGGCTTTTGATAGAACTGTATTAATCAAGAATTAATTCTGTTCTTTACATGACTATACTTTGGTCTCTTGGCAGTGCTAAAAGTGACAGCAACGAAATACAGATCGGTGACTAATTATTCCTTCTTCGTTCGTAGATTTAGTATGAATAAAAATAACATTGCAGTAAACCGTCTGTCATAGCAATAAATTGGGGAATTACGGCAACTGTTGTCACAGAAACGTAATTATAAACGTACATAGGCGTAAGAGTTGAAATACACCAGATAATTGGTCAATGTATGTTAGTAGCACAAGGACCTGTTAATCACCGTCAATTAATTAGTACGTTTATGTATTATGTAAGTCAGTCAATACTGAGATTTGAATGCTGTATGTGTGCTGCTCCTGGCAGCGAGATCTCAGAGGTCGAAACGTTTCGAAGATACAGCAATACAACTGCCTCTTGTCTGTGATTTTCGGTATTACCAGGTCAAACATATGTTTATGACACTTCTCTGAATCGTAATTCGTATTTTTTGTTGCTCCTCGAACCACAACGTAAGAAGCATGGGCTGTTTTCAATCAATGGCCTTTCCTGTTAAATTTATCCTCTTCTTTTTTTTACTATTATTGATTTTTATGTTCCCCAACAACGTCAGACAGTCGACCAGCTACCAATATGAAATGTCGTTTGTTGTGCAGACTAATGAAGGCGCCGATTTATTTTCAACTGATGCTCGTATGTCTGTGTTCCCTTCGAGTCTGAAGCCCCTCAAATTAAAATCACTGTGGTGAGCCTTTCAAAGCAAATCATATGGTACCCATCTGGTAGAAAACGTATTAGGACGTATGCTGTCAGTGACTTTTGCGTAAAATCTCTATAAGGAATGATTCCAAATTTTCGGAAGTATCCATGGCTGCATTCGTCGGAATTCAAAGTACACTCTTTGACATAAAACTCTACCGGCGGCCGGCAGCTTCAGAGGCTAAGTCCGCGCCGATCGCGACATGGGACAAAAAAACTGGCCAACTCGCTAATTCTGTAAGTCCGGTTATCTGCACAATCTGGCAACACTGTACACTGCGACACTTCCTGGAGGAAAACTTGTTCCATGACAGAGAAACCCTAAGCTGATTACGCCTGTGGTCTAGCGGTAGCGTGCGTTGTTTCTGTTCATAATGTCAGTGGCTCGAGAGCAGCTGGCACAAAATATTTTTATAGCCTCTTCTCTCTGAATGCTGAAGACGTGAATGTAATGATAGCGCAGATTCAATCTATTTCGCTTTCTGACACACCGATATCAAAATTTTATCCAGTAACGATTTTGCGGCAGATTTCCTGCAGACTGTCCTCCTCTGGACGCCGTATGCGGCAAAGCTCCGGGATCCATTTGCTGGCTACCGGCAGCGGCCTTGGCGACAGCAGTCGGCTGCACTCCACCGTTCTTTATCGAAAGCGCCTGCTACCGCTCATCGCTTTTGATGATTTAAAACGCTTTATTATTAAATGTTGCTTCACAGAAAATTTCTACAATTTCCATTCACGCTCAAAAGCAACGGAGACAGACGCCCTGATTAGTAGGCGGGTATTATATTACATTAATCGGCAAGAGCTGAGTATGGCCCGAAATTAATTTTATAGACTGGGACGAAATTAAACCACATCACTACATTCGATGAATTTATAAATGTTTCATACCTCGTTTCTTTTTCTTTCAAACTCAATTATTTGTGCATCTTTTGGTCAATGTTCGGATGTTTTCGTCAAGCCAGAGTGAGCGTCTGTGGTGAAAAGTGTATTACAGTTCTTGTTTCATTCCTTATGGTAAGTCTATGCGATAAATTGTGTGAATACCTTGCAATGCATGCTCTGTAGCAGTGCAGGAACACTGCACATTTGGAGTTCCATGTATGGGTTCATGAAGTATTTAATGTTGATCGGAAGTGATAGTTAAGGTCAACAGATTTAAACCAGAAAAATTTGTCGTTTTGGAGAATTCAGAGAACGGAAAGGAATTGCTAACGCCGGTGTTAGAAAACGTCTACAGTTAAATGCTATTGCAAAAATTTAGAAGAGGGGAACTGTATTAATCAACATGTGCACTTCATAAACAACCTTCTGACATGTTAGACCTATATGACGAACAAAGCTCAAATTTATATCTTTGACAGTCGGTTTGAATCTTTTCAGTATCTATTTTACAGTGAAGCACCTTGGCATTTGCAAAGCAGACATCCATGATATTAACTTAATTTACTAAGTCGAAACGGACGAAGATTGATGTTTAAAGACATTCTTCAGATTTCGTATAAGGAATTTTTACTAGCAGTTTGCAACTCCATTAATTAAAATGGAAAATAATAGGTTGTAGTCAGCGGCTTCTACCGTGATTGGAACTGCAATGTCATATAGTACGAGCACGGCAACGCACAAGGGAACCTCTGAGCTAACGACACACTGGCAGCAAGAGACGGACTATAGTCACTGCGATGTTGCCTGAGCCTCAAAACGCAAACACACAAACAGAAGAGGAGGAGATTACTGTTTTAACGTCCCGTCGACAACGATGTCATTAGAGACGGAGCACAAGCTCGGATTAGGGAAGGATGGGGAACGAAATCGGTCGTGCCCTTTCTAAGGAACCATCCCGGCATTTGCCTGAGGCGATTTAGGGAAATCACTGAAAACCTAAATCAGGATGGCCGGGCGCGGGATTGCACTGTCGTCCTCCCGAATGCACACAAAAACAGGTGTTACTTATGTGAAGAACGCCGTTCTTGGAGTCCAGAAATTAAATATACTTTCTAATTGTGTCATCTTACAGTGGATTATATTCTACGAGTCTTCGATGTGGAAAACGAATGTCAAGTGAATTTAGCGAGGTAATGCCGGCCTACACCTGGAAGTAAATGCACTATCAGAGTGTTGACAAATACTTGCTACGACGCTGCCATTTCTCGGCTCTCTTACGAGGCAGCTCTTCAGCGAAATGCTTGCCGTGATTCTCCGATACGGTTCTTCAGAGTGGAGACGCGCGCGCACGTTTGGTTTTTATGTGGCGTTCTCCCCTGATGGTTTCTGACGTTGCCTTGCGGGCTATGTATACATTTGAGACATTCAATTATCATTAATCCAGAATGATACAAGTTTCAGCTTCTGGTGTGGAAGAAGGCTGTTGCCGCCGACATTATATCATTTCAACGTAGGGAAAGCAAAACGGGTCATTCAATGTTTCTCATTCAACATAAAGCATGTGAGATAATTTTCCGTAACGTTCATAATCATCTAAAAATACAAACGAAGTAAAAATACATCGGAAGATTATTCGAATTGAATATAATGTAAGATATCAAACGCTTTGACCCTCGATGTCGAATTTGTCCACGTGCAATCTTTTGCAGCATACACATAGAATGTCATGATTACCACGAGAATGAAGAAATATGTTGGTAAGAATGGAAGCAAGAAGAGACGCAGTCAACAAATATTCGATTCCTCATGGCATTCATTTCATTTGAGACGTAAGAAGAGGTAGAGCGGGATATTACTTTCGTTAACACGAAAGATATGCCGCACATATTGATAACGAGGAAGTCTGCGTCTTCATACGTTTCTTCCTTGAAATAAATATGCTCTATTATATACTAAGTAGCCTGATCATTGTTTCAGTAATGTTACCCTCTTGTTTGACCCCGTAACGATGAACAGATACCAAATACATGTCTCTGCATGAAAGTAGCTGTTCGAACCCTTCCTGGGTTGGTTTTTGTGTTTTATTGCTTGTAATTCCTGAAGCAGAGCACTGTGCCTTCCCCCCTCGTGGGTTAAGTCTCAAAACTAAACCGCTTTTTATCCAATGGCATAATTTTTCAGACAGCATCAGCACAAGACTATCAAACAAAGCCTTCCACTTACAGTTGCAACACTCTAACCAGCACTGACCGAAGTGTAATCCACGGTCATGGTCCGAAATTAGCAGCTGTCTGCTACTGTGGCAAAGTCCGTACTACACTTTCGATTCCGCAGCACCATTTTATCTGGTAACACTGTGTAGTTGCAGAGTTGTGCCAGCATGTCTGTCCTCACACTGTCAGCTTTATGTATCTCACTTCTCCTGTAACGTTGATCACGAGGAGCCGAAGTAAATGAGTGTATTCTGCATGACGTAACATTCAGTATTCCCTTCTTTCATAGCCACTCTTCATGTGCATCGATACCAAATAGGAATGTGAAAACTCTTGCGAGTGAGAGAATGACAATAACAATCGTAACAAGAACAAGCAAATAATGAATGATGTTTATTCCAACGCAGAACGAGAATGGCTTTAAATATAAAAATCTATATCTATATCTATATCCATATCTATTGATCTTTCAGTTGGCACAATGCAAATATATTCTTAGCATTTAGTTACTGAATTTAGTTCTGGATGTTTGCAGAGAAAAGGAAATGTCGGTACTTCTCGCTAGTGTAATATAATGTGAACCAGCAACTACCCTTTCCTTAGAACACGACTCAAGCAGGTCCCCAAGTAGATACCAAGGCACTGCTGCATTCTGTTCCCTGACATTGCTCTGATGACGGTTAATGCAGATAGTTCCGATTATGAAATACAAAACGTATTGCAGGTTAGTTCCTAGGACAGTAACATTAAATTTGCGTTGTAGACGGCACATGAACGTGACGACTATACATATTACTCATCAATATAAAAAGACAATATTATGGGAATTTAGCAGGATTACTCAACATGAATTCTGAAATTGGGTGACTGTGCCGCACAGGTGCTAAACGTCGTCAAGAGTATACGATGTCCAAATCGCATTAGGAATATGAAGATCGTCTTCGACAGTTCGCAACTTTCACATTGCTATCTCCACCCTACTCCAGACAGTCCTCGGTGGAGCTGCACTACGTTGCCGATGTAATGGAAGGCCTTCAAACCGACAACAGAACACATATTGAAAAATACAAGCGAATTCTCTTGCAGCGTAAGCTTATTGTAGCTAATCCAAAAATTATTGGAGAGGAATATTATCCTATTCAAAAAAAGTAAAATGTTACACACTGTTGACGTCAAACGGACATTATCTATGTCCTGTCTTGTGTCCTACTCATCTATAATATCAAGTGTACTATCAAAACCATTATATATAATGGATGATAATGTAATGCATTGATACCAGATGGTGGGTTCACAACAGTACTGATGTGAAAATAAAACAGAAGTTCGCAAAAGTGCAGTTGTGCATTTTCGTACGTTTTCACCTCGAGATGTACAGTCGTGCTCAAAAGTATCCGAACGACCTGAATTGCATTTCGCCTGACTCGCATGCAACCGGCATAACGCAGCTGTCTAGCAGGTCCTCTAATCGCTCCTTGGTACAGTCGTTTGACTATTGAAAATGGTTCCAACAAGTCACCACTAGAAAACACTGCTCTGTATCGCAATAACTCAAGATGTAAAGTAATACCACGATACTACAAATATCAGGGAACACCATATCACAGATAAGACTGTCCTTAAGGCTTGTAAGCTCACATTTATTACAATAAATGACATACCTGAAATGTTACCACTCTCATTATTACGTCAGATTGGTAATGCACGTAGTAAGTTCGTCGTATTCATGTTTTCCTCTTCAAAGCAACATACCGTACTTATTATTTAACACAAAATGACGTTAAAAATTTATATTATTCACGAGCAGCTAGTTGAGATTATGTATGAACTTCAAATGACTCGACGAACCGTCTTGTTCCGCATATGGATTCAAAACCAGCTCATGCAGACTAAGCAAAGATTTCGTGACTGACGGAAACTAACAGTCATTCCTGATTAGGCATACAGAGAGTGATATACCTCGATTTTAGATAGTATCAGTTAGCAAATATCAACTTTAAATTGCATAACGCAAACATTTTTAACAGACGCGAATTCCTACCCAGCATCTATTGTCCCTGTTAACGAACTACGAGAGATGTTAAATATTGCTTCTTCACAAGTAGCTTACTTGGAATGCTGTGAGGTAAAGCTTTTTTGTTGGACACGGATTCGAACCCAGAACCTAATCGGATTGCTATCGAAGCACAGTCAAACGTGACATATCGGATTTTCGCGGCAGTACCTAGATCTTTTAACTGAAATGACGAGACGAAACATTAATTTTTTCCTTCCCAGGCACCAACCCGGCACCTATCGCTGTTATATTCTCGAGAAAACGAACGTTAAAAATGGGTTTGTTGCACCAGAAGTGACATGTAAGCATGTTTGAACTAGAAATAATATGACGACGAGTTCAACGCTCACTGGGAATAGAGCCCCACACATATCGTTGTGGACTATACAGAAAGAGACGTCAGCTACCGAATTTTTCTCCACCAGCTGCTCAGAATAACATCTTGAACTTACAGTCATCTCGCGAATAGTTCTGTGTCTCACTGGGAGTTAAAAACGTCAGATGAACCATGGACCTTGCCGTTGGTGGGGAGGCTTGCGTACCTCAGCGATACAGATAGCCGTACCGTAGGTGCAACCACAACGGAGGGGTATCAGTTGAGAGGCCAGACAAACGTATGGTTCCTGAAGAGGGGTAGCAGCCTTTTCAGTAGTTGCAATGGCAACAGTCTGGATGATTGACTGATCTGGCCTTGTAACAATAACCAAAACGGCCTTGCTGTGCTGGTACTGCGAACGGCTGAAAGCAAGGGGAAACTACAGCCGTAATTTTTTCCCGAGGGCATGCAGCTTTACTGTATGATTACATGATGCTGGCGTCCTCTTGGGTAAAATATTCCGGAGGTAAAATAGTCCCCCATTCGGATCTCCGGGCGGGGACTACTCAAGAGGATGTCGTTACCAGGAGAAAGAAAACTGGCGTTCTACGGATCGAAGCGTGGAATGTCAGATCCCTTAATCGGGCAGGTAGGTTAGAAAATTTAAAAAGGGAAATGGATAGGTTGAAGCTAGATATAGTGGGAATTAGAGACGTTCGGTGGCAGGAGGAACAAGACTTCTGGTCAGGTGACTACAGGGTTATAAACACAAAATCAAATAGGGGTAATGCAGGAGTAGGTTTAATAATGAATAGGAAAATAGGAATGCGGGTAAGCTACTACAAACAGCATAGTGAACGCGTTATTGTGGCCAAGATAGATACGAAGCCCACGCCTACTACAGTAGTACAAGTTTATATGCCAACTAGCTCTGCAAATGACGAAGAAATTAAAGAAATGTATGATGAAATAAAAGAAATTATTCAGATTGTGAAGGGAGACGAAAATTTAATAGTCATGGGTGACTGAAATTCGAGTGTAGGAAATGGGAGAGAAGGAAACATAGTAGGTGAATATGGATTGGGGGACAGAAATGAAAGAGGAAGCCGCCTGGTCGAATTTTGCACAGAGCACAACATAATCATAACTAACACTTGGTTCAAGAATCATGAAAGAAGGTTGTATACATGGAAGAACCCTGGAGATACTAAAAGGTATCAGATAGTTTATATAATGGTAAGACAGAGATTTAGGAACCAGGTTTTAAATTATAAGACATTTCCAGGGGCAGATGTGGACTCTGACCACAATCTATTGGTTATGACCTGTAGATTAAAACTGAAGAAACTGCAAAAAGGTGGGAATTTAAGGAGATGGGACCTGAATAAACTAAAAGAACCAGAGGTTGTACAGAGATTCAGGGAGAGCATAAGGGAGCAATTGCCAGGAATGGGGGAAATAAATACAGTAGAAGAAGAATGGGTAGCTTTGAGGGATGAAGTAGTGAAGGCAGCAGAGGATCAAGTCGGTAAAAAGACGAGGGCTAGTAGAAATCCTTGGGTAACAGAAGAAATATTGAATTTAATTGATGAAAGGAGAAAATATAAAAATGCAGTAAGTGAAACAGGCAAAAAGGAATATAAACGTCTCAAAAATGAGATCGACAGGAAGTGCAAAATGGCTAAGCAGGGATGGCTAGAGGACAAATGTAAGGATGTAGAGGCCTATCTCACTAGGGGTAAGATAGATACCGCCCACAGGAAAATTAAAGAGACCTTTAGAGATAAGAGAACGACTTGTATGAATATCAAGAGCTCAGATGGAAACCCAGTTCTAAGCAAAGAAGGGAAAGCAGAAAGGTGGAGGGAGTATATAGAGGGTCTATACAAGGGCGATGTACTTGAGGACAATATTATGGAAATGGAAGAGGATGTAGATGAAGATGAAATGGGAGATATGATACTGCGTGAAGAGTTTGACAGAGCACTGAAAGACCTGAGTCGAAACAAGGCCCCCGGAGTAGACAATATTCCATTGGAACTACTGACGGCCATGGGAGAGCCAGTCCTGACAAAACTCTACCATCTGGTGAGCAAGATGTATGAAACAGGCGAAATACCCTCGGACTTCAAGAAGAATATAATAATTCCAATCCCAAAGAAAGCAGGTGTTGACAGATGTGAAAATTACCGAACTATCAGCTTAATAAGTCACAGCTGCAAACTACTAACACGAATTCTTTACAGACGAATGGAAAAACTAGTAGAAGCCAACCTCGGGGAACATCAGTTTGGATTCCGTAGAAACACTGGAACACGTGAGGCAATACTGACCTTACGACTTATCTTAGAAGAAAGATTAAGGAAAGGCAAACCTACGTTTCTAGCATTTGTAGACTTAGAGAAAGCTTTTGACAATGTTGACTGGAATACTCTCTTTCAAATTCTAAAGGTGGCAGGGGTAAAATACAGGGAGCGAAAGGCTATTTACAATTTGTACAGAAACCAGATGGCAGTTATAAGAGTCGTGGGACATGAAAGGGAAGCAGTGGTTGGGAAGGGAGTAAGACAGGGTTGTAGCCTCTCCCCGACGTTGTTCAATCTGTATACTGAGCAAGCAGTAAAGGAAACAAAAGAAAAATTCGGAGTAGGTATTAAAATTCATGGAGAAGAAATAAAAACTTTGAGGTTCGCCGATGACATTGTAAATCTGTCAGAGACAGCAAAGGTCTTGGAAGAGCAGTTGAATGGAATGGACAGTGTCTTGTAAGGAGGATATAAGATGAACATCAACAAAAGCAAAACAAGGATAATGGAATGTAGTCTAATTAAGTCGGGTGATGCTGAGGGAATTAGATTAGGAAATGAGGCACTTAAAGTAGTAAAGGAGTTTTGCTATTTGGGGAGCAAAATAACTGATGATGGTCGAAGTAGAGAGGATATAAAATGTAGGCTGGCAATGGCAAGGAAAGCGTTTCTGAAGAAGAGAAATTTGTTAACATCCAGTATTGATTTAAGTGTCAGGAAGTCATTTCTGAAAGTATTCGTATGGAGTGTAGCCATGTATGGAAGTGAAACATGGACGATAAATAGTTTGGACAAGAAGAGAATAGAAGCTTTCGAAATGTGGTGCTACAGAAGAATGCTGAAGATTAGATGGGTAGATCACATAACTAATGAGGAAGTATTGAATAGGATTGGGGAGAAGAGAAGTTTGTGGCACAACTTGACCAGAAGAAGGGGTCGGTTGGTAGGACATGTTCTGAGGCATCAAGGGATCACCAATTTAGTATTGGAGGGCAGCGTGGAGGGTAAAAATCGTAGAGGGAGACAAAGAGATGAATACACTAAGCAGATTCAGAAGGATGTAGGTTGCAGTAGGTACTGGGAGATGAAAAAGCTTGCACAGGATAGAGTAGCATGGAGAGCTGCATCAAACCAGTCTCAGGACTGAAGACCACAACAACAACAACATCGTTAGTGTTGACAACGAATGAAAATACATTAAAAATCAAAATTATTATCCACCAGCAGATAGGTGTTCTCATGCTAGAGCTTGATAATACATAACTAAATCTTTAGTGCCGGGCCAAGACTCGATCCCAGTGTGGAGATGTTGAGGAATCTGCAATTTTGAACAAACAACAAATTGTAGCCGAGCTGTATTGTCACGAAGGGATCAAATTCCACGTGAAGGGCGGTCTGAGTTGCATTCCCAGTTCAGAACCAATTTTGTCGACATACAGAAGCTCAGATAAAAGATAGAGTAAGTGTCCTGTGACCATATATAGCGTTTGTTTCGTCACTTGAAATAAAATAACTAGTATAAGAAAGTATCAGTTAGCAAATATCAACTTCAAATTGCATAACGCATTACGGAAGGCAGTAAGATCTCTTGCCTTTTGGTTTGTCAGTACTCGATAGCCATTTCTAGGCGCAAGTAAATGAAGAAAGGCAACGCGTTTTTGTTATCAAGTAAAGTCTTCGTCAATTGCTCTAGTTTTAATCCAATCTACGAGTAATTGCTGATGTTTGATATTAACATGAAAAGGATTCCGTGGACAGGGAAAGAACCTGTTCTTGGGAAACTACTTCTATAGTGACCAAAAGGCATTAAATGATCTTCAAACACTTGTGTTCCAGCAGCGGTATAAACAAAATGACAGTAATAATAACAGTATGTAACCTCCCCCTCACTTATCGACCTTAATGACAGTGAAAAATGAAACCGTGTGTACCTAATGGGAATTTTGGAAAAGCAATCGTCACCGAAGTTAACCTGTCGGTAAAGAGGGAGGAAAGGGTTACATTTAAATGAAAGGAAAAATGCAAGTGAAACTGGTGGAAATTAATTTTGAAATAGGGATAAAGTCAATAAAGAAAGTAAATGTGCGGCCGTTACGTTAACAATCAACTAGCGGTAATTAGATATTTGAGATTTGGGGGAAATTACGGTCGCCAGTCCTATGGACAATTACTATAATAACTGAAAAAGAAAGGTTATTACACATATAATTAGCACTAGAAGCGTGGCAACTGAAGGCTGACACGTGTAGTGTGAAAACTGAAAGTTTGTCAGAAGTAATAAATTTCGCTACACTTAATTTAGCAAAAGAATTAATGAAACCGGAAAATCGAAAGTTAATTTAGTGACTGAAGTTAATAGTGAGCTTTCTTTCTGAAGCACATCGAAATACAGTTAGTCTTGGACCACCTCAACAATCATTTCTAAAGCTACTTGAATCTACGCAATTTAGAAAGAAGAGATTTAACTTAGAACTTGAATTAAACGATTCTGAACAATTAACAATAGTAAAATTTAGTACGTACCAAGCTGAGCTGCAGTCACAGGTAAGCTAAAATACGGTAACAAAACTCGCACTCTTAATTTGTGCTTGTGTAATCTAACTATTGTAGCCAGCTATGAATACTTAAATTGAACTTTGAAATTAAAGCAGTGAAATGGAATTATGCTGGCGTTTGAATTTCAACGACACTCGGGTTCATTTCGGAAAAGGAAGGGACCCTGCTTGGCAATGTAATTGGGACAATGAGCAACAAAGGTTCATGCTAAGTTGCTGTAATTTTGCGAGGCAAATGGAACAATTTGAAAGCTGAGGTCTGCCATACAGTTCTGAAACTTTACGTGCTTTTAGTCTTCCTTGTTGGTTGATTGAAGGTTTGAAGCCGTCGATCGAGGAGGTGGCGACAGTCACTCATTGTCGGCTGTCGCTGTTGCAGAAGCTGGATGTTGGCGCGCCTTCTTCTCGACACGGTCACCAGGCGAAACGGGCTCTTGATGTGCGCCAGCTAATGCTTCCCGTCCGCGACACCATGTCAGAAACTATCATCGCGAGTCGAGCGCAATTACATGCTGCCAAACCCCGAAAGCGCGGCAACTCGCGGGAGCGTCACACAACACACCTGCTCCACTCGCCACTCCAGCCAGACCCCGACAGCTCTGCCCGCGCTCCACGCGGCAGAGTTAACACTACCAAAGATCCTACACACTTTGAGTCTTCACACGACCTATCGATGTAATCGTTCGATAGCAGTTTTCCCTAGGCAAGACCCAGCGTAAAAATACAAATAATATTTACGAAACAAACCAATTATACATCGACATAAATGCATAAATATATATATATATATACAAATAGTAAAACAATTACAATATGTAAAGACACAGAAATGTCATATATTCAGGTAACAAAAATAAGGAAAACAAATTATAGTACAATAGATGGAAATAGGAGGATATGCATTTCCGGCGTTACACGTGCCCCACATTGTCTGAGGATGTTCGAGTAACCTAAACAGACTCAGAAAATGTCCCAAAAAAGAAACAGCGGAAATGCATATGGTCAAAACATCATCAAAATTTAGCATTCGTCTAATTAAGCATAAATCAATTTTTAGACCATAATAATTGAGTGGAGACACTCCTAATCTTATTCCACTCCGTCATCTTGCACAAAATAAAACAGGTTGACAACATATTAAAATTCATAGAAAACATAGAAAATGGTTTAGCTATTCAAAAATCGTCAAAATTCGCAACTCTATCAAGAAATGGAATTCTATTTACAAAATTAATCAGAGTACATGGTCATAAAAACAGGTAGATCAAAATACGCAAATTAATAATTAATTACACAGAATACACATTTTTATGTAACCTTTTCATAATTAATATTCTCGTCATGGGAGTCCATTAAACGCTAAACAAGAAAATAACACACATCAGATCGAAAAAACATAAATATCGACAGGAGAATTCTTTCACATCAGCTGTCCGGGAAGAAAAACAACTCCGCCTTCCGTACTCGCAAGTACAAAGAATGCCGAGAGCGGCACAAGAGCCGACAGCGGCACAAGAGCCGACAGCGACTCCGCCTCGCCAGTATTGTTGCGCCCGCCTGTGCGGCACGCTTGATCTCACTCGCCTGTGTAACGGCATTTCCAGAACGTCCGTTTCACTGAATTCTTTCGGAAAAACTCACTCCCGAGTAATCTCAAGGAGTCCATTAATTCTATCACAGTGGATAACTCAACACTGTCCATCATCACACGCATGTACTAGCCTGAAACTTAAAACAGCGTCTAAGTACATCGGCAGTGACTAGTAAATCGCATACTTATGAAATCTTACAGCTAGTTACAAAATCATATTTACATTCCGTAATCTACAGTGACTCAGCTGAAAACTTAACCTAGCAGCTTGGATTTTTCAAATGATTATTAATCAATTCCTCTTAAATCATTCAGTCAAAATTAATTACTCATTAATTACAACTTCTTTAATGACCTCTTGGTCAGGCATAAGCATGGCAACCTAGCAAATCCTTAAATCTTACACTCTATATTTACATACTGTACAAATTACCCATTCTCTGGTATTAATCAATCCTAGGTTGGTACAATTTCAAGTCTACAATGTTCGGTATACCTAATAGTTTTCCAGAGCTTGTATACTCTAAGCAATAAGCATTTCTGTGAGGTATAAAAATGACTTTATATGGTCCATTATAAACAAACTTAAATTTAAATATTTCATTGTCTATCTCGCTCGATTTCTCATGAGCTTTTACAAGTACTAAGTCTCCGATTGCAAACTTAGCAAAACGCGCTTTAGCGTCATGACGACGTGTGCGAGCATCGGCTTTTAGCTTCATTACTTCTCGCAAACGATCTTTTTTCACACCAATACTAATGTCAATCCGTGGAGGGAATTTGATTATCTCTTCCAATTCACTTTCTACACTTTTGTCAATGCCGAGATTCCTCACATCATGGCAGTTCAAACTCATTCCTACGCCAATGTCATCCGGCCAGTTAACAATGTGTATAGGCTGGTATTGCCTATGCACACCGTCTCCTGCCTCGTCAAAACCAACTACCATTGTTTTATCTAGTGACATACATGTCAAAGTTTTGCTTTCGCAGTTAATCACTGCACGGTACTTTAATAGCCAATCTAACCCGATAATTACTTCCGTAGTTAAGTCTGGCACGACGACAAACTCTTGTTCAAATCGTGCCCCACATATCTCGAACTTGACAAATATCTGTTCTGTGACCGGTTTACTGGCCTTCCCAGTAGCACCTATAATTTTCACCCCTGTTAGTGGCATAACTACGATGACGGGTCTGTCTTTCAGTAACTCAAATATTTTCCCATATACAGCACTCAATTCTGCACCGGTGTCAGTCAACACGTTTAGTTGTAGGTCGTGCATATTAACAGACTCTACTATCTGTCTACACATGTCCTCGACTGTTTCTTTATTTTCCCACAGCAAATCCTCGTCTATATCCAGGTCATTCCAAAAAAAACCATCCGGCTTTGATCCTAAATCCGGTTTATCTGGCGGCTTTTTCAGCCTCTGTTCACATACAGTTTTAATTTCAACACGTCTGTCCTGAGGCTTAGTCTGTAGCTTCGCCTCCAATACCGAAACCTTTTCCTGTAACTCGTCAACTAGTGAGTGTTGCTTTGCTATAAATTCACTAGTTGTCACCTTCGTTGATTCCTCTTTAGTCAGATTGATCTCATCTGCCAATCTACCTGGAGAAATGTGCCCAGTAGTATCTGCAATTACTTCCTCTAGATCTGCGCAACCCACACTGTTATCGTCTGACCGTATAATGTCACCTCTAACCTCATACACGCTGTAATCTACGTGCTTTTCTACCAATCGTGTCCGGCTATCACTAAAATCCTCGTAATCTTTCTCCTCAATACTTTCGCAATGTTTAAACTGGAGGTTTGCGTCGGACGGGTCGGCTACTTCTACCACTATAACTTTCGGTAAAGTCTGCCGGTTAGGCCCAGAACTTTCCGTTACTACTTCAACATCTAACTCCTGCGGGACGAAACACGACGAATCTTGCTCGTGCTCCCCATTAACATCAACTATTTCTGGTAGAGTCTGCCGGTTAGGGCCAGAACTTTCCATCACTTCACAAACACTGTCTTCCTGCGGGACGAGACGCGGCAAATTCTGCCCGCGCTCTCCATAAATACTTCTCCCGTACAGGCCCTATAATCTCTTAGTTCGTCGTATAAGCGACCGAACTGCCTCAACCAGACCTCATCCCTCTCTGCATCCCCTCGCTCGATGACGGACGTGTTATCCGACATCTGATCTTCTCTCAACACTTGCGAATCATTCTTAAACTCAATCTCCAGTTCCGCTGTGGGTATTACAGCTGCCACTTTATAATCGATTTCCGGAACACTACTTAAATTGTTCTCACTGACAGTGAATGTATTTTCTACTGCCGTGTATACAGCTGATCTACTACTTGTGGGCGCACTCCTTTCTCCTAATACTGGCACACTCTCCCGCCTTTGATTATTCCATACGGAATTTTCATAACGACGACACCTCGGTTTTCTACTGTTATTGGGCCGCCAAAATTTCTCCACGCCCGGTCGGCCCCTCACCGGCGCGGCTAATGGTTTCCCTGTCTCGCAATTTCCGCCTGAACGCCTATCATTTCCTGTTTAAAATTACCGATTTCGGTATTAATCACGACAATACCGTCTTTGATTTTATCAACTTTTGTGTTAACAACTTCAACATTGTTGTTAACAACATTAATAGCTTTGTTCTGACTGTCTAGCTTTCGTTCAATTATTTCAGACTGAGCTTCTTGCTTGGCCGATTGACTCTTGATTTCGTTAATCAAAACATTCAATAAATCAGTTAAATTCCCGGAAACTACCGGTTTTACTTCCGTAGCGGCTTCCTCTTTAATTGTCCCCCCGTATTCGTCATCAAGGGATTCGCATTTGATTTTCACTTCCGACTCCGAAACATTTTCTAAAGTGTGGAATTCCATTTCTGCTCCTTGTTGCGTTTCGGCGGTCGCGTCTTTCATGCTAGCCGCCTGTCCCTGAACAATGGGTACCGCGGTGCGCCTTCCCCACTGTTCGACCGATTGTTCCTTACCCAAGCCTACCAAATTTTGATAATTGTTGCCTTCACTCATTTTAATAATTTTCAATATAAATGCCAAATCTCAAATCTAATTAGGATTCCTCACACTAATATTCTCGCTGACGTATCGACCATTTCGTAACCAGTACTTTGTTACGAGATTTGTAAAATGCAAAATTCGTGTCCAGAACAACCTCAAATTTGAAGATTGTCCTGTCACCAGGTCGCCACGTGTAACCTCCCCCTCTCTTATCGACCTTAATGACAGTGAAAAATGAAACCGCGTGTACCTAATGGGAATTTTGGAAAAGCAATCGTCACCGAAGTTAACCTGTCGGTAAAGAGGGAGGAAAGGGTTACATTTAAATGAAAGGAAAAATGCAAGTGAAACTGGTGGAAATTAATTTTGAAATAGGGATAAAGTCAATAAAGAAAGTAAATGTGCGGCCGTTACGTTAACAATCAACTAGCGGTAATTAGATATTTGAGATTTGGGGGAAATTACGGTCGCCAGTCCTATGGACAATTACTATAATAACTGATAAAGAAAGGTTATTACACATATAATTAGCACTAGAAGCGTGGCAACTGAAGGCTGACACGTGTAGTGTGAAAACTGAAAGTTTGTCAGAAGTAATAAATTTCGCTACACTTAATTTAGCAACAGAATTAATGAAACCGGAAAATCGAAAGTTAATTTAGTGACTGAAGTTAATAGTGAGCTTTCTTTCTGAAGCACATCGAAATACAGTTAGTCTTGGACTACCTCAACAATCATTTCTAAAGCTACTTGAATCTACGCAATTTAGAAAGAAGAGATTTAACTTAGAACTTGAATTAAACGATTCTGAACAATTAACAATAGTAAAATTTAGTACGTACCAAGCTGAGCTGCAGTCACAGGTAAGCTAAAATACGGTAACAAAACTCGCACTCTTAATTTGTGCTTGTGTAATCTAACTATTGTAGCCAGCTATGAATACTTAAATTGAACTTTGAAATTAAAGCAGTGAAATGGAATTATGCTGGTGTTTGAATTTCAACGACATTCGGGTTCATTTCGGAAAAGGAAGGGACCCTGCTTGGCAATGCAATTGGGACAATGAGCAACAAAGGATCATGCTAAGTTGCTGTAATTTTGCGAGGCAAATGGAACAATTTGAAAGCTGAGGTCTGCCATACAGTTCTGAAACTTTACGTGCTTTTAGTCTTCCTTGTTGGTTGATTGAAGGTTTGAAGCCGTCGATCAAGGAGGTGGCGACAGTCACTCATTGTCGGCCGTCGCTGTTGCAGTAGCTGGATGTTGGCGCGCCTTCTTCTCGACACGGTCACCAGGCGAAACGGGCTCTTGATGTGCGCCAGCTAATGCTTCCCGTCCGCGACACCATGTCAGAAACTATCATCGCGAGTCGAGCGCAATTACATGCTGCCAAACCCCGAAAGCGCGGCAACTCGCGGGAGCGTCACACAACACACCTGCTCCACTCGCCACTCCAGCCAGACCCCGACAGCTCTGCCCGCGCTCCACGCGGCAGAGTTAACACTACCAAAGATCCTACACACTTTGAGTCTTCACACGACCTATCGATGTAATCGTTCGATAGCAGTTTTCCCTAGGCAAGACCCAGCGTAAAAATACAAATAATATTTACGAAACAAACCAATTATACATCGACATAAATACATAAGTATATATATATATACAAATAGTAAAACAATTACAATATGTAAAGGCACAGAAATGTCATATATTCAGGTAACAAAAATAAGGAAAACAAATTATAGTACAATAGATGGAAATAGGAGGATATGCATTTCCGGCGTTACAAGTAATAATCGAATTATCCCGCAACTTCACACTTGACAGTGGATTTTCTCGAACTAAGAGATTTGCTGAATTTGTGAAAAATCAAAATGGCTTCATATCCAACCTATGATGCCTAGAAGAGTCTTTACATCCTGCTGACATGAGAATAGCATAATCTCCGCGTCAGAAGCTTGCTTCTACTTAACCATATAATAGACTGTCATTTTTTCCACCGAGACGAATTTTGTAAGCTAAGCACATCATCCGTTACAGCACACTCCTGGGGCTGGAAAATGTGGCCACAGTGTTCTGGTGGAACGAACTATCACAGGTGCAACGCGTGGGTTCAGGAATTTACTTTTAAGAGGCACAAACAAATTTATTTTACCTCTGGTAACCTCAAGAGAAAGACGTTATAATCCAGAATCCGCATTAAACATCACGTTCCTTCATTACCAACTGGGCAGAGCCGGATTACGTTGGGAAATGACATAGCCGAAGTCACGGTAAACAGAAATACAGTCGCCAGTAAGCTTACTTACATTAGAAAATTTTATTTTATTTGATGAACCGATAGCCATTTAAAGGGACAGGGCTCTTATTTTACTTGTACTTGATTAAACTAGAGACGTTGAAAAATTTGGTGCTGGACTGTGATTCGAATTCGTATCTCCTCTTTCGAGGATCTGAATCTCTCGGAACAGTATAGTTCAATCATTTCGTTTCTTTTCCCAAGACTGCAATCTTCTCTAGGTCTCCTCCAAAGGTAAGTATGTGGGTCTGAACCCTGATCCAGTACAAAAATATTCATAATTTCATTTCAAGCTTTATCAAGTGCATACCCACCTGCTAGTGAAAATTAACGCGCATTTTCAATGTCTGTTCATGTGTTGCCAACAATCGAAACAAGTGTCGTTATTTCTGGTCAAACACGCACACATCTTACTGGTCATGAGTAAGCAACTGATACTTAAGCTATATTCGTGGATGCACGGTAGGTGTGCAGTTCGATTGTCGCTTAGGCACAAAAGTTTGTATCCTTATTTTAGATTCAGACACCTAGCGGCTCGTAAGAAAAACCGATACGTAACATTTGATTTTTCTTAGTTAACAATCTGATTACGTGTTGGGTTCGTATCCCCTTCACAGAACTTCACATCGTGCGCTTCATCTTTAAATGCATGCACACTTTGTCACTTCAGAATGGAGGTATATCAGACATCTTTCGTGGTTAGATAACAGGGACGAAAGGGTCTTGATAGGAGTCACGGTTTATTACAAAACTTGTCGTCTTTTATTTTCAAGTTTAGATTTGGTTACTGGTATTGGCAAAAATTTCGGTAATTCATGACTCTTCATGGCTAGTCATCAATATGATGTGATTAGATTAGATTAGATTACATTAGATTAATTCTTGTTCCATACATCATGAATACGACATTTCGTAATGATGTGGAACATGTCATTTTAATGAAAGATTTTTTTTAAATACCATGATTCAATTTCTTTACAACAATTTTTTATACTCTCTCTCTCTCTCTCCCTCTCTCTCTCTCTCTCTCTCTCTCTCTCTCTCACACACACACACACACACACACACACACACACACACACACACACACACACACGCGCACACACACACACACACACACACACACATACACATTCTCTTTTTTTTCTTTGTTTGTTGTGCTCGACTATCGGCGAGGCACGAAAACGCCTGTGAATGAGTTTCTTAGTTTTGAGTACACTTACGAAAGAAATATAAAAACAACAATGAGAGTTACTGATTTATGATGCTTAGTTTGCAATCAGTTCTGAGCATTATTAGTAACTACGCTCCAGTCCCTAAACCTAGTTACAGAAAGCGAATCAGACGCATTACATATTCCAGGCCGTAGCAGCCGCGACCTGGAGACACCAGCTATGGTCACTTCCCAGCCCGCTGTACGATCACATCGGTTCGTCTTCTTCCTGCTGGTACTGTAACTGAGATCTGGCAACAAGGCACGTATGTTTGGCAACTCTGTGATCGACGAGTTACTTCCTGGTGTGCACGGAATTAAGCCTCAAAGTTCGCTTGATTTTACCTGTCATTTCCATTGAATAATCTGAGTTATTATCGCTTGAAGTGTAACAAAAGATTTTAAATTTACGGTTTTCAGCCCAGGAAAGTCGTTGCAGGTGGAAATCGCAACTAATCTCGACCTTTAAATAGCGGTTCACGAGTTCTAGGCACTATAGCCCTCGTAAGAGGAAGCTGAGACCCATACCTGTTCGACAGCTCTGTGGTAAAGTGCTGACCTGTGAAAAAGCGTCCATTGTGGTTCGCAGTTTCAGTCTCACTGATTGCAACGTTTTTATCCCTTCTGTGAAAGAGCTACAAGCAGTCGGATCAAACATCAATAAGGAAATCGCAAGAAAATACGTACTTTCGGCTCATAGTGCAATGTTGAAAAACTTACAATGCTGCACAACAGGTAACGCCTCTTTCCGCTGCTGACAAGCGGATTTTGGGTTTCTAGGAATACGTAACTACACTCCTGGAAATTGAAATAAGAACACCGTGAATTCATTGTCCCAGGAAGGGGAAACTTTATTGACACATTCCTGGGGTCAGATACATCACATGATCACACTGACAGAACCACAGGCACATAGACACAGGCAACAGAGCATGCACAATGTCGGCACTAGTACAGTGTATATCCACCTTTCGCAGCAATGCAGGCTGCTATTCTCCCATGGAGACGATCGTAGAGATGCTGGATGTAGTCCTGTGGAACGGCTTGCCATGCCATTTCCACCTGGCGCCTCAGTTGGACCAGCGTTCGTGCTGGACGTGCAGACCGCGTGAGACGACGCTTCATCCAGTCCCAAACATGCTCAATGGGGGACAGATCCGGAGATCTTGCTGGCCAGGGTAGTTGACTTACACCTTCTAGAGCACGTTGGGTGGCACGGGATACATGCGGACGTGAATTGTCCTGTTGGAACAGCAAGTTCCCTTGCCGGTCTAGGAATGGTAGAACGATGGGTTCGATGACGGTTTGGATGTACCGTGCACTATTCAGTGTCCCCTCGACGATCACCAGTGGTGTACGGCCAGTGTAGGAGATCGCTCCCCACACCATGATGCCGGGTGTTGGCCCTGTGTGCCTCGGTCGTATGCAGTCCTGATTGTGGCGCTCACCTGCACGGCGCCAAACACGCATACGACCATCATTGGCACCAAGGCAGAAGCGACTCTCATCGCTGAAGACGACACGTCTCCATTCGTCCCTCCATTCACGCCTGTCGCGACACCACTGGAGGCGGGCTGCACGATGTTGGGGCCTGAGCGGAAGACGGCCTAACGGTGTGCGGGACCGTAGCCCAGCTTCATGGAGACGGTTGCGAATGGTCCTCGCCGATACCCCAGGAGCAACAGTGTCCCTAATTTGCTGGGAAGTGGCGGTGCGGTACCCTACGGCACTGCGTAGGATCCTACGGTCTTGGCGTGCATCCGTGCGTCGCTGCGGTCCGGTCCCAGGTCGACGGGCAGGTGCACCTTCCGCCGACCACTGGCGACAACATCTATGTACTGTGGAGACCTCACGCCCCACGTGTTGAGCAATTCGGCGGTACGTCCACCCGGCCTCCCGCATGCCCACTATACGCCCTCGCTCAAAGTCCGTCAACTGCACATACGGTTCACGTCCACGCTGTCGCGGCATGCTACCAGTGTTAAAGACTGCGATGGAGCTCCGTATGGCACGGCAAACTGGCTGACACTGACGGCGGCGGTGCACAAATGCTGCGCAACTAGCGCCATTCGACGGCCAACACCGCGGTTCCTGGTGTGTCCGCTGTGGCGTGCGTGTGATCATTGCTTGTACAGCCCTCTCGCAGTGTCCGGAGCAAGTATGGTGGGTCTGACACACCGGTGTCAATGTGTTCTTTTTTCCATTTCCAGGAGTGTATATTTATGAAATGCCACATTTGCATACCTCTTGAGTATGACACAGCATACCATTTAAACACAGGCCCAATCAAAATCTAAGTGAGTAGTATGTTACTAATTCGTGTCAATAGAGGCACACTTGTGTACAGATACTCGGTTTTATTAAAACAGACTTTCGTCGTAAGTTTGTTGTGGTTAGTTTTATTTCGTTTCTTATAATACAGTGCACAATTTTCGTAAGGTTTCCTTTAGTGTTGTTAAAACAACAGTAAACATGAGAGAGAAATTAATCATCAACGAGATATGCGAATTCTCTGATGTTACCTATGACAGTCTGACAATGCACATGCAGTTTATTGATTACATGCATGTAGAAAACTTGTTCTGAGTTAAAGCTGTCAAACAAAGTTTGAAGAAGAATAAAATTTCACTACCACACGACAGCTAATGTAGAAAATACTTTTCTGACATATTATGGCACGATGCGCTCTCCCTACACATCTTCGAGATCCATCTGCTGCCTGGTGTCTATTAAACCTGAATAGAACAAAATGTCACAGTAGTTAGGCCTTTTTCCACATGAGACTACTTTGGGTTGAGAAGTGAAGGGAATTATGTTCACAGTTCCATTAGATTGATAACTGCAGCATACAGTAGAATTGCGTTTTAAAAAATGTAGCACTGAATGTACTCGAACTCGCGACATCTTATCTACGCTACTAGCTGACACGTAGCTACAACAGTTCCAGAGCTCGACAACTATTCCTCCAGAACTTTTTGATTCCACAGCACTGTGAGATTATGCATATGGCCAGGTCTTGACTGCTGAGAGACAAACAGTTACAGCTTTTCTTTTGGACTGAACGACGTTTGCTACAAACAGATAGCGCAACAGAATAGCTCAAGTGGAAAGGAACACTTCCTATTTAAACTTCTGCATCCTACACTGTTGGCAGTTCTGTGTAGGTGGCAGTTACGTGATTTTATTTCGGTGATTACAAAATATAGAGTGGAATGTATGCACTGGGTAGCCGAGGCAGCTAGTTCATGGTGATTCGGTCAACCAAGTAAATGAATTTACTGAACACGCTGCAAATTACTACAGGGAGCGTGTGTCTCAGAATTCTCATCCAGTGTGGCGCTACGGCGTTACGATAGAAAAATGAGTTGCAGACAAGAGGATTTCATGGTCTGTTGGGCGGATGGTAGGTTGTTATACCTATGGTCTTGGTTCGATTCCCACGTCTGTCAATGATTTTAGATAGGGAGAGACAGATTCCATTCTCTCCTGGCTACACCAAGTGAAGAAGATATAATGGCAGTGTGGTCTGAAAATTCACATTAAAGATGATATTCCTTCTCTACCAAGTAGACGGTAGGTTGAACCACAATAAAGTCTGGAGTGGCGACATGTAGAAACTCTATCACCAGTAACCTTTCTTATACTAGTTATTTATTTCAAGTGACGAAACAAACGCTATATATGGTCACAGGACACTTACTCCATCTTTTATCTGAGCTTCTGTATGTCGATAAAATTGGTTCTGAACTGGGAATGCAACTCAGACCGCCCTTCACGCGGAATTTGATCCCTTCGTGACAATACAGCTCGGCTACAATTTGTTGTTTGTTCAAAATTGCAAATTCCTCAACATCTCCACACAGGGATCGAGTCTTGGCCCGGCACTAAAGATTTAGTTATGTATTATCAAGCTCTAGCATGAGAACACCTATCTGCTGGTGGATAATAATTTTGATTTTTAATGTATTTTCATTCGTTGTCAACACTAACGATATCTGACGTTTTTAACTCCCAGTGAGACACAGAACTATTCGCGAGATGACTGTAAGTTCAAGATGTTATTCTGAGCAGCTGGTGGAGAAAAATTCGGTAGCTGACGTCTCTTTCTGTGTAGTCCACAACGATATGTGTGGGGCTCTATTCCCAGTGAGCGTTGAACTCGTCGTCATATTATTTCTAGTTCAAACATGCTTACATGTCACTTCTGGTGCAACAAACCCATTTTTAACGTTCGTTTTCTCGAGAATATAACAGCGATAGGTGCCGGGTTGGTGCCTGGGAAGGAAAAAATTAATGTTTCGTCTCGTCATTTCAGTTAAAAGATCTAGGTACTGCCGCGAAAATCCGATATGTCACGTTTGACTGTGCTTCGATAGCAATCCGATTAGGTTCTGGGTTCGAATCCGTGTCCAACAAAAAAGCTTTACCTCACAGCATTCCAAGTAAGCTACTTGTGAAGAAGCAATATTTAACATCTCTCGTAGTTCGTTAACAGGGACAATAGATGCTGGGTAGGAATTCGCGTCTGTTAAAAATGTTTGCGTTATGCAATTTAAAGTTGATATTTGCTAACTGATACTATCTAAAATCGAGGTATATCACTCTCTGTATGCCTAATCAGGAATGACTGTTAGTTTCCGTCAGTCACGAAATCTTTGCTTAGTCTGCATGAGCTGGTTTTGAATCCATATGCGGAACAAGACGGTTCGTCGAGTCATTTGAAGTTCATACATAATCTCAACTAGCTGCTCGTGAATAATATAAATTTTTAACGTCATTTTGTGTTAAATAATAAGTACGGTATGTTGCTTTGAAGAGGAAAACATGAATACGACGAACTTACTACGTGCATTACCAATCTGACGTAATAATGAGAGTGGTAACATTTCAGGTATGTCATTTATTGTAATAAATGTGAGCTTACAAGCCTTAAGGACAGTCTTATCTGTGATATGGTGTTCCCTGATATTTGTAGTATCGTGGTATTACTTTACATCTTGAGTTATTGCGATACAGAGCAGTGTTTTCTAGTGGTGACTTGTTGGAACCATTTTCAATAGTCAAACGACTGTACCAAGGAGCGATTAGAGGACCTGCTAGACAGCTGCGTTATGCCGGTTGCATGCGAATCAGGCGAAATGCACATGAAGAGTAGCTATGAAAGAAGGGAATACTGAATGTTACGTCATGCAGAATACACTCATTTACTTCGGCTCCTCGTGATCAACGCTGCAGGAGAAGTGAGATACATAAAGTTGACAGTGTGAGGACAGACATGCTGGCACAACTCTGCAACTATACAGTGTTACCAGATAAAATGGTGCTGCGGAATCGAAAGTGTAGTACGGACTTTGCCACAGTAGCAGACAGCTGCTAATTTCGGACCCTGACCGTGGATTACACTTCGGTCAGTGCTGGTTAGAGTGTTGCAACTGTAAGTGGAAGGCTTTGTTTGATAGTCTTGTGCTGATGCTGTCTGAATAAATTACGCCATTGGATAAAAAGCGGTTTAGTTTTGAGACCTAACCCACGAGGGGGGAAGGCGCAGTGGTCTGCTTCAGGAATTACAAGCAATAAAACACAAAAAAACAACCCAGGAAGGGTTCGAACACCTACTTTCACGCAGAGACATGCATTTGGAATCTGTTCATCGTTACGGGGTCAAACAAGAGGGTAACATTACTGAAACAATGATCAGGCTACTTAGTATATAATAGAGCATACATATTTCAAGGAGGAAACGTGTGAAGACGCAGACTTCCTCGTTATCAATATGTGCGGCATATCTTTCGTGTTAACGAAAGTAATATCCCGCTCTACCTCTTCTTACGTCTCAAATGAAATGAATGCCATGAGGAATCGAATATTTGTTGACTGCGTCTCTTCTTGCTTCCATTCTTACCAACATATTTCTTCATTCTCGTGGTAATCACGACATTCTATGTGTATGCTGCAAAAGATTGCACGTGGACAAATTCGACATCGAGGGTCAAAGCGTTTGGTGTCTTACATTATATTCAATTCGAATAATCTTCCGATGTATTATTACTTCGTTTGTATTTTTAGATGATTATGAACGTTACGGAAAATTATCTCACATGCTTTATGTTGAATGAGAAACATTGAATGACCCGTTTTGCTTTCCCTACGTTGAAATGATATAATGTCGGCGGCAACAGCCTTCTTCCACGCCAGAAGCTGGAACTTGTATCATTCTGGATTAATGATAATTGAATATCTCAAATGTATACATAGCCCGCAAGGCGACGTCAGAAACCATCAGGGGTGAACGCCGCATAAAAACCAAACGTGCGCGCGCGTCTCCACTCTGAAGAACCGTATCGGAGAATCACGGCAAGCATTTCGCTGAAGAGCTGCCTCGTAAGAGAGTCGAGAAATGGCAGCGTCGTAGCAAGTATTTGTCAACACTCTGATAGTGCATTTACTTCCAGGTGTAGGCCGGCATTACCTCGCTAAATTCACTTGACATTCGTTTTCCACATTGAAGACTCGTAGAACATAATCCACTGTAAGATGACACAATTAGAAAGTATATTTAATTTCTGGACTCCAAGAACGGCGTTCTTCACATAAGTAACACCTGTTTGTGTGTGCATTCGGGAGGACGACAGTGCAATCCCGCGCTAGGCCATCCTGATTTAGGTTTTCAGTGATTTCCCTAAATCGCCTCAGGCAAATGCCGGGATGGTTCCTTAGAAAGGGCACGACCGATTTCGTTCCGCATCCTTCCCTAATCCGAGCTTATGCTCCGTCTCTAATGACATCGTTGTCGACGGGACGTTAAAACAGTAATCTCCTCCTCCTCTGTTTGTGTGTTTGCGTTTTGAGGCTCAGGCAACATCGCAGTGACTATAGTCCGTCTCTTGCCGCCAGTGTGTCGTTAGCTCAGAGGTTCCCTTGTGCGTTGCCGTGCTTGTATTATAAGACATAGCAGTTCGAATCACGGTAGAAGCCGCTGACTACAACCTTCTACTTTCCATTTTAATTAATGGAGTTGCAAACTGCTAGTAAAAATTCCTTATACGAAATCTGAAGAATGCCTTTAAACATCAATCTTCGTCCGATTTCGACTTAGTAAATTAAGTTAATATCATGGATGTCTGCTTTGCAAATGCCAAGGTGCTTCACTGTAAAATAGATACTGAAAAGATTCAAACCGACTGTCAAAGATATAAATTTGAGCTTTGTTCGTCATATAGGTCTAACATGTCAGAAGGTTGTTTATGAAGTGCACATGTTGATTAATATAGTTCCCCTCTTCTAAATTTTTGCAATAGCATTTAACTGTAGACGTTTTCTAACACCGGCGTTAGCAATTCCTTTCCGTTCTCTGAATTCTCCAAAACGACAAATTTTTCTGGTTTAAATCTGTTGACCTTAACTATCACTTCCGATCAACATTAAATACTTCATAAACCCATACATGGAACTCCACATGTGCAGTGTTCCTGGACTGCTACAGAGCATGCATTGCAAGGTATTCACACAGTTTATCGCATAGACTTACCATAAGGAATGAAACAAGAACTGTAATACACTTTACACCACAGACGCTCACTCTGGCTTGACGAAACCATCCGAACATTGACCAAAAGTTGCACAAATAATTGAGTTTGAAAGGAAAAGAAACGAGGTATGAAGCATTTATAAATTCATCGAATGTAGCGATGTGGTTTAATTTCGTCCCAGTCTATAAAATTAATTTCGGGCCATACTCGGCTCTTGCCGATTAATGTAATATAATACCCGCCTACTAATCAGGGAGTCTGCCTCCATTGCTTTTGAGCGTGAATGGAAATTGTAGAAATTTTCTGTGAAGCAACATTTAATAATAAAGCGTTTTAAATCATCAAAAGCGATGAGCGGTAGCAGGCGCTTTCGATAAAGAACGGGGGAGTGCAGCCGACTGCTGTCGCCACGGCCGTTGCCGGTAGCCAGCCAGTGGATCCCGGAGCTTTGCCGCATACGGCGTCCAGAGGTAAACAGTCTGCAGGAAATCTGCCGCAAAATCGTTACTGGATAAAATTTTGATATCGGTGTGTCAGAAAGCGAAATAGATTGAATCTGCGCTACCATTACATTCACGTCTTCAGCATTCAGAGAGAAGAGGCTATAAAAATATTTTATGCCAGCTGCTCTCGATCCACTGATATTATGAACAGAAACAACGCACGCTACCGCTAGACCACAGGCGTAATCAGCTTAGGGTTTCTCTATCATGAAACAAGTTTTCCTCCAGGAAGTGCCGCAGTGTACAGTGTTGCCAGATTGCGCAGATAACCGGACTTAGAGAATTAGCGAGTTGGCCAGTTTTTTTGTCCCATGTCGCGATCGGCGCGGACTTAGCCTCTGAAGCTGCCGGCCGCCGGTCGAGTTTTATGTCAAAGAGTGTAAATTGTTCTAACATATCTTAAGAGCTATGGATGGGGACGGCCAACGGATGCAGTGTTTATTGACTTTCGATCGCCATTTGATTTATTACCACGTCTAATCGTTTTATCGCAATCATGGGGTGGTATGCGAAATTTGGAACTGAAATGTTGATTTCTTGGTAGGAAGGACGCAGAACGTTATCTTGAGTGGAGAGCCACCGACACGTTCAGAAGGAAGCCGACACGCAGCCCAGGAAAGCATGCTGGGATGCTTGTCATTCGTGTTTCTTATTAACGACCTGGCAAACGTACTTAAATTGTGGTCGTAGATTTTCCACTGATAATGTAGTTATCAATAATGAACTAATGTCTGAAAAAAGTTACACAAATTGTACTATCCCATCACCTACGCCTTCGGCAATTAAGCTGTACCAGCAAGTAAATGCCCATTGAAGGCATGAAACTGTCATTTATTACTCAAGGTTTCTCTTTATTAACGTGAAATTGTGGCCCTACAGACTTCGAAAGGATGGTGGAATAGTGACACTAAAGGTTAAATTCGTGACCAGGTAAGATACATATGTAATGAAAATCAACGTTACCATAAGTTCTGTTTCCAGAAGGAGATTTTCCCTCTGCAGCGAAGTGCGCGCTGATATGAAACTTCCTGGCAGATTAAAACTGTGTGCCCGACCGAGACTCGAACTCCCGAGTTCGAGTCTCGGTCGGGCACACAGTTTTAATCTGCCAGGAAGTTTCATATCAGCGCGAACTCCGCTGCAGAGTGAAAATCTCATTCTGGAACATCCCCCAGGCTGTGGCTAAGCCATGTCTCCGCAGTATCCTTTCTTTCAGGAGTGCTAGTTCTGCAAGGTTCGCATGAGAGCTTCTGTAAAGTTTGGAAGGTAGGAGACGAGATACTGGCAGAAGTAAAGCTGTGAGGACCGGGCGTGAGTCGTGCTTCGGTAGCTCAGATATTAGGGCACTTGCCCGCGAAAGGCAAAGGTCCCAAGTTCGAGTCTCGGTCGGGCACACAGTTTTAATCTGCCAGGAAGTTTCAGAAGTTTGTTAAGTCCTCACACAAAAAGATTGGAGTAGTTGCACTGATGTATGAAACGAACAAGTTTAATAACATAGCATTCACCGGTAAATTATCAAAAGAACATTAAATAGCTACGCGTAACTAAGGTTGGCGGAGATTCAATACAAGGAACCGCTAGGTAGGTTACTGCATTATTAGCACACTGATCCGTCTCCGCGATAGGACGACAGCAATAACTAAAATTTGAGTTCGTAAAATTTTCCATGCCAGAAAGGTGTCTTCCTGCCACTCATTAACACTCTAACGGTTAGTGAGTGCATTGCGACTTACACACGGCGGAGCTGATAGCAGATCTTACTATTCATTTTTAACAGCGTCCTTGTGTTGTCCGCTAGTGCTGCTGTTGTGGTCACTGTATCAGACCATGGTTGTAAATCCCGAAAAGAATTCGAAGTTATTGTCTCTCTAGTAGCGGACGAAGTCACCTTAGTCCCTCCTGACTTCCCTCGTAACATTCGTCCCTTCGGGGGCAGTCATTCAATCAGAAGACACAGTTTTCGTGGAGTGTCCTCCCATATATCAATAACTTTCCAAAACTACTATCTCAGACCAGGCTGACTGATGAAATTCCCACATTTTCGTTCCCAGAGGCCTACAGCTCTGTACTCTCAGTGCCTCAAAAAAATGCATTAACATGCTGTTTCCTAGGACCGTCCAAACATTCCTAACTGGTTCATATACATGAGGTCCCAACTGAGGGTATTTTTCGGAAGGGAAAGTGGCAGTCTCACACTTACGGAATCCTCACACCTTGCATGCCGTGTTCTGCCATGGGCATAGAGTCATTTATACATGTAGCTTTGATTGACCGTTCATATTACACTAAAAGTACACTAAAAAAATATTACACTAAAACTGCTACACCACAAAGATGATGTGCTACAGACGCGAAATTTAACCTACAGGAAGAAGATACCGTGATATGACAATGAATAGCTTGTCAGAGCATTCACACGAGGTTGGCGCCGGGGGCGACACCTACAACGTGCTGGCATGAGGACAGTTTCCAACCGATTTCTCATACACAAACAGCAGTTGACCGGCGTTGCCTGGTGAAACGTCGTTGTGATGCCTCGTGTGAGGAGAAATGCGTACCATCACGTCTCTGACTTTGATAAAGGTCGGATTGTAGCCTGTCGCGATTGCGATTTATCGTATCGCGACATTGCTGCTCGCGTTGGTCAATATCCAATGATTGTTAGCAGAATATGGAATCGGTGGGTTCAGGAGGGTGATATGGAACGGCGTACTCGATCCCAATGGGCTCGTATCACTAGCAGTCGAGATGACAGGTATCTTAACCGCATGGCTGTAACGAATCGTGCAGCCACGTCTCGATCCATGAGTCAACAGATGGGGACGTTTGCAAGACAACAACCATCTGCACCAACAGTTCGACAACGTTTGCAGCAGCATGGACTATCAGCTCGGATACCATGGCTGCGGTAACCTTTGACGCTGCGTCTCAGCCAGGAGCGCCTCCGATGGTGTACTCAACGACGAACCTGCGTACACGAATGGCAAAACGTCATTTTTTCGGATGAATCCAGGTTCTGTTTACAGCATCATGATGGTCGCCACCGTGTTTGGCGACATCGCGGTTAACGCACATCGGAAGTGTGTATTCGTTCGCCATACTCGCGTATCACCCGGTGTGATGGTATGGGGTGCCATTGGTTACACGTCTCGGTCACCTTTTGTTCGCATTGGCGGCACTTTGAACAGTGGACTTTTCATTTCAGATGGGTTACAACCCGTGGGTCTACCCTTCATGCGATACCTGCGAAACCCTACATTTCAGGAGGATAATGCACGACCGCATGTTGCAGGTCCTGTACGGGCCTTTCTGGATACAGAAAATGTTCGACTGCTGCCCTGGCCAGCACATTCTCCAGATCTCTCACCAATTAAAAACGCCTGGTCAATGGTGGCCGAGCAACTGGCTCGTCAGAATACGCCAGTCACTACTTTTGATGAACTGTGGTATCGTGTTGAAGCTGCATGGGCAGCTGTACCAGTACATGCCATCCAAGCTCTGTTTGACTCAATGCCCAGGTGTATCAAGACCGTTATTACAGCCAGAGGTGGTTGTTGTAGGTACTGCTTTGGCTCAGAAATGGTTCAAATGGCTCTGAGCACTATGGGACTTAACATCTGTGGTCATCAGTCCCCTAGAACTTAGAACTACTTAAACCTAACTAACCTAAGGACATCACACACATCCATGCCCGAGGCAGGATTCGAACCTGCGACCGCAGCAGTCACGCGGTTCCGGACTGAGCGCCTAGAACCGCTAGACTACCGCGGCCGGCAGGTACTGCTTTCTCAGGATGTATGCACTCCAATTGAATGAAAATATAATCACACGTCAGTAGTAGTGTAATACATTTGTCCAATGAATACCCGTTTATTATCTGCAATTCTTCTTGGTGTAGCAATTTTAATGGCCAGTAGTGTATATTGCTCTCCTATCGGCAGACTCGAGCCGTCGTTTCTGCATTCTGTGCCTAAGGCTAGTTGTTGCCGTCAGGTACCTTTACTGTAATTTACAACGGCCTCGCCGCAGATAAACGTTTTAGGAACGTGGGAGCGGCGGCCATCTCGTGCAGTATTCCGAGACGTCGCCACATGCTGTCGGCAATGTGTCGCCTCGCGATGGTCGTCCGCTCCCCCGTCCTGTCCAGTGCGCACAACAGCCTTCTCCGGATGCTGTCCTACCTGGCCTCGGCGCCACCTTTTATAACCTGAATTAATGGTGCCAATTGGGCGCTTTGATCCGCTGTCTGTCTGCATGTGAAATTGACAGCCCAGCCTAACGTAATTCTCAAGAAATAAAACGCCGACAAACAATTCATGTATTGGCAATAACTAGCGGATAATCTTAATAAAAGTAAAGGAGTACGCTAATTAATTAGATCTACATATCACTATATATAATTTTCACGTCAGATGTATATAATGTGGAAGTCGACGAAATCACCAGTTTCACCATGTTTCCAAATATCCATTCACATCTTGATAGGACTTCAAAAAGGTTCTAAATACTGACAGCATGCTTTAAATGTTCAGAAATGTGAAATGTGCGCTGTACAAAACACAAGAATATAGTATTTTTTGTCTACATTATCGCTGAGTCACAGTTAGTCCTCCAACCCGTACAGTGTCCTGGATGTAACACTGTTTGGACTTACGGAGTGGTGTGGCCACTTATGTTCAATCATAATTAACGCAATGAGGCTGACTTTGTTTTAGTGGTAGGACACTGGCAATATTCACCAAGTCTACAAAGGAGGTTGTTTACGAAACGGTCGTGCGAGCCATGCTAGAACATTGATGATGTGTGTGGGCCCATACCAGATATGAGTAACAAAGAACGTAATATGAAGGGCACCTGCAGGAGGACATTACGCGGAATAAGCGGCGACGATGGAAATGTGTACCGGACCAGGATTCGAACCGGGGATCTCCTTCTTACTAGGCACGTGCGGTAACCACTGTGCCACCCAGGACACAGTGTTATCGCAACTGCACGGAATCGGCACGCCTCAAGGCCGATCGCCATCTATACGCTGTCCCTGTCCATTCATGTTCGCTACTCAGATTTCCAGTCTGATGTACTTTCGAATCTGCACTGAAGAAGGTGGATCCATCGCCCATCCAGGCGAATCAGTTACATGAATGTCTGAAAGAACAGACACCACGCATTCATATAACAAGGAATAGCGAAGATACGCTGAAAAACTTGACCTGGCACAAGAACACAGATACACGTCAACTATCATGGGAGCTGGCCGCAGTGGTCTAGCGGTTCTAGGCGCTCAGTCCGGAACCGTGGGACTGCTACGGTCGCAGGTTCGAATCCTGCCTCGGGCATGGATGTGTGTGATGTCTTTAGGTTAGTTAGGTTTAAGTAGTTCTAAGTTCTAGGGGACTGATGACCTCAGATGTTAAGTCCCATAGTGCTCAGAGCCATTTCACCCATTTGAACTATCATGGGAAAGCTTGTGTATTGAGTTTCAAGAACCCCCACCAACTGATAAATCTAGGAGTACACGACAGGCCTCTCTACTTATCCGACACCGAAGACAAGATTAGACTAGTTACATCATGTACAGAGCCATTTTAATCTTCATCCCTGTGGCTGTCTCGGAACAAGCCACAATACATTGAACATTGGAAGTAATCTCTCAAGCACTTCATAATCCTCTCCCATGCTTCATGGTGATTTACGGAGTATGCGTGTGGATGTAAAAGAATGTTGAAAATTGTAGAAAATTTCGAATTTTATACATATTTAAGATGACGTTTTCACCGTGAACATTTTATACATTAAATCGAATCGATAATCGTCATAACTGTGAATTATTTACGTTTTCGTATTCGATGTGACTGCGGATAGCAGTACTTGATTGTCGCCCTTGCTGATTTTATCGGAAAACGTCCAATCTGTAGTATATCTAAACATTACTTTTATCCATTTTAGGTGTTTCTCTCACCACGGTTTGTTACAATCTAAATCTACATCTAGATTTGCATGGGTACACCGCAACTCACACTTAAGTGCCTGGCAGAGCGTTCATCGAACCACCTTGACAATAGCTCTCTATTATTCCAATCTCGAACAGAGCGCGTAGAAAACGAACACCTGTATCTTTCCATGAGAGGTCTGATTTCCCTTATTTTATTATGGTGAACGTTTCTCTCTACGTATGTCGGCGTCAACAAAATGTTTTCGCATTCTGAGCAGGAAGTTGGTGAATGAAATTTCGTAAGAAGATTCAGCAGCTACGAAAAACGCCTTTGCTTTTATGGTGTCCATCCTAAATCCTCTGCCATGTCCGTAACACTCACCTGCCTATTTCGCGATAATAAAAGATTGCCGCTCTTTGTTGAACTTTCTCGATCTACTCTGTTAATTCTATCTGTTAAGGATCCCACACCTCGCAGCGGTATTCTGAAAGAGGACAGACAACCGTAGTGTAGGCAGTCATTTTTAGTAGGTCTGTTACACTTTCTAAGTGTTCTGCCAATAAAAGGCAGTCTTTTGTTTGCTTTCTCCGCAATATTTTCTATGTGTTACTTCGAATTTAAAATGTTCGTAATTGTAATTCCTAGGCATTTAGTTGAATTTACGGCATTTACATGAGTGATTTATCGTATAACAGAAGTTCATCGGATTTCGTTTAGCACTCAGGTGGATGTCATCACACTTTTCATTATTTAGGGTCAACTGTCTGTTTTTGCAGTTGTCTTATCTAAGTCATTTTTCCGTTTCTTTTGACCTTCTTATGAGTTTACTATACGATAAACGACCGCATAATCTGCAAACAACTTCAGACGACTGCTCAGATTGTCTACTAAATCGTTTATATAGATGAGGAACATTACCGTGAGGAACGCCAGAAATCACTTCTGTTTTACTCGATGACTTTCCGTAAGTTGCTACGAACTGTGAACTCCCTGACAGGAAATCACGAATCCAGTCACATAACTGAAATGATATTCCATAAGCACGTAATTTCACTACAATCCGCTTGTGTGGTACAGTGTAAAAAGCCTTCTGGAAGTCTAGAAATACGGAATCAATTTCAAATCCCTTGTCAATAGCACTCAACACTGTGTGAGTGAAGAGGTAATTGTGTTTAACAAGAACAATGTTTTCTAGATCCATGTTGACTGTGTCTCAATAGACTGTTCTCTTCGAGGTAATTAATAATGTTCGAAAACAATATATGTCCCAAAATCCTGCTGCATATCGATGCTAATGATATCGGTCTGCAATTTAGTGGATTACTCCTACTACCTTTCCTGAATATTTGCTTGACCTGTGCAACTTTTCAGTCTTTGAGTACAAATCTTCGTTGAACGAACGGTTGTATATGATTGTTATGTTTGGAGCTATTGTATCAGCATACTTTGAAAGGAACGTAACTGGTTCACAGTCTGGGCCAGAAGACTTGTCCAATGTTTTTTTTTTTTATTTTTTTTTATTCAGTATTTGATCACGATATAAACTCCTTTGACCATTACCGGTTTCAGTCAGTAATGACCATCTTAAGATCTACAATACAAAAGCTATGTACACCTAGTGAACAGTCTCTCAACACAATACAGCATTTCATATCACAATATAGTATCATAAAACCTGGAAAATGTGTACCTGTTCTACACCATGTCCTAATGTGATAAGGCCGTAATGGCATCGTAAAAACATATAAACACACTCAGTACAGCATCGTCACATGAATCTAAAATACGGTGTAAAATAGGTCACATCGTCCACACAGTCATTTTGCTACTGGTGTTATTGTACAAAACCCACTGAGGTGCAGTAGCTACCAGAAAACTGTTCGCCTGCATCCTTCATAGATGTCGCTACTGTGGGCTTAGATGTAGTCATTTATATAAGAACCATAATCTGATAAAAACACGTTAGGTAAAATACATGTAACAGACTTTTAAATTTTGATAACTATTATAGAAAACAGTTGTGACAAAGTAAAAGATGAATACTGTTACCCATACAACATTATTAAAAAGAAAATATATGTAGATAATATGTCTGACACTTTTAAGGTGAATTTACGATCAAAAATAAAATATAAGTAAAACATTGCCTGTAGCAAACCTATAAATTACCTATGAAAGCTAAAATGTCTATATGACAAAATAACTGAAGAAAAGACAGGCCAATGATCAGCGCCCTCTGTTGGCTCGGCCGCCAAGATGTTAGGTAGGCGCGCAGCTTTCGTAAGAACTTAACCACTAGAGGGCTTTTCATACGTCGTGATTTGTCTCACACAGAAAACGTTTATACAACATATTAATAGTCAATAAATAAAATTGTATAGTCTGGCCATACAATCCTTGAACAGCTAGGATACAATTAGTTACAGGAATAGAGCGACGAATGTATGGGTGTTATTAATTAAGTGAATTAAGTTGCTTCACTACTCTAAGGATATATACTTCTAAGTTGCTCATGTTGGCAGCTGTTCCTGATTCGAATTGTGGAATACTTACTTCGTCTTCTTTGGTGAAGGAATTTAGAAAGGCTGTGTTTCGTAACTTTGCTGTGGCAGCATTGTCGCCGATAGCATTTCGATTGCTATCCCGCAGAGAAAGCATTTGCCACTAGCATACTTTACATACGACGAGAATCTCCTTGGATTTTCTGTCAGGTTTCGAGATAAAGGTTTTGGTCGTATGGAGGGGTGTGACCACATAGGCTCAATCGGAATTAACACAGTGTGGCTGACTTCGTTCTAGTAGTAGGACACTGGAAATCTTCAGCGTGCCTAGAAAGGAGGTTGCTTTCAAGACACTAGTGCGAACCAAGCTAGAATATTAGTGAAATGTATGGACCCATATCAGATATGAGTAACAAGGAATATTGAAGGTACATTGAAAAACGCAGACGTCAACTACCACGCGAAAGCTTAAGTACGAAGTTTCAGGAACCACCACTAACTGATAAATCTAAGCGTATACTAAAACCCCCTACTTATTGTGACAGCGAAGACGAGGCTAGTTACATCATGTACAGAAACATTTTAATCTTCATCCATGGGATGGACTCGAAACAAGCTAGGATACAATGTACAGTTGGAAGTAATCTCTCAGGCACTTCATAATCCTCTCCCACGCTTCATGCGGTTTACGCAGTGTAATATAGATGTAGATTAATTGGAACAACTATGTTTTATGTAACTCAGTCAATATTCAGATCTGAATTCCGTTCACGTGCGGCTCCTGACTCCAGTTCTCAGAGGTAGAAACTTTTCGAAGATATATCATTCAAACTGAGCGTTGTCTGCGATTTTAGATGTTACGAGGACAAATGTACGTTTACGTTACTTCATTGTGCTGCAGTTCCTAATTTTTGTTGCTCCTTAAACAACATCGTAGTAAGAACAGGCTCTTTTTAATCTAATGACCTTTTCTTTTAATCAGTTCTTTTTGTAGTTTTATTGATCTTCGTGATCTCCAACGAGGGCACACAGTCGATCACCTAACAATAAGAATGTCAACTGTTAGGCACACTAAAGCAATACTGTAGAAAATTTCGTATTTTATACGTGTTTAAACTGATAGGTTCACCGGAAACATCTTATACACTACATCCTTCGCGATAATCGTCATAACTGTGAATCATTTACGTTTCTCTATTCGTTGTGACATTATGACTACGGATAGCAATATATGAATGTCATCTGTGCTGATTTCATCTTTAGTAAATCGAAACATTACTTTTGTTCATTTTGTCTGTTTACGTCTCATCACGGTATGTTACAAATGGAATGGAAATACTGCTACACTAGTAATTCTTCTCTCTGTCTTTCTGTGTATCTCTATCTTCTTATCTCCTTATTTGCATCTCTCTCTCTCTCTGATAGAGAAACATATACACTTACATACATACATACGTACACACATCATACAGTGAACTCTAGCTCCGTATTCGTATATACCTGTGTACGGGTGGTTTCAGACGCTGCGGTTACTCACATCGTATACCCTATTCGAACACTCAGGGTGAAAATTTATTACGCCTCCGTTACATAAATGGTAACACTTCAATCTGATGGTCTGCTCTTTCTACGTTTCAAGCATACTTTTACCTGCCTGCACCAAAAGACTCAGTGAACACGCTTTAGAGCGATGCAAACACTAGACAACTCGCCAGCGCCTTGGAAGTAGACCAGAATATGCATTGTGGACTGTCGCTTCCAGACACCGCTAATTGTGATCCGTTCGTCTGGTGGAGATGTCAAGCTCGATGCTCGGAACAGCACGGGAGAAGTTTCTATCGAAGCTATACAGCACTATCTGCACTATAAATATAGATACATACGTGAAGATTCATAACACGTCAGAGGCAACTGTAAACTGGCTCTGCTTGGCACTTTCATGTACCAGTTCAATTTTTTTTTCCGGGCAAATGTAATTTCACCACATAAATTAAGTCACATAATGATACAAACTGGATGTTAGTCTAAGTTTATTGTTGTTGTTGTGGTCTTCAGTCCTGAGACTGGTTTGATGCATCTCTCCATGCTACTCTATCCTGTGCAGGCTTCTTCATCTCCTAGTACCTACTGCAACCTACATCCTTCTGAATCTGCTTAGTGTATCGATCCCTTGGTCTCCCTCTACGATTTTTACCCTCCACGCTGCCCTCCAATGCTAAATTTGTGATCCCTTGATGCCTCAAAACATGTCCTACCAACCGATCCCTTCTTCTAGTCAAGTTGTGCCACAAACTTCTCTTCTCCCCAATCCTATTCAATACCTCCTCATTAGTTGCGTGATCTACCCACCTTATCTTCAGCATTCTTCTGTAGCTCCACTTTTCGAAAGCTTCTATTCTCTTCTTGTCCAAACTGGTTATCGTCCATGTTTCACTTCCATACATGGCTACACTCCATACAAATACTTTCAGAAACGACTTCCTGACACTTAAATCTATACTCGATGTTAAATTTCTCTTCTTCAGAAACGATTTCCTTGCCATTGCCAGTCTACATTTTATATCCCCTCTACTTCGACCATCATCAGTTATTTTACTCCCTAAATAGCAAAACTCCTTTACTACTTTAAGTGTCTCATTTCCTAATCTAATTCCCTCAGCATCACCCGATTTAATTTGATTACATTCTATTATCCACGTTTTGCTTTTGTTGATGTTCATCTTATATCCTCCCTTCAAGACACTGCCCATTCCGTTCAACTGCTCTTCCAAGTCCTTTGCTGTCTCTGACAGAATTACAATGTCATCGGCAAACCTCAAAGTTTTTACTTCTTCTCCATGAATTTTAATACCTACTCCGAATTTTTCTTTTGTTTCCTTTACTGCTTGCTCAATATACAGATTGAATAACATCGGGGAGAGGCTACAACCCTGTCTCACTCCTTTCCCAACCACTGCTTCCCTTTCATGTCCCTCGACTCTTATAACTGCCATCTGTTTTCTGTACAAATTGTAAATAGCCTTTCGCTCCCTGTATTTTACCCCTGCCACCTTCAGAATTTGAAAGAGAGGATTCCAGTTAATGTTGTCAAAAGCTTTCTCTAAGTCTACAAATGCTAGAAACGTAGGTTTGCCTTTTCTTAATCTATCTTCTAAGATAAGTCGTATGGTTAGTATTGCCTCACGTGTTCCAACATTTCTACGGAATCCACACTGATCCTCCCCGAGGTCCGCTTCTACCAGTTTTTCCATGCGTCTGTAAAGAATTCGCGCTAGTATTTTGCAGCTGTGACTTATGAAACTGATAGTTATGTAATTTTCACATCTGTCAACACCTGCTTTCTTTGGGATTCGAATTATTATATTCTTCTTAAAGTCTGTGGGTATTTCTCCTGTTTCATACATCTTGCTCACCAGATGGTAGAGTTTTGTCATGACTGGCTCTCCCAAGGCCATCAGTAGTTCTACTGGAATGTTGTCTACTCCCGGGGCCTTGTTTCGACTCAGGTCTTTCAGTGCTCTGTCAAACTCTTCACGCAGTATCTTATCTCCCATTTCATCTTCATCTACATCCTCTTCCATTTCCATAATATTGTCCTCAAGTACATCGCCCTTGTATAAACCCTCTATATACTCCTTCCACCTTTCTGCCTTCCTTTCTTTGCTTAGAACTGGGTTGCCATCTGAGTTCTTGATATTCATACAAGTGGTTCTCTTCTCTCCAAAGGTCTCTTTAATTTTCCTGTAGGCAGTATCTATCTTACCCCTAGTAAGACGAGCCTCTACATCCTTACATTTGTACTCTAGCCATCCCTGCTTAACCATTTTGCACTTCCTGTCTATCTCATTTTTGAGACGTTTCTATTCCTTTTTGCCTGCTTCATTTACTGCATTTTTATATTTTCTCCTTTCATCAATTAAATTCAATATTTCTTCTGTTACCCAAGGATTTCTATTAGCCCTCGTCTTTATACCTACTTGATCCTCTGCTGCCTTCACTACTTCATCCCTCAGAGCTACCCATTCTTCTTCTACTGTATTTCTTTCCCCCATTCCTGTCAATTGTTCCCTTATGCTCTCTCTGAAACTCTCTACAACCTCTGGTTCTTTCAGTTTATTCAAGTCCCATCTCCTTAAATTCCCGCCTTTTTGCAGTTTCTTCAGTTTCAATCTGCAGTTCATAACCAATAGATTGTGGTCAGAATCCACATCTGCCCCTGGAAATGTCTTACAATTTAAAACCTGGTTCCTAAATCTCTGTCTTACCATTATGTAATCTATCTGATACCTTTTAGTATCTCCAGGATTCTTCCAGGTATACAACCTTCTTTCATGATTCGTGAACTAAGTGTTAGCTATGATTAAGTTATGCTCTGTGCAAAATTCTACAAGGCAGCTTCCTCTTTCATTTCTTCCCCCCAATCCATATTCACCTACTATGTTTCCTTCTCTCCCTTTTCCTACTGATGAATTCCAGTCACCCATGACTATTAAATTTTCGTCTCCCTTCACTACCTGAATAATTTCTTTTATCTCGTCATACATTTCATCCATCTGCAGAGCTAGTTGGCATATAAACTTGTACTGCTGTAGTAGGCATGGGCTTTGTGTCTATCTTGGCCACAATAATGCGTTCACTATGCTGTTTGTAGTAGCTAACCCGCACTCCAATTTTTTTATTCATTATTAAACCTACTCCTGCATTACCCTTATTTGATTTTGTATTTATAACCTTGTAATCACCTGACCAAATGTCTTGTTCCTCCTGCCACCGAACTTCACTAATTCCCACTATATCTAACTTTAACCTATCCATTTCCCTTTTTAAATTTTCTAACCTACCTGCCCGATTAAGGGATCTAACATTCCACGCTCCGATCCGTAGAATGCCAGTTCTCTTTCTCCTGATAACGACATCCTCTTGAGTAGTCCCCGCCCGGAGATCCGAATGGGGCACTATTTTACCTCCGGAATATTTTACCCAAGAGGACGCCATCATCATTTAATCATACAGTAAAGCTGCATGTCCTCGGGAAAAATTACGGCTGTAGTTTTCCCTTGCTTTCAGCCGTTCTCAGTACCAGCACAGCAAGGCCGTTTTGGTTAATGTTACAAGGCCAGATCAGTCAATCATCCAGACTGTTGCCCCTGCAACTACTGAAAAGGCTGCTGACCCTCTTCAGGAACCACATGTTTGTCTGGCCTCTCAACAGATACCCCTCCGTTGTGGTTGCACCTACGGTACGGCCATCTGTATCGCTGAGGCACGCAAGCCTCCCCACCAACGGCAAGGTCCATGGTTCATGGGGGGCTAAGTTTATTACGCACGAAATAATTAGTCTCAAACTTAAGTTAGTCTTACTGCACCGCTACAATAAAAGCAGCAAGTTTTTAATATAAAATCCAATTATTTATAACGAGTCATAATAAAAGCTACTCAGATTTAAAAGATCCAATTCACAGAGACAGATGTAATGGCAAATGGATTTGCTACGAACCTGTCTGTGGAATTAAGGGCTGCTCCAAGATAAACAGGATCCCTAGTTTAAAAAAAAGTTGTGTAACTCTTGTCATATGATAATATTTATCACATTATCTTAGTATATGTATAACGTACTCGTCGATGATACAGGAAACATAGCACGGAGAGCGCATTCATTCTAAAAAATATCTCGTTTCATTCGCGTTCATGTAACCAGCTCTTAGTCTTTTAACAGCAAGTGTGTGTCCAGTCGAACTCACGAAATTTCACAATTCGATTATCGTGAATAATTTTACTTTTGTAAGCAGTTTTCCGACTCTGCTGTTCGTAGTAATGTAACGGTAACACAGTATTTGAAGCGTTCCAGCATTTTATTTTAATATTGTACACTTACTCTTACATGTTTGTCAGAACCGCAACTGAAATACTTTCATAAACTCGAATTTCATTTCACAGGTACGCAGAATATGGTATATAAAATGTGTCTGCTGTCTACTCGAAATGTAAAACGTATGAACCTAGAGACACAACCGTACTTCTTCATTTACAATATCGCTAGGATATCCTTCTGAGCCTTGCTAAATCAAGACAGCTGACTGTCTCAAAAGAAGCATTGTGTTATAAAAGCGACATTTCTCATAATTTTAATCATTATCATACTATTGTTAAAATAAGAAAGGCTTTTTCTAATGTAATTTCCTTCAGTTAACTAATTTATAACATTTCAGTTAGCTGCTTTCTAGCTGACGTTAAGAAATCAGAAGACAGGTTTAAAAATATATCCAGTTTTATGAACAAATCGAGGAAATTTTGTACACATGGGAACACAACCTTATTTTGCGTGCAGTAAATGGATACAGTTCGTTGTAATCTGCATTTTACTGAGAATACACTTCAATGTTGAATCAACATAAAAATTATAAATAACTGTTACTTGTTTACATCTTGTGTATTTGTTTGTCGCAGATTGTGCTTCACAGTAACATTTTGTAGGACGGTCAAATATACATGTATTTTTCAATTCTGAAACTTATTTTTGCTATGTGGTGCTTCCCAGATCGTAGGCACCGTACGGCATTCATAAAGTGTAGTCACACCGACAGCCAGTAAGTCCATTACTTTTATATTACAACCAGATTCTGCCTTTCATAACATCTACACGTACCTGGACATCAGCGCCCGGTTCGATGCGGCATGCCACGACATCCTCACTTCTGTCAAACTATTCATCTCACAGTCACAGTTACACCCAATTATAGGTATGTTGGGTACATTACATCCTCGGTCTTTCCCATAAGTGAGACTGAAGCTATTCTCTGGTGTCCTAAAACATGACCTGTCAACCTGTCCCTTCTTCTTGTTATTGTTTTCCATATATTACTTTCTTCGACAATGCTGCGGCAAACGTCATTCCTTACCTTACCAGTCCACGTAATTTTCAACTTTTTTCTATAGCACCACATCTCAAATGCATCGATTCCCTTCTGTTCCAGTTTCCCCACACGAAATGTTTCACTACCATACAATGCCGTTCTCCGGACGTACCTTCTCAGAAATTTCTCACTCAAATTGTAGCCTATGTCTCATACTAGCAGACTTCTTTTGGCACGGAATGCCTTATTTGGATGTTCTAGTTTGTTTTTCATGTCCCATTGCTTCCAAGGTAGCACAAATCAACGTTGTCTGCTTCATGATCTTCAATTTAGTATTAATGTTACTACTAAAAGTCATTTCTGCTGCTCCTCACCCATTTCGTCTGTCTTCTGTTTACTCTCAGTGCATATTATGTGCTAATTAGACTGTTGATTTCGTTTAGTATGTCGTCTATGTTCCGCTGCCAGTGAAGGCGACGATGTCACCACTGTATCTTATCGTTGATACTCTGAAGTCTTGAACCTCTTTTTCCTCTGTCACTCCACAAATTCAATATCTGAGAAGGAGGACTGCATTCCTATCTTGTACCGTTTCTAATCTGAACACTCGATCTTGCTCTTCCAATCTTAATTTTCCCTCCGCGTTCTTATACAGGGTGTAAATTTAACGCTGACAAACCAGAATAACTCGAAAAATAAGCTTCACACGAAAAAAATGTGTAGAATCCACAGTTGATTATTTTCGAGAGCGATATCTGCTGCTGATAAAATTAGCCCGCCACCTCAGCTCCCTGGGGATTGGGCGGGGGGCAACTTTAAAATTTCAAATGGAACCCCCATTTCTTATCGCACAATCAGATTTTACATACAAAACTACGTACGTCTTGTCTTAAACATTTGTTTTGATTCTTGGTAGTTGGCGCTGTAATTCAAGAAAATCCATATTCTCATTTGTGCGTGGAAAATGCTTACGGATAGATAAAAAATACTTATTTACTTCGTAAATTTTGATTCGCTAAATTAAAACTCTCCCTCTATCCCCATAGGGCGGGGTTTGAGAGGGAGGAATTAGTTTTACAAATGTTGACCCGAATCTGCGGAAAATATTAATAAGGCGAGTCAACATTTGTAAAACTCTAATTCCTCTGTCTCAAACCTCACCGTATGGGGAGAGAGGGAGAGTTTTAGTTTAAGCGTATTATAATTTACGAAGTAAATGAGTATTTTTTGTTTATCCGTAACCATTTTCCACGAAAAAATGAGAACATGGATTGTCTTGAATTACAGCGCCAACTACCAGGAATCAAAACAAATGTTTAAGAAATGATGTACGTAGTTTTTTATAAAGAAACTGATTCTCCAATATAAAATGAGGGTTCCCATTTGAAATTTTAAAGTTGCATCCCGCCCCACCCCCAGGGGGCTGGGGTGGCGGGCTAATTTTAGCACCAGCAGATATTCCCCTCGAAAATAATCAACTTTGGATTCCACACATTTTTTCGTGTGAAGCTTATTTTTCGAGTTATTCTGGTTTGTGAACTTAAATTTCACACCCTGTATACACGTTCAAGTCACATCAATGTGACCACTGCGTATGTTCGACATCAACCTGCAGTAACTACTCACAGACGGCAGATGGCATTACTACCAGTGAGGACAAATGAAGCGTGTTTGGGGGGACGCGGTAAACGTTGGAGTTGTCATAATGCGGAAACAGAACGATTTATCTGATTCCCAATAGAGCATGATCATTGGCCTTGGGCCAAAGTTGGAAGTTTGTAAATTGTTCGCGTGCCATTGTTGTTTAAAGTATATCGTGCATGGCCAAACAGATCTATCCAAAACCGCCGTCGAGGCACCGTGATGCACTTGTGACCCAGGGTGAACGACGACTGCGCAGATGTCAACGGATGAAGTGACGTGCAACTGTTGAGCAACTGACCGTTTAGATTAACCAAGAGGCTACCAAAAGTGTCTCCTCAACGGCCAGTCAGCGAAGCTGCTGCGTATGGGCCACCGAAGGAGGCACCTAGTTCATGCAACAATGCTAACTGCTGTTTATCAGCGAGGAGGGCTAGAATTTGCACGCTACTACCGCAAATGCACGTCCAGTGAGTAACGACAGGTGACTTTTCCAGGTGAATCATGTTTTACGCTCCATTGCGCAGATGGCCGTTAGCGTGTACGGCGTGAAATCATCCTGCAACAGTCGCCACAAGGTCCCAGGTCAGAGGACGGAGCGTTATGGTCTCAGAAACGTTCTCTATTCATTGCCTGGGTGATATCGGCGTTCTGGAAGGCACAATGGGACAACACAATTGGGCATACATCCTTGAGGTCCATCTCCACCCCTTGTCTTTCCACAGGAAGACGATGTCTACCAGCAGAACAATTCAAAGTGTCACACAGCTCGCAAAGTAAGTGCATGGTTCGAAGAGCGCAAGAATGATTTTGCCGCACTTCCATGGCCGCCAGATTCCTCGGATTTAAGCCTACTCGAGAATTTGTGGGAGTACCTTAATTGGGCTGTTCGCGCCGTGGATCCTCAACCGAGAAACCTCACGCAGCTGGCTACGGCGCTGGAGTCGCATGGATCCACATCCCTGGCAACTCCTTCCAGAACTTCATTGACTATCCTTTTGCCCGTCTGTCTTCGCTGCATTAGGTGGCTATTCAGGCTTTTGACTGGTGGTGCTATTAATATGACAGGAGAGTGTATGTTGTAATATTACCCACCTTTCCCTGTAGCTAACATTTATTTTTCAGACGATTTCGATCTTGCACCATTTCACTTGCCGAACTCTTTCTCCAGGTCGACAAAGCATATAAATGTCTTGGTTTTCCTTTAGTCTTGCTTCCATTTTCACCTGCAAAGTCAGAACTGACTGTCTAAGGCCAATCAGATCCTAATCCAATAGATCCTCATTTTTTTCAATTCTTTTGCATATTATTCTTGTAAAGAATTCTTGTCAACGCCGTTGATGCATTAAGCTGATTGTACCATAGTTTTTGCAATTGTCAGCCCTTGCTGCTTCCGGGATTGTTTGGCTGATATCTTTCCGAAAGTCTGTTGGTATGTCTGGAGTCTCAGACATTCTACATACGTCTCAACAGTCTTTTTTGTCGCTTTATTTATTTACAAGTCAAGTTCCGTAGGACCAAATTGAGGAGTAAATCTCCAAGTTCATGGAACGTGTCACTAAATGAATTTACAACATAAACGTAATAACAGATAAAAATAAATGTTCATGAACCTGAAAGAAAATCAGTCCATAAGTTTAAGCAAACGCTGTCAGCAATACAATGAGAATCAGCTCAATTTTTCAAGGAACTCCTCGACAGAATAGGAGTGACCCATGAGGAAACTCTTCAGTTTCGATTTGAAAGCACGTGGATTATTGCTAAGATTTTTGAATTCGAGTGGCAGCTTATTGAAAATGGATGCAGCAGTATACTGCACACCTTTTTGCACAAGAGTTAAGTAAGTGCGATCCAAATGGAGGTTTGATTTCTGCCGAGTATTAACCGAGTGAAAGCTGCTTATTGTTGGAAATAAACTAATATTGGTAACAAGAAACGACAATATGGAATATACATATTGAGAGGCCAATGTCAAAATACCCAGACTCGTGAACTCACACCACTTATTCCCCGAACCGCCCGTTTCTGAGCCAAAAATATCCTTCTAGAATGGGAAGAGTTATCCCAAAACATAATACCATACGACATAAGTGAATGAAAATAAGCAAAGTAGACTAATTTACGTGTCGAAGTATCACTCACTTTCGATACCGTTCGAATAGTGAAAATGGCAGTATTAAGTCTTTGAACAAGATCCTCAACGTGGGCTTTCCATGACAGCTTACTATCTATCTAAACACCTAGGAATTTGAACTGTTCAGTTTCACTAATCATATGCCCGTTCTGTGAGATTAAAACGTCAGGTTTTGTTGATTTGTGTATTAGAAACTGTAAAAACTGAGTCTTACTGTAATTTAACGTTAGTTTATTTTCTGCGAGCCATGAACTGAGGTCATGTACTGCACTACTTGAAACCGAGTCAATGTTGCACACAACATCCTTTATTACCAAGCTTGTGTCATCAGCAAACAAAAATATTTTAGAGTTACCCATAATACTAGAGGGCATATCATTTTATATAAATAGGGAACAGGAGCAGCCCCAACACTGATCCCTGGGGCACCCCCCCCACTTGACAGTACCCCACTCAGATACCAAATCACAGCCGCTATCAACAATGTGAATAATGACCTTTTGCTGCCTGTTGCTAAAGTAAGAGGTGAACAAATTGTGAGCTACTCCCATTATTCTGTAATGGTCCAACTTCTGGAGCAATATTGTGAGATCAACACAGTCAAATGCCTTTGTTAAATCAAAAAATACGCCAAGCGTTCGATACTTTTTGTTTAGCCCATCCAGTACCTCACAGAGAAAAGAGAATATAACATTTTCAGTTGTCAAACGACTTCTAAAGCCGAACTGTACATTTGATAACAAATCGTGTGATATAAAATGATCAATTAACCTTACATACACAGCCTTTTCGATAACTTTTGCAAACACTGATGACATAGAAATAGGTCTAAAATTATCTACATTTTCCCTTTCTCCCTTTTTATAAAGCGGCTTTACTGCTGAGCACTTTATTCGCTCAGGAAACTGACCATTCCTAAAGGAAAAATCACAAATATGGCTAAATACAGGGCTAACACGTGCAGCGCAGTACTTTAATATTCTACTAGACACTCCATCATAACCATGAGAGTCCTTATTCTTCAGTGATTTAATTATTGACTCAATCTCCCTCTTGTCTGTATGACAGAGGAGTATTTCAGACATCAATCTCGGAAACGCATTTGCTAAGAAATTTATATGATTTCCTGTAGAAACTAAATTTTTATTTAATTCACCAGCAATGCTCAGAAAATGTTTGTTAACTACTGTACGTATATCTGATTTATCAGTAACAGAAATATTATTACTGCGAACTGACTTTATATCAACCTTGTGCTGCTGACCAGACACTTCCTTCACAACTGGCCACATGGCTTTAATTTTATCCTGTGAATTAGCTATTCTATTTGCATACCACATACTTTTTGCCTTCCTAATAACATTTTTAAGCACCTTACAATACTGTCTAATGGGCTACCGTAGCTTGATTGTGGCTACTTCTAACATTTTGATATAATTCCCACTTTGTTCTACATGATATCCTTATCCCACTAGTCAGCCAACCGGGCTGTCCATTACTGCTAGTACCCCGTTTAGAAAGTTCTAATGGAAATCAACTCTCAAAGAGCATGGGAAATGTGTTATGGAAAGCATTGTATTTATCATCTATATTATCGGCACTATAAACATCTTGCCACTCTTGTTCCTTGACAAGTTTTGAAAAACTCTATTAACTTTCCTACATAGTTTGTAATTAAATACGACGTTGATTTGAGTACAAAAACCTTTTAATGTTAAAACTTGTGCATCATGGTCTGAAAGGCCATTGACCCTTTTACTAACAGAATGCCCATCTAGTAATGAAGAAAGAATAAAAATATTGTCTATGACTGTGCTAGTGTTCCCCTGCACCCTAGTTGGAAAAAACAGTTTGCATCAGATCATATGAATTTAGGAGATCTACCAACATCCTTTTCCTTGCACAATCACGTACAAAATTAATATTGAAGTCACCACATATAACTACTTTCTGGTACTTCCTACAAAGTGAATCAAGAACCCTCTCTAGCTTAAGCAAAAATGCTCTGAAGTCGGAGTTAGGGGACCTATAAACAACAGCAACTAGAAGTTTAGTTTCACTAAATTCAACTAATGCTGCACAACTTTCAAATATCTGTTCAGTGCAGTGTCGTGATACGTCTATGTACTCAAATGAAATACTGTTTCTTACGTACAGAGCCACTCCACCACCCCGCAAGGAACTCCTTGAGAAACAGCCAGATAATCTGTAGCCTGGTAGAGGAAGCCTATGGATTATCAAATTATTTAAGTGGTGCTCTGATATGCCAATAATTTCAGAGTTAACATCTATTAGCAGTTCACTAACTTAATCTCTAATACCTCTTATATTTTGATGAAATATGCTAATTCCTTCTCTACTTGGAAACATTACATCCTCTGGAGGTGAGCCCTTAGTTAGAGGCACTTCCTTTAAGCAGGTATACCTATCAGCTGACTTCAGTCTAAAAAAGGTGCAGCTCTAACCCCAACTACTACAGGAATTTTTCCATGAGTGACACCACTACCACCACCCACTACACTGTCACCTATAAGCTTAGCCAGCCTCTCCTTCCCATACCTATTGAGGTGCAGGCCATGCCTAGTGAAACACCATCTGCTGATAGACCCAACTGGCACCACTGAGATGTGATCCATGCCCTCCGCCATCAGTGCCCTCCCCAGCCCCACATTAACGCGCACATTAACGCGCCTAACAGCCGCATTAAGGTGAGGCAGATCATGAGGCTGAAACAGATGCACGAAATGCACATTAGTGCCAACAGTTTGAGTAGCTATATTAACCAAGTCATCACCCTGTCCCTATCGAGACTGTTCCCTGCTCCACCCTCTATCACAACCTGATCCTCTTTCGTAAACTTCTTACACAACTCTCCTATGCTTTCAGTCACCTGAGTCAATCCTGCACTAGGCTTCACAATGCTGGTGACCTGGTACTCACTCCCCAATACTTCCTGCAACTGCTGGCCCACACCTCTACCGTGGGAACTACCTATCAGCAGAACCTTCTTTCTGCTAGACTTTGCAACTAACCTAGGCCTCCTAATTGCTGAGGACTGCTGCAAGTTACCTACATCTACGGCTACACGAGGCTCCTCTCCACTCAACTCTGACAGTTGGTCGTATCTATTGCATGTATGCAAAGTAAAACTGTCTGAATACCTCCTCCTCCTAGCTACCTTCTTGCCAACTGCCAGTTCCCATTCCCCACCACCCTTCACCCTCCTCAACCTATCTAGTTCCTCCTTTGCGCATTGTAACTGCACCTGAAGAGCACAGATCTTACGCTCCTGCTCCTCTATTAACTTGTTTCTACTACAGATTCTTCATTCCCAGGAGAGGATCTCCCTAAAATGACCACTGGCTTCCCCACTGCATTCCCCCCAATGAAAATACTTTGAACAAATTCCACACCATAATCCGCTACTCACAAACCTACAACAGAGCCCACACTTTTCACTCATAGTAAAAATTTTACAGTTACTGAAAAAAACTATATGTCTACGTTACCAAAGTTAGTTACACCAGTAGAACTATTTAAGAACTAACAATAATGGTTTCGAAATTCTCTGCCTACTAAGAAAGCAGCAACTTGTATTAATACTACTACAACACAGCCGATACCAATACCAGCAAAACTTCACAAGATTATTAGCTAAAACCAAAAAATTTAAGCAACCACTGTAACACTAAGCGAAGTTAAAACACTAAATGAAAATTTTACTGAAATATTTCACTAGAAAGAATAATAAACGTCAGTTGAAAACTAAAGCACGAAATTTACTAAACGACTTCAACACACTGAAAACACTATAAAACACAGCGAGCGAACGATTGCAAAAGTTTATTAAGTCGTTATTTCGCCACAAACGGCACGCAACACCGCTGAAATCTATTAAATTTAATAACTGTATTACAGAGCACAAATAAGTTTGTCAGTACTTAGCTTATATCCGCTACAGCTGCAGTGCACGCCGCAAAATTTAAACACACTACTGAGGCACGAGGCTTAGACGAACGACGAAAGCAGACTCACAAATAATAGCCCACTCGAGTCAATAACACAGGAAGAAAGACTGAGATTAATGAAAATCCACTAATAAGCTACCTTTACGGCAAATATTAAAACAAATAAACATTAAAATTAGTAAATGAAGTCTAAAATTTATAAAATAATAACGAGCTAATTCAACAGCAGTCCAGCACACGTGACGTCACACCAAAGACAGCTCGCCATGATTTCAGTAATTCCGAACGAATGTCATCTGTGCCTTCCGCCTTATAGCACCGCTTATAAAGTTCTGTTAATTACCTATAATACTGGTTTATTTTTGTCCCCTCGTACACTCAATCAGTGTACGCTTTCCACGTATCTGCTCTCGCATCTGCTCCAAAAAGTGGACTTTTAATTGTACTCTTTACATTGAGTCCTTGCTATTAATTTCAGTGAAAGCTGTTTTAACTTTTCTATATGCTGAATCATTCCTTCCGACGACCGTTTCATATTCGATTTTTTCACATTTCTCCTGCAGCCATTCCCTGCACTTCCTATTATTTCATTCCCAAGTGACTTACATTTCTGTATTGGCTGACAAACCTGCCATTGTCAGGGCATTCATTTTGCCAGTTTTTATTAGTAAGGAAAACAATAAATGAACTGTGTTTGTAGTGTAATATCGAATATAAAGTCAGTTACCTGTATCCGCGATAAAACCGTTTAAATCATGGAACACTCGTAAAAATAAATATGTGTAATGTGCAAATGAACAATATCCAAATTAAGAGACACAGTATTGGCATTTCTACAAGGCGATTTTGTAAACGTCTCTGCATCAATTCCTCTTTAAAGCTCTACAGACAGCTAATGTTTTCGCCTACAGCTGTTTGCGCTTCGCGGTTGAAAGCTGTCAAAAATGCTGCCAAGTTTCATGAATTTCCTTAAGGAGACTCGTCTCTAGGAGTGTCTTAGTGGTAAAGAGTGAATGTATTAGAAATTATGCATGATGCAGCGTTTTATCACGCATTTAAGTGTTTATGACGTCATATCTCTTGAACTATACGTCTTACAACAATATGTTAGTGTAGTGGCATGCTCTCTGCGAAGAATGTTGCGAATAAAGTTAGTGGCAAAGAACTAATAAACTTAAATTAAACGTCATACACGATGCACCCGACGCAGCAGATTTTCACGAATCCCACTTTTTATTATATCTGTGTGTCATACACTGATATAATCTTGTAGGTACATTCAGTGGCGTATATGGATTCTCTCTGCTAAATGTGCTTCGCTTAGAGTTGTTTCTAAAGTAGTAATAAACTGGAACGTCATGTATAATGTGGCAGTTTTGCACGCATATCATTGTTTATGACATCATATCTCCTGAATTATTATTAAGTATATGTGTACCAAGTTTGGTCGAAATTGGTCCAGTGGTTGAGGAGGAGATCTGGAACCACACATACGCACAGAAATACATCCACTTTTAAATTATGGACAGATTCCTGAACTTCTGTGAACTTTTCTTGTGCCTCCTTCTTTTGTCGATCAATTCTTCTTTGGTTACCCAAGATTTCTTCGTTGTTACCTTGCTTGTATCTGTGTTTGTCTTTCCATGTTCGGTAACTGCTATTTTTACGGATATTTATTCTTCTTCAAATCAACTGCCTACTATTTAATTCTTTATCAAATTTGCTATAGCGGGAGACGACTACGAAGGCATCTCATCACTTGCCCATGCCACTTCTTTACACATCGGTTCTTCTGGACGAGTTTCTTGAACTTCAGCGTACCTTTAACTGTGACTAAATTGTATTCCGGTATATTTCTGCTTCTCGAATAGAATCCAATATCTGATTTCGAAATCTCTACGTGATGATGATGATGATATCCGACTGGAATCTTTCCGTATACCTAGGCACTTCCGAAGTATACCTCCTGCTTTAAATGTGTATTCACTGTTACTACGTGAAGCTTACAGCAGAATTTTATCAGCCTTTGTCCTCTCTCATTCCCACTACTCAGCTCATATTATCCCGGAAACCTCTCTTCTGATCCTTCCCCTACTACCGCGTTCCATTGGCCATCACGCATTATTCGAAAGTGGTAGTAGGACATGGAACAAATGACAGAGTTACAGGAAATGTGGGCTTCACCTATTAAAATGTCATCTCCCTTTACGTACTGAATTACACGTTAAATAGTCGTCCGCTCATATTCTTTCAGCATCTTTTCATCTTCGGTTTGTGTCGTCTGCATTTGTACCTGAACTATTCTTGGCGGTGGATTGCTGTCTGTTCTGATGAGCCGGCCGCGGTGATCTAGCGGTTCTAGGCGTTCAGTCCGGAACTGCGCGACTGCTACGGTCGCAGGTTCGAATCCTGCCTCTGGCATGGATGTGTGTGACGTCCTTAGGTTAGTTAGGTTTAAGTAGTTCTAGGTTCTAGGGGACTGATGACCACACATGTTAAGTCCCATAGTGCTCAGAGCCATTTGAACCATTTTTTTTTTTTGTTCTGATGAGAATAAGCCTATCGCTGAATTGTTCAAAATAACTCTCTCTCCCCTACTTTTCTGTTCATAACGAATGACAATCTGGTTTTACCATTTTCCACTAACGACCAGAAATCCTTACATTCTTTGCATTTTACTTCACCAATCCTCACTGTATATATAGATAGAGCCTTTGCATTTCCCCTTTCTTCGTTCCCTTCCTCGTTCAAACTTCTGACATATTTCATAGTCTGACTCGTTGGATGTTACACTTTAGTTGGTTATCCCTCCACCGAAACTAATCTTGCCCTGAGGAAGCCGTTGTAATACGGTGAAAACGTGGGTTTTAAGTTTATAACTGAAGTACACTCCTGGAAATGGAAAAAAGAACACATTGACACCGGTGTGTCAGACCCACCATACTTGCTCCGGACACTGCGAGAGGGCTGTACAAGCAATGATCACACGCACGGCACAGCGGACACACCAGGAACCGCGGTGTTGGCCGTCGAATGGCGCTAGCTGCGCAACATTTGTGCACCGCCGCCGTCAGTGTCAGCCAGTTTGCCGTGGCATACGGAGCTCCATCGCAGTCTTTAACACTGGTAGCATGCCGCGACAGCGTGGACGTGAACCGTATGTGCTGTTGACGGACTTTAAGCGAGGGCGTATAGTGGGCATGCGGGAGGCCGGGTGGACGTACCGCCGAATTGCTCAACACGTGGGGCGTGAGGTCTCCACAGTACATCGATGTTGTCGCCAGTGGTCGGCGGAAGGTGCACGTGCCCGTCGACCTGGGACCGGACCGCAGCGACGCACGGATGCACGCCAAGACCGTAGGATCCTACGCAGTGCCGTAGGGGACCGCACCGCCACTTCCCAGCAAATTAGGGACACTGTTGCTCCTGGGGTATCGGCGAGGACCATTCGCAACCGTCTCCATGAAGCTGGGCTACGGTCCCGCACACCGTTAGGCCGTCTTCCGCTCACGCCCCAACATCGTGCAGCCCGCCTTCAGTGGTGTCGCGACAGGCGTGAATGGAGGGACCAATGAAGACGTGTCGTCTTCAGCGATGAGAGTCGCTTCTGCCTTGGTGCCAATGATGGTCGTATGCGTGTTTGGCGCCGTGCAGGTGAGCGCCACAATCAGGACTGCATGCGACCGAGGCACACAGGGCCAACACTCGGCATCATGGTGTGGGGAGCGATCTCCTACACTGGCCGTACACCACTGGTGATCGTCGAGGGGACACTGAATAGTGCACGGTACATCCAAACCGTCATAGAACCCATCGTTCTACCATTCCTAGACCGGCAAGGGAACTTGCTGTTCCAACAGGACAATGCACGTCCGCATGTATCCCGTGCCACCCAACGTGCTCTAGAAGGTGTAAGTCAACTACCCTGGCCAGCAAGATCTCCGGATCTGTCCCCCATTGAGCATGTTTGGGACTGGATGAAGCGTCGTCTCACGCCGTCTGCACGTCCAGCACGAATGCTGGTCCAACTGAGGCACCAGGTGGAAATGGCATGGCAAGCCGTTCCACAGGACTACATCCAGCATCTCTACGATCGTCTCCATGGGAGAATAGCAGCCTGCATTGCTGCGAAAGGTGGATATACACTGTACTAGTGCCGACATTGTGCATGCTCTGTTGCCTGTGTCTATGTGCCTGTGGTTCTGTCAGTGTGATCATGTGATGTATCTGACCCCAGGAATGTGTCAATAAAGTTTCTCCTTCCTGGGACAATGAATTCACGGTGTTCTTATTTCAATTTCCAGGAGTGTATTTTATAGAACGCTGCGGTACAACATCCATGACACCGGCCGTGGAGACCTACGTAGTTACGTCAGTGTTTGTGTTGGTAACATCTGTGGAACTAACAATAAAACCTCGTGACATTTGCTTTCTGTCCATCTGCATTATTGCCAGGTCATAGTCTGTTGCAAAACTGCCTGTGTGAGAGATGATAAAAGTATTTTTTGTATTATTAGCCTGTGTTTAAAAATTGTTTTTTAAATAAAATGACAGAAGCATAGGAGAGGCACTTTGTCTGAGTCAGGCGTGGTTGTTCAATTCGTGTACCATGACCAATGGAATGCCAGTAGAAAAAAGAAAAATAAACCTTTACATGTGGCTGGAGACATAAGGAGGCCACGGAGCTAAGAAGTGGAGGACTACCTTGAACGCCTGGGAAACCATCTCTGAAGGCAAAGGATTCAAAATAGACTTCTAAGACTTTTTTCCATTCATACCTTTCACAAAATAAGAACAGTATTTTGATCAAAAATTTATCAAGAATCCTGGAAGATCTTTCACTAGTACTGGCCATTACTTCCAAATATTGGATCACAGCTATAGGCCTCTCGTCGGGTGTTAGTAATGCGCAATATAGGTGCAGAGGGAAAGTTCTTTTGTCACCTAAGCAGTATCATGACATCCTCAACAACCGTTGTGATGTCAATGTATTGCACGATGACTGAAATGTCTATAATGTGGAACAGAGGTCTAACAATAATTTGAAGTCCGAGCTATTCGGTAAAAAGTGCATTACAACTTCAAGGTCAACTGTAATAGAGATCGCCAAGTAAGGACAGAAATCCTTCAGAGCAATGGAAGGAGCCCTTGAAATGAAATCTATTGATCACGTCAGTTAATAAAAGAGTTGAGATATGGCAAAGTTGACGAAGTTCACTGAAATACGCGATGATGCTACAAAGTTCTATAAAAATCTAATTAAAGGGAATAGTGCTGTGGCTAGTGCAAATATAACTGACACCATGGGAAATGTAAATGTTGGGGAAACAGAATGAGACACTGGACTATAAACGTATTAAATGAATTGACTTCAAATATATAAATGTTTGTATTGATGTAATTTCTTTGTTCTATGTCAGTAACAATAAAAAAATTATATTCATTACACTTCCATATTGTGTTTCCTTGGTGAATAGACTATAAGAAAGGAAGTTTTACACCAATAAGTTATGCAGAAAGCAAGTTTTGAAATAATTTGATATTTCTATGGTCATTTTTAAATATATGAATGTAGTTTCTTCTTTTGGTTTATGGATGAATCAACTGCGGTTTAGAAACTGATATATTTGATGTGAAGTTTGCATCATTTTCATCCATATACAAACAGTCTTTTGCGTTTCCTGAACAATTACAAGTTTGTAGAAGGTGAGGTTTGAAAAAATGGTCCTCATTTGTCTTGTTGTGAACAGGCATGATTACAGAGTCAAGTTACGTCACGTGGCTGTGCGATCCTGCACGGCGACCAAATAATTTCCCTGCCTTCTCAGGTGCTAGTCACTCCACTGGTCGACGCCGGAGTCAACGGCTTGCTTCATCAGTAACCTCAGCGAACTGATTCCCGCGAGTGTATCATCCACTATGTGAAACAGATGATAATCGGTAGGTGCGAGGACCGGGCTGTAGGATGGATGAGGAAGAACAGATCACTTAAGTCTTATGAGCTTGAGGTCTGCCTATGCGTCCTCTGTTTTGACTCTGCAGGCAGTAAATGTGTTGAGTTTAGAACAGAGTTTGCAACACTCAGTTTAGGGAACAACCATGTACCGCCAACGAGTACGTACTTTTGCTGAACAACTCCAGCCATTTGAATTGGGTCGCATTGTGTTCCTGCTCAAAGCTGGATGGTGCCCAGACTTGTGTGAGATTTGGCGTTGTCACACTCACTCTCTCACTCACTGGTCGTACCGGACTCGAGAGTCCATTACCGCAGCAACGTATTTTCGCCATCTGTCCCTGTCTTGGGCTATTTCCTTCCATTCACCTGCAATACCTAGGCTCCTCAAATCAACCTTCACACTGTCCTCCCATCTACGCCTCGGTCTCCCCACAGGACGTTTTTCCTCTAAGTGCCCTACCAGTACTCTGCGCGTTGCGCTGCCCTCATCCATTCGAGCTACGTGACCCGCCCATCGCAGCCTTCGTGATTTAATAATACTGACTATGTCAGGGCTTGAATTGAGTTCGGGAACCTCTTCGTTATGCAGTCGTCGCCACTCTCCGCTAATGTCATCCCTTTTTGCTCCGAAAATTTTCCTCAAAATTTTGTTTTCAAATACTCGAAACGGCTTTTCATTTTGCACAGTGAGAGACCAAGTCTCACACACATACAGCATAATTGGTAGAATAGTTTTGTATATTCTAATCTTTAAATTCCTAGACAATATCCGTGATGAAAGTAATCTATTCAGTGAGAAGTAGTACGCATTTCCCGTCCGTAATCTCTTCTTCAGTTCGGATTCAATCTCATTTCTCGAACTGATGTCCACGCCTAGATACTTTAATGTGTTCACTTTCTCAAACTGCATGTCTCCAACTCTTAACATTTCCTGATATACTGCTGTTGGCATTCTAGTAGTAACCAGGTATTTAGTTTTGTCTTCTCTTATCCTTAGACCTACATCTTTACTAGCCTTGATTAACGCATTCGCATTAGCTGTTACAGATTCTTTCCTATCGCTAATGATGTTTAGATCATCTGCATACCCTAATATCTTAATATTTCCATTTAGCTCCACACCCTCTGAATTATCTGCTGGCATTCGTACTATATATTCTGGGACTAAATTAAAAAGTAACGGAGACAGGGCATCTCCCTGCTTAAGTCCGTTATTTATTACAAATTCTTCTGACTCCAATTTCCCCACGCGTACTCTACCTTTTATGTTTTTCATACTCGCTTCTATAAGGCTAAGATACTTCTTTGGTATTCCAAGTTCCAAGAGAATTTTGTACAATTCTGATTGCAATACTGAATCACATGCTTTTGTAAAATCTATGAAAAGATTACGCCGGCACGGTAGCTCAGCATGTTCGGTCAGAGAGCCGGTTGGCCTCTCTAATAAAAAACTGAGTGGAAGGATCAACCACCGAACTTGAACAGGATGTCTTGCGACGTCCGCAACGACCAAACACAACGATCAACAACGAACAAAATGCAAAAAAAAAAAAAAAAAAAAAAAAGAGGGATTAGCTACCCTCTGTAATAAAAAACTGATTGAACACATCAACGAACAGCCAGAACGGGTGTCATGGGACGTCCGCCACGAACAAATACAATGAACAACATAGAACAAAATGAAACAAAAAAAAAAGGGGGTAGCGTCTTTGATTCATAATCAAAATGTCTTCGGTCCCGGGTTCGATCCCCGCCACTGCCTAAATTTTGATAAATAATCAACATTGGCGGCCGAAGACTTCCAGCATAAGAAGTCAGCCTCATTCTGCCAACGGCCTTGTCAAAGAGGGCGAAGGAGCGGATAGAGGTTCAGGGCACTCTCTTGTCCTAGGGGTGGGAAATTGCCCCTAAAGGCGGAAGAATCAGCAATGATCAACGACATGGGGATGCAGAAGGCAATGGGAAATTGCCCCTAAAGGCGGAAGAATCAGCAATGATCAACGACATGAGGATGCAGAAGGCAATGGAAACCACTGCATTAAAGGCACGTAACGTGTATCCACAGGACATGTGGCCTGTAATTGAATAAGTGTCATGATGATCTCTCCATTGGCAAAAGATTCCGGAATAGTCCCCCATTCGGATCTCTGGGAGGGGACTGCCAAGGGGAAGGTTACCACGAGAAAAAGGTTGAATAATCAACGAAAGGATAACGTTGTACGAGTCGGGGCGTGGAATGTCAGAAGCTTGAACGTGGTAGGGAAGCTAGAAAATCTGAAAAGGGAAATGCAAAGGCTCTATCTAGATTTAGTAGGGATCAGTGAGGTGAAGTGGAAGGAAGACAAGGATTTCTGATCAGATGAGTATTAGGTAATATCAACAGCAGCAGAAAATGGTATAACAGGTGTAGGATTCGTTCTGAATAGGAAGGTAGGGCAGAGGGTGCGTTACTGTGAACAGTTCAGTGACCGGGTTGTTCTAATCAGAATCGACAGCAGACCAACACCGACAACGATAGTTCAGGTATACATGCCGACGTCGCAAGCTGAAGATGAACAGATAGAGAAAGGATATGAGGATATTGAAAGAGTAATGCAGTATGTAAAGGGGGACGAAAATCTAATAGTCATGGGCGACTGGAATGCAGTTGTAGGGGAAGGAGTAGAAGAAAAGTTTACAGGAGAATATGGGCTTGGGACAAGGAATGAAAGAGGAGAAAGACTAATTGAGTTCTGTAGCAAGTTTCAGATAGTAATAGCGAATACCCTGTTCAAGAATCACAAGAGGAGGAGGTATACTTGGAAAAGGCCGGGAGATACGGGAAGATTTCAATTAGATTACATCATGGTCATACAGAGATTCCTAAATCAGATACTGAATTGTAAGGCGTACCCAGGAGCAGATATAGACTCAGATCAAAATATAGTAGTGATGAAGAGTAGGCTCAAGTTCAAGACATTAGTCAGGAAGAATCAATACGCAAAGAAGTGGGATACGGAAGTACTACGGAATGACGATATACGTTTGAAGTTCTCTAACGCTATAGATACAGCAATAAGGAGTAGCGCAGTAGACAGTACAGTTGACGAGGAATGGACATCTCTAAAAAGGGCCATCACAGAAATTGGGAAGGAAAACATAGGTACAAAGAAGGTAGCTGCGAAGAAAACATGGGTAACAGAAGCAATACTTCAGTTGACTGATGAAAGGAGGAAGTACAAACATGTTCCGGGAAAATCAGGAATACAGAAATACAAGTCGCTGAGGAATGAAATAAATAGGAAGTCCAGGGAAGCTAAGACGAAATGACTGCAAAGAAAAATGTGAAGACATCGAAAAAGATATGATTGTCGGAAGGACAGACTCAGCATACAGGAAAGTCAAAACAACCTTTGGTGACATTAAAAGCAACGGTGGTAATATTAAGAGTGCAACGGGAATTCCACTGTTAAATGCAGAGGAGAGAGCAGATAGGTGGAAAGAATACATTGAAAGCCTCTATGAGGGTGAAGATTTGTCTGATGTGATAGAAGAAGAAACAGGAGTCGATTTACAAGAGATAGGGGATCCAGTATTAGAATCGGAATTTAAAAGAGCTTCGGAGGACTTACGGTCAAATAAGGCAGAAGGGATAGATAAGATTCCATCAGAATTTCTAAAGTCATTGGGGGAAGTGGCAACAAAACGACTATTCACGTTGTTGTGTAGAATATATGAGTCTGGCGATATACCATCTGACTTTCGGAAAAGCATCATCCACACAATTCCGAAGACGGTAAGAGCTGACAAGTGCGAGAATTATCGCACAATCAGCTTAACAGCTCATGCATCGAAGCTGCTTACAAGAATAATATACAGAAGAATGGAAAAGAAAATTGAGAATGCGCTAGGTGACGATCAGTTTCGCTTTAGGAAAAGTAAAGGGACGAGAGAGGCAATTCTGACGTTACGGCTAATAATGGAAGCAAGGCTAAAGAAAAATCAAGACACTTTCATAGGATTTGTCGACCTGGGAAAAGCGTTCGACAATATAAAATGGCGCAAGCTGTTCGGGATTTTGAAAAAAGTAGGGGTAAGCTATAGGGAGAGACGGGTCATATACAATATGTACAACAACCAAGAGGGAATAATAAGAGTGGACGATCAAGAACGAAGTGCTCGTATTAAGAAGGGTGTAAGACAAGGCTGTAGCCTTTCGCCCCTACTCTTCTATCTGTACATAGAGGAAGCAATGATGGGAATAAAAGAAAGGTTCAGGAGTGGAATTAAAATACAAGGTGAAAGGATATCAATGATACGATTCGCTGATGACATTGCTATCCTGAGTGAAAGTGAAGAAGAATTAAATGATCTGCTGAACGGAGCGAACAGTCTAATGAGTACACAGTATGGTTTGAGAGTAAATCGGAGAAAGACGAAGGTAATGAGAAGTAGCAGAAATGAGAACAGCGAGAAACTTAACATCAGGATTGATGGTCACGAAGTCAATGAAGTTAAGGAATTCTGCTACCTAGGCAGTAAAATAACCAATGACGGACGGAGCAAGGAGGACATCAAAAACAGACTCGCTATGGCAAAAAAGGCATTTCTGGCCAAGAGAAGTCTATTAATATCAAATACCGGCCTTAATTTGAGGAAGAAATTTCTGAGGATGTGCGTCTGGAGTACAGCATTGTATGGTAGTGAAACATGGACAGTGGGAAAACTGGAACAGGAGAGAAACGAAGCATTTTGGTGCTATAGACGAATGTTGAAAATTAGGTGGACTGATAAGGTAAGGAATGAGGAGGTTCTACGCAGAATCGGAGAGGAAAGGAATATGTGGAAAACACTGATAAGGAGAAGGGACAGGATGATAGGACATTTGTTAAGACATGAGGGAATGACTTCCATGGCACTAGAGGGAGCTGTAGAGGGCAAAAACTGTAGAGGAAGACAGAGATTGGACAACGTCAAGCAAATAATCTGGGGTTCTGCTGTATGTATTTCGTACTCCTACTCATTTCCTGTTTCCTGGTCTACATTTAATAGGTGCTCAAAATACGCCCTCCATTTACTTAATATAGCACTGGGGTCTGTCAGTATTCCCCCGGCATCCCCTCGAAGTGCATTTGTCCTAGCCTTGATCCCCTTCCGATACCCATTTACGTCTAGGTAAAGTTCCCTAATGTTTTTTGTTTTACTGTTTGTTTCCATTTTTTTAAATTTGTTTCATCAAATAATCCCTCTTCTTTGCCCGTAGCCTACGACCAACTTTCCTTCTCATGTTCGAGAACTTCTCTCGTTTTCTGTCTCCCATTCTATCCCAATCTAACGGGACGTCAGTTTGAAGGCTATGTAAGCGCCGCCAGCTATCAGAACTTCATGAAACTACAGGGCCTGAAGCGGGAATATTCCTCGATGTCCTGTAACAAATTTCTCATTTTTCAATCAGAAATGGGCGACAGTAAAATGTTTTGCATTACTTATTGAGCACCCCTCGCACAACGGTTGATGCTCATCTTTACATTTATTCCATGTCGTGTTTACTGTGCTTCAGCTTTAACGGCTAGCATGTTACATTCTCCAGTTCCGCAGAGGGTTTTACTGCAGCGTCTTCACTCAAGTGAATAGGAAAATAATTTGAAAACACCGCCTCGAAATTCGTTTGGGAGATGCGCTCATCCTGTACTACAGTGGAGAATTTTCTCTGCATGACAATGTGTATTGTTTTCACTTGCAGGGAGGTTCCCAAGCGGCGGGCGATCTTCTGTTTCAGAGGAAAAAGTGCACTTGTTCCTGGGGGAAAAACAAAAGATGAGAAAACGCTCTGAGGCCGCGTGGCAGAGCAGCACCCCGCATCGTGGGTGTCTGTTGGTCTCGTTTCTTTTGTTTTATTTGGATGTATTAGTGGGTGGGGGAGGGGCGGTACGTGTCCCGTATTGCAGAGTAAACAGCGTCCATTAGAAATCGATAGGCGACACGCGTGTAGCTGTAGGCGGCCAGAGGAGGCGGTAATGAGCCGCTCCCGGCATTAATTAGGATGCCATTACGCCGCGCTCGGCCGTGTACACGCCCGCAGCAGAAGCGGCGGTTAGCACGGCGTGGAAGCCTACCTCGCAGGTGCGCAATGGCTGCGCCTGCGCGCCCCTCGCCAAACACTGTGCGCTGGCCCGTGTGACGCGCCGCTGCCGCCTTGCTTATGCGGCTGTACGGCACAACGCACATCGATCTTACCTCATTATAATATCGGAACTGACAAAATGTGAGACGAAGATTAGTTTGGCTTTTAGTAACGTAGAGGCAACAACGGAGGCAGATCTGACGTTGAGATAGACAATACAAGCAATAAAAGTAAAATACACTGTGTAATACAACAATACTGTAACCACTGTTCAAAATAACTCAATTGCTTTGAGAGTGAATGTAAGACTGACATGACCGTTTCTCGTGCTTCACTGTTTAATTTTGAGATAAGTAGTACTTGTCGTAGTAGCCTTCTGCAGGAATGAAATAATTTTCCGCACAAGAAATATTTACCTCTGACAAGGAGAATGTTCGCTTACCAGTTGGGCGGTCTGCGTTAGATTTGCGGCTGTGGTAATATCTTAAACAAAGGGTCGCATTCCATGAGCGTTTCCACGATGTATGAAATACATAAGGGTTAAGACTATAATTTTGAATGTTTCTTTGATTTAAGCAATGTTTATTGAATGGTTCAAAAAATGGTTCAAATGGCTCTGAGCACTATGGGACTTAACATCTATGGTCATCAATCCCCTAGAACTTAGAACTACTTAAACCTAACTAACCTAAGGACAGCACACAACACCCAGCCATCACGAGGCAGAGAAAATCTCTGACCCCGCCGGGAATCGAGCCCGGGAACCCGGGCGTGGGAAGCGAGAACGCTACCGCACGACCACGAGATGCGGGCCAATGTTTATTGACAATATACTACAAAGTATCAGTAACTGATAATTTATATCAACAATGAAAAGCCGATTTTTCTGCACAAGATGTAATTTTATATAACAGGACGCGTATTTTCCATAAAAAATAACAATTAGAAAGTTGATGAATTTTATATTTAAATGACTTAGGTCTTCGAACTGAACGAGAGAAACGAGAAAGAATGTTGACCAGAACGAGACTCGAATCAGCGATTACTTCTTGAGCGCTGCTGACTTTTTTCCATCTTCATGTATTTTAAGTTTAACGGAAATGCTACTAGAACATGACCCTCTGTTTAAAGATTCCTGTCAGCGATGAATCGAACACAAGACCTATACGTTCTAGGTGAACATGCCCAGGTGTTCCTTTAGGATGCGAAGCACAGTCGTATGCGCTAATCCTGTTTCATGGGCGAGCTCACGAATCGTATGGCGTCGATCACTGTCCACTAATGCGGCAACAGCATGCACTTCTTCTTCAGAGACGCTAGGACGACCTGCCCGATGTATGTCTGCTACAGTTTGCTGACCTTCGTTAAAGGCTTTTACCCAACGTGCCTCTGTTCTGTACGGCAATGCCGATTCCCCGCACGTCTCTTGAAGCTTGATGACTGTCGTGCTGTACGACATTTGGCGCATTCAAGCTTGATCCAACTCCGTTATTCCTGTTTAGAAAACATAGTGACACCGTTACGTTAGACCGCTCTCTCACAAGTGACTGTTTCCCTCGATTGCGCGCACGCCAGTGGCGTGGGACGGGCGAGTCCATTTTCTCGGAGGTAAGGTAGGTATGTCAACGACGTGTGCTATCAGTGACAATAGTAGATTCCATTGCATAGTGCCTCCACAGCAGTGTTGCCACTATATAAGTTCCACCCTACATACACAGTCCCTACAGAGGGAGTGCAGCCATCTCAGATATGTAGCGAGCCATCAGGATAAGTAATTGTAGGTATGACAGTGAATGACAGAGATTATTTGCCGCTAGCAATAATAGTGATGGCACTAGGTTTCAAGATTTTAAACATAGCTGAAACAGCAATTGTTCAAATTCTTCACGGTAAATGATGAGAGTCAAAATAGATGCAGGAAAAAGATTTATTAAAATTCTTCACCACGGTTTCGGTATATTTAAATATACCTTCATCAGAAGTAAAATACACGAAAAACACATCCTGCAATGGAGATTTATAAAACAATTGTGTAATTTAACTACTGACGACGCCTTTGGCACAATTGTTTTAGGAATCTCCATTGCAGGATGTGATTTTAATGTATTTTCCTTCTGATGAAGGTATATTTAGATATACCGAAACCGTGGCCAAGAATTTTAATAAATCTTTATCCTGCAACTGTTTTGGCTGTCATCATTTACCGTGGACACTATGTTATTTTCTGTGTCAGCGAGAACGACAGTGGACGCAGCGAGGGCGGCAAATGTGAAAGAAACCGCTGTAGGCTCTCTCAGGAAAGCGTCTGGGCTTCTACAAAAGCATGACCGCCTTGCTCGTGAGTGCAGGCAGTGGCATATCGCTATGAAGTCAGCCCACTAGGGCGGTCCAGTCTTCAGCGGACATTGGCCAGTGGCCTGAATTCCAGAGGCGTATTGTCCAGCTCAGGTGTGCGATGGACAGAACTTTATGATTTGCTCTGTGAAGGAGAGTATTGTTCACCACAGGTGTGGAATGCACACGCATTTCTCTGGCGGAAAGTTTAGTGGGCGAGAGAATAGATTTTAGCGGCAAACTTTCTCATTGGAGGAATACTACTGTGCAATGTCTAGGCGGGGCGTTATAAGTACGCCATTGGCTGGAGTTCCGCGGGCAGCTTGGCCATTGGAGGGGACAATTTTTGACGACTTCACAAGAATTTATTGTCAAGCAGAGAGCAGAGGAAAGATTTTCGTGGCCTTTAGTGGATGTCGACCAAAGAGGACGACCTGGGCAATTAGACCAAGTCCCGCCACAGAGTAAACTCTTGGATTTTTCGGTGCAGCCAACCGTGATTTCCTGCACATCTCAGCGGGAGAGTATATCGGCGGTGGCCTTTGCACTTGCGCACCTATGGCCAGTCTCCACATCACCCATTGGGCTGTTCAGTGGGGAGCATGTCAGCAGCATGGAAATATTAGCAATCTTTATCTGAGGACAGCCTTCAATGCCGCGACTCGCTCTGACCTGCAACCCTGTATTTCGACGAACCTATGTCGTATAGACATCCAGCGATGTCCTGTATTTGCTATTGTCTTAAGGAAAGCATTGTTTTAGCTTGATCCCTTCCCCTTTCATAAATTTGCCAGCCATCGACATCATTTGTGTCACCGTGTATTTAGTTTCGAGTTTAATTTTTGTAATTTGATTCGTATGCTAATTCTGGGAATGAACGTATTTTATTTGTAATAAACTAAGTCTGAAAAGAGCAATATTTCAAATCAGTACCATATTCATTCTGACCAGTTGATTTATAACAAGTTTTTTGTGAGCTTGCGGTATGTAATAAGGGTAGGGAATCTTACAAACTGGTCTAAGGCGCTGCAGTCATGGGCTGAGCGGCTGGTCCCGGCGGAGGTTCGAGTCCTCCCTCGGGCATGGGTGTGTGTGTTTGTCCTTAGGATGATTTAGATTAAGTAGTGTGTAAGCTTAGGGACTGATGACCTTAGTAGTTAAGTCCCATAAGATTTCACACACATTTGAACATTTTTTCTTACAAACTGCCTGAGTCAGTCAGGTAAAAGGACGAAGGAAACCAAAGCCTCGTAAAATAATTTCATGTCGAAACCATCCTTGACACTGATGACGGATGTACCTTTGTCTACTTACGACTATGTGACGTGGAGCAGTGGTTAGCACATTAACTCGCATTGAGGCGGACATCGGTTCAAATCCCCGTCCAGTCGTCCAGAATTAGGTTTACCGTGATTTCCCTAAATCGCTCCGGACAAAAGCTGGGATAATTCGTTTCAAAAGTGCACGGCCGACCTCCTCCTTCATCCTTTCAAAATCTGAGCTTGTGCTCCGTCTCTGCTTGCGCAGTCGACGAGGCGTTAAACTCTAATCTTCCTCCCATCCCGACTACGCTGAGGCTCGCCCATCAGGTACGCCAAACTCTAAATCAAGAAACTACTTGTGGTAGCGCGCTAATACGCTGTGTCTTCAGTGCACCTCGTCGTCAAAGTGAGCGCGGTGCCACTGGCTGGTACCAAAGCTTCTAGCTGAGGACAGTTCAGGAAGTTCTCTCTGTAGCTGCGGCAGGAAGGAATTAGCAGTGTTTCTGGGCAGCAGTGCGCCTCGGACGGTCTAGAGACGCTACTTTGAGCGGCCGCCGTGCGACCGGCACGCAGATTGCGCCGTCATCTGTTATTCATGCGGCGCCGGCCACGTGTAATCCCGCTAAGTGCGACCGAGACTGCGCCGTAATTGGGGGACGCGGCGGGCTGCGGCAGGTGGATCCGGCAGGTAGACGCAGCGCTAACTGGCCGGGATAATCGCGCCCAAGGAGCCGCCGCTTCATTATTCAGAGTGTTTTCTCCGCGGCGGATCGCGTAATTGCCGCGCACGGGCCGAGTGTTTTCGCGGACCGGATTGCAATTACAATCAGCCGGCAATTAAAGCGACAAGGCGTGAGAAAATGAAAGCGAGGGGATTTCTGTTTCCATTATGCAGCATTTCGGCAGGGTAAACAAAATTTGCCGTCTGAGCTGTGTGGCTTTCTCCCACCCTTCCTTGTAACCGAGAAAAAATTGTTGTTGGCCGTGTACGGAGTAAGGACGAAATAACACGCAAACCCACCTTATGTACAGGGTGTTTCCATAACAGCGTGAAAATATGTAGCAGCCCATAGAGGATGCTCCACTAAACAATTTGGGGTACGGAACCTGGGGTCGGAGAAGCCAGCTTAAGCAGATATGGAAGTAAACTTGTATACCGCTTTGTCTAGCATTACTGGTTTCCAGATTATTTACAACTAACACACGTAAAAGTTTACACGTGCTGTTTATTTAAATGTACACTATTTCCGGCAAGGAAACAAGGAGGACGAGTCATGATGTAGGTTTTGTTTACTTTACTTGTCCATAAGGTGGCTTTGTTGTATGATATTTACAGAGTCCCATGACAGAACGTCCTATGAATCAATACCAGACCCATTCATCACTCAATGCTGTTCAGAAACGTACAGTACAGTTCGATGGAACAGCACCGATACAGTTTCGAAAGCCTCCCGGGGTGGCCGAGCGGTTCTAGGCGCTACAGTCTGGAACCGCGCGACTGCTACGGTCGCAGGTTCGAATCCTGCATCTGGCATGGATGTGTGAGATGTCTTTAGGTTAGTTAGGTTTAAGTAGTTCTAAGTTCTAGGGGACTGATGACCTTAGAAGTTAAGTCCCATAGTGCTCAGAGCCATTTGAACCATTTGGACAGTGTATAAAAACTCATTCGCATGCACGTTTTGTGTGGGGAAGTACGTTGCAATGCTCTCGCTGATGAGAGGCTGTACAGGGAGATAAGATAAGACTCAGTTTTCGTTTCATAGACCCAAAAAATGAGATGACTGTCGTCAGGTGAGGAACATGTCAAAAAGTATGACATAAAACATTTGACTATAATACTTACTTCCCTGATCATTTGTCAGGAGATCGTCGAAGTAGGTAATTACAATGTGGTCAACTAGAACAGCTAATGTTTACAGAATTAACACGCTGTCAGAATGAAACATTGTTATGCACTATTCATACATTTATCGTACACAAAATACCTAATCTTGACTGTTGTGACCAAGTGCTGTCGAAACTGAAATGTAACAGACATTTTTACTTAAGCTGGCTTAACTCTCTCTTTTAAGATATCCATCTATAAAGTAGAGGGAGTTGCCTATCAAATAATCCTTCAAACTCTGTTTAATCCATGCTTTATCTGAAACCAAGTTTCAATGTTTGCTGGAAATTTATTGAAAATGTGTGTTCTTGGATACTGGACCCCTTTTTGGACCAAGGATAGTGATTTTAGGACTTTATGTAGATTGTTATTATTTCTAGTGTTGATACTATGTACTGAGCTATTGGTCGGAAATAGAGGTATATTATTTGCAACGAAGTTCATTAAGGGGTGTAGAACGTCAAACGGACCGACTTGGAGCAGGAGAGGAACCAGAGGACATTTTAGTTTCCACTGTCTATACTTTTACAAATAAATTCATGAAACTTTGTCAGCATGACCAGGATGGATTCAGAATTCACGCTCATAGCAGTGTAAGTTCGAAAACATAACGAAATAATTCTTATTACATGTGAAATTTCATCTTTTTTTCACTTACTAATGGCAGCATTTGTTGGTATAGGTACACTTTTCTTCATAAGTAAGAGAGATGGTTGGATGAATTTTGCACAGCATACAAACCATACTTAAAGGTGTATGAAACTCTAGAGTTTTCCAAATCTATTAAAAGCTGCGGTAAAAATTGAGGTAATTAACTACAAAATTTGTGTTTTTCTAAACATGAAGTTTAAAATACAAAAGATCATTCGTTTTTTCATAAATTTAATAAATTCTAAAGTTTCATACACCTGTAAGTATGGTAAGTATGCTGTGCAAAATTCATCATAGAATCTCTCTAACTCATGAAGAAAAGTGTACCTATAGCAACAAATGCAGCCATTAGTAAGAGAATAAATGATGAAATTCCACACATAAAAAAAATTATTTTGTTATGTTTTCGAACTTCCACTGCAATGGGTGTGAATCCCGAATCCTTCCTGGTGATGCTGACAAAGTTTTATTAATTTATTTGTAAAAGTATAGACACTGGAAATTAAAATGTCCTGCGATGCCTCTCCTGCTACAAGTCGGCCCGTTTGGCGTCCTACCCGCCTTAAGGAATAAATACACTGAGAAGCAGCGGTCACAATACAAAGTTCCTTGGAAGGGTTTCATTACGATGTTCTTGAATTTACACCAAAAATGATTCTTAATACACACTTTTGCACCGTAAAATCTTTTGCTCGGTTTGATGAGTTACCTCAGAATATGACCTGTATGACATAGTATAATGAAAGTAAGCAAAGTATGCAGGTTCTTTTTATATTTATATCTCCTCCATCTGATATGATTCTCATTGCAAACACAGACTTTGTGGGGTGGCAGTTAATTTGTAGAAATATATAATTGCTGTATAAATGCTTGCAATACAAATGTTTGAATGTTGAATCAGTTTCAGGCTTTTAGAATGTTGTTAATGCTGTCTTTCGCCGTTCTCAACACTGGCTCTCTATTTACTTTTACGTGAAGCCTGTAATTAGAGTTCCTAGTGCCCACTTCATCTGAGAATACCATTATAGCTGCAGCTTATAGCTCTGAGGAATTAGGAGATTGTCCGGGATTTCTAATCAAAAATGATTTTCCAAAATAGTTGAGTATATTCTGAAATTCACTGATAAAAAACACAAGTATCCCTACAACCTAACTAACAGAGCAGTTCAGAGTCTAATGCGCTGATGCAACTATAAATGTCCGAATTAAATGTTAAAAAGAATGCTCGCCATAATTTGATGAAAATATTTCATCAAACGCCACGCTAAATATTTGGTAGAATGTCTGTCCCGCGACGGCACGTGAAAATACGACAATACGCAAACTGAAGCTAGTTAATGAAAATTATCCCAGAATTAACACTTCACTTGAAATGATTTCATGGTTCCGCATATCTCTAGTAACTTAATACGGCACCCGAGGCTGTTTGTAGCAGTGATACCGATGCGACGCGACTCCCGACACAGATGGCGTGTTATTCAGCGTCTGGAGAGAACTGGGGCCTTGTCTCCTCGCGCAGCGTTCTTATATATGAAGCCGCGGTGCGGACGGCTAAGGGAACGCCTGATCAAATCGGCTCTCCCGTCTAGCCGCTGGGCTAGTAACGCATCACTTTAAGTTACATAATAATTTATAGCTTCTTTTGCTGATGGCCGATGAAGCTCTTAATTTAAACGTGCATTCAGCACGTAGGTAAGTATTGATAATAAATTTTTGATGTGGTTAAGTTAAATATTTTGGGCGAGAGAATTAATTAAATCACACTGCACGCAGTAGATGAGCTCTGAACTGGCCCTTTTGAGATCCGCTATCGCTATAATTTTATAGGTATTCAAAAGAAACTTTTCACATCTTCATAGTCATAGCGGACCTCCAACCTATTTAAATCTCAACATCCTAGCCTTATTTATTAGCCTACTTAATCTATCTTGCTTCCTTCAGTTTTGGGACGAAAACCACAAAATCATGAATTTCCACTAAAGTCTTAATCTGTGAAATCCAAAGTACTGTTTTTATTAAATCATTATGAAAGATGAATCTAAATATAAATTTTGAAGTCTCTAGCTCTTTTCTGTTGCGCCAATGATTTTTTTAGAAAAACGTCCAAATTTCGAAAATGGCTGAAGTTATCGAACTGATATTTAACACACATTAATTTAGTATTATTCCTGACATGCTAGAAAAGTTTTAGGTTCTTTGCTTGATTTTTAAGGTATTGCGCAATATTTATGACGTCAGAGCTAGTTACAGCAGACTGGCTGGCACACAATGGAAACTGATGTGAATTTACTACAGCGTGAGTAGGCTGCTTCCCTACAACTTGTTTAGGGGCTTAAGCAGTTCTGTGGTATGCCCTTCTCAACTGAATGTATTATTGAGTAGTAATCCCAGAAATTTAACACTGTCAAACTCTTCAATCTGCGTATCTTCATAAGTTATACATATGGTGAAAGGAAATCTCTAACAGTTTCTTAACTGCTTATAGTCTTTTCAAAGTTTAATGACAGTGAATTAGCTTTAAACTATTTATTAATGTCAGCAAAAATTTGATTAGAACCTATTTCTAAATCCGCCCTTGACTTTCTCCTTATTGCAATGTTTGTATCATCTGCAAACAAAAAAACTTAGCATCTGGCAATGCAATAGAGGAGAGGTTATTAATGTACACAAGAAAAAGCGATGGACCCAAGATGGAGCCTTGAGACACACCACATGTAATTAATTCCAAATCAAATGAAGACTAACTGCTTACTGCACAGGTATTTTGCAACGACACCCTTTGTTTCCTGTTCGATAGATAAGACTCAAACCAGTTCGCAGCATTGCCGGTGACACCATAATATTCTAATTTACTTAAGAGAATGCTGTGGTTCACGTAGTCAGAGGCTTTTGACAGGTCACAAAAATTCCACGATTTCCTATGGACATCATCCATGACGACGAGTGTTCGTGTCAGTCGACGGATGCGGGAGACAGACAGGTTCGCTGAAAATAAGAAACGAAGGACCTGGCAACATGGGGACCACTTGCACATTCTATTTTGAAGACGAGCTGCTAGAAGGTGTTGCAGAGGACACCACTACAAGTACAAATGGTTCAAATGGCTCTGAGCACTATGGGACTTAACATCTGTGGTCATCAGTCCCCTAGAACTAAGAACTACTTAAACCTAACTAACCTAATGACGTCACACACATCCATGCCCGAGGCAGGATTCGAACCTGCGACCGTAGCAGTCGCGCGGTTCCGGACTGCGCGCCTAGAACCGCTAGACCACCGCTGCCGGCGACTACAAGTATTTGCCATGTTGCACATGAAATGGGAACTGCACCTGCACATACTAGCGTGTGGCGAGTACTCCATGAATAGCAACTAAATCCATATTACCCAAAATGAGTCCATAGTATGCTTGTAATTGACTTTGCACCAAGGGTCCCATTGTGTCAGAGGTGCCTCCAACAGTGGATTGATTGAGCACATTTCCTCCAAATTGTGCTATTTACTGACGAGGTCTCATTTGATCGTGATGGTACTTCGAGCAACAGGTGTAGCCATATGTGGCTTCAACTACTTGGTATGGCCCTTGATACCTCGTGACGAACGTATTCATTTTCCCTTTTGGCTTGTAGGGTCTGGATAGCATTACCAATTGCCCTACTCTGTACTGTATAAACTTCCTTTCGACTTCACTGCATCTTCCTGCCTTTCCAAAGCCTTCGCATTCGCATTTTGTACCCGTATCCAAACATCCCGAACTGTCCTCACGAACTGACGTACAGATTCACCGGTCCCTCCTTTCTGTAGCTTCACTAAATCAAACAGCGACTACATTTTTCGGCCGTACGCTACCTCAAACGGAGAAAAACCGCTATTGGTATGGATTTTTACATTGTATGCGCATACAATATGCTTCAAATACTCGTCCCGCTGACAGTGATGGGAATCCACATAAAACCTCAGCATCTTCCCAACTGTTCTGTGTACCCATTCTGTCCTTCTGTTTGCCTGTGGATGCAACGTGCTCGGACTCAACTTCTTTAAGTACAACAATTTACACAGTTCCTTTATTAAATCTGACATTAAGTCGGTCGGTTGGTCAGTAATTATTGTCTCCGGTACACCAAACTTCAAAATACAGTTGTTTATTAATGCTTGCGTGACCACTGCTGCCTGTTGGTTTGGCATAGCCACGATCTCCACATACATCGAAAAAATTGTCTATTATTGTCAGAACGAATCTGTTCTCTAATGGTGTTCGACTGAAAGGTCCTAAGACATCAATTCCCAACATAGAAAATGGACCTGTGACTTCTGGCAATCGTTGTAGCTGTATCTGCTCTGTGTGCACATAGTATACAATTCTTGAAATACTGATCCACATCTACTTTCCTACCTCTCCACCAATAACTCCCAGCTATTCTCCTGTTCGTCGCTCTACTCCAACCATGACCGGATAACACATGATCACGTGCTTCTTCTAAAACTTCATCGCTCAGCTTCGCTGGCACTACTATCCTAGGCCCTAACTACTTTTCCCTGCACAGAAGACCGTAGTATATATTAAATTGTGGCTGTGTCAGATACAATTTAAAATTGTTGTCAGTGTCCTGTAATTCTTGCCATACTGCTAGGTCATAACCTATTACTTCTACTTTTACCACCTTTCTACTCAGTGCATCCGAATTACCGTGCTTCTTCCCAGGCTTGTACACCACCTCAGAGCTCACCTCGAGTCTAGTGGACGAATCCTTCAACCCCAACAATCACTTCAACGCAGTATGATCTGTCATTACCCAAAATCTTCTCCCATATAAATAACATTTAAAAGATGTGACACCCTAGATTACGCTAAGCATCTCCCTCTCTGTTGGTGAGCAATTCCTCTCTGTTGCATTCATAGGCTACAGGATGCTTTTCCCATTAATTTACTGACTAAGAACACACCATAATACTTGAGTCAATGCATCACATGCTAGAATAAAGTCCTTTTCCAAATCTGGAAACACAAGAACCGGACTTGATGTTAACACTTCTTCTAGTTTGTCAAACGCGTTCTGATGCTCTTGTGTCCACTCAAATTTCACACCCTTCTGTAACAATCGCATCAATGAAGTGCAGGGAAAACCAGGAAGATAGAGTATAGCATGATGTACTGCATGCTTTGCTATCCAGAAAGTAGTAGAGTATTTGTAGCTTTTTTGTTTTCTTGTATGTATCATTGAGTTTGCATAGATTAATTATGTATTGTATTTTGATATGTTGTATGTATTGTGAGCCGCCTGGGAACAGCAGTCTTTTTGAAGAGGGAGGAAGAGTGATGATCACCGTCTTCAGGTCACTGAAAAGGAAAGCGTTGAGGAAGCTTTTAGAAGTAAAAACTGAGGAAGTATTGCTGATCTCAGTAGTTAACAGCCGGTACACTGAGATGACAAGAGAGAAATTACGGAGCTGCCATAAAGGGAAGATAACGGTATGTCCAGCCATTGTGATAAGCACCAATCCGGACATGTACAAGGTGCTATTATTTTTATACAGGAGGAAAGAAATAGACTGTGCAAGGGACATCATGGTTCCAAAATTGAACTTGCAACGTTTCGGGATGCATTGGATCTTTTCCACCTACGAAAATCTGAAAGTAGTTGCAAGTTATTTTGAGCAGGGCGTATTTACAGAAGCGAAATGTATAGAGATTTTGTGGAGCGGAATTTTATTCAATGGAACTTGTAACGTTCCCTTTTCTCTGTTATTGTTTTTGGTTTTTGTTATTGTTTCTTTTGTTATTGTAGTTGTAGAGATATGAAATTATTGTAGCGGTTTGCTTAGTCAGCCGTATTTCGGAATTTTTTGACATTAAATGGAGCCTGAAACTTGCGTAATAAATACTTCGCGTGAAGTGCGATTTGTGGCATAAACAAAAATTAGTTGCGGAGATACAATCCACAGAATATTAACAGAAAAGCTTTAGAACAATGCGCACGAGTGACTAGACACATTCAGAGGGTACGTACATTCGTGTACGAGTGGTTGCGATCTGATGAGAAAGATCTATATTAAATTATTTTTTGTAAAATAATTACGTCGTAACACACTCAGAGATTGCGAACGTACAATCAGGGGAGGAAGATTGCACGTTCTGAATGTCTCGGCAAAAACACATCGAAATTAATCTTAGCTGCCACCAAAGGAAAGTAGTGAGCACAATCACTTACCTCTATTGTTGAGCAGCGCCGTCGTAAAGATCGTCGCCTCCATCTAAAATTCGCCTTCTCGAATTAACAGAATAATTTGTACTCCATCGGTATGAGATTTAGGCTTCATCTTGACAGAAATTATAAAACACATTTTTCATCATTTAACACTTTCATTTAACACACACATAGACATGAAACTATGCAGTATGTCTTTACGCCAGCACATCAGAACAAAAAAAGTTAGTTAATACTAGACGTAATAAAAGAATCTCGAAATTAGTCCTTTGTCTGTCAATGATAAAAAAGTATTTTACAGTATTCCTCTGGTATGACACTCGAACAGATTTTCTTCTTGTATCTTTGAGATTAAATTACAACATCTTTAGTTCCTTTTCGTCACCCCCTTGGGCGAATTGTACGAAGAAATGTCAATTTTCTGGGCAACGAGCCCAAACACTTAACACTTGACTGTTATACACACATAATGGGACTGCACTGTCAGTGTATTTCTTCCCATATCTTCATTCTACAAACATGGTTTTGATGCCAGTTCTGACACAAGGCAATTAGGACAAAACATATACATTAGGACATACAGACACTCGTAAAACACACAAACTTACATACTATACACACAAAACATTTTACATTGTCTTTACATCGTATTTCACATAAAACCACAGATCTGGATTATTATACACAGAATTGTTACATGCTGCTTTTACCTTCTTTATTTTCTTTTCTTTTTTTTATTTCGTGCAGTATACACAAAATTATTTTATTATCTCTTTGTACATTGTATTATACAAGGGTATTACATTGTTTTATACATAATATATCGCCGTATAAACAGCCTTCTCGTTCTCATGTTGACAATAAAATTCATTTTTCATAAGTCTTTGTCTCTTGAGTAATAAAAAACAATTACAGAAAAGTCACATATTTACTGGAGTGTACGGATCTAGGGTGTGGGGCTAGCGGAGGTGTCTGGAGCAGCAAGAGGCGTTAGTTCTTGCTTAGAGTTGCTTGTGCTTTCCACTGCTTCCCTCTTCTACGCCAGGATCTGCTTAGTGACATCCTTCCCACATTTTACTATTGTCTGGTCATTGGTAATATAAACATGTAACAAGTAAAAATTCACATGGATTAGTACTTAATACTAATATATATATACATAAACATAAACATAAACGTTGTTCAAAGGTAACGTGGGACGTGAATCATGAGCTGTGGTAGTCAGAATTTATTTATTATCTACATGTCTTGGGACTTTGTTGGGTGTCCATTTAAACGTAGATATTGCTTTGCATTTAAATTGTCCTCCTATGTTACGCCGTTAGCCAATAATGTGTCAGATGCACATAACTGCAGACGCAACAATCAGATTGATGGCGCGCTGCGCGCCGTTTCGAGCTCAGCAGTTGAGTGGGCCCACCGCCGTAAAGCGATGCCGCGTGTCCCGGTCCATACTTTTCAGTGTCTCGTGCAATGTTCGCAGAGTTTGCGAAAAACCAACCGCACTTGTTTCAACTTGCTGTACACCTTGGCTGTGGGAAGGGACCATTGGGTGCCTTCTAAGTTTACTGCACAAAAGGCAAGTACTGCACTTCACTATTTGGCTTGCAATGGCACACTGGCCTATATAGTGCACAAACACTTGTACCATAGCAGGCTTCCTCGATTCACTATATCTCTTTTACTTCGAAGAAAAAGGTTTGTGATATGAAACGTATTTTCACTTGTCTATTTGCTCACAAGTCACTGACGCTGAATAACTCATTGTCACTGTGTGGGGTGGCGGGTGGAATAATTATTAAATGTTCCTATTATTTATTTAGTGTGTTGTTTGCCGTTCTCAACACTGGCTCTCTAACTACAATATTGGCAACCAGAAAGTGATTAGCAAAACGTGGAGCCTGTAATTAGAATTCCTAGTGCCCACTTCATCTGTGAAATACATTTACAGCTACAGCTTATAGCTCTGAGGAATTAGGAGATTGTCTGGGATTCATAATCAAAAACCATTCTCTCTAAAATGTTCACTATATTCTGAAAGTCACAGACCAAAAAGAATCCACACAATCCAACTACCAGAGCAGTTCAGAATCTAATGCGCTGATGCAACTATAACTGTTCAAATAAAATGTTTAATTGAATGCTCGCCATAATTTGATGATACGACATACACAAGCTAAAGATAGATCATTAACGTCATCCCAAAATTAACACTTCACTCGAAAACGATTTCATGGTTACACATATACCGAGTAACTTATTACTGCATCCGAGGCTGTTTATATCAATGATCCCGACGCAACGCGACTCCTGGCACAGGTGGTGCGCTAATCAGCGTCTGGAGAGAACTGGGGCCTCTATTATTGACTCATTGCCCCTTTTCACACTTCTGTCAGGAGACAATACTTCATATTTCACTTTAACATTACTATTTTCATGCATATTTACACTTGAACTGTTGTCTGGATTTACAGTTCCCTCAACAGACATAGGTTCTGATTTAAGTTTAACCTCAGTTTCTTCTGGCGGTTCCATCGTCGACAGTCTTTTAGTGCAGGTTAGTAAAAATTTTAACAGCTTTTCACTTAACTTAGTTCCTTCTGCACGACGTATGGCGTTGCCGGCGCGGCGTACCAGCAGTACTGATGCGACGAGGCGCTTTGAACTGCAGACGGCACTCCGATGGCTGCTGTGTGTTTGCGTAGCCCGCAACTGCAGGCGCGGCTCCGGTTGCTCCGGCGGACGACTGCGGTGAGGCAAAACTGGCTTCTCGCGATGCTGGCAGCGCCACTAGACTCAGTACCAGGTCCGTCAATCCAGATGCGTTGTTAATCCAATTGCGTCGTCCACATGCACACGTAACACTATCACTGTTCTATTACTCAGTTGCGTGTCGCATTTCACTCCCGAATCCGAATATTTAAAAATCACTTTCACTTTTACTCAGTTTCTTTCCCAGCCGATGCAACATAACTGGGCAAATATACACTGTCTTGTTCATTATCCAGTTCGTTCAGAAACAAAACTGTAGCTCATGATACCACTAGCTTGTCTTTCATGACAAAATGCCCACGTTCGTTATTTTTTCCTGTGCTTCTGTACGGAACTATGTCGGTGTACTTTTTGCTCACAACATTTTATTACATAAATTGGTAAGTGATTGTGTTCTCAGAGAGTACGTGCCTCTAATACTACTCGTACATTTCGCCGTCGCGACACTGCCTGACATCTCATAGAGTATAGGAGAACACGCTTGGGAACAACAACACTTTCTAAGTTTATGTCGTACTACTGATGCACTTATGTATTGAAGTGACAACACTAGGACATGAACGTACTATAAGTGTTTTTTAGAAGTTTTCTCCAAATGAGGCAAAATCTGTTCATTTTTTACCCGCGTGTTACTATGTGGGGTGAGGGGGGATTTTTTTTTCCATCCTTTCGTCACCAAAGTTTGTAACAACGCATGGTACACACATCATAAATAAACAAATAATAAAAAAATAAAAAAATACATAAATAAATCACTATACTTAAATTGGTAGGTAGTACAAACAATAGATTAATAATGAAGCTTGACTGCTGTGCGCTAATGCGTCTAAAGTCTGTGCTTGCGTGTATGGTGTTTCTTTGTGTTCATTTTTGTGTTACTTTTTCCTTCCATCAAATATCTTGTGCTCAGATTGGACAAAATATTATAAACATAGCAAAAAAAAAGTGTACTGCATCCCCCTAAAGTCAGCCTACATCCTTAGTGTTTTCATACTGAAAAAATAGATTATTAAAACCCTCTGGCGTTACTTAGTGTCACGTAGTGTATTTCTCAGTGATCTTGGTAATGTTTTATTACGTAATCGTCAGTCATTGTGACATTAATGGAACTTAGTGGCTTTTCTCCGCCAATTGAAGTCTCGCAGTATCTCGCCGAGCGCCACCTGTAAATAATTGTTTGTTTCGGCGTTACCTCATTTTTTTTCGGCTAGTTGGATTACTGTAACTTACCTTGTACATACTCCTTTATTTTGTTATAAGAGACGGTGTTATGTTTGCCTCAGTTAACATTCACTAATCGTATCTCAACACCGTACTTGCATTCAAACATGTATATAAAGTTAAAAAAATTATCTGTATGACAATAAGATCACACAAGTTGTTATTCATGAATCCTATCTTTAGGTGCACTTTCCTTAGATTAGGTTACTATGCGTATGATATATAGTTCGCTAAACTTTCATTAACAGCTAGAAATCATTTTTATAATTGCAGCACCCAAAAGAAATTTACATCATTTTCCATGCGATACATTTATAGATAAAACCTCGTGGTGTGGATACGTCAAAAACACACAATACTTTCTCAGTAGCCTATAGTGTACTTGGGTCACACATTTATCCTTTGCATCTTACGGAGTCCAATATTTTTATGTAACTTACCCTCTACCTTATTGCTTTGATACACAAATGGCATTAAAAAAAATAACTTACATCTATATTGTTCCGAGGTCTGTGCTAATTGTTCGCTCCAGACACCTCCATATATAAACTTAAAACTAAAATACCACTGTGACCAAACAAAAACATTCCGTCAAAACTTACAAGTAAACTTCGTGTTTAACATCGCTAGTCACCAACTGACGCGTATGTCATAGCTTACCTGTGTCTTGCGTCCACGTTCACTGACAAATGTAAACAATAATAGTGAAAAGTTCGTATTCACTTAGCTGCATAAGATGTACTTTCTTTATCCTAATCGTGTTCGTTCTCTTTTTCACAGTAACTTATTTTATACGTGTTCATTAATAGGTATGGCGTGTGATAATTATAGTAGAATTTTCTTAAGTCTCTGTGTGCATACAATCCTTTGATCTTACCATTATGAGAGTATGCAAATAAATAACATCCGTCGTGCGGAATATGTACAATTACGTACGGACTTGTATATTTATTTTGCCACTTATCGTTTTTCTTAGCTAACAAGGAAGGTTTCACATGCGTTTTGAGTGACACCTTTGCTCTGAGTGCAAATCTGGTAACACCATGTAGCTGTTTATCATAATTTGCTATCATGACAGTATGGATCACCCCCACGACTATCTATGGCCAAGATCACAATGAAGCCATGCTTAGTTTAGCGCTCCGCGGTTCACATCTGTTTGTGTTTCGTTTGCGGCTTCAATTATATTAACCCCTGACGTGTTGTTCCTTAGCTGAGTATTCCTGTCGTGGTTTTGCCCAGAGTTTAGCGACATATTGTCACCTAGTGTTTGAGATTGATAGGCTTGGCTGCAAACTGGATATTGCCACTGCCTACTTTGATGATCCCCCGTGTGGTTGCGGCTAAATTCAGGTTGGAAATCATTGTAACTGTTTCCCCACTGGTTCCTATTGCCATTTCTGTTCCAGTTACGTTTTCGGTCATCGGAATAACCAAAAAAATTCCTATCACCGTTTTTTCTTTTTCTATTGTACTGTGGATGGTAGGTCTGGCTGTAGCTGTTGCCGTAATTTCCTCCCCAACTCGGGCCTGGCGTCTGTGCCGTTGGGGCGCGATCGACAAAAGCCGGTCGCGACTCAGCCGCGCACACTACATTGTTGACGCCGAAATACGGCTGGCGCTGCGCAGGCTGGATTCTACCGCTGCCACGAAAATTGTTTTGGTGGGCTTGACTTTGTCTGGCACCCTCATTAATTAAATCGATAGAATCTAATACAGATAGGAAATATTCGAGATTGCTCTCTGGTACTTGTACTAATTTTTCTCGGATACTGAACGGTAATTCTGCCTTCAGAATGCGCAGTACGTCTGTGTGTGTGAAGGGCTCGTCCCAGAACCGCGTTTTGTTTAAGTATTTTTCAAAATACTTACGGAGTGATCCAAATTTTGGATTGTATTGCTCCGAATTGAACAAATCTTTCCTTAATCTCTCTTGTACACCTTGTGACCAATACTTAGATAAAAATGCACCTTCAAATTGTTCTACAGTCTGACAATTTTCCGACATTTCCATTGCCCATAGGGCACCATCGCCTTCTATATATTCTTAAATGCTTTTATAAAAATTACCGGGTGGACTTTTTTTTGGGATAAGCACTTGGAACTGCCTGTGTTTTATATGGCTTTCCTCTAACAGAACAGCCGACAAAGTTGGTTCGGTTGTCTGGTGTCTCTCCCGTTCGTCGCGGTAATGTCGGTTACCGTTACGACCTTGGTTAGGTGATAACACGGGTATATCGGGATAAAGATAACTGTTTGCCGCATCGTCACTCTTACCTGTGCGTCTGTCATCAAATTCCTCTTCTGGTTGTTGTCTCTCTCGTTCTGTGTATGGTGATTACTCTTTAGTTGCTCGTCTACATGGTTTTTCCAGTCAGGTAAGTCCTGTGTCAGAGTCTTTTGTAACTGAGCTAGGTCAATTAGTAGTTTAGTTACGGAAGTGTTATGGGTAGTGTACACCTGTTCTACAGTATGAGTTATTGCTTTTTTTACTTCTGTCTCTAAAGTATTGTTGATATGTTTGTCTTTTTCCTCTAAAAATTCGTCAAACTGCTGTTTTTGTTATTTCGTCATGTCATCAACTTGGTCTCCAGCCTCCTGCATTTTAACACTAAGGTCGGTCTGCTGTAAACTCATAGCTTCAAAATTTTCGGTTAAGGTACGGATCTGTTCTGGCATATCCTTAACTGTGGACTTTAAGTTGTCAATGTCTTGGCTCATATAATTTAAATGTTTCAAATGGCTCTGAGCACTATGGAACTTAACTGCTGAGGTCATCAGTCCCCTAGAACTTAGAACTACTTAAACCTAACTAACCTAAGGACGTCACACACATCCATGCCCGAGGCAGGATTCGAACCTGCGACCGTAGCGGTCGCGCGCTTCCAGACTGTAGCGCCTTTAACCGCTTGGCCAATGTAATTTAAATCCTCGCGTACTACCTCTATCACTTGATCCGCTACCTCTCTTCTTAACTGGGTCAGTTGAGTCGTCAGGTTATTTTGCATGTCGGTCAGGTTCTCCACGTCATTTTCTATTTTGTCCACTTGTGTCGTAATATTTTCTACACGCGTATTTACAGTAGCATTATCTATCTGCGTGGTGACATTTTCTGTGTGAGCGTGCATTTGTGTTGCAACATTTTCTACACGTGTGTTAACAATACCTATCTGAACTGTGACGTGAGCTGCAAACTGTGACATTAAATTCGTCTGCATCTCTCTAAATATGCGCATGAGGTCTGGTTCTACTGGGTCTTGTTTATTGTCAGTGTTCGTGTCTGTTTCTGTAGTCGACATGTTGTCGCCCGTCGCTTGCGACTGAGCACTGCTGGTCGCTGCGACTGTGTTTTCAGTATTCGCAGTACTTTCTGCCTCAAGGTTACGTAAAGGTTGGACTATGGTTTCCTCATCTGACGATCTATCCATGGTTTTGGTTTGAGATCTGAGTTTCACCATGCCGATTCACAACTCAGAACAGCGTGCAGGCGAACTTCACTATCACTACAGCTCGTACTACACGTAAATAAATAGCAGATGGCTTTGCGCTCGTCCGTGCAAATTCACGTAGTAAAATATGTCTCTGGCAAAACAGAAAACTGATAAATGACTCTTTTCTTTTTCGCGCGCAATTAATAAATTTTGTTCGCCATCTTGTGATGCATTTACATATAATAGCAAATGAACTATTGCAATTTTTGCGTAAAAAATGGACAAGAATTTGGAAAAAAGGAACCATGCGTTCTACGCAGTGGGTGTCGAAAAAATGAAAAAAAATCCCACATTTACTTCCAACTAAAGCGTAGTTGTGCTGCTGCTCTTACCTTACGTGTTTTTTTTCGGACGGTTTTGTAGTCAGAAGAATTAACATTAAATGATCCAATACTTTTCTCTCAAAAATTGGTAATTTCTATGGGTTTTTTCTTTTTTGGTACGCAGCTCGCGCAACATGCAACAGAAACAATGAGTTGTAATAGCAATAATGGATGGCAAAAATGGCTTAAATATTTCAACTAAAATTTCTACTGATTTTTACTGAAATAATCATCATGGCACTCGGTCGCCACTGTAACGTTCCCTTTCTCTCTGTTATTGTTTTTGTTTTTTTGTTATTGTTTTTTTTGTTATTGTAGTTGTAGAGATATGAAATTATTATAGCGGTTTGCTTAGTCAACCGTACTTGCGTAATAAATACTTCGGGTGAAGTGCGATTTGCGGCATAAACAAAAATTAATTGCGGAGATGCAATCCACAGAATATTAACAGAAAAGCCTTAGAACAATGCGTACGACCGACTAGACACATTAAGAGGGTACGTACATTCGCGTACGAGTGCTTGCGATCTGATGAGAAAGATCTATCTTAAATTTTTTTGTGTAAAATAATTACGTCGTAAGACACTCGGAGATTGCGAACGTACAATCAGGGTAGAGGCACGTACTTTCTATCATTCCCCGTGGCCTGGGTAAAAGAATTGCAATTATTTAAATATAAGGATATTTCTTTTTCAACCGGACTCCTATTTTTATACGAAGAGGAAGATTGCAGGTTCTGAATGTCTCGGCAAAAACACATCGAAATTAATCTTAGCTGCCACCAAAGGAAAGTAGTGAGCACAATCACGTACCTCTATTGTTGAGCAGCGCCGTCGTAAAGATCGTCGCCTCCATCTAAAATTCGCCTTCTCGAATTAACAGAATAATTTGTACGCCATTGGTATGGGATTTAGGCTTGATCTTGACAGAAATTATAAAACACATTTTTCATCATTTAACACTTTCATTTAACACACACATAGACATGAAACTATGCAGTATGTCTTTACGCCAGCACATCAGAACAAAAAAAGTTAGTTAATACTAGAAGTAATAAAAGTATCTCGAAATTAGTCCTTTGTCTGTCAATGATAAAAAAGTTTTTTATTGTATTTCTCTGGTATGACAGTCGAACAAATTTTCTTCTTGTATCTTTGAGATTAAATTACAACATTTCTTAGTTCCTTCTCAAACTGCATGTATCATAAGGAGACCAACCTTCCATCTGCCAGCGTCAATTTCAGGAGTCACGCAATTGAATGTTATACAGCCGCAGCTGTACCGGCCAGAAGCAACTTTAGCGATTTTGCCAAGGTAGAATGTGACCTTGTTAAATGAAACTCTTAGGTCTGTTGAGATCCGTGAACCAGTTCATTTCAAAGTAAGAGGGGCGCATATCAGCGAAACTGCTCGTGCTGTACGTCACTCATTATAGGGAAAGGCAGAGAGAAGTAACGAAAGTTTTGAGCACCTCTGTGCCAAGTGCCACCACAGTCGTAACTCTGTTGTGTGTTGTCTTCAATCCCAGTTGTCTTCAATCTCAGTAGATTGGATACTGAGGGCGTAAGATAGGCAGGTAAGTGATTGATCGAGCATTAAGTGGAGTGGTCATCCAGTAAGGAATTTTTACGTTTTGTCTCACGTAATGTATTTTAAGAGGACTAGACCACATCTAAGTTTTCTAATAGTAGTGGTAATTATGTCATAAGTACGTGGCGACCCAAAGAAGTTAAGGAGTAGTTAGAGGTCAACCCGGGATCTGGGTCTTTCTGAAGGGGGGAATAATGTAGCATCACCGCCGTTTAAGATAGGAAAAAGTTACATTTGGTGAAATATTTCTGAGAGCACAAGTTACAGCCAGGCGCAGGCCTGTTGACATTAAGTTATGCTTACCAGCAGTTGCAAAATAGAATGGAGGCCACAAGGCCATAGAACTGCTGGAAAGAGTAAACACAGCGGTTTGCATGGTGCAAGTTGCAGGCAGAAGGGACCCACTTGCCCAACCTAGGTCTTATGAGTTCATGACTCAGAGCAGTGTATTAGCGAAACAGAGGCACACAGCCACGTATAAATAGGTGACGGTTTTCTAATGAGGGGGATTCAAGTGTGACAGCTATCCTGGACTGTGGGGCGTGTCACACTACCGGCTACACGCAGCAGCAGATGGCGCGCCAGTGTTCCAGTCCACAGTGGGTCGCTCGTTCGACCCTCTGACGCCTACACGGCGTCCCAAGGGCGGTGGGCCAGTCGACAGCTTCCTACTGTGGGCAGTCTTGTTGTCTCCCAACACACGTCACAGGCATCCTGAGGCGAGAGCCACAGATTTGGCTGTCCGATCGCAGGCTCTTGATGTCGCCGCAATCTTAACCATGACGGCAAAGAAGAATGCAGCGGGTCGCACTGCGGCTCCCAGTGAGCAGCACTGAGGCAACAGGGATGAAGGTCGCTGAGTTGGCTGCCAGCGCATCCCGACGTCATCAGAACACCGCGACTCTACACGGCCGGCATGCTGCAGTATGTTGCATGGGTCGCCGAGGTCGCCCTTCCACGCCAAGCTGTTTTGCAGACAGCAAAGTGGCGTCCTCGGCATCGTGGGATCCTGTGACGCAAACAGAGACGAATGTGGAACTGTAGCTGGGAATAATATAACACTTGAAGATCATAGCCGAGTTTCAATATGGCGCATCGTGACAGTGTCTGCCCACATCCAACATTCCTCCACTGCATGCCAACATCTACAATTGGCAGTAACGGCTACACTGAATATTACTTTATAAATTCTTTGTATCGAAAGATGTTAATGTTACCACATCTGGATTGTACACAACTTTAATGCCATTTGCTAACTCTGTAATATTCTTTATCGCACACTATTCTTCGAAAGTGTGCATTTCCTACCTATTCAAAATCTTGTTTGTTTTTTGCCATAGATGTTTCGCTTATTTTATTTGTGAAGAATCTTCTGTATTGATACATCAAGTCAAACCATGTGTGTGGTTTTAAAGATGTCTGTAGTCGGTCTGCATTTTACAAATGGACGATTTTTGGCGTTTTTTCCGACTACGTTTATTTATGTGCTTATGTTTTGTGTATTAAGACATACAGTCAATACACAGTGAAATGTTGAAATACATGTGATCGAAAAAACGCCAAAAATCAGTCGTCTAGTGTTTGCAGACTATGTACATCTTTAGGACCACACACACGTGGATGAACATCAGGTGTTGCTACTGAAGATGCTTCACAGACAAAATAATTGAAACATGCATGGAAAAAGAAACGAAATGCATTTCATTTAGCTGTGGCGACGGAATACACCTCCATGAATTGTAATCAACTGAGGAACGACAAGAAAACCGATAAAATAAAGATTTATTACTTTACTAACTTAGAAATGTCGCTCGTTACAGCAATAACTCACATGTCTGACATCTTAAGCAAAGTGGCGACTTGAAATGCATCTCTAGATGGCTGTTGTAACGTTATAGACAAACGGAATGCTACCAAACACATCCTCGTCAGTTTCGGCTGCCAATTAATTTTTTTCTTTGCTGATTATATCACATGGTGATGAGAGCTGACAGAAAAAACATTGCTCATGTTCAACCAAATGATGTAAAATTATGTATAAATAGTTTCTTAAAACTGAAATATTTAAAAAAAAAGTTAAATACAACAGCAAGGATGAAGAGTTGCCGGCCATTGTGGCTGAGCGGTTCTAGGCGCTTCAGTCCGGAACCACGCTGCTGCTACGGTCTCAGGTTCAAATCCTGCCTTGGGCATTAATGTGTGTGATGTCCTTAGGTTAGTTAGGTTTAAGTAGTTCTAACTCTAGGGGACTGATGACCCCAGATGTTAAGTTCCATAGTGCTCAGAGGCATTTGAACCGTTTTGGTGAAGAGCTTAAAATTTATGAGACCATCAAACTAGGAACAACCAGCATTAGGACAGACTGCTTAGGTGTAGCAGACGACTGGCAATTCTATGTCATGATGTAGAAGCATTGCAGAAACAAATACAAATTCTTAAGAAATCAGTGGAAGGAACAGGGCTCTAAACATTATTACAAAAAACAAATTATATTTCTAGTAACTACCAAGCAACCAACATTCTAAAAGCTAAATTCGAGAAATACGACTGAGATTCTTATTTCGAACATTTAGACGAAACTATTAAATAAGCTGGCCTTATGAAATATAAAATATAAATACTTTCACTCTTATGAAAGACATCTATAACAAAATCTGCGTCTCAAAACACACAAAACTGACATTGCAACTCAGTCATTAAACTAGAGCGTATTTATGGAGCTGCAATACCCATTCTAAACAGACAAAGGAGGTCGAAGGAACGCAGAAGTGTGAACAAAAGAAAATCTGGAAAAACTTGAGGTCCAAATTATGTTGAAGTAGGAATACGCAGCATAAGCGCAAATAAAGGAATTGAAAAGAGTACCAAGAAATTCGGATATGAAAAAACGCAGGTTACAATTCCGTGCGCATGTCAAAGAACGTATCCAACCAAATTAACTAGGGAGGTTTTGAAATTCTACTAAAAGCGGTGTGAAGCTAAATTTGAAACAATAAAAATGATAGGAGCAGTTAAACGAGACCCGAAGGATCGAGAATGACAGAATTGGAATACCTGGCACAAAAATTTGAAGCCAGAAAATTCACGATAGGACAGATGGCCTAGCAGAGAAGAACACCGGAAATACTAGGTCTGACGAGAGGAAAAGAGACTATTCTGAGAAAATAGAAGTAACATGGGCACAAATGAAAGCTAAAACAAAACCCTGAAAATACACCTTGTTGTACATCGCGTGGGCCAGTAGGGCCTAAACGTGAGTAAAAATAATAATAACAATAATAAAAAGATTCAGTTTGTTGACTTATTATGAAAACACTGGTGGTGGTGATGTGATGGCTGCTGGTGATAATGATTATGAAGTTGCTATCTGGCAAGTATTTCTCGATCAGTTCGCTGTGTGGTAGGAAGGGAAGATTGGAGGGAAGGAGTAGTAGTAGGATAAGACAAATAAAGTAGGTGGGTCACTGTGACTGAATGTTTGTGCGAGAGAGTTAGTCAAAAACACTATTTATCTATTTATTGCCTATTTATTCTGACAAGATTAAGTGTTTTTAGGAAGATAAAGTTTGTGTTTTTTGTGCCACTAACAGTAATTGATCTTGGCCCCTTTCCACAACTATAACCTGATTCGCTCTGCCCTGCGAAGCCAGGTTTCAAGTGGTGGACCAGGTGTCACAGACGGTGAATTTTTGGAATGTTGGAGGGGCTGTTGTATCGCAGAACTGTCGTACCGAGCTCTTGGAGAGCACGTGGAGGACTGACAAACCAGTTATTTCGAAAGTCATTGTAGTAGGATACAATGAAGGTACTTTCGATACATTTTTTAAGGCACGGTTTTGTAGTGTCTGTAGCATCTTTAGGTTCCATTCTGCTGCCATGTTCCACACAAGAGTTGCATATTCCAGTATTGGCTACAGCATGGTTTTATATGCAGTGATCTCAAAGTGACAATGGAGATAAGACCCGGAGGTTGAGAGGGGGTAAAGGTCCCTGTCTTCCATTCGCTTGTCCAACGTGACGCCAGGATAGTTGGCTGTAAAGGACCGTTCAAGGTGTTCTCCGGTCACCATTAGTTTTTGTAAGCCTGTGTACACTACATTTTGTATTTTCAAGGCGTTATGTGAGAGTCGCCATGTCCTGGCCCCCTCGTCGAAGAATTCGGTTATCTGCTGCAGTCGTCGGCGCATCTTGTCGATGTTCATGCATCATGTGAACGCAGCAGTGTCGTCAGCATAGCAGATAAGTTCGACCTGTTCGTTCTGAAGTAGGTCCGCCTTGTAGGGTGTGTGCAACAGCAGGCCGAGTGCAGACCCCTGAGGTGTGCCTGTGTATGTGTGTGTGAGAGAGGGAAACAGGACGAGTGGAAATGTCAGGGTTAGTACTTACACGAAAATTTTCCTTTCAAGGAGCATGAACCGTGAATTTACTTTCAAAACCTTTTCTTAAGAATTTACTTTATTTACTCTCGTTTCATCAAGAACATTAATACATTTAATCACACTATGTGTGCGTGGAAGTAGTTGCCAGGGAGTAACTGATGAAATCATAATTAAATTACTTTTAACAAATGGGAATTTTATTCCTAAAAGCTCTTTTTTTTAAGAAGCAGATTTAAAATTATAAGCAGAAAGAACCCTCTAAATATCAAGTTATAATTTATTCAGAGGCCGAAAGAAACAAATTTATGATTGTATGAGCTTTCGGGCTGAGAATCTTGCCGCTCCCTTTTGACATGGCCGTAATCACGACCGCTCACAACAACCTCTGAAAGTCTACACAGGTGCAAATCTGCAACAGATCAGATTACCTTAAAGTAAAAGTTTTAACAATCCACACAAGCACACAAACTATGCACCCCGTAGGAGGGATGGAAATGGTACAAAACACTAAAATTAAAAAAGACTAACTTGCCACCAAAGGTGCAACTTGATTTTAATTTCTAAGGAAAGTCTTACGGTGGAAGAGTAGCAACTTTATATACTAAAATGACCATTTAAATAAAAGCCCATGAACTGCAATCTTACATAAAATTACACAAGGTTGGCCAAACATGCCCCACAGTACACATATACCGCCTCTCAAGATGATATGCAAGATAAAAACATATTTCAGGAATTAGGCCGTTACACTTCAACCAATAAATTCGTTAACACACCGAATTCGACAAACATGACAGGGGCAGCTCCGAACGACAAACAGACACTGCCAAAAAAATGCGGACGAGAGACAGACGAGCAAGCTGCGGACGAGAGACTGACCAAGAAAACAAGCAGAATTTAACAACATTTAATCACACAACATATCACCAAACGCTTAACTTATAATAAACTGTGATTTCTCGAGAAGACCTGACGCAACACCCCCAAATCGCTCTCCCGAACCCTCCGCTGCCAGCCGCTTCAACGGACGCAGGAAGGCGCGCTGATCTCCCGTCTCTCCTGGTCCGCACCAACCGACCGACTGCCCACTGTTCCGGCCGCAACTGCTGCTCCGTCCGCGACTGCTGCTCCGTTGCGACTGCACTTCTGGTGCGTCTCCCACTCACTTCCAGACACACGACGGCGAAAATTCTGGCTCGGACCCAACCATGCAGAGGAAACACGCCCATTGGCATAACGACATTCCTGCACCAGGAATGGACCGAGCCAAGCTCCACAAGATGGTAACTGAAGGGGCCCAGAAGCGCTCGGAGAACCAGTTACACCATGGCGTTGCAGCTCGCACCGGCCAGACTGATGTCGTGGGTTGACTCCTGTTGTTCTCGTGTCGACCGCGAAGCGACTATCCCTCGCTATACTGCGCGGCCCACTGGACTCACGTGGCAACCTCACATGCGCTGACGTTTAAGACGGACAAGGCATCTTGTGTCTCAGTGCGCGACCGACCAACCGATCGATCCAACCGGCCTTAAAGGTCGATCCGAACGACAGACATACTGGCACTGCAGACGACAGACAGACACTAACTGACGCACAAATGCGGACGACAGGCAGACCAGCAACTGGTGACGAGTGACTGACTCAGACTCACTCCAACTGGCCAACTGACCCAGACCGACCAACTGGCGAGCTCATAGCACCCCTTAAATGCACGTGAACAGGCAACCTTTCCCCTTTCCCATCAGAGGGAGACACCAAAGCTGCCATTGCCACAGCGGCGGCACCGCCAGAAACGGAGGGCGACTGCTTCACACTACGCGCTGCGGCGCGCTCTTCAAAACAGCAATTTTTACCACGGCTCAGAGCAACCTATTGTATTGGTAGCGTTTTTACAAGTTTAGTAAACACAACATATATAACAGAGACTTTAACCAATAACGTATTCTCCATCAACTTTGGGGTAACTACTCGATTCCGCGACTGTAGAAATTAAGTGGTTTTAACGCGAAGCCCTGTTCGAAGCGCGTTGTCATTCAGAAAGGAAGTTGTAGCACCGGAAATGCAGATGCAATACATTCTGCACGTCCAAAATTTTTTGGCGCTTAATATCCATAGATAACTTGTACTGAACGTCTAATTCTGAATCTGTAGGGTTTGTTTCAGAAACTATATTTAATATGTAACGTATGCAGTAGTGTATTTATTTCTGAATGTATATAATTGATTGTAATTATAATGTAAGTATTGTTAATTGCTGGGTAATAGCCGAGGAAATTTTAATTTATCAACAGCAACGATGAAATGGCAGTAGCTGTGCCGTTGTTCATCTTTGCATAAGGGGACTCTCTGTCGCGTTGCGAACAGGGAGGAGGCAGAGCAGCTTGACTGATGAAAGAGTGCGGAAGTGTTTGTTGGGCGCTTCTACAGGTGCGGTGTGCAGCTGCGCTCGCGCCAGTATAGGCGTACCTGATTCGTTAATCCGCAAGTATTGAGAGCACCGCAGGAGTGGACAGACGGAGAAAGCTGCAGTTCTAACTATTGCCTGTCCCGTAATTAACCGTGGCTCTGAAGACGATTCGTGGTTCTCAACCATAAGCGTCAAAAGTAACAGCTCAGCATTGTCGTCGGCTACATTCTTTGTTGTCCGCACAGCTACAACATCCTAAGACTGTTAAGTGACAAAATATAACTAGTATTGTACAGGTATTTCTTTCACACAGTAATACTAACCTGAATAATAACCAGTAGTAGTTAAAACTTGGAGGACAATTGGGCTGTTATTTTCCTCAGACTTTATTACCAGGCAGGGTTCATTTCATTTCCATGCAATCACAGAGTGTCGTAAAAATATGAAAATTGATAAACTATTTACTACCAGTTTTGTTTGTTTGCCAACGACCAGTTTCAGTCTTAATATTCTGCCGCAGTAACTGTTCCTCCTTGTATTCCAAACACAGGTTTAACTAATTTGCAGTTCTGAGTATTAACTTCATCCACTTAAGTAAACGTAAAATTTCGCTGAAAAAAAATAATAACTAAAGAAACAACAGAAATTAAGTATGCGCAGTATCATTTTTTCTTTATTTAGGTTGGGGAGTGACTTCTGCTGTCTTGGTATGCATCTTATTGTTATATCAAAAGTAAAATCAGTTGCTCATTTGCTTAAAGTAAATTCAATTCAATCTTTCAATAATAAAAAGTAAATTGCTTGCGTTTATCTAAGTTTTGGATTACGTTATACTGAGGTTACTGAAAGTCATTTTTACGAAACAGAGTTTCAGTCATTTATTTAACAAGTAACTTCGTTTAAGTTTACTTTCAAAATTTTAAATTTCAGAAGAAGTAACTGGAGGGTCAGTGCTTTCTGATTAATTTATTTTCTCGTTAACTGTGATGTTGTGGAACAACGTAACAACCGTCTAATGCCACGCCAGCGTTTGTTTGCTTAAATTTCTTTGCCATTACCTTTCTTGGTATTAATGGCCCTATCGGGCTAGAGACCATTTAATTATCCCTTTCTTTCGCTAATGAGAATGTTTTTGTATCGTCAGTTTTTTGTGTTAAGTATTACGTGGTTTCCTCTCCTCTCTGAGCACTATGGGACTTAACATCTGAGGTCATCAACTTAGAACTACTTAAACCTAACTAACCTAAGGACGTCACACACATCCATGCCCGAGGCAGGATTCGAACATGCGATCGTAGCGGTCGCGCGGTTCCATACTGCAGCGCCTAGAACCGCTAGGCCACACCAGCCGGCGTGACGTGTTACCGTGTAAGATTTGACAGCAGTAGTATACACCATAAACTCGGTATTGAGAGATCATCATCGATTTGAAAATCACTAAGTATTAATAAACAACATGTATGCCACGGATATAAGGGTAAATAATTCTAGCTTGGATTAAAAAGGGTGTATGTGAGGGATGCAGTCTTTCGCCCTTGCTGTTAAATCTATACAGTCGAAGAAGCGAAGACAGAAATAAAAGGGAAGTTCAAGATTGGAAGTGGAATTAAGGGTGACAGATATCAGTGATACGTTATATGGATTACATTCTGTCCTTAGTGAAAATAAAGAAGAATTACAGAACCCGAGCTAGAATGGAAGCTGGGTACACAATACGAAAGGAGAGTAAATAGGAAACTGACAAAAGTATTGAGATGTAGAAGAAATGGCAATAGCGAGGTACTTAAACATCAAAATTGGAGATCTCGAAATAGACGAAGTTAATGAATACCCTGGAAGCAAAACAGCCTACGATGGATGAAGTGAGATGAACATAAAAAGTGGACTAGCACTGGAAAGGAGGGCACTCCTGGTCAAGACAAGTCTACTAGTATCAAACATAGGCCTTCATTTGAGGAAAAAAATTCTGAGAATGTACGTTTGATGCGCAGCATTCTGTGGCAGTGAATCATTGACAATTTCAGATCCGGACGAGAAGAGATTTGAAGCGTCCGAGATATCTTGTATGAGATGTGTTTTCATTATTCTTTGATGAAAATGAGGTTGACTTAAAAGTTCGCCGCAGAATAGACGAAGATAGCAACATAGGAAAACACTGACGAAAAGAAGGGACAGGTTGTAAAACACATGTTAAGGAATCAGCCAACAACGTCCATGGTACTAGAGGGAGCCGTAGTGGGTAAAAGATGTAGTGAAAGACAGAGAATGGACTACATCCAGCAAATAACTTAATACTTAGTGTGTAGGTGTTGTTCAGAGACGAAGAATTTGACACAGGAGAGGAATTCGTGCTCAAATCAGTCAGAAGACCTATGACTAGAAGGAAGAAAATATAGCACCATCACTATTTGTTGACACAAGTGATAAAATAACAACATTACTACACCTAATGGAAGAGGCCATGGAAGTGGGTGAGATCAGAGACGACCAAACACGTTACGATAGAACTACATGCGGATGTGACAGAATCTACATTACTGGCCATTAAAATTGCTACACCAAGAAGAAATACGGATGATAAACGGGTACTCATTGGACAGATATATTTTACTAGAACTGACATGTGATTACATTTTCAAGCAATTTGGGTGCATAGATCCTGAGGAATCAGCGCATAAAACCACCACCTCTGGCCGTAATAATGGCCTGATACGCCTGGGCTTTGAGTGAAACAGAGCTTGGATGGCGTGTACAGGAACAGCTGCCCATGCAGCTTCAACACGATACCACAGTTCATCAGAAGTAGTGATTGGCGTATTGTGACGAGCCAGTTGCTCGGCCACCATTGACCAGACGTTTTCAATTGGTGAGAGATCTGGAGAATGTGCTGTATCCATAAAGGCCCGTACGGGACCTGCAACATGCGGTCGTTCATTATCCTGCTGAAATGGAGGGTATCGCAGGGATTGAATGAAGGGTAAAGCCACGGATCGTAACACATCTGAAATGTAACGTCCACTATTCAAAGTGCCGTCAGTGCGAACAGGAGGTGACCGAGACGTGTAACCAATGGCACCCCATACCATCACGCCGGGTGATACGCCAGTATGGCGATGACGAATACACACTTCCAATGTGCGTTCACCGCAATGTCGCCAAACACGGATACGACCATGATCATGCTGTAATCAGCACCTGGATTCATCCGAAAAAATGACGTTTTGCCATTCGTGCAACCAGGTTCGTTGTTGAGTACACCATCGCAGGCGCTCCTGTCTGTGATGCAGCGTCAAGTATAACTCCAGCCATGGTCTCCGAGCTGATAGTCCATGCTGCTGCAAACGTCGTCGAACTGTTCGAGCAGATGGTTGTTGTTTTGCAAACGTCCCCATCTGTTGACTCAGGGATCGAGACGTGGCTGCACGATCCGTTACAGCCATGCGAATAAGATGCCTGTCATCTCGACTGCTAGTTATACGAGACCGTTGGGATACAGCACGGCGTTCCGTATTACCCACCTGATCCACCGATTCCATATTCTGCTAATAGTCATTGGATCTCGACCAACGCGAGCAACAAAGTCGCGATACGATAAACGGCAATCGCGACAGGCTACAATCTGACTTTTATCAAAGTCGGAATCGTGATGGTACGCATTTCTCCTCCTTACACGAGACATCACAACAACGTTTCACCAGGCAACGGCTCTTTGTGTGCGAGAAATTGGTTGGAAACTTTCCTCATGTCAGCACGTTGTAGGTGTCGCCACCGGTGCCAAACTTGTGTGAATGCTCTGAAAAGCTAATAATTTGCATATCACAGAATCTTCTTGCTGTTGGTTAAATTTTGCGCCAGTAGCACGTCATCTTCGTGGTGTAGCAATTTTAATGGCCAGTAGTGTAATGTAATGACGTCTGTCGCCGGGCCTGCCGAGGGAAGAGCATCGTGGTATCAACGACACAGCAGAAAAACAGAGCCACTGCCGCGCGTTGGCCTGGCTGCGACAGCTGAGCCATAGGCTCTGTTTGTCACGGCAACGGTGATTCGGCAAAACGAGTACGCACAAAGTCTTTCTAAGTAACAGAGGCGTCACAATGAGCTTTTAACCCACCCATGCTTGCCTGTTAAGCAAGCAAGCAAGTTGCCGCGCATTATCAGCAGAACGGGCAGGCTGCCCTACTTACATCCAAGCCAAACTATGCCCAATCCAAGCAGGCTGCAGGAGTTTGCTTGCCTGCCAATTTTCTCGCTGTACTACGCTACGATGCAATTTATGAAAATACCTATCACAAGACGAGGCCCAATCACATATAAAATCATTTTGGGCCCTTGTAAGTTAGAAAATGGTGGATTTCATTTGTCCTTTTTTCCTTTTCGAGGTATTTTGGGCTTCCAGAATGAGATTTTCACTCTGCAGCTGAGTGTGCGCTGATATGAAACTTCCTGGCAGATTAAAACTGTGTACCGGACCGAGGCTCGAACTCGGCACCTTTGCCTTTCGCGGGCAAGTGCTCTACCATCTGAGCTACCCAAGCGCGACTTACGCCCCGTCCTCACAGCCTTACTTCTGCCAGTACCTCGCGTCCTATCTTATCTATAGTCACTCAAGGAGTGTTTTTTTTTTCTCTCTCCGAACGTGAGTGTAAAAACCAGTCACAAGTAATCAGCGAACCAAGCATCTCCCTGCATTGTAGGGATAAGAATGTCCCACACTTCAACGTTTGTGCTTTGTATAGTATCTGTACTTAATCCACACTGACAAACGGTAGATTCATATGAGAAAACACAAACACGTATAATTGTTAAAACTTCCCACAGGCAGATAAATCGAAGCTGTCTGAGTGTTCGCGACTGAATATGGCACCAGACTGATAACACTCGTGAATACAACACGGAAAAACTTTGCATAAAACGTAATCCGAATTTGTACTGAATGCTTTCCCAGAAAATTATTTTGAACAATTAGTTCATAAGCCCACTCGAAGCGTAAATGTCTCCGAAAGCACACTTGACCTTTTAGCGACAAATAATCCTGGACAAATAGTGAGTTGTGATGAATTCACGGATTAGCGACCACAAGGCAGTTGCTGCTTTGCTGAATACCGTAACACCTCTAACCATCAAAAAGAAACGCTAAGTATATCTAAAAAAGCTGATAAAAGTACTCTTAACGCCTTTTTAAGAGACAGTCTTTTCTCCTTCCGATCTGGTCATGTAAGTGTAGAAAAGTTGTGGAATGTTTTCAAGGAGATAGTATCGACAGCAGTTGAGAGATATACACTCCTGGAAATTGAAATAAGAACACCGTGAATTCATTGTCCCAGGAAGGGGAAACTTTATTGACACATTCCTGGGGTCAGATACATCACATGATCACACTGACAGAACCACAGGCACACAGACACAGGCAACAGAGCATGCACAATGTCGGCACTAGTACAGTGTATATCCACCTTTCGCAGCAATGCAGGCTGCTATTCTCCCATGGAGACGATCGTAGAGATGCTGGATGTAGTCCTGTGGAACGGCTTGCCATGCCATTTCCACCAGGCGCCTCAGTTGGACCAGCGTTCGTGCTGGACGTGCAGACCGCGTGAGACGACGCTTCATCCAGTCCCAAACATGCTCAATGGGGGACAGATCCGGAGATCTTGCTGGCCAGGGTAGTTGACTTACACCTTCTAGAGCACGTTGGGTGGCACGGATACATGCGGACGTGCATTGTCCTGTTGGAACAGCAAGTTCCCTTGCCGGTCTAGGAATGGTAGAGCGATGGGTTCGATGACGGTTTGGATGTACCGTGCACTATTCAGTGTCCCCTCGACGATCACCAGTGGTGTACGGCCAGTGTAGGAGATCGCTCCCCACACCATGATGCCGGGTATTGGCTCTGTGTGCCTCGGTCGTATGCAGTCCTGATTGTGGCGCTCACATGCACGGCGCCAAACACGCATACGACCATCATTCGCACCAAGGCAGAAGCGACTCTCATCGCTGAAGACGACACGCCTCCATTCGTCCCTCCATTCACGCCTGTCGCGACACCACTGGAGGCGGGCTGCACGATGTTGGGGCGTGAGCGGAAGACGGCCTAACGGTGTGCGGGACCGTAGCCCAGCTTCATGGAGACTGTTGCGAATGGTCCTCGCCGATACCCCAGAAGCAACAGTGTCCCTAATTTGCTGGGAAGTGGCGGTGCGGTCCCCTACGGCACTGCATGGGATCCTACGGTCTTGGCGTGCATCCGTGCGTCGCTGCGGTCCGGTCCCAGGTCGACGGGCACGTGCACCTTCCGCCGACCACTGGCGACAACATCGATGCACTGTGGAGACCTCACGCCCCACGTGTTGAGCAATTCGGCGGTACGTCCACCCGGCCTCCCGCATGCCCACTATACGCCCTCGCTCAAAGTCCGTCAACTGCACATACGGTTCACGTCCACGCTGTCGCGGCATGCTACCAGTGATAAAGACTGCGATGGAGCTCCGTATGCCACGGCAAACTGGCTGACACTGACGGCGGCGGTGCACAAATGCTGCGCAGCTAGCGCCATTCGACGGCCAACACCGCGGTTCCTGGTGTGTCCGCTGTGCCGTGCGTGTGATCATTGCTTGTACAGCCCTCTCGCAGTGTCCGGAGCAAGTATGGTGGGTCTGACACACCGGTGTCAATGTGTTCTTTTTTCCATTTCCAGGAGTGTATATACTACATTAATGAATAAGTGATGGTACTGATCCCCCATGGTATACAAAATGGGTCAGATCGTTGTTGCAGAAGCAACGACAAAAGCATGAAAAATTTAAAAGAACGTAATATCTCCAAGATTTGCAAAGTTTTGCAGAAGTTCGAAATATGGCGCGTACTTCAATGCGAGATGCTTTTAATAATTTAAACAACGAATTTCTGTCTCGAAATCTGGCAGAAAACGCAAAGAGATTTTGGTCATACATAAAGCACACCAGTGGCAAGACGCAATCAATACCTTCACTGCGCAATAACAACGGTGAAGTCACTGATGACAGTGTCACTAAAGCAGAGTTATTAAACACGGTTTTCCAATACTCCTTCACCAACGAAGACAAAGTAACTATTCCTGAATTACAATCAAGAGCAACTGCCAAGATGAGAAACATAGAAGTAGATATCCTCGGTGTAACGAGGTAGCTTAAACACTTAACAAGGCAAGGCCTCCGGTCCAGATTGTATAGCAGTCAGGTCCCTCTCAGTGTATTATGATACAATAGTTCCATATGTATACCACCACTCACTCAGAGAAAGATCCGTACCTAAAGACTAGGAAATTGATCAAGTCACACCAATACCCGTAAAGGGGAGTAGGAGTAATCCGCTGAATTACAGGCCTATATCACTAATGTCGATTTGCAGTAGGGTTTTGGAACTTATACTGTATTCGAACATTATGAAGTACCTCGAAGAAGCGATTTATTGACACATAGTCAGCACGGTTTCAGAAAATGTCGTTCTTGTGAAGCACAACTAGCTCTTTATGCTCATGAATTAATAACTGCTATCGACAGGGGATGTCAAATTGATTCCATATTGTTAGATTTCCAGAAGGCTTTCGACACCGTCCCACACAACTGTCTTCTAACCAAACTGCGTGCCTATGGAGTATCGCCTCAGTTGTGCGACTGGATTCGTAACTTCCTCTTAGAAAGGTCACAGTTAGTAGTAATAGACGGAAAGTCATCGAGTGAAATATCCGACGTTCGTTAAGGAAGTGTTACAGGCCCTCTATTGTTCCTGATCTACATTAACGACATAGTAGACACTCTTAGTCGCCGTCTTAGATTGTTTGCAGATGATGCTGTCGTTTACCGTCTTGTAAAGTCATCAGATGATCAAAACGACTTGCAAAATGATTTAGAAATGATATCTGCATGGTGCGAAAAGTGGCAATTGACCTTGAATAAGAAAAGTGTGAAGTTATTGACATGAGTACTGAAAGAAATCAGTTTAATTTCAATTACGCCGTAAGCCACAGAAATCTGAAGTAATTAGAGATTAAAATTACAAATAACCTAAATTGGAACGATCACATAGATAATATTACGGGTAGAACCAACCAAAGACTGCCATGCAATGGCAGTACACTTAGAAGGTGCAACAGGTCTACTAAAGAGACTGCTTACACCACGCTTGGCTCTGAGCACTATGGGACTTAACATCTGAGGTCATCAGTCCCCCAGAACCTAGAACTACTTAAACCTAACTAACCTAAGGACGTCACACACATCCATGTCCGAGGCAGGATTCGAACCTGCGACCGTAGCGGTCGCGCAGTTCCAGACTGAAGCACCTAGAACCGCTCGGCCATTCTAGCCGGCACACCACGCTTGTCCGCCCTATTCTGGAGTACTGCTGTGTGGTGTGGGGTCTGTATCAGGTGGGAATGACGGATGGCATCGAAAAAGTACAAAGAAGGGCAGTTCGTTTTGTATTATCGCGAAATAGGTGAGATAGTGTCACAGACATGATACGTGAATTGGAGTGGCAATCATTAAAACGAAGGCCTTTTACGTTGCGACGGGATCTTCTCATGAACTTTCCATCATCAGTTTTCTCCTCCGATTGCGAAAACATTCTGTTGGCTCCCACCTGCACAGGGAGAAATGATCATCACGATAAAATAAGAGAAATCAGAGCTCGCACAGAAAAATTTAAGTGCTCGTTTTTCCCGCCTGCCGTTCTAGAGAGAAACGGTAGAGACTGCTTGAGGGTGGGTCATTGAACCCTCTGCCAGGCACTTTATTGTGAATAGCAGAGTAATCACGTAGATGTAGAAATAGAAGTGTCATCACCCGATTTTCCAGAAACTTCGCTCAGTGGTGGAGAAGTCAAAACAAGTGAACAGGTGTCTCGGCTTATCCGTAGATACTCGACCGCTTCTGAGAAAATGACGGTCAAAGTGTATGAGGTATTTTCGGAGTACTTTGTGTCTTTTACTGCACAATACTTTCAGATGAAATTGTGGTTCAGTGGTTAGCTTCGTGGTTTCTTAATTTCGTGCTACGTGTTTGAAACCCGATTATTATTTCATTTTTGTTTTCATTTACTAACCCTTCTTCGCAGGATGTTACTATACAAATGTTTCTTATCGAATTGTGGAATACAAGGACGTTATATTAATTGTAAAATTAAATTTGGATTTCACATTAAGTGTCACACATGTATTACATGATGTGTGTGGGTACTGTGCATTGAAAGGTTACAATATTTTTAAATTCTCATTTTCTGACATTTCATTCCCATAAAAATTTTTATATTGATTGTTATATTTTATTAACATGTTTATTCTTTAGGAACATTCGGTGAATTCCTTCGGATGATACCGATCGCAGACACTTCCGAAACGCAGATATTCCAAACGCCACCAACATCGCGCGAAGGTAGGTTTGCCACAGTGACATGTCTCCTTATTAATCTCACTCAGGAAAGGAACGTCGTTAACACTGGCGAAGATTTCGTGCGTTGGCAATAATTTCGCGGGAAATGCGCGTAACGGATCACATTTCCGAAGACTGGCGCTTGCAGTCGATTATGGATCAACATACACTACATGAATTTGACCGGAAACAATTTCCAATAATTTTTTCATAGTCTTCATTCCTTTTTTTTTTTTTTTTACTCATCCATCTGACTTACTATTAGTAGACGAATAAGGATAACACTATGTCAAGATATAATGGAAAACTCTTTTGTAGTGATCTTCTAGAGTCATCGGTATACGACCAAAAAACTCTTGACCCAATATTAAAGAGTCGCGATTGCAACCACTGTGCCGCGATAGCATCTGAGGGCAGCTCGCCGTATAAGCACTAAAAGAATGTGAGAATACCTCGAAAACCTTCACTGTTGTTTTTTTTTCAGAAACGTTCGAGTATCTATAGATAAGCTGAGAGACGTGTTCGCTTAATTTGAATCCTCTTCCACTGAGCGAAGTTAATGGGAAAATGGGATTACGGTTAATTAACCTATATGATAATATGATGTTTGCAAACCGATTGTGGTCTGTAAATTCTCAGTCACTGTACGTATTATTACAAATATGGTAATTATTTTAAGCGGAATAGCCCACTCTGTACGCCGGGTTTTATCAATACCTAGTACGCTGTTCATGATTTGTTCCATGAATTTGAAATTTGCGGCACGTCTTGTTTGCTGCGCTGGGGAGTGCGCGTTAGGAGCGAGGAGTGATGGGCTGATGAGCGATAAGACCAGAGTCTCGGACTGACCAGTAGGTCAGGCAGGCAGAGCATTCGGGCCTTCGACCGCGAGCGGTCGCACGCAGTGAACTTCATTCCGGTGGCTACAAGGTCGGCCACCTGGACTCATCTCGCAGACAGCAGGGGCTGCTCCTGATTGTGTGCATGCCACAACCAGAGGAGTCCATCCATTCCGCTGGTTGCCCGCTAAGCAGGTAGGGGTAGTCAGCTGGTGGAGTGCCGAGAATGGGAAGCCTTCTCCTAGCTGGCATGACAATAACCTATCTATGCAACGTCCCTAACGGTCAGAGTGGGGGACGGTTCGTGTCTTTTCAGTGCGAGTAAACGGTGATTTCACTGTAGATGCATGCAGGGGCTTCCAGATTACAAGAGGAGCACTAACTGGGTGCTTTATTAGCCGACAGCAGTGTTTTCGCTGATCCAGTGATTCAGCCTAGTGTACAGCGAAGTATGCAGGCTGAGCACTGAGTATATCACATAATCAGTAATATTACAAATGGACAGTCTATGGGTGCATTGCGGTGAGCAATGATTCTTCCAAGTGGCCCACTGGCCATGCGGATGTTTCCTGCGTAAGCGAGAGACATATTGATTTTGTCATTATATTTATTTATTTATTTAACCTGATCAGATTAGGGCCATCAGGCCCTCTCTTACATCGGACCAGTGTATCACACATGCAGCATTTCACACATCAGCGTTACATCATGACAATAGTTTAAATAAGAAAATTAGATTACTCTAGTGACAATATGAACAAAGAGTAATGACTAAGACCTAATAAAGTAAGTGCTGGCAGTAGTTTTACAACAGGTGCTATACATACAAATTATGATAAAAGCAATAATAGTAACAGTAAAAAAATCAAATAATAATCATAAACATGAGAAAAATTGGCAATAGTAATGAATATTTGTGCAGATGTACATTAATAACTTGGTGCGTAAAGTAGATGTTTACTAGTATAGCGAAGTTTTGGGGAAGGGAGATTTAAGGAGGGGGATAGAGGGAAGTAATGAGGTGAAGTGCATTCATGTACAGAGGAAGGCAACACTGTTGCTTAAGTAGATACGTCATTAACTGTTTCTTGAAACCGGACATGTTTTTAAGTTCTCTAACATAACGAGGGAGGTTATTCAAGAGTCGGGTTCCCGCTACAGTAAAGGACTTGGAGAATGCGACTGAGCGATGCAGTGGAACAGAGAGGATTTTATTATGATGGGAACGTGTGTTTCTGTCATGTTGTTCCGACATAAGCGTTAAGGACGAGGAGAGATATGAGGGACAGTGTACATTTATAAGGCAGTAGATGATACAGAGTGCATGGAAATCTCTTCGGTTGTCTGCACGCAGCCAGGACAATTTTGCATATGCTGGTGAAATGTGATCAAAAAGTCGAACGTCACAGATATATCGGACGCAGGCATTCATGACCACTTCCAGACGTCGCGAATTTTCCTGACAGCGGCCTTGTAGAATAATATCGCTGTAGTCAATGATTGGGAGTATAAGCGTTTGTACTAATTTCTTTTTCAGATCGAAAGGGAAGAGTTTTTTATATTTTTGTTGGACGTGAAGGGATGCTGATGCTTTTTTGCACACTGCAGTTACGTGCTCTGTCCAATTTTGATTTTGATATACACTCCTGGAAATGGAAAAAAGAACACATTGACACCGGTGTGTCAGACCCACCATACTTGCTCCGGACACTGCGAGAGGGCTGTACAAGCAATGATCACACGCACGGCACAGCGGACACACCAGGAACCGCGGTGTTGGCCGTCGAATGGCGCTAGCTGCGCAGCATTTGTGCACCGCCGCCGTCAGTGTCAGCCAGTTTGCCGTGGCATACGGAGCTCCATCGCAGTCTTTAACACTGGTAGCATGCCGCGACAGCGTGGACGTGAACCGTATGTGCAGTTGACGGACTTTGAGCGAGGGCGTATAGTGGGCATGCGGGAGGCCGGGTGGACGTACCGCCGAATTGCTCAACACGTGGGGCGTGAGGTCTCCACAGTGCATCGATGTTATCGCCAGTGGTCGGCGGAAGGTGCACGTGCCCGTCGACCTGGGACCGGACCGCAGCGACGCACGGATGCACGCCAAGACCGTAGGATCCTACGCAGTGCCGTAGGGGACCGCACCGCCACTTCCCAGCAAATTAGGGACACTGTTGCTCCTGGGGTATCGGCGAGGACCATTCGCAACCGTCTCCATGAAGCTGGGCTACGGTCCCGCACACCGTTAGGCCGTCTTCCGCTCACGCCCCAACATCGTGCAGCCCGCCTCCAGTGGTGTCGCGACAGGCGTGAATGGAGGGACGAATGGAGACGTGTCGTCTTCAGCGACGAGAGTCGCTTCTGCCTTGGTGCGAATGATGGTCGTATGCGTGTTTGGCGCCGTGCAGGTGAGCGCCACAATCAGGACTGCATACGACCGAGGCACACAGGGCCAACGCCCGGCATCGTGGTGTGGGGAGCGATCTCCTACACTGGCCGTACACCACTGGTGATCGTCGAGGGGACACTGAATAGTGCACGGTACATCCAAACCGTCATCGAACCCATCGTTCTACCATTCCTAGACCGGCAAGGGAACTTGCTGTTCCAACAGGACAATGCACGTCCGCATGTATCCCGTGCCACCCAACGTGCTCTAGAAGGTGTAAGTCAACTACCCTGGCCAGCAAGATCTCCGGATCTGTCCCCCATTGAGCATGTTTGGGACTGGATGAAGCGTCGTCTCACGCGGTCTGCACGTCCAGCACGAACGCTGGTCCAACTGAGGCGCCAGGTGGAAATGGCATGGCAAGCCGTTCCACAGGACTACATCCAGCATCTCTACGATCGTCTCCATGGGAGAATAGCAGCCTGCATTGCTGCGAAAGGTGGATATACACTGTACTAGTGCCGACATTGTGCATGCTCTGTTGCCTGTGTCTATGTGCCTGTGGTTCTGTCAGTGTGATTATGTGATGTATCTGACCCCAGGAATGTGTCAATAAAGTTTCCCCTTCCTGGGACAATGAATTCACGGTGTTCTTATTTCAATTTCCAGGAGTGTATTATTACTCCCAAACTCTTTGCTGAGGGAGAGAAGTTAATATTTGTTCCATTTATGATAAGAGATGGTAGGGATTCCCGATGATTTGGGCTAATGAGCTTAGAGTGACCAACAAGTACCGCTTGGGTTTTAGATGGGTTTAGTTTTAGTCCTGTGTCCTGTGCCCATTTTGATAGTGCATCGAGATCAGTATTGAAAATTTCAATAGCTTTATTAAGATTGCTTGGTTTCGCACTTAGATACAACTGAAGGTCATCAGCATACATATGATATTTGCAATAGGTCAGAACCGATGATCACAACAGAGAGAAGAGTATAGGACGTAATACTGAGCCTTGGGGAAAGCCTGACACTACCTGCAGCCATTGTGATTTTATATTCCCGGACAGGACGCGTTGCTGACGAGACGTCATGTACGAGCGAAACCATTGCACTGCACTTTGTGAGAAATTTAGACCGCTAAGTTTGGCTAGTAAGATGTTGAAGTCGACAGTATCAAATGCTTTGCTGAAATCTAAGAAGCAAATGATAGTCGCTTCTTGTCTGTTCATGGCAAGTTTCAAGTCATCTGTCACCTTTATCAGTGCAGATGTTGTGCTTCGATGTTTACGGAAACCTGATTGTTATTCGTCTAGTAGGTTGTTAGTAGTTAGGTGGTTTGTGAGCTGGTCGTGGACTATATACTCTAAGGCCTTTGATAGTGCAGGAAGAAGGCAGATGGGGCGGTTGTCAGAGGGTGCTGAGGCGATGTCCTTTTTAGGCAGTGGCTTAATTGTCCCATTTTCCAGGCCTCAGGGAAAACACTTTTGATTAATGAATCGTTGAAAATGTCTGTTATAGAGGGCAGTAGTTTATCAATAATAAGTTTTACCATCTGGATAGTGATGCCATCATGTCCAGTAGATGCTGATCTAATCCGCATTATGGCTATCTTGACAGTATTGCAAGTGATGTGCTGCAGATAGAATTTTTCTTTGCTACAGTCGTTCATCCCCATGAAGTAATCAACTACTCTTTGTCTTTTTTGCGGTTCAATAATGGTTGCAGGTAATGTGAAGAATCGGTTTAGTTCTTCACCTGGGACCATGGGATTTTCTGCAACTTTTATTTTGCCTAAACCGAGACTACGGACATATTTCCACAGGGTAGCTGGTCTACGTCTATTGTCAGCTAATGTACGGGCACGCCTGAGCTTAGCGTTTCTCACAGCTTGAATGACTTTGTTTCGGTCCTGCTTGTATACAGTGTGATTTTCAGGTGTAGGCTGTATCTTGTATGCTCGATGTGCAGCGTCTCTGAGATTCATGAGCTGATTTAGTTCATCTGTCAGCCAAGGTGCAGTTTTCCTTTTACTTTTCTGGTCTTTATTGGAGCGTATTTGTCATATAGTTGAGTAATTTTGTTAGTGAAATCTTTGTCGTTTATGTCCATGAGAGGAGTAGAGGTCACACCGCAAACTATTTCTTGTGCCTCAGTCTCGAGTTCAGGCAAATTTATGCGTTTGAAGTCTCGGTATGTAGACAGTTTTTGTTTCATTCTAGGACATTCTAGTGAATACGTCATGAAAATGATGTCATGGGCAGACATACCAGGCGCAGATGTTTGAGAGGTGCGGATTATTCTGTTTGGAGATTTCGTTGCGAATATATCTATGAAAGTGTGACTGGTAGTCGTGTGATGAGTAGGTACCAGCTGAAGTAACGTTTATACGCTGTCAGCGTGATAGATTCTTTATGTGCCACTGTGCAGAAGGTGATTTTGTTATGCTGTGAGCGGGACTAGTTTTTGTTAATGCCGTTGTATCAATACTTGTCTTGGGAGCTGTTTTGTACGTCATATTATACAGAAAACATTACTGAAAAATTTGACTACGTATTGCTGTAGATTAAATTTAAATGCGATCACTTTAAGTTAGGCTTACGGTGACTTATTTATATCGAATGGAGCTGCAAGTTTACTGTTACCAGTTTTTGTTTACAGGCAATGCGTTTCAGGCGGATTTACATGTGTTAGTACGATAATTGTGTGGTCTTATACGACTTTGGGGTAACCTGTGGCACTGTGTCCAGTGGTTACAGGCTCCTTTCTCTTTCATAATATAGCACATAAAAACTGTCATACTTTGTGAACAAAGATCATGTCTAAGTTTCCCGATTCCATCAGTACGAAGTCTGACAATTTATATGTAATGTTTTACCATAGGAAACGGTGCCACAGGTTATCCCAAAGTCGCAACACAGCACACACATGTCGTACTAACACATTAAAATCCATCTGATGATGGAGGAATAAATCTTCGAAACGCGTTGTGGATATAAAAAAAACAGTGACTGGTAACAGTAAACTTGTTCTTTCAATCGAGTCCTGTAGGTGGTTGATGGTAACTTTGCCTTAGTGACTAGCTCGTGAAGCATGCTGTTTCTGATATATATGAACTTGATTGCAAATGTAAACAGCCATAAGTTCAAATGGTTCAAATGTCTCTGAGCACTATGGGACTTATCATCTGAGGTCAGCAGTCCCCTAGAACGTAGAACTACTTAAACCTAACTAACCTAAGGACATCACACACATCGATGCCAGAGGCAGAATTCGAACCTGCGACCGTAGCGGTCGCGCGTTTCCACACTGAAGCGCCTAGCCATAAGTAAATCAGAGTGGTCTTCTGGTTTGTTGACCTGTAGTTAATTCTTCTTTTTCTCATTTCTATCGTGGTAAAATATTTTACCTTCTCGCATTGCTAAGCCAACGTCCACTCCTCCAGAGCCCAGATACTGTAAGCTACCATTGGCGCTATTTTATCTGTTGAGACGAAACCGATTTGAATTTTGTTCCCATTGCGTTTAAGATATTTTATTTTGCTATTCTCTGGCTGAGCTCTGCCTTCAAGAAATGGACAGTAAATTATATTCCGTTTGTCAAGAAAACCATTTTATTCTTAATAAATGCTGTGTAACTTTGAGCCCACGCCTGTACAGCACCTATCTGCAAATCCATTCCACCCAAATGCTGATCTACAGATTCATTTACGAAAAACATTATTTACTGACTTTAAAGGTCCTGTAATACCGCTGAAAATGTGTTCCTGAAACTCTATATTATATACAGAAAAATTTCCGTTGGCTGATTCGCTGCGTTTGTGGGAAATGTGTAATTAACGCTGATGATATTTTATTTATGGACCCGCTTATGATCGCGGAAATTAAATAATGACATCAAATTACATGGAGTCGTTAAATCAGCTGGTTGCAACGCTGTCTTACGGTTTTGCACATTAATTAGTTTTGATGCCAATATTTTTCACAGTTTTGATGAAATCAGTGCTTTGATATTATTTACGATGATTTATCCGTTGTTTGGTACTGGTGGGGATGCATTTTATGTAATTCCGTTTATTATGACAATGCATGTGGCTAGACCAGGAGCCGTTACTTCATGGGCCCTATCGTCTGATGGAAGCCTCTCTAGCTGACGCTACTTCGGCGACTTGAGTGTTGGGGAAGACGAAACAATGATGAAGACTGCACAGCACCCAGTACACGAAAGGTAAAGGTCTCCGACCTGGCCGGGAATCGACCCTAGGCCCCTTGCGTGGTATTCCGCCGCGCCGGTCACTGAACTATGGGAGCGGTCTGACTCAATTTAAAATTCTGCGTTCTGAAGTGGTTCTGCATATTACACCACCCTGTTGATGCGTCCACAGTATTAATAACAGTATTTCAGAGTTCATGAATAAAGGAAACAAATTTCCGGTATGAGCCCCTGTTCATCATGAATATTTCGTAAACAAAAGCGCCTAAATCGCTAAATAAATTCTGTAGTTTATTACGACGTTTCGGTTAATGCCATCACTAGATACGAAAATAACTGAACTGTCGAAACAAGCTCCAGTGTCAATATTCAAGCCATTACCTTATCGGTTCGTTGTTAGTTGACGGCCCAGTGAAGTACACATTTCGCTGTTACTCCGCAGGACAGAGCGAATCAGCTTGTCGTTGTGGAAAGGGGCCAAAATCAATTACTGTTATTTGCACAAAACAAAAGCTATTTTCCTGAAGACACTTCCGAGTGGTCTAAGGCGCTGAAGTCATGGACTGTGCGGCTGGTCCCGGCGGGGGTTCGAGTCCTCCCTCGGGCTGGGTGTGTCTGTTTGTCCTTAGGCTAATTCAGGTTAAGTAGTGTGTAAGCTTAGGGACTGATGACCTTAGCAGTTAAGTCCCATAAGATTTCACAAACATTTGAGCATTTTTGAAGACACTTAAACACACATGTCCTTAAAAGGATTCAAAAACAATACGGCTGAAGGCCAAAACACAAGTTATTAAAATTGCTTTAAGGAATACACACGGCTGGAGGCCTTAGTTCAAAAAAAGAAAAAAACAATTACATAAAAGCTCGGCTGAAGACCACATACTGAACATTGAAGAACTGAAGGCTTAAGGCCTGAATAAGAAAGATTTAAAATAGAGCAAAATCTCCTTTTTTAAATAAGTTTTAAACAATTAAATCTCTAACAGTAATTTTAGTTGGATGAAGGCCTTATTTTAAAATTGAAGCAACTAAATTAATTGACGGCTGAAGGTCTAGCACAGTACTTGAGACCAAAAGAAAATCGCAATCTAAAAACAACTGAACGCTGGTGCTCAGAAGTGCTCCAAGGGTCTGCCTGAGGAGGTAACTAACCTAATGTTAGGGGAGATAGGCAGCCAAGAATAAGATTAGGTAATCAGATGGCAACCCGACGCAGGGACGGCTGAAGGACCAGCCAACAACCTAATCAATTCCCTTCGGGCCGACCAGCGGCACGTCAACGGAACATGTCAGCGAGGACGAAGATACCAGCAGCGCCACTTCTTCAAATATTGGCGTCTAAATGCAGCCAAGGCACAATAACCACTTAAAAATATGAACAAGCGCCAAGGGCTGTCGAACAACACGCCGTGCCGGACAGCATCACACGGCGAGGAAAAACAGACTGCGGAACACTACGCTAATGAACTCACCACGGAGACTACATCGCTGCTCTGTCCCAACCGACCGAGACTGCCTACTCCAGTACGCAGACAGCATTAAAATTAACTGCTCAGTCGGAATCACACAAGCTAGACACAACACTTCTACAAGAACCCCAACAATGCTAAAGGCAATCACTGTGGAACAACAAGGACTAATCACAAGTCGACACACACAGACAACCCAGAAGCCGTCGGCGACCAAATGCACATCGTCCGGTGAGTCCACCGACCGAACGACCAATCAAGGTCGTTCCCACCCAAGTCATGTGTGTCAGCAAAGGTCGGGCGGGTCTTGGCTATCCGGACCTCACTGCAGCTCCATCCCGACTCAACTCCATATCCATTCGGAATTCGGCACACTGGCTCGGACCCAACCACGCAGAGGGAACACTTGCCCAACGGCCACCCAACATTTCTGCACATTGAAGGAACCGACCCACGTCCGGCAAGACGACAAACTGACGAGGCCTAGAAACGGTCAAAAGACCAAATACACGTCGCCTGATGAGACGACCGACCGAACGACCAACCAACGGTCGTTCTCGCTCCAGTCTCCTTCCGTCGGATAGTGCATGTGTGACGCCAGCAGTCGGCGAGTATTGGCTGTCCGGAATTCACCGGCGCTGCGTCCCGACTCAACTCCGACAGACCACGACCTGGAAATACTAGCGGTCGCTCCAGAGATAGTACGACAATGCACTTATCGATAAGCGCTGCTGCTGCCACTCACGGGCAAGCAAACCAGCAACTTAGTGACGCCAGTAAATCGAATAATAAACTAGACGGCGGCACCGCAAAGACGATCTGTCAAGCAATAAGCGGCAAGAACACGAGCCGCGCACGGCTCAGTTTATATCGCAAGTTCAAAACTTTTGATATCCTTAACATCAGTTTTGTACATAATTCTTGAACATATGCTGTGCTCTAATATAGTAAATTTCCTTGCGCTGGAAAACTTCTGTCCACAAATCAGCACGGATATATAAAGTATCACTTGTGTGAAACTCAGCTTGCAGTTTTATCGCTTGATATATGCCGAACCGTGGATGAAGGGCTAGAGGGGGATGCCATATTCCTACATTTCCCGAAAGCGTGTGTCACGGTGTCTCACTGTAGACTTTTAATGAAGGTACGAATACATGTAATAGGTTCCCAGATACATGTCTCGAAGACTTCTTCAATAATGAAACCCAATAAGTTGTCCTTGACGGTGAGCCTTCATTGGTGACATGGGTATTGACGGGTGTCCCAGGGAGGTGTGATAAGTCCGCTCTATTCTCTGGTCACATAAATGATCTGACGGGCAGGCAGATCCGAAATCTGCGGCTGTTTGCTGATGACGCAGTGGTGTGCAGGAAGATGTCGCCGTTGAGTGATTGCAGGAGCATACAAGATGACAGATAGAATTTCTAGCTTGCATGAAGAATGGCAGCTTACTCTGAATGTAGAGGGTGTTTATAATTCAGGTGACGGTGTTCCGAGTGCAGTCAGTTGAGAGCTGTTTCCCAGATTGGGGCAGGATAAGGTTACAATTGTGGATGGGGCCGTAATCAGTTACTCTCGGTTGCACAAAAAAAAATGTAAACTTTATTTAAGGAAATTAAAATTTTAAAACAATCTCTTAAAAAAACACAATTCACTGAATGACGGCTGAAGGCCTCATCGCAGATTAAAAAATAAATTCACAATTTTAGGGCCAAAGACCACCAACAATAACTTTAGCAACAAATTGGTGAAGGCCTGAATTAGAAGTCAGGAAAACAATTCCAAATAGCACTTGCTTTTGAAACAAGTTTACTTAAGAAAAAGCTTACTGTAACAAGCCTGAAGTCCTTATCACCAAAGAAGCGAAATTATTTCTGAAGGCCACACCAACAATAATTAGGAAATCACAAATATCCATAAAACAAACATCACAATCTAAGGAATCAGGACAAGCGATTCTCAGCAAGTGTTCCAAGTGTCGACCTGCGAAGGTAACTCAAACATAAGGTAAGGTGAGACAGGCAGCCAAGATCTGTACTCACGTAACAGGATGGTAACTCGAACTAGGGGCAACTTAAGTGCCGACCGACCGACTAACCAATCCACCTAACGTCCGATCACCGCTACAACGATGGAATATTTTTAGGCAAGGGCGAAGATACAGACAACACCGCGTTTTCAGAAAACGCCCAAGGCCGAAGGAAACACTAGAACCAAGGTTGATCTCCCCAAAAAATATGCATAGTACAATACAAGAGGCTGACGAACTACACGCTGTGTCGGACAGCATCAACACAACGAGGAAGGGTACACTGCCGGAAAAGTACGGTAGCCTCCAGCGCAGGTAACTGGGGCATAAGTGGCCACAAGGCAGAAAATACCGCTGGTTGCACTTCACTAAAAAGAATAATACTAAATTCAATTACGAATAACAAACAGAGAAAGACGTTTGCAATATTTCACCGCCTCGAAACACTTCACTCGTTGTCGCCAGTCTCAGCGGCCCTGGGAGCAACAACCCGCCGACCAAAGGCGAGGTCTCAGAATAGTCAAGGTTGCATTAGCAGTTAACTCTTCACTCAGCTTAAACTTCCAGGGTACGGTGTGCAACGAAGTCGTCGCTCTCGCAGCTACCCCTCCTCGATCCGGCAGTGGCAGCACGCCGCCAGTGGCTTGCCCCCGCTCTACACGGATCTGCTCGCTGCTGCGCCCCCAACCGACCTGATGTCCGTTCGCAACTCCTCCCCAAATACAATACGCAGACAGCATTAAAATAACTGCTCATTCAAAACCACAAGATCCACACAGATCTGGGAAAACAATTCCACCAACAACTCACAATACTAAAACCAATCACTGTGAAACAAAATGGACGAATCATAAGTCGGCACAAACACAGAGAATCCAGAAGCGGTTGGAAGACCAAATGCACTTCGTCGGCCGCGACGACCGACCGAACGACCAACCGACGGTCGTGCCCACTCAAGTCAGGCACGGAAAAGTTCCCAGTATACATCGTCGACTGACAACTTATTGTCATGTCACTTCTACGGGCGGACACACACACAAGTGAAAGTTGCACTACTCGAATATCACGGTCCATTCAACTAAAACTCGCTGAATCCGGTTCTTGATGTGGTCGTGAACTCTCGCGACCACATCCTTCCGGTGAACAGTGCATGTGTGTCGCCAGCGGTCGGGTGAGTACTGGATGTCCAGACCTCACTGCTGATCCGTCCGAACACAAATAGCTCGACACACGACGACCCAGAAATACTAGAGGCCGCTCCAAAGATGGTACCACAGTACGCGCTATCGATAAGCGCTGCTGCTGCCACTCACGGACAGACAAGGCTAGTGAACGTAGTGGTGCCAGTGAACAGACTAAGAAAACAATGCCGAGCTATGAACGACATCAACGCGAGCGTTACACGACTCAGCAGCACTGGGGGCTGCATACATAGCAGGATATCGAAACACCATAGGTACGTTTGTTAATCGGTTCGCTTGCGGACTGTGCTGAAAACAAGTAGTAGTTCCACTTTCTGCCACCAAGTGAAAATTATTGCTCTGAAGCTGTTAGAATAAGGTGTAGGCGCTGCAAAACGATAGGAACGATCACATGACGACGGTGGTACTGACACGATTATTACGATATGGTCACAAGGTAAAACTTGTGTTCAGTATGGTCTCCAAACTCAGCAACATGGTGCATCCGTAACACGGCGTAGCCTACTGTTGCTCGCAGAGTAGTTCGTGTAACAGAGTCCTATATCATCGTATACTGTCCTTCAGATCAGGAAAAGTGCGGATACATCCCTAATACATATGGTCTTTGAGCTATCCTCACAATCAGATGTCATATGCGTTTGGTAGGGGATCTGGAAGGCCTCACACGTCGAAATTGCCTAGAGACGATGCGGTAGTTACTAAAACGTTTCTCAAGGTTAAGCTTTCACCTGGCAAGCTACATGTGGTGTCACCCCATTTTGGATGAAAATAGTTCTACGGACGAAGTAGCGTTCTTGAAAAGCTTCTCAAGGAGGTCTTTATAACGTGCATTTGTCGCTATACACCTAAGATGACCGCGAAGTGTCATCTTCTCGACGTAACACAGACCGAGATGAAGAAGCTTGTGAATCCACGCCACAAAATTATGTAAGCTGATTGCAATGGGCCGGCCGAAGTGGCCGTGCGATTAAAGGCACTGCAGTCTGGAACCGCAAGACCGCTACGGTCGCAGGTTCGAATCCTGCCTCGGGCATGGATGTTTGTGATGCCCTTAGGTTAGTTAGGTTTAACTAGTTCTAAGTTCTAGGGGACTAATGACCTCAACAGTTGAGTCCCATAGTACTCAGAGCCATTTGAACCATTTTTTTGATTGCAATGGATGTTCCTACACACGACAGAGTAGAACCTATAAGCAACAATTCTGTGCATTCACAGAAAAGTGCAGAGTAAAATGTGCATCATCCGTCCCTAAAACGTCCCCAGTCGCATGTCGTCCATCTGAAAAATAAAAAACCAAAGGCAAAGTCACCGCGTTGTGGTCTAATTTGGGAATTCATTTAGTGCACATTCTGAATCTCGTAGGGATACCATTGCAAAATGTGGCGCAAAATCTGTTGAGCTTTTGGCCAGGTGACCGATAATTCCCGAGCGCTGGCTGCAGAATTTGTGTCACGTGCTGCGCGGTCGGCTGTAGCTACAGCAACTTCATGAAACTACTCCGCCTCCCTCTCACCGCTGCACCACCTATTTCACTTGTTTCTTCAAATTTCTTGTTCATATTCTTCAGCCCCTTTCGTGAGATGAGGCCTCTTCTGTTTCTGTCAGCAGTATTACCGAAATACAGCGCTGCTATTATTGCCGTCCTAATACAACTTTTTACCAGGCGTGCTCTGTCTTCCTTCTCAGTGGCCATTGGGATTCGTATGGAAAACTTCAACCTCCTTAGCCCTCTACATCAACAGTCACTCCACAAAAGAAATCAACACTCGTTGCGAATCGTACTGACATCAAAATGGGAAACATTTCAGATTCTGAGAACTTATAGGGTCACGTTTTTATCTGGTGGCAGAAATTGGAACTATTATTTTTCAGTATACTCCGCAAACGCACCGATTAATTAACATACCAACGATGTTTCGCATCCTGCGACGTAAACAGCACGCACTGCAGCTCTTGGAACACTGCCACTATAATTAAAATCACCCCGTAGGAAAATGTGAGTTCTAACATGCTGCGTGGTGTCTGTTTGTTCTATATCGTGTTTCCCTACCACTTTCGCGCAACGAGGCTCTGAGCGTGTTTTTTATGGAATTGACTAGTTTGAACCTGGAACCTGTCGCTGGTAAGGAGACTCCAGACCACACATGACATGTACAGTTCAGAAGAGTTCAGTGAGACTAGCGATGATATAATCAAATACTTAATGATTTCGGAGTCAGCTCCACTGCACTCCCTGTAAAAGAATCTTAATACTAACTAAATTTAGTGGAAGGGGTTCAAGGCTTTCCTATTTTTAGTTAGCTGGTAAAATAACGTCGAAAAAGCAGTTAAGTTTACCATTGGAAATTTTATTCTACTCACAAAACATTGTTTATGAATTGCTCTATTGATAAAAGGAAATGTTTTAATACAGGATGATAAAAACCAACTGCGTTCAACAAAAATGTGAACGAATATTTCTTGAGTGGGTTTCCAAGTTCTACAATGGATCGAAGGATGACCTATGCCATATCACATCTATAATCTAGGTTTAAATTAAGTGTCACAAGAGAGAAAACTATCAAAATGGTCTACAGTGTCAGTGACCCTCAATTATCTTTAATTACTTATCTAACTTGTCGTAAATTACAGAGGCTGATGTGGTTTCTCAATAACTATATAACAGAAAAATCATGGAGTTTCAGATTTTTACTTCAAGTGGCAATTGTGAACACCATGAGTTTTAATTGACGATCGACACTAGTATTACGCCAAAAAGGGGATGTAACAGATGAGACTTCTGCAGTTCTGAGTGAAGCTTTATGCGCTGTTATGCGGCATCATGTGCGTTCATTACCTTGTCGGTGTTCGTCAGGGGGCAGCGGGCAGCACAGCTCCGCTCACCTCGCCGTCTCGGAACCAACTCTCTCCTAACTTCTCGTTACTACAATTTACCGAAGTTGGTTTAAAAAAAACTATCTGGCTGTGTTTTCATCTGACCAATCAGGGTCTCAATGTTAACCTTAAGCTCCGCCTACAAAAATTCTTTCTATCCAATGAGAAACGTTATACTTTTCGTGGTGGGGCAATGTTTTTAAAGTTTGCAACGTAACAGAGACGCGAAAAAGTCTGACGCCAAAACTTGCAGCTGGTGTGGTCCTTTTAGTGTTATCGTAAGATCTATACTGTTCTTTTGGAGGGCTTTCCCTGGTTTCCATCTCAAATAGCTCTGCAATACTCATCACTCCGTCCTGTTCCTCCTACATTCGTTGTGCATGCCTCTGGTAATTCATCTTCCTCATCAGTATTCTCCCAATTAATTTCGTCCCAACACGATATTGTTATTTTCTTGTCTTCGTTTTCATCTGGTCCCTGCGAATTTGTTTCTTCCTTCTTCTCTTCTCGTGATAAGATTTTTACGTCTCTGTTCAAGGTGCTGCAATTGTCCTGGGTTGGTGCGTCATTCTTTTTGGCATGGGCGCTTAGCTGTCAATTCAAACGTTTATCGTGGTTTGGTGGTCTTACCTCCACCTCTTCTATCTGTGTTCTCTATTCTTGTTCAGCTTGTTGATAGTGGTTTCTTTGTTGATAATTTGTCGGTCTATTGGTTCTCCAGTACCCGTTCCGGTTGTCGCTATTCCCTCTGTAATATTTGTTGCCGTTCCTGGGTGAATTATAGTTATTGCCATGTTCTCTTCTAAATCCATAACCGGTTCTTTGTTGAAATCTATTGTCGTTTCTTGGTGCGAAGTTATCGCATGGTTCGTAATTATTGTTTCTTCGTACTGTGGCTTGTGGATTCCACTGCTTTTTGCTTTCGTTTTCAAGTGTGCTTCGTCTTTTTCTTGCGTCATCTTCCGAAAATATGAACTCTAGTTATCTTAGAATACCTTTAAATGCTTTGACGTCAATTCCTCCGCGACCTACTAATGATTGCTGGTATTTCAGTGGTAGCTTCATCGCGCATAATTTAATCAACTCTACGTCACTGTAGGGTACATCTAAGCATTGATTTTTCTTTGCCATTAATTCGAAAAATTTCACGGGACTCTTCTCTCCTGAATTTTCAAAATATGGGTTCTGTAATAATTCGTACTTCACTCTGTTCTGTGCTTCGTTGGACCAATATCGTGAGAGAAACTTCTCTCTGAAATCTTCGTACGATCGGCATGTCGCTGCAACATTCTACATGGTTTCTGCGACTGTTCCTGACATGTGTGCACATATAAAGTATAATTTGTGTGCTAGCGTCCAGTGTTCGGGTAATCCTACTCGGAATTGATCAATAAAAGTTCGTGGATGTAATGAGTTTCCTTCTCGAATGTGTTGAAATTTTCTGACTGTGAGGAAATGATCGTTGTCGTACTTCGTCATAGTTCCATATGAAATTCGCGATTCTTCGCCACTTTTGTTTCTGATCATTTCTCCCGTCGTTTTTTCCGGTTGTGGTAGATCCATTGGATATTGTCCACTGTAGCTTTCGCCTACCCTTGCGTAGTATCGTTGGAGTGGTACGCAATAATTTTCTTCCATCGGTTGTGAACGTGTAGCTGAATACATTGCACTGTACTCTTCGTGACCTGGCTTTCTATTGTCAGGCATTGGTTCGGTATCTTGTCTGGCTAACCTCGCTGCTTCAGTGCACTATCCAAACTGTCTTGAAACATACATTTGTGGTTCCACATGTGTTTGTGATGACGTTTGTTCATCAAGAATTTCGAAACGTGTTTGTTGCTGTGCAGGCTGTCTGATTTCACGTATGTTACTTTCCGCCTGTGATTGGAATCGCAAATGTGTAATATTTTCGTTAATTGCTGGTTTTTTCCGGTGCTGTTACAGATACGGATGTGGTTGCAGACTCTGTGCTTGTTCGATCCTGTTCACTACGCTCTTCAATGGTTTGCAACAACTCTGTTCGCAATTTCTGAAATTGTTGCTACGTTTGCGCTTCTATTTTGACTATGCGGTTATCATATCTTTTCAGCACTGCTTGTGTAACACACTATTTTCAACAACTTCACGCGCTGTACCTGCTGCTTGTCTAGTAATTTCGTTTATCGGTTTCTCTAGTTTCTTGACTTCTCCCTGGGTGTTGTTACGTAATGTTTTGATCCCGTCCTGAATGTCGTTACGCAATGTTTGTACGTCCGCCTGTACCTTGTCAATGTCTGTTCTCAATTGATTGTGACCTGTTATTAAGTTTCCTATCACTTCTCGAGATTCTTTTGCCTCGTCTTCAGTATGACTTAGGTGTAACTGAATTTTTTTGTTTTGTTCTTTAATCGCACGCATTTGCCTCGTGGTTTCTGCATTCTGAATTTGAATTTGGTTCGCTATGTCTTTATTTTGCCTTGTCATGGTTTCCGTAATTTGTTGTAATAATTCTGCCAGATTGGTGGGTCCTATTGCGTTTTCTTCCGACGTCCTACGCTCTGTGTTTTTGCCCAAGTGTTGGTTCGCAACCGAATGCATTGAACTGTGCTGTGACACGTTTCTGCTCGCATTCCTTGTACTCTGTGGTGAGGGAGCTCTGATTACTTGTACTGTGGGTTTTACGTATTCAAGACGCAAGTTAGAATCCCCATCGACTGTCTGTCTACTTTCCTGCTCCTCTGTCGTATGTTGACTTATGTTTTCTATGCCTCGACGTGCATTAACTTCGTTATGGTGTTTTATATGTCCTATTTCTCGCGATACTACATCGTCTGTTGTACTGTCCCCTATTCTCTGTCCATTTTCATGCTGGGTCCCTACCTCAATTCGGTCACGGTCTCGATCTGCCATTGCTAGTCTTTCCGAATCCCTGATTTTCTGTTTTAAAAGCAATTCACGCACCCTACTTCGAGTCAACATGCGCTCATACGATCGAACGCGTTTCATAAACTTTTTGTTCACACGACCTGACACTTATTATACCCAAGACTGACAATCCATTCATTACTTGTTGGGTCAGAACTAACTTGACAACGATGTATCCGACACCTGTGCGCTTGCATTAAGGAGAAAACTTAATTCTAACAATTTTTAAAATTCTTAACTTAATTATGCTATTGTCTCTGCTAGACTGTCTCACAATCTATCGCTGCAGCTACTGTTTTCAACTATTTATGCGTTTCAAAAAAATATTTTTTTATTATGAAAAGTTTTTAACAGGATATTTTTCTGACATAGTTAGACATGTCGTCGACCTTCAATCATGGTATTCTACCATCCTGGCAGGGTCGCCATTTTCCAACATTCTGTGTGGTGTCTGTTTGTTCTATATCGTGTCCCGACCACTTTCGCGCAACGAGGTTCTGAGTGTGTTTTTTAGAGAATTGACTAGTTTGAACCTGGAACCTGTTGTTGGTAAGGAGACGCCAGACCACACATGACATGTACAGCTCAGAAGAGTTCACTGAGACTAGCAATGATGTAACCAAATACTTAATGATTTCGGAGTCAGCTCCACTGCACTCCCTGTAAAAGAATCTTAATACTAACTAAATTTAGTGGAAGGGGTTCAAGGCTTTCCTATTTTTAGTTAGCTGGTAAAATAACGTCGAAAAAGCAGTTAAGTTTACCATTGGAAATTTTATTCTACTCACAAAACATTGTTTATAAAATGCACTATTGATAAAAGGAAATGTTTTAATACAGGATGATAAAAACCAACTGTGTTCAACAAATATGTGAACGAATATTCATTGAGTGGGTTTCCAAGTTCTACAATGGATCGAAGGATGACCTATGCCATATCACATCTATAATCTAGGTTTAAATTAAGCTTCACAAGAGAGAAAACTCTCAAAATGGTCTACAGTGACCCTCAATTATCTTTAATTACTTATCTAACTTGTCGTAAATTACAGTGGCTGATGTGGCTTCTCAATAACTATATAACAGAAAAATCATGGAGTTTCAGATTTTTACTTCAAGTGGCAAATGTGGACACCATGAGCTTTAATTGACGATCGACACTAGTATTACGCAAAAAGGGGGGTGTAAGAGATGAGACTTCGGCAGCTCTGAGTGAAGCTTTATGCGCTGTTATACGGCATCGTGTGTGTTCATTACCTTGTCGGTGTTCGTCAGGGGGCAGCGGGCAGCGCAGCTCCGCTCACCTCGCCGTCTCGGCAGCAACTCTCTCCTAACTTCTCGTTACTACAATTTACCGAAGTTGGTTTAAAAAAAACTATCTGGCTGTGTTTTCATCTGACCAGTCAGGGTCTCAATGTTAACCTTAAGCACCGCCTACAAAAATTCTGTCTATCCAACGAGAAACGTTATACTTTTCGTGGTGGGGCAATGTTTTTAAAGTTTGCAACGTAACAGAGACGCGAAAAAGTCTGACGCCAAAACTTGCAGCTGGTGTGGTCCTTTTAGTGTTATCGTAAGATCTATACTGTTCTTTTGGAGGGCTCTATATTTTAACATGGGCTGGGGGGTGGTCCTGACGTAAGAGAGACGCGAAAAAGTCTCACACTAAAACTTGCGGATGGTGTGGCCCTTTTGTGTTATCGTAAGATCTATACTGTTCTTCTGGAGGGCTCTAGCTTTTAACATGGGCTGGGGGTGGTCCTAGCGGTTAGGTGGCGACATGGGTGTCCGTACCTTATCGTAGGGCTTTCCAGCTTAACACGGTTCTGCTCTGGGCTTCTGTTCTCGTTTCTCCCCTCGGAACTGCGTCTTTCTCACGGTGGGAAGGTATGACATGCACTTAGGCATTCTTGTGTTAGTCTGTGGTATTCCATTTGGTCACTCGTTACTCGTATTACTTTGGTTAATTTAATGTCACGATTTATTCGGAGCTATGTGACATACTACTGGATTTGCTTATCATGTCAGGGTTTTCATGGAAGGTGTTGGATTTGCCTGACACCTTACAGGGTTAGCGCAGATGAGTAAGGAAAACAATTCCTTAATGTTCGAATACAGCATTAGTAGTGTGCTGTTTGGTACTGTCACTTCAATGAGATATCTAGGTGTAACGTTCAGAGGCGTATGATATGGAAGGAGCACGTGAGGGCTGTAGTGGGAAATGCCAACTCTGATAAAGCGTGTGTGATCCATTCTTCAGTACTGCAAAAGGTCGAATTAAAGGGAGACAATGAAGAAATTCCGTGTCGGGGTGCTAGATTTATTACCGACAATCTCATCCAACATCCAAGTATTCCAAGACGCTTCGTGAATTTCATTGAGAATTCCTGGAGCAAAGACGGCGTTCTTGAGGCGAAATACTGTAGAGAAAATTTGGAGAACCATTATTTGATGTTAACTCCGGAACGGTTGTACTGCCGTCGACTCAAATTTCGTGTAGGGACTATGAAGATAAGAGAAGTTAGGGCTCATTTTGAAGCATACAAACAATCGTTTTTCCCTACCTCTTTTGGCATCTGGAACCGGGGAGGAAATGACTAGTAGCGGTGCGAGGTATCCCCAGCCACGAAGCATGGGGTGGCTGCGGAGTATATATGTAGCTGTAGATGGAAGTAGCCGAAACAATGTTATAAGTAGAGAAATTTTATTCACCGTTTTAGATGGCTTTATTGACAAAACATTCCTTCTGTGTTTCCGCCACTTTGCGGTTTGCTCGATGCTCAGCATTGATGATTGCCAGCTGCATATTTACCTGCTGGTTTCTGCAGCGTCCCAGGCAGGTAGCTGAGACGGACCGCCTCTCGCCTACATCTGTCAGTCTCACGTGTCTTCCTCTCGTCTCGGCCTTCTGCCACGCGCACCAAGCATCTCTTTGATTGGCCTGAACTTGACCGTCCTTCTGCATCGCCTGAGGACTAGTCACGTTACAGCTTGTGGATTCGCAACCGCCGAAATACTCGAAGACTCAACCACCGTCACCTCAATCACCAGAACTCATGCAAATAAGCAGTAACGAACTACAAGGCCAGTACGAAAGTCAACTGTTACCTGGGAAAGTGAACTTGTTGCTCAGCTCGTAGGTCGTACCGACTTGGTCACGCCACTAGGTCCGTAATATAATGCACGTTGTTATCTCGCAGTGCGAGCGTGAAAAGTGATTGCGGAAAATCCGTTGACAGGAAACCTTTACAACTACCAGTTAGCATCACCAACGTATCAAGAATTAATCACTCACAGTACATATATCAGTGATGTCATAAACAAAAGTTAGACAGACTTCTGTGACATTATAAACAACACAAGAAAATGTCATCTATGCAAAAAAAATCACAGCTGTTGGGGCACAAAACTGGACTTCCAGATTAGCAAAGAAACGTAGAAAAACTGACCCGTCCATAGCAGTGGTTCCTAATCTTGGGATAAATATCCAGTCCGGAGTAAAATATAATTTCCTGAAGGGTAAAAACAAAAAAGTTACAATGATATGAACACCGTTAGCTGCTTACAAGCGTTGAGGTACGTCAACGGGGACAGATGAAAATGTGTGCCTCGACCGGGATTTGAACCCGAGATTTCCTGCTTGCATGGTAGCCGCTCCATCCACCTGAGCCACCGAGGACACAGAGGATAGTGCGACTGCAGGGATTTATCTATGCCACGCCTCCCCCGAAACCCGCATTCTCAACGTGAAGTCCCTTACTATATTCGTAGGGCCCCCACGCCCATTATAATCGGTGGCTCAGATGGATAGAGCTTCTGCCATGTAATCAATAGATCCCGGGTTCGAATCCCGGTCGGGGCACACATTTTCATCTGTCTCTGTTGACGTATGTCAACGCCTGTAAGCAGCTAAGGGTGTTCATTTCATTGTAATTTCATTCTAACGAGCTGCATGGTTCCGAAAGAACAGATACCATCTTAGTATATAAAACAAAAAAGGGTTAAATGTGTTTCGGTCAAGCAACTAAACTGTATTTAAATTGTCATTATTACTGTCACTACTACGACTGTGACACTCATTATGTGCAGGGTAAGCGAGAAGTACCTATACCCCTGTAACGGCTATTTAATATCACGTTTTACAATGCAGGTTGGTAACAACGTTACTATGTTAACTCTCTTCATTTGTTAGAACAGATGTTTACGTGTTTTCATAGTGGTAGTCATGTTTGAATTTGTAACCGTGGAATTTGTGAGTAGTCATAGTTCCACATAGGCAGACTGTGATACAGATTATTGGAGCATTCCAGAATGGATTTAATAAGGTTTCACTGCGAAAGGCAACAGATTTGGATTGGGAAAGACGTGCTTTTGCTGTTGGCAATATGAAAGACAGACCGCGAAGTGGAAGGGAGAAGACACGAGAAAATAAAATGGAAAATGAGCGTACGGCATTGTGGTCCGGGAATCCCCGTTCAGGGCAAGTACTTTTTGTATTCGACGCCACATTGGGTGACTTGCGTGTCAGAGATGAGAATGAAATGATGAGGACAATACAACACCCAGTCGTTGAGCGAAGAAAATCTCCTGCCCCAGCCAGGAATCGAATCCTGGCCCCTTTGCGTGGCATTCCACCGCGCTGACCACTTAGCTAACGGGGGCGGAGGAGTCTCTGCTTCGACCGAACAATCTCCTACGAAGTCAACTCCTAAATGAGCTTCTGAACTCAATGTATCGAGGACGACAATGTGAGATCACATGAAAAAAAAGACCATAAGGTCAGATATTTTCGACCGACGTTCTTAAACGAGTTATCGGATACAGACCGGAATGAGCGCGTTTTAGCGTCCAGTGTTTTGTTAAATCAGTTTTCAAATTTAGTGAACCAAACAAAATTTGTGTTTTCAGATGAATGTGCCATTTATCGCAGCTCAAGTGGCAAAAGTACGTCATCACAACATATGCTTGTACCGCACATTTTTGAACAGACTGTGAATGGCGTGAATTAAATACACATGTTAGAAACGTGGTTAACACTTAAGATTGACGAAAGGTACCTCACTGAATCTTTATCGTTGCAAAAAGACGGAACGCCTTCTTACTAAGCTCTTGCAGTGTGTGATTTCCTAAACGAACGATTAGCAGGACGGTGGACAGATCATGGTTCATCAGCAAGACTAGCTACCTTGAAATGACAACCAAGAAGTCCTGAGCTTACCACAGATGACAACACGTTACGTGTCTGCGAGTCATTATGATACAAACGAAGAACTGCGCAATGATGTTGAGGATGTATTTCGCACTATAACACAGGATGTGGTCAAAAGTATTTCCCTCATCATCATTACATCCTGCTCAACACTCAAGTCGCCGAAGTGGCGTCAATTAAAAAGACTTCCAGTAGGTTCCTCGCAGGTAGGTCTCCTGACTTAGCCACATGCATTATCATCATAAAATGAATCTCTCAGATTCCATGCCGAAGACGTGGCTGGAGACGTTTCGGAAAGTGGTTGGATACCAGCCTGACTGTCTTCATAGGGCCCGTCTACCAGGAGGGATGGCACAGTGGTAAGTCGACGATATAGAGCCCGTTTTGTTGCCCTTCATGGCAAGCCATCCTGGGCTTGCATTTCAACAACACAATCCCCGCTCCCACATGGCGAGAATTTCCACTGTGTGTCTTCCGTGCTTACCAAATCCTACCACTGTCAACAAGGTCAGCGGCTCTCTGTCAGACTGAGAACATTTGGAGGATTCTGGGCAGGGTCCTCCAACCAGCTCGGGATTTCGAGCACCTAATGCACCAATTGGACACAATTTGGTACGATATCACTGAGGAGGACTTCCAACAACTATCAATCAGAGCCAAGCCGAAGACCCTTGCATAAGGACCAGAGGAGGATCAAAACGTTACTTACTCGCTCAGTTTGTGAAGCTCATACTCTTCAATAAATAATACAATTTTTCTGAAACTGTAATCGTTTCTTTGTCCGTAAGTGTACGTCACATCTATCGATTTCCCACAGCTCATTCGTGGTGCGATGTACTTTTTATGTTAGAGTATATACACTTAGTATGACAGTTGACTACAGGTACAATGAACAGTAAGAGAACAGGAAGATGGAACAAATAATTCTAATTTAGCAGTACATCTCATCAAGTTGGTACGTAAAATTACTACATGAAATGCACGCATTCAACTCGAATGGAAAGCAAATGCAAACACCTTCACACCTTCCAATATATTACTACATTCTTATGGTAATAATGGGAAAGAGACAACGCTGATATGACTGGACAAGGTGGAAAATCGCAAACTTTACTAAATCAATAGAAGTGATGATGTGATGTTAAATATAACCGGTGGAAACAACTTCTCGACACTTTCCCCTCCCACGAGACCCAATCGTCCATCAGACTTGTTTCCGGGAAAGCTACACTTTCCAACCACTTTCCCTCTCTGCCACCACTCCGCAAATTCAAACATCGCACATTAAACAGAGCACACACACACACCCAACCACCCTCACACACACACACACACACACACACACACACACACACACTCACACACACACAAAACATTCTAGTGTCCGCGTACGCTCACGAAGCAGAGCGCTAAAATAAAAACCTTGCAGTGTCTAAGTTGGCAAATATTAACAAAATACTGAATGTAAAACATGCACTTACAAAAGAAATTTGAAGTTACCGTAACACAAAATGTTACGAATCAAACTTGAAGACCACATAAAACTAAATGTCATCAAAACAAAACAGACCACTAAAGGCCACCAAGAATGTTTATGGTGGGAGTTGGTTCAAATGGCTCTGAGCACTATGGGACTTAACGTCTCAGGTCATCAGTCCCCTAGAACTTAGAACTACTTAAACCTAACTAACCTAAGGACATCACACACATCCATGCCCGAGGCAGGATTCGAACCTGCGACCGTAGCGATCGCGCGGTTCCGGACTGAAGCGCCTAGAACCGCTCGACCACTAGCGGCCGGCTATGGTGGGAGTGCTATGAAGATGTTGACGTCAGGCTTTGCTGACAACAAAAGAAAAAAAGTCAGAATTGTAATTACAACACGTGAAAAGGAAAATTAACTTACAAAAAACACATCTTGAAGCTAAATAGATATAAACTCTATAGTAATCGTAATATCAAAAATGATTATGTATTCGAAATTTTTACAAGGACACCATTGCGGATGCATTATGAATCTTGTGAAATGCGGCTGCTGGGAAATTTTCTTGTGGCGTGGTTACCAAGGAAAAAACAAAGTAAAACCAAATTTTACATTCCAATATAAAAATAGCTCATACGGAACATACACAGAATCTCAACTGTCAGTCACACAATAAGCTTTTTTTTTGTCATAACCTACGACATTCAGAACTGGCTAAGTGACTTACTCCCCACTTATTGGCAAATAAAATCAGCAGGTTGTCTCTACTGCACAAATGAACACTCTGCAAAGATATACGTAGTATGCAATAACTTTGCTTCTGTAAATTGGTCCACTCCACGACGTAAATCCCAATGAAGCTGCCTTTGTGTATATGTGACTAATGTTTCATCTCTACCGCTTAATACTGCTCGCTAGTAACTATGGCCTCAGAAAACTATGTTGGTGTTCTCGCTTTGCCGTTATCGTCAAACGGAGTCATCACTAGGCATCTACTAACGCCACAGAGATCGATTGGCTGCTATATTACGCGACACATCCAATAACGGCTTATCTGCACACGATTAACCCACCATATGCTCCACGTGTGTTCTCCGAATACTACTGAGTGAGTTGTGATATCGTACCACATACTTTGCGACAACTAGCTGCCTTTGATATTGCGGAAGGGAACGCCTGTCTGCTGCTTCTACACTCTGCCAACCACTTCACTACTGTAAGCAATTCCTTACATAACCACTTTAAAATTCTTTATTCTTCGGCATCTTCTGAAAAGGTTCCCCTTTCACTGTTCGTTCTAGCTCCAAATTATTAATGACTTGATGACCTTGTAAGGGTACCAGCAACCTGTCTCATCTTGTGATAAAACGTTCTCTGTGCACAGCTTTTCTCATCTATTAATTTAGTATTTCATCTGTCACGTTACTTTATAACTCGTCCTGTAGCGGCACATTTGAAATTTTAGCAATTTCATCTCCTCTTATTTTATCATGCACAGCGATTGACTTTTATACACAGTACTCCATACTTGTAGATTCACAAAAGGCTTTCTCAGTTATTTACAGTTTTGTTTCTTTACAGAAAATACTGATAACTACGACAATTAGTTCGCTCCGACTATCTTGGGTAATGACAGTTCGAAGGTATTGTGCGGTTTGCGGTGGTAGACAAAGTATGTACCAGAATCATGACGTTGCTTCTTGTTCGACTGTCAGATGTTATGCAGAAAGAAGCATTACGTCACAGCTTTTGAAATATTCTCTGTTACACAAAGAATATTTCAAAAGCAGTGATTAGGTTGCCAAATAATTCGTCTGTTTCAAATGCGCCCGTTTCACAAAACTGTTATTCACTACACCTGATATTTGCTACTGAATCAGCATAGCCTCATAAACAGTTACACTTTGTAATTTGAAGAACTGTTTCCAAAACAATTCGTCATTGTACAAAGTAATAGAAACTGCAGACTTAAACTATGTTCTACCTAATCTGAAGAAACATGCGAAACAGTTGCGAAGTCTGCTGCAGAAATATGTTACATTGGACTGCAGATTAATTGAATGGTGAGCATGCTGACAAACGCAGTCTAATAATCGAATTCTACATATACACACATATTCCGAAAGCCACCTTATGGTGTATGATGGAGAGTACCTCGTGCCACTACTAATCAATTCTTTTCCTGTTGCGTTCACAGACAGAGGGAGGGAACAACGACTATCTATATGCCTCCGTACGAGCCCTTACAGTTCTCTAATTGTTCGTTAATGTGGAATTAAAACTTATCAATTTGAACATTATAATGAGCCATTGCTAGCAAACTAGAACATGTTACCAAATCTCTATAGTTCTTTCAGGAATACGTTATTTCCGAGCTACATGGGGATCCCACGCCAACTTTTCAGAAAGAAGTCAGAACCACTATTAACGATGCCAACGCTCCTCTTAAACTTTTCCATAAAAAGCAGTAATCAACATAAATCCGCAGCTCCTAAGTTACGAGCTCAGTTTAAAGTCCGTAAAAAAGACCATCCAATCCGCTCAATTTCCAATAATGTGAATAGTGCTTACCACGACTTAGCCAAATTCTTGCAAGATATATTGAAAAAAATCGTTAATTTTCCATAGCAACTATCCTGTTTCCAATGCTCAAGATTTAGTTAGTACAATTATTGATGTCCACTGTGATAGAGATACGAAATTAATTTCCTTTGACATTAAAAATCTTTACACTAATGTGCCGGTGCTTGAAGCCTTAGAGATAGTAGAAAATAATTTACGTGCTTTCGAAAGAGATTTATCTGATGAACAAATCACCGACTTCATGAACTTACTTCATATTGCAGTAAAATACAATTATTCTGAATTTAATGGAAAACTATATCAGTAGTTAGATGGCCTTGCAATGGGGAACTCCTTAGCAGGAATTCTAGCAAATGTATTCATTAATTCTTTAGAAGTAAAATTTTTCAGCGTCAACTGCCGGCACTATTTCATACGCTAGATACGACGATGACATTTTGATCATACACAAAGGGCGTAATGTCGATATTGATAATTTTTTTAATATATTCAACGCGTTTCATGAAAATATTTCTTTCACCTGTGAGCGCGAAAATTAGTTCCGGCTTTTGAATTTTCTAGGTCTCACTCTTACGATAGTAGACGACAAAGTAGCTTAAATATCTTCCGAAAAGAAACCAATTCTGATCAAATAACTCCATTCACGTCAGTACACCCGCATTCTCATAAGTTGGCCTTCATTTTTCATTCATCTATTCATAGAGCCACCTACATACCCCTTTCTTCTAAAAATCTCACTTCTGAAATCAGTCTGATTAAAACTGTGGCTGGCAATAATGACTATGATCCTTCCATAGTCGATAATATTTTTAGTAGGAAAACCAATAAGAGAGTCACTACCCTAGGCCTTTCTAATAACGAACCTAATGAAAAGAACAAAATTTTCTCCATGCCTTTTCGGGTCCAGTTTCTAAGAGAATACAGCGTTTACTTCAAAATAAATTTAACTATATAGTTGCCTTCACCACTAATAATTCTTTCAAAGGTAATATCATACATAACGTGAAACCTACGCTTCCCCCTCTGCATAATTCTGGTGTCTATAAATTTATTTGAGGCAATTACCCTGTCTATTACATAGGCCAAACAGATCGAACTATTGCGACAAGATTTAAGGAACACGTTCTCGGCAAAAAAGGCACCTATGTTCACAATTCAACTTTCGCTGACCATTTGTTAATCACAGGGCATGATGCTAAAGATGTAAAGGATGTCCATATCTTGCACTCGGAGAAAAAAGGCTTCAGGCTAAGAAGAAGAGCTGGAGATTTTTAAACACCTATCGGTGAAGGACGGTCTCATTCTGAACAAACAGTTGCAGTTACGCAATAAAAACTTTTTTCAAGGCATAGAGCTGATAATTAAAAATTGTTTGAATGGCGATACTGTCCTCAATGTAGACTCTTAAACATCTTTTCCCTTTCCAGTTTTACATGTTTTTGAACATTTGAACTATATTTAATTTATAAAATAAGATCGTTACGGTATGTTGTAATTTTCATGCACTGATTCCTGTTGTTGCCTGTAACGTTAAATTGCCTTTGCAGTACCTCATTTGCTCTTGTATGTAATTCGATCACTTCTTGGTAGATGGCGCGAATCTGTTTTCGTGTCCAACTCGTGTCTGCCTCGGCCTGTTAGCCGTCTAGTCTGACGGTAGAGGCGGTTTGATGCACTAGTTTGGCTCTAAGCGACCTCGTACTGCCACTGTGTTTCGATGGAACATTTTATTCTGTTTGACAAACATGTTATATTTTACAGTTTAGTTTTTATTCTTGTGATTATTTAAATTTGGAAAGAGCTTTTTTGCTCAGATGTTTGTCACGTATGGTGTGATTACATGTAAGTACACTGCTTGTACAGTATAGGGAAGTAATCCTGTTAATTATATTGTAATTTTGAGCCATGTCATTATATTTTCAAGGTAATGCTACGTAATTTTTATTCTGATGAAGATGGCCTTAGAACTGACGAAACATTTGACAATTTGACAACAGTTTTATGCAGCCGAGGTGGCTATACGTACATCTATGATTAACGCACGGTTGCTGGACTTCAGCCTATGCCAATGTTTGAAATTTATATTTCTCTACATTTACAGCAAGCTACCATTCATCACTCCAAATATAAATTGTGTCATATTCGTGAGATCATTTATGTACACAGAGAGCAGCAATGATCTTAACACAGTCCCTTGGGAAATCCCTGACCGTATCCTTATCTCTGATTAACGTTCCCCGTCGGTAGCAACGTATTGGGTTCTTTTACTTAAGACTTCAAGAGACTCACATGTCTGGGAACATATTGCGCATTCTCGGAAATTATTTAACAGTCTTCAGTGGGGCACAGTGCCTAATGTGTAGGAATATGGATGGTTCAAATTTCTCTGAGCACTATGGGACTTGACATCTATGATCGTCAGTCCCCTAGAACTTAGAACTACTTAAACCTAACTAACCTAAGGACATCACACAACACTCAGTCATCACGAGGCAGAGAAAATCCCTGACCCCGCTGGGAATAGGAATATGGAATCTACCTATTTCACTTCGCGAATGGTTCTCATGACGTCCTGTGAGAAAAGATCCTGACGATGGAGAAAAACTGCCAACAAGAGCCACAAATAAAAACGTAAAGGCTTTCGTTGCGGTTGAAATTCATGTTTGAAAATTACTCGGAAACGGACTATCAAACATATGCTTGTGAAAAACAAAGAAGAAGGCTAAATTTCCTCTACAATGAATCACTGGTTTCGTTCATATGCAGGTAACTAGGCAAGTTTATTATAGCATTAAGTGCTTGATATTGAGGAAGCGACTTTTTGTTTAAGAAAAGAAAAAGGAAGGTGTATGTGCAGTTTTAGATTAGTATTTCATATGCGAGAAAATGTATTAAGGGAAAGAAAAGAAAAATCTAGGAATGCGACAAAGGGAACAGAGCGTATAATAATGACATCGCTTATAATGTTGAAATATATGCGAAATACACGCAAGAAGAACTGACAGGATGGAACATATATTAATAATCAAAACGGGCTATGACCCCTGCCCAACCAGAGACAGAATGCCGCCGGGTGGCGATGGCGGCGATACGGCCACCCGATGTGGTGGGCAAAGTACAGAACCAGAGCAGAGGTGAATGAGGGTCGCAAACGAGAAATCCACTGACGTAAAGAACTTTGAGAAAGGGCAGATTAGTGTGGCCCAGGAACTGGGAATGAGCATGTCGCAGAAACTGGTCGGCTATTCCCGAGCTGCTGTCGTGTACATCTATGGAACTTGGTTCAAAGACGCTACAACCCCTAGCAGGCGACACGTCTCATCGCGTAACGGCGAGGTAGGTGGCTTACCCGTTGTGAAAACAGGACAGGCGGCGATGTGTGTCATATCTGACGACAAAGCTGATGCAGCCACGAGTGTTTAGGAGCGTACAGTTCAGTGTACGCTACTGACCTTGGAACTCCACTGGTCTTGTTACACCGAGTCGACGGTCGTGCCTGAATACGGCGTCATCTAGGCGAATGACTACCGAAAATATGCACCGCTCACCGCTCTATGGACGCAAGCCATGGGGAAGGTGGGGGGGGGGGGGAGGGCGGCGTTACGAGGAGCCATTATGTGCCTCCATGCTACCTGCGGTAGTAATCGAAGGCTCCATGTCAAACTGTGGGCTACGTGAACATTTTTGTAGACCATCCCTATCCCTTCTTGCCTAATATCGTATCTGACGACTATGGCATATTCCAGTAGGATAACTGTCCGATGACAGAGTCAGAACTGTGCTACATCTATTTGAGCCTGTGACAGTGAATCCATGTTGATGCCGTGGCCACCAAATCTGCCTGATGTGAACCTAATGGATCACATCTGTAGCACCATCTGGCACCAGTTCCGCGCCCATAGAATTCTGGCCCGCAGTTTACGGGAATTGTGTAACGTGCTGTTGTCACTTAGGACCGAAAACCTATCAAGGACTTCCTGAATCAACGCACAATCCCTGCTGTATTGCGCTGCAGACGTGGACCAACATGCTGCTAAGTAAGTGGCAAACTGATTTGATTAGCAGTGCATATTGTATAATACCATTAACTTTCTATCTAGAGTCTTCTGATGTTTTCGAAGTTTTTTCTCCACAAGACTACACCACAGTGGTATAGATTTGACAGGAGTAATAACTTTTATTAATCTCAAGAAACTGTGTCTTACTCTTGCAGAGCATGTTAATCTCAGTCAGATACCGAAAATATCAACGAGAAATAATGATAACAGTAATGTTACCTAGGATTAGAGCTAGGGGATTGCCAATAATTATTAATTTGGTGATTAATAACCAAACGGATGTATAATATCACGACAATTGTGTCTGAGTACGCGACTGCTAATTGCCACTATCTACGAGGTGATTGTAACTAAACTACCGCCACCCGAGAGAGCCCCCATGAAAAACAAGTGATCGTAGGACAATGGAACTTTGTACAAACATCTGTAAGGACGTGCTGAAGAGACATAATGAATAAATATTTGACATAAACATATTTTAATTTTCGCATGAGAGGGTGATATTTGGTTATTGCGAACCACGATTTCGTTTGAGGTTACAAACATTACTCAATGTGACGACCACCTGCGTCGCACGACAGCCTCGAACCGCACTATAGTGCCTTTAAAGTTAGTTGTGACCTCTTACTTTTGGCTCATTGGTGGACACGTGACGCCATGACCCAGATAACACCAATGGCGAGCCGGCCATCCATACCACGCCGCTAGCGGTTCGGGTAGTGAAGCGTCCCTGTTGCCACGCCATCGATAAACAGTGGCACGAGGTATCAGGCGTTAGGTGTATACCTGCATGCGTCAACTCTCGTCGTAAGTGGTATTTTGTGTCGTTAAAATGTTCTGCAGCCGTCAGGTATTGTGAACACGTGTTTTGTGTTGGCGTTGCATTGTAACAACAGTGCAGTATATCTGGACACATGGTTCGTGTTAGAAGTTGCCGTTCAAGTACACGTTCAGCGGCTGTGGAGATAATGTTCTACTGCAAAATATTCCTGTGATGAGAGTACCACTTTGTGGTGAATTAAGCTCCAACAATACAGTGGAGAATAGCCAGTAGTTTGCTCTGGGTAGGAATAAATGCTCCATTGGGGAAAGTTGAACGTAGCATGTGTAAGGCAGGGTTGCTGGAACTTGTAGCGCTGTACAAGCCAAGAACTCCACGCTACGAGGTCGACGACCTGGTTAATGCTGAAGGGCATAGTTTAATCAGGCTTCCTCCATAGGACTCTCATTTTCATCGGAGAATATTTTAGCCTAGGTGAGAAGTAATGTGGCAAAAGACAACGAGACATTTACGCTCAGCAAGGCTGAAATGCTGACAAAAGAAGCGATTGCAAATGTTATACCACAAGACTCGTCTCAAGTTTTCAGTCACACAAAGAAAGTAGTGGAGGAGAGGGGTTAATGAAGGACTGTGATGACTTTTGAGTAATACATAACTTCTCTCGGTGTCGTGTTAAAATCTGCTTCATTTGACAGAACACAGCAGTCAGTAATATTCCAATGCGTTGAAAAAGAAATTCAGACAGAGGCCTGAAACAGTATAATACTAACCTAGCAACACAGGGTAATACATGAAAGTTTATGACGAAGCCTATTACCAATAAACAAATCAAAGTCTAGCTTCTTCACTTATATTGTTCTAAAACCCACAGAAATTCTCATTTCACCAGCTACCGATGGCCCTTAAAAATTACGCTATTTCGAAAAAATCTGTAGTTGCTTGAAAATCGGGGTAAATTTGGAAATTTCACGTATTGATCATGTGGCAAAATACTCTTCTCTTTGCGTGCTATCATTTGCCAAAATGTTGTGTTGATATCCCAGACCGCTTGTGAGATACGAGTGACCTGTGAATATTTCAGTCTGGTTGTCAATGGCGCATGCATTCACAACACAGTGGCCTTTACATGCACTCCATTTTGTCGAAACTGGACACGGATAGGGACATGCTTCTTGGTTTAAAGAATAATTAAATTTTTTGTGGTAATTTCCTATGGGAACAAACTGCTGAGATTATCGGTCCCTAGACTTACACACTACTTAATCTAACGTAAATGAACTTACTCTAAGGACAAGACGCACACCCGTCCCCAAGGGAGGACTCGAACCTCCGATGGGTGGAGCCGTGCGAACCGTGGCACCGCCTGAGACCGCGCGGCTACCCCGCGCGGCAATTCAATATGTTACCTACATTTTGTACTCAGCAAAATTTGACGTAATATGCACCAAACGAAAATTAAAGTATCTCACGCGCAACGCCAAGTGAATCAACCACGTATGTGCCGGCGGGGCCTTAAATACCAGATTTCAGAGAATTATCGCCAGGATCACCTGAAGATGGGCAGAAGACTCTGTGCCCAAATACTGTGGCAGGAAGTTGCAAACATCCGGCAGTTCGCCAGTAATTTTGTGGAACCTTCCATTACAAGTTAATCCTTCCTGCAAAGTGATACCGAATTCATACGTCTGTCATTGAGGAGGGAATGGCCTCTGTCCGTTTCGTGGAGAGAACTTTTTTCTGCATGGGTGATATGTGTGTGGGTGAGACTAGGGTGAGTTGTGGGGTGTGGTGGCGGGGGGGGGGGGGGCGGGATCGTCCGGCAACTGCTCCTTTTACCGACCACCTTCTCACCCGTTGGATGCGGCCATGTTTAACAGATTCAACTTAATTCCATCGTAGGTACGATGTCTGTTCAAAAAATTCTGGAGACAGTGTGATGAAAATCACTGCACACGCCTGTTTTTAATATGTATCAGCCGAAAGTTTCATTGTTCTATGTCTCTTAGTTATTTTTCGGTACTGTATTCGGTAGAACTTTGTGTCACGCAGTTTGCGAATTTCCAGATGGCAGAGATGGAGGAGCAATGCGTCTGCATTAAATTTTGTGTGAAACTCAAGAAAACCCTTATAGAAACACACCAAATGACGCACTCAGTGTTACGAAAGGTTCATAAGGTTCTGGACAGATGTTAGAGATGACCTCCCACATCATCTCCTGCTCCACCAGTCTCCTGCGTCTTAATGTACCCGCTGACGCCCCTACTCTCTTCATCCCGCCGCCCCCCTTGCTGCCCCTTGCTCTCCCCTCCTTTTCCATCCTCTCTGGCATCCTCTCGGAAGGTCCCACCTGGCAGTTTTATTCTTCATCGTGTGTGCCCCAAGTGGGTTTTAAGTGTGTTGTTCTGGAGAGTTTTAAATACTGTGGCCGACTTTAAACCTGTGCATGTGCCTCCAGTGTCTTCTTTGTGTTTTAAGAATCGCCAACCGTGTTTTTTAACTTTATGTCGACCTTTTTAATTTCCTCCCATGAACGTCTCCATGTCAGTGTATTTTTACCTCCATTATCTCCCCTTAATCTGTTTTATGTTCCCCTTTTACATCGCCTTATATATGTAACATTTTATTCCTGTCTTAGTTGTCATGTCACTCGGCTGAAGAGTGGCGGATTGTGCCGCTGACAGCCCTCCCCTGCCCATATGGGGGCAGAGGAATGAAATCACAATAAAGAAAAGAAAAGTTAAAGAAGACTCTCATTGAGGATGCCTTTCAGCGTCTACAGACGACGCTCATGTCAGGAACCTCAACGAAATTGTGCGGGCTAGTCGAAGACTGATTGTCCGAGAGACTGCAGAAGAATGCAACATTTTAATTGGATCATGTCATGAAATTATGACACAGCATCTTCGAAGGTATCGTGTTGCCGTCAAGTTCATCCCGCAGCTCACAAGTCAAGACCAGAAAGACCGTCGCCTCACAATCTGTGAAGAGCTTTTGGATCGTGCAAATGAGAACGAGATGTTCCTTGAGAGAATCATAACGTCGTGAGGCCTACGGTTATCATGCTGAGACCAGGTTTCAGTCTTCAGAATGGGCCGGGAAAGGTTCTTCCAGACGAAAAGAAGCTCGTCATGTCAGGTCAAATGTCAAAGCCATGCTGCTAGTTTCTTTGACTTTAAATGATTAGTTCATCACGAATTCGTGCCAGAGGGACTAACTGTTAATGTTTGCTACTATCGGGACGTGTTCTGGCGCCGGCGAGAAAATGTGAGAAGGAAACGGCCTGAAATGTGGCGAGACAATTCATCCCTGTTGGTACTTGACTATTGCACAAAAAACGAAACCACTGCGCTGCCTCATCCTCCGTACTCTCCAGATCTGGCCACTGCGCACTTTTTTTTTCCAAAGTTGAAAGCCCCATTGAAAGGACGAAGATTCGCCACGATAGACGAGATAAGAGAAAATTCACAGACGGTGCTTCGCGCGATCCCGCAAGAGGCGCACAGTGATTGTTTTCGGAAGTGGAAACGGCGTTGGGAGCGGTGTATCAGTTGTGGAGCAGACTATTTCGAAAGAAACTACGCACATTAAGTAAAAGCTAAGTGCAGAGAAACTTTTTGAACAAAGTTACGGAATTTTTTGAACAGACCTCGTATTAATGTTATAGCGGTGTCGGCAGTCACAAGCACCACAATCGCAGTCAGTACTGTGAAACAGCTACAAGGAAATTCGTGTCAAAATCGAAAGACATTTAATTACAGGATAGTTGTGCCCTATCGGCCGGCTTACATTACTGGCCACTAGTGTGACTTCCCTTTGTGCCTCCAAATGACAGAAGAGTACAGTAAACAGAAACAAGCTTGTGTATCCACGTGCACTGGGGTCGGACATCTTCTTCCTCTCTTCAGTGCTTTGTCTGCTCTGAGTGCTTTCTGTAACTCTTAGCGCACGTAAGATATTTTGAGGTATGTGGTACCCCTTTTTAAGGTAACTCATTAATTTCGTAGCTATATTTCGGTTATCTGTGTTACGTAAGGAATGGCATCTGACAAAGGTTTCATGATAATTTCTATAAAAGAAGATAAAATATGACCGAGATCTCAGTGGACGTCCCAGGACACAACAACAACTTAACGGGTGGGAGGAAGGTGCGGGCTGAGTTTACGGAAAGCCTTTTCTTGCTTCACAATCATTTATTTAACACTTAAAAATGAGCCGACGCGACTCAGTGACTAGTTCTTAATGTGTGTTTGACTACAGTACCGGCATGCTACATCTTCACAGATACTTCACCAGCCACCGTACGGTGCGTGACAAAGGGTACCCTGTACCACTACTAGTCATTTCCTTCCCTGTTCCACACGCAAGAGAGCGAGGGAAAACATCTATATGCCTGCTTATGAGCCCTAACTTCTCGTACCTTCGTGGTCCTTAGGTGTGATGTATGTTGACTCCAGTAGAATGGTTCGGCATCAGTTTCCAATGGCGGATCTCTAAATTTTTCCAATAGTTCTTCTCGAAATCTCGCCTTCCCTCCAGGGATTCCCAAATACCTTTCCAAAGCGTCTCCGTAACAATTAAGTGTTGTTCGAATCTCGGTAACAAATCCAAGAGCTCGCCTCTGAAATGCTTCGATGTCTTCCTTCAATCCGAACTGGTACGGATCTCAAATACTCGAGCAATACTGAAGACTAGGTGGCACCTGCGCCCTATTTGCGGTCTCCTTCTCAGCTGAACCACTTTTTTCTAAAATTCTCCCAATAAACCAACGTCGACCATTCGCCTTCCCTACCACAGTTTTCACACGCTCGTTACACTTCATTTTGCTTTGCAACGCTACGTCCAGATATTGAAATGTCTTGTCTGTGTCAAGCAGGACACTAATAATACTGACTGGCCGATGTACCCGAGTGGTTCTAGGCGCTACAGTCCGGAACCGCGCGACCGCTACGGTCGCAGGTTCGAATCCTGCCTCGGGCATGGATGTGTGTGATGTCCTTAGGTTAGTTAGGTTTAATTACTTCTACTAGGGGACTGATGACCTCAGAAGTTAAGTCCCATAGTGCTCAGGGCCATTTTAACCATTTGAACTAATAATACTGTATCCAAACAATACTGATCTTCCTACTCGTCCGCATTAACTTACATTTTTCAACGTTTAGGACAAGCTTTAATTCATCACACCAACTGGAAATTTTGTCTAACTCGTCTTGCAACTTCTTACAATCACTCAACTTGGACACCTTACCGTACACCACAGTATCGTCAGCAAACTACTACAGACTGCCGTCTACCCTGTCCGCCAAATCATTCATGTGTAAGCATGGAGAAAAACGGCGGTCCTATGACACTTCCCTGGGGCACTCCTGACTACACCCTTGTCTCTGATGAACGCTCGCCGTCGAGGACAACATACTGGTTACTACAACTTACGAAGTGTTCGAGCCTCTCGCATATCTGTGAACTTATTCCATATGATTACACCTCCGTTAACACGCTACAATGGAAGACCATGTCAAATGCTATCCGGAAATCTCGAAATATGGAATCTGGCTGTTGCCCTTCGTCCACTGTTCGAAGTTTATCGTATGAGAGAAGGGTAAGCTGAGTGTGGCACGGGCGATGCTTTCAAAAACCATGCTAATTCGTTGACATAAGCTTCTCAATCTGAAGAAAGTGTATTATATTCCAGAATATGTTCAAGGATTCCGCAGAAAACCGAAGTTAGGAATATTGGTACGTAGTACGTAGTTTTGTGGGTCCGTTCTTTTACCCTTCATATATAGTGCACTGGCCTGTCCTTTTTTTTCAGTTGCTTGGGACTTTGTGCTGGGTAATAGCTTCACGATAAATGCTGGCGAGGTAAGGCGATTGTCCTGTGTGAACGGTTACTTTAGCGTGAAATTTTAAACTTCGGCTTTCGTTTTGCTGTCTTCACCTGCCACACCAGACTGGTCAACAAGGGACCCATTGGAAACCTTATTCGTTCTTTCAAATACAGTATTCTGTCATCATCCGTTTGTGACGTCAGCATGCATACTGGAACTGTTGTTCTTAGCGCAGATGCGGTTTGTTTTAATGAAGGTAATTCTTTTAATCACATTAATTTACTCATTCCTTCACCTTCCAGTTAGAGCCACTTATCAATTTTACATGCGACGAGACACACGAATCTCTTAAAACCTTCGCTTGTCGTCATTTATGCGAGCCTCTGCTTCTTCAGCGCTCTCCGAATTTCGTTATTAAACCATGGTGGGTATTTCCATGCTTTATCCATTTACGAGACACTTAACTCTTCAGACTACTATTTACAATCCACTTTAACGTTTTCTATAATTCCTCTACATCCATCTTACTGTAAGTAATTGACCCAAATTCACTACGTGAGATGCTGGTAAGTGCTTATCTGCTCTCTCTAGCAGACTCACCTAGCCTTCTTGACTGATCTATTAATTTTCGTAATCGTAGTTGCTATAATCACATCATCATCGCTAATCCCCGTTTCTGTACTGTCAACAGGTCAGGCCTGTTTGTAGTTACAAACAGGCCTTCGTGTAGGCTGCTGAGCTAGTAGCTAAAGACAGTTTTCAGGAAACGTATGCAAAAGTATTTTGCATGACTATCTGTCTGGCCTCTCCGCAATTAATCCATAGACATCTCAGTTTATACTCGATAGGTTAAAGTCGCCTCCAAGTAGTATTGCATGATCTGGGTATTTACGCAATACTGACCATAGACTTTCTTTCAATGACTCCAGATCTGTCACAGCAGAATCGGGTGGCCGGTGAAAACATCCAACAGTTAATTTGGTTTCAACTAAAACTGTTATGCGCGAGCAGAGCAGATGCTAAATATCTCAGAGCTTTCCACTTCGGGTTTCAGCCCGCTGTCTGTCCCAAGAGTTATTTGAGAGAGAGAGAACCTTCTTGGAACGTAATAAATTCTTGAACTTTATGACGAATACTTTTACAGTATAGTAACAAAATTAGTGTCTTTATTGTCAACAACATTTGACTTCCACTGCTGCATATCGACTGACGAGTATTAATCAGAGCACCTCAGACTATTGGCTAGCCTAAAATACTCTCATGTGTACTCCATAAGTACTCTGCTACCCGAGTACATGCTTCCTTTGTGTAGTGCACCCCTGACCTATCAGGGGGAGTCCTAAAAATCCTCACACGATAACGCAGGCTTAGAAATCTGAAGCTTAGACCGACCCAGAGTCGACGAAGTCTTTGGTTGAGACCGTCCACTCGGCTCCAAACCAAAGGACCCCGATCAACTCTGGGAAAGATGGTTCAAATTGCGAGCTCTGCTTGCACGCTGCACGCAAAGCCAGCAGTCTTCACCACCTGCTCCAGCCGTCTGTACGAAATGACGATCGCATCATGACCTGTGGTACAGGCGTCTCTGGGGCCGACGTGACTTTCTTCCCAGCCCTGAACATTATCTGCCCAAGGAGCCCCATACCTTGCGTAACATTGGAGCTCCCGATAACAAGTAAACCCCTCCCTTCGTGTGCCTGCTCTGAACCTGCTGAAGGAGCAGCCACCTTTCTACTCACAGGGTGAATGGGTGAGGCCAGGCGGCCAGTCTTCTCATTGGCCCTGCGACTCGAGCAACGCGACCCTGCTGTTGGAGCGGATCCACCTTATCGTGTGCAATAGGAGGTGCCTCGGAAGCTGAGCCCGTTGGCAAACCAAGTGACACCTGAGGTGTCCCATGGGATGCGCCAAATTCTCCGCCACCGGTATACCCCGAGGCAGCAGCTTGAAGGTGACTGACCGTAGCCAAAACAGCATTCAGCCGTTCACGAAATGCGGCCAGTTCCTCCTGCATCCGCACATATCATACAGACATCATAGCCATCCTGAAGAAGTAAATTGTAAGAAAAGACGGAATCCTAGTATGCAACTTGCCCCCCTCCTGATGTGTCACCAATGCACGCTGATGCGTTGGTGAGCTATGTAGCTAGCTGTTCAGTGAGCAACTACTGCACAACAGACTCAGTGAATTTACACTTATAAGAACGCGAAATTAAAACGCTTAAACATACGAAATGTAATAAATATACTACGAGGAAAACAAAAAAGAAGATAAACACTTAACTTGCCGCTCTGTAGTTGTGTAACAGCCGAGAGCTGAAGTCTGACAGACGGTTGCTATCAAACCTAAACAAATCAGCAGCTACTGCGCTACACACAGAATAAATTTACATTTAAGAAACGGGAGATTAAACCTCCGGAACAGAAAAACACGCACGAAATTGAATAAATATTCTACGAGGAATATATTGAACACATAAACACTTAACTTGCTGAATGACATTTTCACTCTGCTGCGGAGTGTGCGCTGATATGAAACTTCTTGGCAGATTAAAACTCTGTGCCGGTCCGAGACTCAAACTCAGGACCTATGCCTTTCGCGGGCAAGTGCTCTACCAACTGAGCTAACCAGGCACGACTCACGCCCCCCCGTCACAGCTTTACTTCTGCCAGTACCTCGTCTCCTACCTTCCAAACTTAACAGAAGCTCTTCTGCGAACCTTGCGGAACTGCTGCTCTATAGACGCGTATCAGCCGAGAGCTGGAGCCTGACTGATTGACTTTCAGTAACGGCCAGAAGAAATTTCAATTATTAAATTGAATTTTGTGTTCTTCCTTCTTTTCGACTGAAATGTTGGAAAGTGAGAAAAATGTAAGAGCAAAGTTTGATGAAGGATGCATGAAAATGGCTGTGAGCAAAGTTATGTCTGACAAACTGGCTGTGAATTAGGCGGTTTAAGGTTTTCAACAGTCTGAAAAGAGAAAGATCGCCATCGAAGAGAAGAGAATGAAAGTAGAAAAAAGTAAAATTAGAATGAGAGTTAATGAAAGCTTAACCTATGTCGGGTGCTCCAAAATGAAATAAACACGCAAAGAGTGGCCGTGGAAGTTCAATCACAAAAGCGTCGAAGGTCACTGAACTGTACTGGAAATAATGAATGAGTAGAAGAGACTGAAATGTGCAATATGTGCTTGGAGTCATGAAGAGACTGAAACATGCTTTATATGGTTGCAGTCATCTGAAGAAGAGTGAGTGCTGTATACCAATTGTAGAGGCTGGGCACATGTTGGATTTTCTACTTTATTTGCGATCTCTGGAGAACAGTGAGGTAAACATTGGTGAACTGAACTGAAATAGTAATTTACGTGTTCTATTACTATTCAGTATATCTCAGTGCAGTATACCATTGGCAACCGATGCTACCACAGAAAACATAATGCCCAATACAGCAAGAGATTTTCACTTCCCATGGAATTAAGTGCTGTAAATAAAAAATGAAAATCATTACATAGTGCTATTTATAGAACATATCTTGAGATAAGGGACAGCAAGACACTTTCTACAGGCTTTGTAATTCTGGCTCTTTTACTTTCGATGTAATTAAGTGCTATAAATAAAAAATAAAAATCATTACACAGTGCTCTTTATAGAATGTCTCTTGAGGGAGGGCAATCGTATATTAACACCCCGATTAACCACCACAGCTACGCAGTAAAGTCAGAAAACCTAAGTCGACCGATACTGCATGAGTCTCCCCTATTGCACGAACAGTCCTGTAATGGTAACTGGACAGCTCTCCAGTGTCAGGAAATCGGACCCAAGAAACTGTTCACGTGCAAACTCAGCAAGAATATAACGTAAAATCGACTGTTCCAAATATTTTTTCTCTGCATTCTATAGCGCAGAAGCGTTATCCTCTTGCGAACAGCACTGAGAGAATAGAAAAATTACTGTTGCGATACGGAAAAGAGCGAGTACAAGGAAGAACGATGGATGTATTCAAAAGACAGAGGAACACACACCGGAGGGCGAGATAAAATTGTTTGCATTACGGGTTTGCCGCATGTACAGCCACAACAGTGCAGTCTGTTTTTAAAAGGGAAGTGGTACGCCCCAGGCCTACTTATATTTATGCATCCACTACAGGTAGTGTACTGCCATTAAGCGCGTTTCGAAGTGTGGTGGTGGTTGTTGGTGCAGGGGACAGCTACGTCGTTGTCATCACGGCTGAGAGGCTCTCGGTGTAATTAAACTGGCAGAGCCGCCTTAAGCACCAGGTGCAGGCTGGCTGTTAGCAGGGACTTAGTCAGCATGGCCTGCGATTATCTCGCTGTTACTGCCGTAATGAGAGGCGGGGTTCGTACGCAAACGGAGAGCCCCCAACTTCAACCGTTCACTTCATTAATCTGATTAAAGGAACTCTTCAGCGTATCGTCTTCGGCCTATTATGTTTCTCTAGTCACGTACGGACCCTGTGCTTTCATTGTTGAAAGCAACCGATGGACTAAATAGAACTAATTTAGCTAATGAATTTACTTATTTATTCAAACAAATGTCTTTCCAACTCCTCGCAGAGATTGCTTCCAGGTTTCTGTCCACGTTTGTTTTGGTTCAGTGGTCCATTTAATTACAAATAAACAGCTATTTACTATTGCTTAGAACACTAATTTTTCCCAGTCACCGCTCTTCATCTGGATTAATCAGGTTTCTGCCTTTTATTCACGTCTTTCCTGCACGATATTTCAAGTGCGTGAGTCGCAGTCTTCCTCAGGTGCTGTCCGATACTGATTGCACTGTGGAACGAGTCCGTTATTTATGCCTATGCTGTGCTAGGCGTTCCCTCTGCGGTCCGCGCCGTGTCTGGAGCTCTGTCCGTGGTGTGCGCCAACCAATAGCAACGGCTGTAGTGTTTTCTTCTAGCCGCGGCTGTTCCGAACGCTGTGTGCGAACTTTGTGCTTATTATCCGTTGTCAGTATAGCTGAATTAAGTTGTGAATGGCGTCGAAGCTGTGCTAGACGTTTTATCTTCCGATTATCGTCATTTGAATCCTTCCGTGAATTAGGACGTTCTGTTACCGTGCTGTGTCGTGTTAGGCGTCCCGTCCGGAGTTCTTACCCGCCAGGTGCGGCTGCAGTGTTATTTTCAGGCCGATTGTGTTCATTGTCGCTCCAGACTCGGAAGAGGGTCCTCAGATACTTTATCTGTTGTCTGGGGTGCCATTTGACGTACGTCCTTAGTTACATGTACTGGGCTTTTATCTCTCATTCCATCTTCATACTTGTGTTCCTTGGAGACTCGATGTTGCCTAAGTTGCATCTTCAGGAGATCGAGTGCTAGGCTCCAAGCTGAACTCAGCTGGAAACCGATGTCCCGGTTAATGAGATTCTCCGTAACCTTGATCTCAATAGATTCTTTGATGACGCTATCCCAGTATCTCGATGTTTATGTTAAAATATTGGGGTCATTATACTTCATAGAATGACTGAGTTGTAAAAATGCTCGGCAATCGCTGACTTGGCTGCCTGTCTCAGTCTTGTGTGCCTTTGGTGCCCTTTGCACCTGATGTCAACGGTCCTGGTCGTCTAGTCGATGTATACCATACCACATTCATATGGTACGTGGTAAACGCCCGGTTTCTGTAGACGCAGGTCATCCTTCACACTCCCTAGCAGAGTCACAATCTTGGTGGCTGCATGGAACACGCTTTTAACATTATGTTTGCGGAGAACTATGCTGATTTTGGCAGATATCGGTCCAACGTGTGGCAAATGTGCAACCTTTTGCGTTTCTTCATCTCTTCAGGAACCTCTCGTGGGGATCAGGGCGCAGCGCCTCTTGAAGATCTCGAGACTGGTTACTCTTCTCGGCAGAAACTCGATTAATCAAGATGTTAACGCCTCGCCGGGAAAGCTTGAAGAATTCTAACGCTCTTGATCTGCTTTCCGAGTGTATCAACAAATACTGTGGTGCTGCTAAGACTGGTATGAAAATTGCATTTCCGTAGTATCTTCTTGCAGGTGTAATTGTTCCACATTACTTACGCAATTAACGCTATCTTGTTTTATTTTACATTCCAGAGTCTTTCATTTTTACATTATTAGCTTATGTAGCTCAAGAGGATGAGAATTTCCATGTCTTATCATGCTCTGAGGCTGGATGGGACAGGACAAACTTTCGACTTTCATCATAAATGTGATTTGTTTAATTAAGTGTAATCTTCAGAGTGACAATTGCTACCAGTAAACACTGATGAGCCAGAGCGTTATGACCACCGACCTACTATCCACACAAACACGTCTAGGCGATATCAGCGTCACGTGGCGAGGAATGACAGCTAGTCAGACACACACATGGTGCACTTAGCATCAGCGAGCGTGCTGCCCGTGTGTTGCATGGGGAAGGTGGGCAATCTATCCGAGTTTGACTGAGAGCACATCGTGATGGCTCGACGATTCCGGAAACTGAGTGTCTTGGACACGCGGCGAAACCCAAGTGAATCCACTTCCAGACGTCGTGGGGTCGGGCGGCCACCCTTCATCGCAATGTCGGACGTCGTAGGCCGACAGATCGTTAAAACAGGACAGTCGGCGAACTGTGGCAGAGCTAACATCAGACTTTAATGCTGAGTAGAGTACAAGTTTGTGAACACGGAGTGCATCCAACACTCTAAACGATGGGCCTCCGCAGCCGATGACCCACGTCTTTGCTTATGCTGACATCACGATATCTGCAACTACGACTGAAATGAGAACGTGATCATCGGCACTGGGCGTTGGCGCAGTGTCAGAAGATTGCATGGTCTGATGAATCCCGGTACGTTCTTCATGATGCCGATTGGAGGACAAGAATCCATAGTCTTCCAGGGGAACAACTCCTTGACACCTCTTCTGCGGGGCGGAGGCAAGGTGGTGACGGCTCCATAGCGCTTTGGGGTGCATTGTCGTGTCCAGTGGATCTCGTGCAAGGCACCATCTCGGTCACGGAGTATGGTATACTGGTTGCATAACTCGTACGCCCCCTCATGACTATCGTGTTCCCGGCGGCAGCGGTGTTTTTCAACAAGATAATCGACAAAGTTACAAGGCTAGGAGAGAGATGGTGTGGTTCGAGGAATACAGCGAAGAGATGCAATTGATGTGCTAGCCCCCCAACTTGCGAGATCAGGACCCGATCGAACACATCTGTGATGTGGTTGAATGTGGCGTCAGAGTTCATCGCCCCACTCCCCGGAATTTACGAGAATTATGTGACTTGCGTGTGCAGGTGTGGTGCCAACTCCCTCCAGCAATGTACTAAGGCCTCACTGCTTCCATGTCACGACACATCGCCGTTGTTTTCCGTGCTAAAGTTGGTCATGATGTTCTGCTGAGTAGCGTAATAAAAGAGTACTCGTGGTCTAGGGGTAGCGTCTTTGATTCATAATCAAAACGTCTTCAGTCCCGGGTTCGATCCTCGCCACTGCCTAAATTTTGAAAAATTATCAGCATTGGCGGCTGAAGACTTCCGATATAAGAAGTCAGCCTCATTCTGCCAACGGCCTTGTCAAAGAGGGCGGAGGAGCGGATAGAGGTTCAGGGCACTCTCTTGTCCTAGGGGTGGGAAATTGCCCCTAAAGGCGGAAGAATCAGCAATGATCAACGACATGAGGATGCAGAAGGCAATGGTAACCACTGCATTAAAGACACGTAACGTGTATCCACAGGACATGTGGCCTGTAACTGAAGAAGTGTCATGATGATCTCTCCATTGGCAAAAGATTCCGGAATAGTCCCCCATTCGGATCTCCGGGAGGGGACTGCCAATGGGGAGGTTACCATGAGAAAAAGATTGAATAATCAACGAAAGGATAACGTTCTACGAGTCGGGGCGTGGAATGTCAGAAGCTTGAACGTGGTAGGGAAACTAGAAGATCTGAAAAGGGAAATGCAAAGGCTCAATCTAGATATAGTAGGGGTCAGTGAAGTGAATTGGAAGGGAGACAAGCATTTCTGGTCAGATGAGTATCTGGTAATATCAACAGCAGCAGAAAATGGTATAACAGGTGTAGGATTCGTTATGAATAGGAAGGTAGGGCAGAGGGTGTGTTACTGTGAACAGTTCAGTGACCGGGTTGTTCTAATCAGAATCGACAGCAGACCAACACCGACAACGATAGTTCAGGTATACATGCCGACGTCGCAAGCTGAAGATGAACAGATAAAGTGTATGAGGATATTGAAAGGGTAATGCAGTGTGTAAAGGGGGACGAAAATCTAATAGTCATGGGCGATTGGAATGCAGTTGTAGGGGAAGGAGTAAAAGAAAAGGTTAAGGAGAATATGGGCTTGGGACAAGGAATGAAAGAGGAGAAAGACTAATTGAGTTCTGTAACAAGTTTCAGCTAGTAATAGCGAATACCCTGTTCAAGAAACATAAGAGGAGGAGGTATACTTCGAAAAGGCCGGGAGATGCGGGAACATTTCAATTGGATCACATCATGGTCAGACAGTGATTCCGAAATCAGATACTGGATTGTAAGGCGTAACCAGGAGCAGATATAGAATCAGATCACAATATAGTAGTGATGAAGAGTAGGCTGAAGTTCAAGACATTAGACAGGAAGAATCAATACGCAAAGAAGTGAGATACAGAAGTACTAAGGAATGACGAGATACGTTTGAAGTTCTCTAACGCTATAGATACAGCAATAAGGAATAGCACAGTAGGCAGTACAGTTGAAGAGGAATGGACATCTCTAAAAAGGGCCATCACAGAAGTTGGGAAGGAAAACATAGGTACAAAGAAGGTAGCTGCGAAGAAACCATGGGTAACAGAAGAAATACTTCAGTTGATTGATGAAAGGAGAAAGTACAAACACGTTCCCGGAAAATCAGGAATACAGAAATTCAAGTCGCTGAGGAATGAAATAAATAGGAAGTGCAGGGAAGCTAAGACGAAATGGCTGCAGGAAAAATGTGAAGACATCGAAAAAGATATGTTTGTCGGAAGGACATACTCAGCATGCAGGAAAGTCAAAACAACCTTTGGTGACATTAAAAGCAACGGTGGTAACATTAAGAGTGCAACGGGAATTCCACTGTCAAATGCAGAGGAGAGAGCAGATAGGTGGAAAGAATACATTGAAAGCCTCTATGAGGGTGAAGATTTGTCTGATGTGACAGAAGAAGAAACAGGAGTCGATTTAGAAGAGATAGGGGAGCCAGTATTAGAATCGGAATTTAAAAGAGCTTTGGAGGACTTACGGTCAAATAAGGCAGAAGGGATAGATAACATTCCATCAGAATTTCTAAAATCATTGGGGGAAGTGGCAACAAAACGACTATTCACGTTGGTGTGTAGAATATATGAGTCTGGCGGTATACCATCTGACTTTCGGAACAGTATCATTCACACAATTCCGAAGACGGCAAGAGCTGGCAAGTGCGAGAATTATCGCACAATCAGCTCAACAGGTCATGCATCGAAGCTGCTTACAATAATAATATACAGAAGAATGGAAAAGAAAATTGAGAATGCGCTAGGAGACGATCAGTTTGGCTTTAGGAAAAGTAAAGGGACGAGAGAGGCAATTCTGACGTTACGGCTAATAATGGAAGCAAGGCTAATGAAAAATCAAGACACTTTCATAGGATTTGTAGACCTGGAAAAAGCGTTCGACGATATAAAATGGTGCAAGCTGTTCGAGGTTCTGAAAAAAGTAGGGGTAAGCTATAGGGAGAGACGGGTCATATACAATATGTACAACGACCAAGAGGGAATAATGAGAGTGGACGATCAAGAACGAAGTGCTCGTATTAAGAAGGGTGTAAGACAAGGCTGTAGCCTTTCGCCCCTACTCTTCAATCTGAACATCGAGGAAGCAATGATGGAAATAAAAGAAAGGTTCCGGAGTGGAATTAAAATACAAGGTTAAAGGATATCAATGATACGATTCGCTGATGACATTGCTATCCTGAATGAAAGTGAAGAAGAATTAAATGATCTGCTGAACGGAATGAACAGTCTAATGAGTACACAGTATGGTTTGAGAGTAAATCGGAGAAAGACGAAGGTAATGAGAAGTAGTAGAAATGAGAACAGCGAGAAACTTGACATCAGGATTGATGGTCACGAAGTCAATGAAGTTAAGGAATTCTGCTACCTAGGCAGTAAAATAACCAATGACGGAGCAGACTCGCTATGGCAAAAAAGGCATTTCTGGCCAAGAGAAGTCTACTAATATCAAATACCGGCCTTAATTTGAGAAAGCAATTTCTCAGGATGTACGTCTGGAGCACAGCATTGTGTGGTAGTGAAACATGGACTGTGGGAAAACCGGAACAGAAGAGAATCGAAGCATTTGAGATGTGGTGCTATAGACGAATATTGAAAATTAGGTGGACTGATAAGGTAAGGAATGAGGAGGTTCTATGCAGGATCGGAGAGGAAAGGAATATGTGGAAAACACTGATAAGGAGAAGGGCAGGATGATAGGACATCTGCTAAGACATGAGGGAATGACTTCCATGGTACTAGAGGGAGCTGTAGAGGGCAAAAACTGTAGCGGAAGACAAAGATTGGAATACGTCAAGCAAATAATTGAGGACGTAGGTTGCAAGTGCTACTCTGAGATGAAGAGGTTAGCACAGGAAAGGAATTCGTGGCGGGCCGCATCAAACCAGTCAGTAGATTGATGACCAAAAAATAAAGTGTAATTATAATACATTCACGGATTCGTCTGATGAAAATGTTAAAACATCACAGCACACATCCTTCGACTTCTTGCCGCTACGCTTTGCTACATGTCGATGTCGCATGTAACTCTCATTACGAAGAAGCGTTGCCAGTTGGTGGTGATCATCAACACTTGTTAACGGCACAATATAGTTATTTTTACGTTCGTGCGTAACACTTTAATATCCGACATGTCGATGTGTTGTGATGTACATGGTAGTGGGAAGTGCATGTTCAGTGTGAGGCGACTTTCAAGGCTGATGGACAGCACGTTGTAAAAATTTTAAAGCATAAGATCCGATGTTGACAACATTGCTGTGTCGAAATCGGCCACACAATAAAATGTCTTTTTAAGGATCTTGGCTTGTTAAGTTTTCTTCAGTTATCTCACACTGCAGATCACTTCCAGACTCACCACGTCAGGAATATGGAGCTCATATTGTTGCTCATAGCGGGGTGGTCTTCGTGTTAGTTTATCCGTGAAAGATATGTTTACAGCCCTATACGATGTCTCAAAAAACATGTAATATTTCCGGTGGATGATGATCACAGATAAGCTGAATGTACAGCATCTCCTGGGAAGAGTGGTCGATATTCAGTGATATGACAGGAAGGCTCATTTGCAGCAGAAAGAAACATGTAGACATATTGATTAAAATTCTTCTGGGTATTATGCCGCGTCTTTGCTAAAAACTAACAACAATAATAAACTAAAACCGACATTTCAGCCGAATTGCAACGGCCTTCCTCAGGGAACGACTGGTTTTGCATGGGCATAGGTGCTACTATTTATTACAGGCTATCGATATCTGACGTCACTGTTGTAAAACTTTTAATTGGCCCTCTAATATGATTGGCTAGTCATGACGTAAGGGCAGATGGAAAGAAAGATGCTATTCGTGGATGTCCATGTCGTCAACGATTGGTAGCTGTCCGCCAATCAGCGTTCGGCTTCTGGTCGGCAAGTTTTCCTCCTGGTGTGCGCGGAAGTGGACTGACAGTTGCTCCACAGCTGTTTGTGCAGACACGTCAGTTTCCCGTGTAGCTTCTGCCCCGCGACCTCTCCCGGCCCATTGGACTGGGATGGCCGGCAGCCAGGACGCTGGGACTTTGTAGCAATCTTCTCTGTTGGTGTTGGCAGGCTGTTTAATAATTTCGATCACCTGCGTTCTCGCATCCACGATTATTTCGCCAGTACTCGGGCCTCCTGGAACCTGATAGGTTGTCCACAGTCACGGTGGTGTTTCGCTAACACCGATTTGCTATGTTGTTGTAATCGTACTTAGCGTTCGTGTTCTACTACTCGTGAGCTGACAGGTCTCACTGTTTCTCCTATATAGGTAACTCCGCACTCACACCGTAGTTCGTAAACACCTGCAGTGTCAAGAATGTTGACTATATCCTTGATGGATCCTGTGATTTCTACGAAAATTTGGTTTGAAACCTCGTCGACGGAGGACGTTGCCTAGCCGTTCACTGATGCCTTTTACATATTGTAAGTGTACCAGTGGAAGTTTCTCTTCTTCTCCTTCTTCTCGTGTTGTGCTCCCTGTCAGCTTACGAGTGCATTATTGAATAGTAATTATATTGGTTAATGTTTAACAATGTACTCTCATCTCTGATGACCAATGCTATCAATAATCATAACGTACATTTTTCTCTCTTTCCCTTACCGAATTTAGTTTACATTGATTTGCATGGCCATCTCTCACAGTAGCCGGAGAAAGAAAAAAAAATTGAATTTAGTTTATATTCTTCAGCAGCCAACGGTTTCTCCAGTCAGACTTCATCGAACCATCAATCGTCATTGTGAATGAATTTTGATGGAAGTCTCATCTCTGGAGGCACTTAAAACTACCACTGTTCCAACTGTTTAGTACTGAACAGATGTTACATGCAGTTGTCTTCACAAAATTTGAGACAGATCTGTCCAGGCCACTGACATAAGGTAACGTAGACTTCAAACTGTGCATCTACTCATTGTTCACATACGCAGAACATTGCAAGAAAAGGTGAATGCAAGGAAAAAAGTCCTAACCCCTACTGAGGATTAAGCGTCAGAGATATTGAGTTTTAGGCTTACAATTACTCATTTAGTCCTGTATTAAGCTATCAGTCATCACCTAACTTGGAAATAATTATTTGTGGTGTCTGTGAGCCCTTACTTCTAGTGTTTGGTAACCACGTTTCGTCAGTAACTTTACCTGACGTTATGCTGCATTACTACACAAGTATTGCAATAAATAGCTAATCAAGTATCGCTTTAGAAATGTCTGATACTGATGCTAACATAGTCTTTAATAAATTGTTTCCAACCAATTCGTTGTCTCTAAACATCGGAAGGACACTACTTGCAAGTTCAGAACTTTTACATTTCCACTCATCACATGTCTGAAATATAGAAGCGAGTCGCTGTATTAAATTTTTGGAATTACAACTTGATCAGAAATTCAGTTGGGGAAAGCATGTCACAGAACTTCTGAAATGCCTAAGGAAATTATAATTAGTAGTGTATATGCTGTCAGACATAAGTCACATAAAAATTGAAAATAGACTCTTGGCCTCTGCTGTCTTTCATTCCATAACGTCATAGGACATCATATTTTGAGATAATGATCCAGTCAACCGAAAATTCTTCGACTCTGACAGCATGTAAAACGAATCGTTTGTGGTGTGAGTTATGAAACGTACTGCAAGATACTTACACGACACACGGAATACTGCTTCTTCCAAGTATATTTCTAACCGCCTTAGTGAAACTTTCGATAACTAATTTATCTCTTTTTCAAATCAACATGTCAGCTAGTGGAAGCGACAATAGAAATAAGAACAAACTACTTAAAGGTTTAAAGTCACTTACTTCGGTTGAGAATGTGGCCTTTATTCAGAAACACAGATGCTCATTAACTAGCCAGCAGTCGCGGAAAGCTTTGCTACTAAAAAATTCAATATAGCATGGGGCGTAAAAGATTTATTGGCGTCTGTTTCCTTCTAGTCCATTGACAAACTGATCCATTCATTGTTATTAATTTAAAAATGTAAAGTGAGTAACACTTTGATCTTACGCTGCCACATGTTCAGTGCAGTAAAGTGCTCTCTTTAAGAAAGTGTTGTAAAATTACGTTATGCACTTGAGTGTATAAGCTCGTATACATTTGTAGCAGTTTAGTATTAGCTTGTAAACGCAAACAAGTTCCAAATATTTGTGTTATTCTACTTTATTGACTGTTGAGTGTCATTTCAATCATACACACACACACACACACCACATGTTTGTAGTATTTATGCGAAATGTTCTTCTCCAGACTTAAACAAGCCCTAGCACTGTATTTACATATCTCAGGATGATGACTTCCGTTTCCCTGAGCGCTTTGTTTCATTTTAAAAAGAAATTTCCCCTTTCTGATTCTGCGCTATTTATATACAGGTGTAAATGCACACATTTCTATTGCTGAATGAGGACGGTTTATTGGACAACACTACATAATTATCGCTAGTAAAGCTAGTTTGTGTTTAGGTTTGTTAATACCTCCAAGTACATGTGGCGAGTGCAAGATATTAATGTCTTTTTTCCCTCTGGACAGCCGGTCGGGCGTGGAGCGTGGACTGGTCGACGCAAAGCGTAGTCCACTTACTGGTGGAGTTAAGACTGTGCAGGAAACAACAGGTCGTAAAGATTGTGACGTGTTTGTGGGAATATTGTTCAATGTGGAGAAAAAACAACCATCACACTTATATGTATACACATTAAGATACCACCTACAAACATGTATCCACTTGCACTCATTACACACTGCATGTATGTGGTGAACCAGAACTCATTGGCAAATTGCCAGAGGTCGTTTAGGGACAGTCTTACGTTCTGAGTATTTTCTTATGAGAGACAGACGGTCTGCTGTGGCTCGTTATGGTATAAATGTATGTACCAAAAAGAAAAACGAAATAAGAAGAAAGGCTTGGGTATGCGTAGAGGCACACACGTATCAGTGTGGGTGATGTAGAATAGTGCAGCAACAATATGTTTAGATGTAGATGCAGTTGTAGTTAGTCGGTAAACCAAGAGCTGTTCTGAGGCTGCCAGTGACATATCTCGTAATTTAATATGGATGTAATCACTTAGAACTTGAGTTAATTCCTTTTATTTTATATTGTTATTACTGCTTTGTCCGCCCCCGGTAGCTGAGTGGTCAACGCGACAGAACGTCAGTCCTAAGGGCCTGGGTTCGATTTCCGGCTGGGTCTGAGATTTTCTCTGCTCAGAGACTAGGTGTTGTGTTGTGTTCATCATTACTTCAACTTCACAGACGCGCAATGCGCCTAAGTGGCGTCAAATCGAAAGACTTGCACCCGGCGAACGGTCTACCTGACGGGAGGCCCTAGTCACACGACATTCACGTTACTACTTTTCTGTGCGATCCATATTTTTCAACTGTTCTGTTTTATTTCCAGATTAATACTGCCAATGGTTGCTGCTAAAATGATTGACTACTACATACATAATAAAAAAACATTGTATGTCACCATGATAAACACGTATGTACAACCTGCTTAGAGTTTGCAGGTAACAGGTCTAAAATTCGTAGAAGTAAATAAATTGAACTGAAGAAAAAAAGATGGGTTTACCAAATGTAACGGAATAGCGGTACAACGGCGCTATGCTGAGATGTTCGCAGACCGACGGCGCTCACATCACAGTGCTTCTACACCTGTACATGGGTGTCTGCGAGGAAATGGGTTCTTCACTGCTGCAGTGGAAGTTACTACCTATGTGAGGTACGCCAAAACCCGATGTGGAAGAGAATGTGTTACACGAGATTGATGACAGCCGGCCGTGGTGGCCGAGCGGTTCTGGGCGCTTCAGTCAGGAACCGCGTGACTGCTACGGTCGCTGGTTCGAATCCTGCCTCGGGCGTGGATGTGTGTGATGTCCTTAGGTTAGTTAGGTTTAAGTAGTTCTAAGTTCTAGGGGACTGATGACCTCCGATGTTAAGTCCCATAGTGCTCAGAGCCATTTGAACCATTTTTTTATTGATGACAATACCGTGTCTCGTATTGGGAGGGTTGTGCGAACTCTGAACCCAACCCAGTCAGCTGTTTCGAGAACCTTACATGAAATGAAATAGTACCTGTATTATCCACAGAAGGTGTAATCATTGCAGCCAGCGGACTTGCCATTTCTAGTGGCACCTGCAAAAGGTCCCTACAGCACTGTAAAGGAAACCCCCGTTTTTCTGCTTTCGTGTTGTTTATAGGAGAGTCCATGTTTAGAAGAGAGGGTAAGTTCAACCATAGGAATAGTCATGCACGATATGATGGAAATCCACACGCTCTGCTGTGTCGATCCTATCAACAGATGGTTGCTGTGAATCTTTGGTCTAATATTATCAACGATTTTGTGATTGGATCTCGCCTACTTCCTGGTACAATGAACGGAGTCATGTGCAAAGCGTTCCTCCAACAAATCCTCTGATATTTCGTAGACGATGTGACGCTGGGAATTCATCAGATTTCAGCATCACTGGGCGCAGGCACACTTTTCAATCCATGTTTCATATAACAGTGAAGCACAGTTTGGATGACAATGGATTGGTCACTGTGTTCCATGACAATTTAAGTCACGAGACATGACAGCAACGGACGTCTTCTTCTCAGGGTATGTGAAGATCCTCCTGGTTTACGAGACTCAGGCTGATACTCAAGCGGAAAGATTATCGCATCCGCAGAAGTAGCGAACGAGGCTTCTAGGATTATTGAGCTTGTAATACAGTCGAGGAAGCGTCGCAGTACACTCTGCCGTGATCATGGTGGTCGACATTTTGAACAATATCTGTAAAGGAAAAGTTCTGCATTTGTTACTAGCGTTACTGAACAATGACAGAATAGACTGAACACGCTGTGATTAAAATGTACATGTTTCGTCTGTGTGTTGTTGAATTACTCCGTGTTTTGGGTTGTAAGTTTTGATTACTGCATGTTGTAGGCTTCTTCACTGTTCTACTGATATTTTCCCAGAAAAAAGGTGACTCCGGTCCAACAGCGAATGATTTATAATTACGATGTTGCAGTGCCTGTGTTATTCTGATTACGAAGCAAAGTTCTGATTACGATGCATGCATGTCCGAAGGAACTTTGCATCGTAAGCAGAATAATAGAATACCGGGCAAGCGACTTTCTAGTACAACATCTGACCTGTGCGGGAATATGCATAATGGATGTACGAGTACGGGTCGTAGACGCATGGTTGACGACATTTGAAAGTTTGGGTCTGTCCGTGAGTCGTGCAATGATAGCCAAACTCCAAGGCAACCGCTCGCGGTAAGGGGAAAATCCGGGTTTGAGTCCCGTTCCGGCACAAATTTCCACTGTCGTCAGTCCATTCTACAGCTGGTGGTTGTCCTTATTCACAACTGCGAATGCATTTAGTGTAATTAATGTAAATCATAATTACTTTATTACTCTGTAATGAACCGACGGAGACCGTTGGTCCCATATACCAAATTAATGAGAAGGTGTCCGTGAACCACCCTGAAAGTTGGTCAGCGAAGTTCTCGTTTAGATTGTACATGCGGTTAGTCGAAGTCCACAGAAAACTACGACATGCTATAGGTGATGTTTTGAAAAAGAAATTGAAGATACATTGTACATGTGGTAAGTCGAATTCCACAGACAACTTCGACGTGTTATAGGTGATGCTTTGAAAAAGTAATTGAATATACGAACCCATATCCTGAAAAAGTCACTCAGTGATGCAACAAAAATTAATTCCTATACCTGCCGCGCTCTATAGCAATGGATGATATATATGAACACGACTTCTTATCCTCCGTTTTTTTCTCGATACACACTTTGTAAACCCCCGAAGTCTATCCGAAGACTTAGATATACAATCATGAAAAGTATTCGTAAATTGCGAAAACGGGACAGCCACAAGTATACAATGTCCTGGAGACAAATGAAAATTTGTGCTGGACCGGGACTCGAATGCAGATTTCCCACTTTATGTGAGCAGTCGGCTCAAAAAGTTCGGCTACCCGAGAACGCTTCACAGACAAACCCAAATTTCCATACGCGCCAGTGTCTGCTTGTCATAGTGCTCGCACAATGATGGGATTGCCGCCCAGGGGTTGACATATTTCGGTTTTCTCGTCAGGCTGCCTTGGCTTTGGCATGAAATACATTACTGGGATGTCTATATTTCATTCTGTAAAGTTCGATGTACATGCATGTCTGAAGGAAGACAGCATCTAACCTTACAGGCACTGCCAAACTCTGCACTAATTTGTTACATAGATAAACCGTCAACAATGAATTCGCATACATTTTGAAGGTATAAAACCATTCTCATAAGACTACCAATGCTGTTCGTGGAGAAGAATGAAACCGGAATTTCCCTACATATGGTGCTAACCGTCAGTACAGGACTCGTGAGAGCGCGTCTACAGCGCCATCTGCTTCCTGTAACGGCTGACGACGAATGTCAGTACACTGTAACCTAACTTCCATACATCGGTATCTGTTACAAATCTGTAAGCATGTCGACTTTTGTGCCTAAGAACTACGATTTGCGAATAGCTTTGGTTTTTTGTTATCATTTGAAGAAAATTACTGCAGAAACCCATCGAATGTTTGTCGAAGTTTTCGGCGATCATGCTCTCGGGAAAACAATGTGTTCCGAGTGGCTCAAAAAATTCAAAAGCGGTGATTTTGAGCTCGACGACCTGATTCCTTTCCCATATCTCCTCCTATTCCTCGAACTTATCCTCTTACTCTACACCTCCCGCTGCCTTGATCCCCCTCATCCTCTGGTTGCTCCTCTCCTCTCCAACCCCCACCCTCTGCCGCGCCTTTACGTTTGTGTCCCCCCTACCCTCCATCTCTACACCCTTCATCTCCTTTCCCAAGGTGGCTTTCGACAACTCCCCCTCCCAGATGATGCCCTCTCTCCCTCCATTTATCCCTCCTATCAACTCTAATCCTCACCTCCCTCTCCTTCCCTCTGTCCTTTCACCCAGACTCCCTCTTCTTCCCTTCCAAACCTGTTTTTTCCCCGCCTCCCCCTCTCTGACTCCCTTCTCTCCCCTGAGTCCTTACTGCTCTCCCCTCCACTGCCTTTCCCACTCCATCTCGCGGCTGCCCAGCCCCCGCTTTTTTAAGTCCCCTCCCTCCATCCACACCCACTTTTTCTTTTCCTCTCCTCCCCCCTTTTCCTTGTCATAGGTCGGGGTCCTCCCCCCCCCCCCCCCAATCTGCCACCGTGTCACCTGTATAGTGCTGTTATAAGTGAGTGTTCAGTGTTCCCTGCGAACAGCCGCCATACTGTCGCTAGTTGTGTTTTTAGCTTGTGCGAACAGAAACCAGACTGTCGCGGTGTTTTTTAATTGTGCCAGTCTACTTCTTCATCCGCATCGTCACCACAGTGTTTTTATATTTTAAATTCCACAACTCATCGCCATTTTACAGTTGTTTACAATGTCACTGTTTTATCGTCTGTTTTGCTTGTTTGTTTCTATTCTCATTATGTTTTTTAACTTTTATGTAGGCTTTAAAGCAACATATTACGCTGCTGCCAGCCCGCCCGCCCACCCCCCGCCCCATCGCTCTGAGGGGGGGGGGGGGAGGAATTGAAATCCAATAGCCGGCCGCGGTGGTCTAGCGGTTCTAGGCGCTCAGTCCGGAACCGCGGGACTGCTACGGTCGCAGGTTCGAATCCTGCCTCGGGCATGGTTGTGTGTGATGTCCTTAGGTTAGTTAGGTTTAAGTAGTTCTAAGTTCTAGGGGACTGATGACCACAGATGTTAAGTCCCATAGTGCTCAGAGCCATTTGAACCATTTTTTGAAATCCAATAAACAAAAAGAAATGATTTTGAGGTGAGAAACGACGAGTGCGGGAAACCACCGAAAACCTCAAAGCAACGAATTGGAGGCCTTATTGGACCAAGATAATACCCAAACTCAACAGGAACTCGCGAAACAAGTAGTTTCTCTTCGGTTTAAAGCTATGGGAAAGTTGCAGAAAGTGAGAAAACGGGTTTCGCATGAACTGAATGAAAGGCATTAAGTAAATCGAAAAACCAATCGTGAAATGCTGCAAGCCAGATACGAAAGAAAGGGATTTCTCCATCGAATAGTGACATATGATGAAAAATGGATATATTTTGAGAATCCTAAACTTCGTAAATCATGGATGAATCCAACCAACCATCGACATTCGGTGCAAGACAAAATCACTTTGGAAAGAAGATAATTCTCTGTGATTAGAGAGATGAGAAGAGTGTCAACCCTTATGAGCTGCTAAAATCTGATGAATCCGTTAACACTGATGGCTACCAACAGCAAATGATCGACTTAAATCGAGCATTACGTGAAAAACGACCGGAATTCGGATAAAGGCAAAACAAAGTCATATTTTTCCATCATAACGTTCCGTCAAACACAGCAAAACGGGTCTGGGAAAGGATCGAGGTGTTCATTTGGGAAATATTAGGGCATGCAGTTATTCTCCGTCTGATTATCACCTATTTGCAACACAGGAACACGCTCTCGCGGACCAATGCTTCAGTTCGTATTAAAATGTATGAAAATGGCTTGCTGACTGGTTCGCTTCAAAAGCAGAACATTTTCTTTTGGCGTGGCATTCATGTGTCGGAGAGGTTTGAGAACATAAACAGTAGTGCACCTGGTATAGCGGCACATCATTCAAGTGTAGAGCGTCATTTTTTCCAAAACATTTGCACACTTTATATGGTATTTCAAATAACCGTATCCATTAAGTTATAATAAAGAATAATCATACTTTTACAACGGCTTTTCCCAAGTTTTCTCCCCTCAGCATGCCGATGAACGCTCGTGGCATGTTCTGGAAGCCGTCCGTGACGGTCTCCCGGTATTTGAGCTTTCCCTCCCTGATCCACTGCGCCATCTCCATGAAGGCCTGGTCCCAGCGACCCCACCATCGACTGACCAAGAAGCCCTCCATCCTAAGCTCCCTGCCAATCATGTGCATGTGGATGGCGGGCATCGTGGGGAGCTTTGACTCGTTGTAGCTGGAGATGAATCCACACAGGGAGATGCGACCGCCCTTCCTCATGTTGCTGATCACTACGTCGAACTGCTCCCCTCCCACGTTGTCGAAGAAGACGTCGACACCTCTAGGAGCCACCTCCTTCAAGGCCTTGTCCAAGTTTGCCGTCTTGTAGTTGATGGCGTGGTCGAAACCTAGTTCTTCCTTCAGCCACGTAACCTGTGAACATAGGAAAAGAGATTGCACGTTTTACTTACTAGCTACATAGCTATTCTGAAGTACTCTGGGGTTTTAGAGGATGACTGTATGAAATTTACGAGGAACACGGTAAAATTTCACGTATCGGTGGGCACAGCACCTCGACAAGTTTTTAACTCACGTTGTATGCGCTCAATAAAGGATCCTTTTGTGACGCGGCGAACATCAAAACGTGTGTGCAGTTTATTCGAGGTGCTGTTGCAGGCCAACGACACCGGTTCGCTGTTACCTGGGTTGCCAATATGCGGGAGCGAACTAATTCGCTGTGACAATACAAGGAGGACGATTTGTCTAGTTGAGCATGAAACACATCAGCCTCAGTAGCAAGTAGAAACCAAATTTTACCCAGGATTCATCTAAAATAATTTGGCCTTCTTCAGAAGCGAGTGACACTAAACTACTGCATGTCATTCGCTTGTGTAGACGGCCAAATTATTTGAGCTGAAACCTGGGTAAAGTGTGGTTTCTATTTGCAACTCAGGCTGACGTGTTAAATGTTCAGTTATCACAGTTGCTGACAGGGCTGCACAATGTTAAAAAGTCTTAAATTTGTCTAGTTTTTCCTACACGCATTTCCACTAGAGAAGCGCCAAGTAACTACTTCAAAGCCCTTATTACGAGTCAAGATTTGGTGAGAAGCTCTATCAACCGATATGTCATTTTCCAGAATACTTCAGAATTTCCACCTAGTTATCTTGTGAACTTATAAACAACTTCATATAAGGAAAATCAGATACATCAATGTCCTTTTTCTTTCAGAAAAGAAAGCAGCTCTAATGTATGTGTAAATATACTGTATTCGAACATTATAATGTACTTCGAAGAAAACGATTTATTGACACACAGTCAGCACCGATTCAGAAAATATCGTTCTTGTGAAATATAACTAGCTCTTGACATTCATGAAGTAATAAGCGCTATCGACAGGGGATGTCAAATTGATTACAGGAGGCTTTCGACACCATTCCTCCCAAGCGTCTTCTAACCAAACCGCATGCCTTCGGAGTATCGCCTCAGTTGTGCGACTGGATTCGTGATTTCCTGTCAGAAAGATCGCAGTTCGTAGTAATAGACGGAAAGTCATCGAGTAAAACAGAAGTAATATCCGGCGTTCCCCAAGGAAGTATTATAGGCCCTCTGTTGTTCCTGATCTATATTAACTACACAGGAGACAATCTGAGTAGCCGTCTAAGATTGTTTACAGATTATGCTGTCATTTACCGTCTTCTAAAGTCATCAGATGATCTAATCGACTTGAAAAATGATTTAGATAAGATATCTGTATGGTGCGAAAAGTGGCAATTGACCCTGAATAAAGAGAATTGTGAAGTTATTCACATGATTACTAAAAGAAATCAGCTAAATTTCGGTTACGCAGTAAGTCATACAAATCTTAAGGCTGTAAATTCAACTAAATACTTATGGATTATAATTGCAAATAACCTAAATTGGAACGATTACATAGATAATATTGTGGGTAGACCAAATCGAAGACTACGATTCATTGACAGAACACTTAGAAGATGCAACAGATCTATTAAAGAGATTGCTTACACCACGCCCATCCGCCCTATTCTGGAGTATTGCTGTGCGGTGTGGGATCGGCATGAAATGGGACTGACGGATGACATCGAAAAAGTACAAAGAAGGGCAGCTCGTTTTGTATTATCGCGAAATAGGGGAGATAGTGTCTCGGACATGATACGTGAATTGGACTGGCTATCATTAAAACAAAGGCGTTTTTCGTTGCGACAGGATCTTCTCATGAAATTTCAGTTTTCGCCTCCGATTTCGGAAACATTCTGTTGGCTCCCACCTGCATAGGGAGAAATGATCATTACGATAAAATAAGAGAAATCAGGGCTCGCACAGAAAAATTTAAGTGCTCGTTTTTCCCGCGTGCCGTTCGAGAGTGGAACGGTAGCGAGACAGTATGAAGGTGGTTCATTGAACCCTCTGCCAGGCACTTTATTGTGAATAGCAGAGTAATCACGTAGATGTAGATGTAGAAATACATTAGCACATTACTTTCTATCTGTCAACCGATATGTGGTATGTCAGAAATAATATACTCAAAGCAAAGGGGCCTGGCGGGGAGGTGGGGGGGAGGGGTGGAGGAGGGGAGGGGGGGAGGACGCGCCATCGAGGAATTATCAGAATGGAATGGAAATCAGTAGATCTGATGTACATGCACATACAAACAAATGATTACGGTTTCAGCAAAGCTCAATGATTTAGTCAAGAAAAGGAGCTTCACAAATTGAGCAAGTCAATAACACGTTGGTCTACCTTTGCTTCTAAAATTCTGTGCAACTGGTGCATTAGATAGTAAAAATCTCGAGATGGTTGTAGGTCCTTGCCCTTAACGCTCCGAATATTCTCAATTGGGCAGATATTCGGCAAATGTAGGGTTTGCCAAGCTCGAAAGACAAGTAGAAACTGTAGCCGTGCGCAGGCGGTCATTATCTTGCTGTAAGGTAAGCCCAGGTTGGCTTGTCATTTACGACAGCAAAACAGAGCGTAGAATGTCGTCGACGTACTGCTGTGCTGCAAGGTTGCCGCGGATGATCACGAAAGGGGTGCTGCTTTAAAACGAAATGGTGGTCCGGACCAACACACCTGGCTGTCGACTTGTGAGGTGGGCGACAGTTACGTTACTAACCCACCGCTGTCTGGAGAGTCTCCACACACGTCTTTCCTCGTCGTCGATGCTGACGTGGAAGAATACAATTCTAATCCAGTCACAGAAATTCCAAGCCTAAGACATATTTGCAGAGGTCCTGGAGGGTGATAGGAAACCAGAATGACTGTCGCCAGCTGTACCTCTAAACGAGCAGTGATGTTCTGAGACTCCACTTCTTTTCGTATCAGGGCCTCTGGTTGTCATCTGCGACACCATTACACCAAAGAAGTACACCTACAGTTTTGTACATCCTGTACTGTTGTAAAGCGATCGTCGGTTTAAATTTCAGCAAGATAATGCCCTGCCAGGTCAAGGCGAGAGTCTCTACTGTTTGTCTTTGAGCCTGCCAAACCATACCATCACCAGCAAGGTCGCTGGATCCATCCCGAATTAAAAACGTATGGAGCATTGTTGGCAGGGCCCTCCAACCAGCTCCGGATTTTGACGATAGAACGTTCCAATTCGACATAATTTGGCACGATATCGCTCAGGAGGACATCCAACAACTTTGTCAATCAGTGCCAAGCCAAATAAGTGCTGGTGTAAGGGCCAGATTTAGACCAACGAACTGTCTTGTTCCATTTTTGAAAACGTGTGCATGTTACCGTTATTTCATAGGCAACTGCTGCTAGTCTTCTACTAGTAATGAGTGTGGTGGTCAGACCTGGGCTATCAGAACCTTGAGTAAACCTGCCCTTACATTCCCCTGCAGTCCATCATCAGGCCCTGACTGACAGTTCGACCAGCCGTCCAAACAGAAACGCGCAATGAGGCTCTTGTTAAACTTGTGTCAGGTGCTGATAATGCTGACTTCATGCAATCTCTGTGTTAGTGACGCAGTTCACGACCCTTATATGCATACCTGTTAGCCATATCTGAATTTCAACGTTTCTCCGTTACTCTATAGATTAGGAAGTTTAGCTCATCTCGTGATTCCGCAATGCGATTAAAATCTGTGGGACCCACTAAGTTTGAGAAGCTTTAGACGAGAATATTTGTGTGAATGGGATGGGGAGGGGACAGAGATGAGAGAAAAAACAATGAAGCCATTGATATTCGTTATTTGTGGCGAAGCTGACACAGCTTTCATTGGAATTAGGTTATGGTCCTAGACATCTTTCTGAACCTACCGTTTCGCCTCCTTCTGCGAATCTCATCCTCAGAGACCATCAACATCTAGCCGGTTAATTTTCAAATGCTAACTTGTGTAGATAGCTGCTACTTTCCATCACCTGACAGTGCGAACCTGAGACCACGAACACCTAGCCAGAACACTCGTTCGACCTATACTTGAGTACTGCTCATCAGTGTGGGATCCGTACCAGATCGGGTTGACGGAGGAGGTAGAGAAGATCCAAAGAAGAGCGGCGCGTTGCGTCACAGGGTTATTTGGTAAGCGTGATAGCGTTACGGAGATGTTTAGCAAACTCAAGTGGCAGACTCTGCAAGAGAGGCGCTCTGCATCGCGGTGTAGCTTGCTGTCCTGGTTTCGAGAGGGTGCGTTTCTGGATGAGGTATCGAATATATTGCTTCCCCCTACTTATACCTCCCGAGGAGATCACGAATGTAAAAGTAGAGAGATTAGAGCGCGCACGGAGGCTTTCAGACAGTCGTTCTTCCCGCGAACCATACGCGACTGGAACAGGAAAGGGAGGTAATGACAGTGGCACGTAAAGTGCCCTCCGCCACACACCGTTGGGTGGCTTGCGGAGTATAAATGTAGATGTAGATGTAGAATTTTCAAACGTTAACTTGTGTAGATCACTGCAACTTTCCACCACCCGACAGTGCGAGTTTACTTTCCTTTGCATTATTGCATGACGTGACAACTCGGTCTTTGTTACCAATAAACAGTGGCAATTTTGGGTAGTTCATTGAGTTTATGTTTGATAACTGACTTTGTCTTCGCAGTCTCTGACGATTTTTCGTGCTTTAGGGTACACCTTGGAAGATGGCCTAATTTCCATAGAAACGATTTCACTAAGGACAGACGAAGAGGAAGGCAGTGACTGAATGAAATATCTGACAGTGAAAGGGAGTTGATATTCGTTGGACGTGAGCCATCGTGATGCAAGGAGAATGAGTGGAGGAACAAGAACAGGAGGACTGAGAAGCAGCGAAGGAATAGGTGGAGTGGATCAGCACGCATAATGTGATTACCTTTAGGTCAGAGCCCGCTATTCCGATGACCTTGCAGCCCTTGATGCGGGCTATTTGCCCCACTATGGAGCCCACAGCACCTGCTGCGCCATTCACGACCACCGTCTCCCCCGGCTTGGGATGGCAGATGTCAAGCAGTCCGAAGTAGGCGGTGGCTCCCGGCATTCCCAGCACCCCCAGCGAGAGCGACAGTGGCAGGTCACCGATGTCGGGCACCAGCATCGGCGGCAGGATGTCGTCAGCCGCCGGCGTTGGGTCCACCACCGTGCGGTCGCGGCAGCCCCAGTAACCGACCACCTGACGTCCCACTGGGTAGTCCAATGACCGGCTCTCTAAGATGCGCGCTACCTGCAATATGGTGCAAACGTTAACACATGTAGCAGTCTGTTTTACTGGCCTTGGCAGGATTAGGGCCTTCAGGCAATCTTTTACACTTAGCTAGGTATTCTGGAAATTTTACAAGACATTCATTACGATGTGGCGATCCTCTTTTCAAAAAGTTCAAAAACTGTGTACAGAACACCAAACTTCACGTCGTTTCAATTGTTATGGTTTGTCTTGGGTCAAACTTAGCTATAAGCCCAAAATAAAAATTAATGAAAAGAGATGGGGAAATGAATTTACTAGCTGAAAGGCGTCCATCACAAAAGTCTCCTACATCAATTACCTTTACACGAGCTATACAGGAGTTGGAAAAGAGATTATATTAACACTGTGAGAAATGTATGCTAGAATATATACACTACTGGCCATTCACATTGCTACACCACGAAGATGACGTGCTACAGATGCAAAATTTAACCGACAGGAAGAAGATGCCATGATATGCAAATTATTAGCTTTTCAGAGCATTCACACAGGGTTGGATTGGATTGTTTGGGGGAAGAGACCAAACAGCGAGGTCATCGGTCTCATCGGATTAGGGAAGAACAGGGAAGGAAGTCGGCCGTGCCCTTTCAAAGGAACCATCCCGGAATTTTCCTGGAGCGATTTAGGGTCATCACGGAAAGCCTAAATCAGGATGGCCGGACGCGGGATTGAACCGTCGTCCTCCGGAATGCGAGTCCAGTGTGCTAGCCACTGCGCCACCTCGCTCGGTCACACAGGGTTGGCGCCGGTGGCGACACCTAAAACTTGCTGACATGAGGAATTTTTTCAACCGATTGCTTACACACAAAGAGCAGTCGATCGGCGTTACCTGGTGAAACGTTGTTGTGATGCCTCGTGTAAGGAGGAGAAATGCGTACCATCACGTTTCCGACTTCGATAATGGTCGGATTGTAACCTATCGCGAGTGCGGTTTACCGTAACGCGACACTCCTGCTCGCGTTGGTCGAGATCCAATGACTGTTAGCAGAATATGGAATCGGTGGGTTCAGGAGGGTAAAACGGAACGCCGTGCTGGATCCCAACGGCCTCGTATCGCTAGCAGTCGAGATGACAGCCGTCTTATCTGCATGGTTGTAACGGATCGTGCAGCCAGGTCTCGATCCTTGAGTCAGCAGATGGGGACGTTTGCAAGACAACAACCATCTGCACGAACAGTTTGACGACGTTTGCAGCAGTATGGACTATCAGCTCGGAGACCATGACTGTGGTTACCCTTGACGCTGCATCACAGATAGGAGCGCCTGCAATGGTGTACTGAACGACGAACCTGGGTGCACGAATGGCAAAACGTCATTTTTTCGGATTAATCCAGGTTCTGTTTACAGCATCATGATGGTCGCATCCGTGTTTGGCGACATCGCGGTGAACGCACATTAGAATCGTGTATTCATCGTCGCTATACTGGCGTATCACCCGGCGTGATGATATGGGGTGCCATTGGTTACACGTCTCGGTCACCTCTTGTTTGCATTGACGGCACTTTGAACAGTGGACGTAACATTTCAGATGTGTTACGACCCGTGGCACTTCCTTTCATTCGATCCCTGCGAAACCCTACATTTCATCAGGATAATGCATGTCCACATGTTGCAAGTCCTGTATGGGCCTTTCTGGATACAGAAAATGTTCGGCTGCTGCCCTGGCCAGCACATTCTCCATATCTCTTACCAACTGAAAGCGTCTGGTCAATGGTGGCCGAGCAACTCGCTCGTCACAATACGCCAGTCACTACTCTTGATGAACTGTGGTATCGTGTTGAAGCTGCATGGGCAGCTGTACCTGTACACGCCATCCAAGCTCTGTTTGACTCAATTTCCAGGCGAATCAAGGCCGTTATTAGGGCCAGAGGTGGTTGTTCTGGGTACTGATTTCTCAGGATCTACGCACCCAAATTGAGTGAAAATATAATCACATATCAGTTCTAGTATAATATATTTGTCCAATGAATACCCGTTTATCATCTGCATTTCTTCTTGGTGTAGAAAATTTAATGGCCAGTAGTGTATGTAGACTGCATCCTGACCTGGAGGTTGCGCTGTTGTATGTGATCTCGGACAGCACCTGTGCAATGTTGTGAGTAAATTGGTAGTATCATATGGCGGAGCGCTCAGTCTTTATATTATATTTGTTCTAGACTGACGTCTTTGTATACAGGGGTTGGACAAAAAGTGGAAACACTGCAGACGATAACCAAGCCTGCAACTTATGTTGTATCTGAAGACGACGAGGAGGAGATTACTACAGTCTGGAACCGCGCGGCCGCTACGGTCGCAGGTTCGAATCCTGCCTCGGGCATGGATATGTGTGATGTCCTTAGGTTAGTTAGGTTTAAGTAGTTCTAAATTTTAGGGGACTGATGACCTTAGAAGTTAAGTCCCATAGTGCTCAGAGCCATTTGAACCATTTTTTTGAGGAGATTACTGTTTAATGTCCCGTCGGCGATGAGGACATTAAAGACGGAGCAGAAGCTCGGGTCAGGGAAGGTTAGGGAAGGAAATCAGCTGCGCTACTTCAAGGTAACCATCCCGGGATGTGCCTGAAGCGATTTAGAGAAATGACGGAAAACCTAAATGAGGGCGGCCGGACCCAGGTTTAAACCGTTGTCCTACCAAATGTGTTTCCAGTGTGCTAAGCACTGCGGCTCTTCGCCCGTTTGTTGTATTTTACCATAAAAGGAACCTGTACAATGTCCGGAGCTGAAGAGTTTCATGGACCACGACCTTACATCCCGGAAGGTTTACCAGAAGATATGTCCTCAATAAGTTTCAAATGTAAATAGTGGTAAGATTAGTGTTCCGCGCAACTACGAGTGCATTAGGTCAGAGCTGAGCGATTTCGAATATAGAAAAATTGTTGGTGCTCGAATGGTAGGTACTTCTATAAAAAAGGTAGCCGAAATGTTTGGTATTTCAACAGACATCGTATAGAAGATATGTAAGCCTAGGTAAGTCAAAACAAGGACGAATGTGTGTGTTGTGTGATAGTCACAAACGGTGAGAGGAGGATTGTGACGAAAATTATAAGAAGACAACAGCTACAGAACCGAATGTTATACTCGCAAAACCTGTCAGCACCTAAACACAAAGAAGGGAGCTCTATAATAAGAAAACTGTATAGCGAGTTGAAAATCCAAAACCGTTCACGGTGATACAGATGCTCATAAAAGTACAGCGTTGTATTAAAGCCGTAAAGCGTGGTCTGTGCATCAATGGAAGAAAGTCGTTTTTTGCTTCCCAGGAATGAAACATTTCAGCCAAACCACGGTATTCAATGATCCCCATGGCTACTCAACAAAGTCGCATTAATTACTAGGGTTGTACGATGTTTATGCTGATCATGTCGATCTCATGCTACACTGTTTCTTCCCAAATGGTCACGCTGTGTTCCAAGACGACGTGGCCCATTTTGACCTAGCCCATTCCGCCCAGGAATAGTTTTGTGAGCTCGAAAATGAGCTGCCGCATCTTCCCTGATACCACAGTCATCAAATCTGAATATTATTGAACCATTGCGGTCTCCTATGAAGAGAAGGGTCGCTATCCACCGCCATCATCGCCACAAGATTTTGTCGCAATTTGGAGAAAGAAAGGTAATAGATTTCTCTGCGAACCGTACAGAAACTATTTTTATCCATTCCACGACGAATGAAAGTTGTTTTCAGTGTCAACGGGTTTCCTATATCGTATTAGTCGTCGTAACGTGTTGCGTTTACCGTGTTGCCAGATTTTTGTCGGTCTCCTGTGAGCCGCAGCCGAGATCCAAAAATACTTAATGCATGATTTGCATCTACAAGCAATGCTGCAGTACTTGGCTGCAAAGCGAAAGTACACTGACACGCCAATGAACCTGATAAAGGTATGAGTATTCAAATACAGAGATATGTAAATAGGCAGAATACGGCGATGTGGTCGACAAGGCCTATATAAGACAACGAGTGTCTGGCGCAGTTGTTAGATCGGTTACTGCTCCTACAGTAGCAGGTTATCAAGACTGAGGTGAGTTTGAACGTCGTGTTATAGTCGGCTCACGAGCGATTCGACACAGCATCTCCGAAGTGGCGATGAGGTAGGAACTTTCCCATATGACCATTTCACGAGTGTATCGTCAGTATCAGGAATCTGGGAAAACATCAAATCTCCGACATCGCTGCTGCCGGAGAAAAATCCTGCAACAACAGGACCAACGATAACTAAAGAGAATCGATCAACGTGACAGAAGGGCGACACTTCCACAAATTCCTGCAGATTTCAGTGCTGGGCCATCAACAAGTCTCAGCGTGCGAAACATTCAGCGAAACATCATCGACATAGACTTCCGAATCCGAAGGCCACCTCGTGTATCCTTGATAACTGCACGACACAATACTGTACGCCCCTCCTCGGCCCGTCGACACCGACATTGGAGTGTTGATGAAAGGAAACGTATTACCTCGTTGGACGAGTCTCATTTCAAATTGTATCGAGTGGATGGACACTTACGTGTATGAAGACAACCTCATGAATCCATGGACCCTGCATGTCAGCAGGGGAGTGTTCAAGCTGGTGGAGGCTCTGTAATGGTGTGGGGCGTTTGAAATTGGAGTGAGATGGGATCCCTGATACGTCTAGATACAGGTGACACATACGGAAACATCCTGTCTGATAACCTGCATCGATTCATGTCTATTGAGGACTCTGACGGACTTGGGAATTTCCAGCAGGACAGTGCGTCACCGCACACGTTCAGAATTGCTGCTGAGTGGCTCCAGAAACACTCTTCCCAGTTTAAACTTTTCCGCTGACCAACTAACACACCAGACATGAACAATATTCAGCATATCTTGGATGCCTTGGAATGTGGTGTTCTCCATCAGTTCGTGCTCTTGAGGATTTATGGACAGCACTGCAAGATTCACTGTGATAGTTCCCTCCAGAACTACTTCAGACGTTAGTCGAGTCCATGCTACGTCGTGTTGCGGCACTTCATCATGCTCGCGGGGAGACCCACACGATGTTAGGCAAGTGTACCAGTTTATTTGGATCTTCAGCGAATATTGGCAAAATCTTGTACGCTGTGTCTTCTAATATTGTACTCGGTAATTACTACATGTATTTCGTTTATATTTCTTAAAGACTGATATAAATTCTGCAACTGTCCACAGTTTCGTGATTTATCATTTTCTCCAACGCTTATTGTATAAATGAAGAACCGTAAGGTTCAAAAGTAGTCCACCCCCGCCCCATATTCAAGTACCTCTGCGTTTATGCCGTAAGGTCTCGTTGTCTTCCGGCTTTTTGTTTCACTCAAGGCCTCGTTTAGCAAACCTTGATCAAAAATTAGTTGCAAGTTGTGTGGCCAAAAGGTGACGGTCCCACCACATGTCTAGCATGGCTGCGGGGTGGCATCCCGTGCTAAAGACTTCAATCTTTACTTATATTCTTCGAAGAAAGCAGCCAAACGAATTATAATAGAAAGGAAAAATATACTCTTACAAATAAATTTCTAAAAAGAAAAAATGGAGTCACCCCTAGTGCAAATGTCGTTCGAGCTGCCACGCGGTATCTCGTTACGGGGAATGGAGAACCCGGGAAATCAATGCGGATGCGTGGGAAAAGCGAGAAAACCACAACGGAATAACATGCAATAATTACTTCACCAGGGGATGTTTTCTAACTACAAATAAATTAAGATTTGACTGCAAAATATTCAGTCCTTGTTTTCCATTCATTTCCACTGACGTCTCCAAAATTTGCGCCAAACCACGAGTATTGCAGTTATTCCACACAGAGGTCTTTACGATGGGCAACCGCAACAGTATGTGTCCATATTTAGAACACGAAGAAACGGCTACAGTTATTGAACAAGTGTTATCTAATTGCTTACGGCTGGTTTTGGAATAATGTAACTCCATCTTCTGGATGTACAGTAACGATGGAAACAATACATTACAATTCTGGATAAGCAGTTATTCAACAAATGAAAATGTAGCAGAAGACTGATGTCTGAGAATCACTCACATAAAGCGTAAAAAAACTGAGGTTGTCTTCCACCCTATGCTCTTTGTGGGACAAGAGATCCGTGTCCTACTTTATACACATATCAAATAAAGATTTGCATCGCATCGGTTCCGAGAGTTCCGGAACCTCTACAGAAAATGGAACAGAGATCAACATAAACATCATTTCCACACTTTTTATTGCTCATGAAAACTACATATTGCACTTTGTACCACAATACAGCGAGAGATTCAGAGGTCGTGGTCCAGCTTGCTGCACACACCGGTACCTCTAATACCGAGTAGCACGCTCTCTTGCATTGATGCATGCCTGTATTTGTCGTGGCATACTATTCACAAGTTCATCAAGGCACTGTTGGTCCAGATTGTTCCACTTCTCAACAGCAATTCGGCGTAGATCCCTCACAGTGGTTGGTGGGTCACGTCGTCCATAAACAGCCATTTCAATCTATTCCTGGCATGTTCGATGGGCTTCAAATCTGGAGAACATGCTGGCCACTCTATTCGAGCGATGTCGTTATCCTAATGGAAGTCATTCACAAGATGTGCACGATGGGAGCGCGAACTACCGTCCATGAAGAGGAATGCGTTGCCAATTTGCTGCCGATATGGTTGCACTATCGGACGGAGGATGGCATTCAGGTATCGTAAAGCCGTTACGGCGCCTTCCATGACCACCAGCGGCGTACATCGGCCCCATATAATGCCACTCCAAAACAGTAGGGAAACTCCACCTTGCTCTACTCTTTGTACAGTGTGTCTAAGGCGTTCAGCCTGACCAGGTTGCCCCAAAACAAGACTCCGACGATCGTCTGGTTGAAGGCATATGCAACACTCATCGGTGAAGAGAATGCGATGCCAATCTTGAGCAGCCAATTTGGCATGCTGTTGTGCCCAACTGCACCGCGCTGCATGATGTGGTTGCAAAGATGGACGTCAGAGTGGAGTTGCGCATTATGCAGCCTATTGCGCACAGTTAAGAGTCGCAACACGACGTCCTGTGGCTGCACGCAAAGCATTATTCAACGTGGTGGCGTTGCTGTCAGGGTTCTTCTGAGCCATAATCCGTAGGTAGCTGTTATCCACTGCAGTAGTAGCTCTTGGTCGGAATGAGAGAGTCATGTCATCGACAGTTCCTGTCCCTCTGTATCTCTTCCATGTCTGAACAACATCACTTCGGTTCACTCCGAGACGCCTGGACACTTCTCTTGATAGCCCTTCCTGGCACAAAGTAACAATGCGGACGCGATCGAACTGCGGTGTTCACCATATAGGCATGACTGAATACAGACAACACGAGCCGTGTACCTGGTTTCAGGTGGAATGACTGGAACTGATCTGCTGTCGGACCCCTCCGTCTAATAGGCGCTGCTCATGCATGGTTGTTTACATATTTTGCGGGTTTAATGACATCTCCGAACAGTCAAAGGGACTGTATCTGTGATACAACATCCACAGTCAACGTATATCTTCAGGAGTTCTGGAAACCGGTGTGATGTATAACTTTTTTTGATGTTTGTTAAACAGGGAAACAAAGAACTTACAAAAATAGAAAAAAAAAATCTGTTACTAAAGCCCTATCCTCATAATCGCGGAACACATAAGATTACGGCCCATAGAATATTCGATAGACACTTGCACAGGATCCCGACACAACAAACTTTTTGTTTGTCTGGCTGTACCAACAGTAAAACAGTAAAGTCTCCACTCTCGCTCCCGCGAAACTATTGATGAACGTACAGATTTGTACCCAAAAATATTCTAGCTAATTGCGAAATACTTTAGATTGCCACTTAAGTAAGTTTTTTTAATGTTTCCTCAGTGTAGTAGCGTTTCCTCTTTTAAAGGTAACTTTGTTAACTGCTGTGATTTTTTATATATAGCTGGTTAATGTTGTAGTCACATGCCTTTGCATTTTATTTTTAGATATACAAGTTCTCTTCCTCTCTGGCTTTTAGAGCATCCGCAATTTCTTGTTTGGTTCTCCCTCTCGAGGTTTTAATAACAATAGCTGCATACAACAAGGTTGTTTGAGTCATACGTGGCTAGCGATCAAACTGGTCTCTCGTCGTAACCATTCGCGGCTTTTCCTGATGGTGTGGCCAGACGATCAAGACGGCGGTTGTGTCGGGAATCTATGCAAGTCTCTTTCTCGTATTGTGTGCTCTATTTCCTCTTTTGAATATTTCTTAGGTGTTTCACGGTTCTTCTGATAGTGGTTCAGCAACGCATTTTTGCTTTTCCTTTGGTAACTCATTAAATAGGTTCCCTATGTATAAACTGAGATTTGTAACTTTTGTTTCACAGTTAACATAGGGTGGAAAACAACCTCAATTCTTTTAAGATTTATGTAATTCCCGGTCATCAATTTGCTGCTCCATTTTCATTTTTTGAATAACTCTTTATCCACAACTGTTATATATTATTTCCATCGTTATAGCTCTAACACACTCTTTTTAAAAGGTTCCAGCTAAAAATGTTCGATTAACATACTTGCAGGTTGCGAGTCTGTCGTAAGTTCAATGAAATGCTTGGAGTGTATACTTATCTTTCTGGTTTCGGCGACTTTGCTCCACCACTGTAGTGTTGATTGGGCTGCATAATATTAATTTCTTCACTACAGAAATCCCAGGAGTCAACGTGAAAAGCTGGTGATTTTAAATAATTTACACCACCACATAGTTTGCATTTTGTCTTAATGTTTATATTGTTCCAGAACTTTCGTAGAATGAAAGCTCAAAGAAACTGACTTTACAGGTCAGGTACTCGAACTAACTGGAAACAACTGCCACTCTAATGCCACTACCCCGAGGTCTTGGGCTCTCCGCTTTCACAGTTTCTTAACAATATAAGTTCTTTGAAACTATTGTTCAACAAAGTCACATTAACTGAGTTACAAGTGAACAGCCCAGATGCAAAAGCTGCTAAATGCATTTATTGTCGATTATAAGTTGAGCACATTGCTGCAGAGATTTTTTCTGCGCCTACATGATGGAACAGGTTTCAGGGTCAAAAACTCCCTGTAAACCATTCAAAATGGCTGTAGAAAATACCGTTCGGTTGAAAAAGCCACAAACTGCACGTTGTCTTCGGGTGCAAAGCCGACCAAATGTCCAACGTTTGGAAAATCCGTCATGTTCAGCAGACATGGCAGTCGCCGTGCCACGTCCGGGTGCAAAGCACGACAACTGACATCAGACTTACCGATCTAGACATTCAAAGCTAACTTCCAGTTTGTTACATTTGAAGGGACATTTTTCTTATCCAGATTTAGGTTGCCTGCGCTGTAGCGAAAGCATACATAACAATAAAGCTCCCGCTGCCGATGCATTGTTGAAATAGACGCCGGTAAACGTAGTTCAGCAGAGGAAACGGCACAACATCCATCGCAGTTGGTGCAGAACTTTCTAAGGCCAAGCTCGGAGACGTCAAAAATCTTTTGGAGCTCCGCTTTGGTGGAGACTGGGCGACCAACGACAGTCAAATTCTACGTCGAGGTGTCAGATGAGCAGGGAGGCCTTCTAGGGTCTCTCCTGCCACTGTCAACCTTCAGAACGAGGGAGAAGCCGGAAGCGATTTTGATTTGATGGACAGTGTTGAGGTCGATGCCACTTAAAAGCAATTTTCATCCAATTTCCATTTTTAGATTTTTTTGTCACTGTTTTTACTAAGATGCAATTTTCCACCAATTTTATTTTTTTGTAAAATTTTGTCGAAGTCTTACTAAGATGCAATTTGGAGCGTGTTTTATTTTCTACAATATCATGTGATGTCAAAAGCACTATGATGTATTTTTTTAAAAGAAAACCTATTGTTGAAAATTAATTATTGTTCTCTTTTCAACGTTAAATAAGTCAGTTTTTCCTGTAAAGTAATGTCACCTTCGTACTTTTATATAATTTGTATAATTTTCAGACTGTTCTCTGTAATAAAACGCATTCTGTTTACATCACCAACTAACGGGTTTCGTAACCTAATGTTTGTTTCGTAATTGATTCGTTACATTTGCAAAGACTGCTAACTGAATAAATTGTGTGCAGAAACCGCTAAGTCAGAATTTTAACGTATAATTGCAGATTTCAGCCATTAATACCACGGAATTAACTAATTTTTACTTATTTTTAGAAAATAAATGAGATTTTGACTTTAATATTTTTGATGCGACTGGTTTTTCGCCATTACCTCAATTTCGCTTATCAATCAGTAAGCGGCTTATGCATCTGGGCTAATGAATTAAAATCGGTTGTTTCATAAGGAATTACAGTTGCAGTTTTGAAGTAATAGATGACTCATTAAAACAAATGTGATTTCTAAAATTGCTTTTAAAATTAACATGGAAATTCTGCTTGAGAAATGTGACTCCCAATTCTTGACAGAAAATAATTAATTACTGTAGAAATTTTCATGCTAAATTATTTTTGGAATACTGTGAATGACGTGGACATAGCTTTGATATTCAAATTTTACACAATAATCTAGTTTTGACCAAATTATCGAAATAATAGTTCGCTTATGACAAAAAATCTCTATAACTGATAATTACAGAATTAGTAATAATGCATGTGATTTGCGTCTTTATAGGAACTAATCTCTTGAGAATGAATATAATTATCAGTGCACCAGCTGGGCAGAAATGTACCCAAAACATTAATTTTCACGTTTTGTGAAATAATTATATTTTCATAATTTTCCTTTTATTGTTTGAAGTGAGTTTAAAAGTAACATTTATACATGATTATTGTTTGATAGTTACACAAATAGTATAGTTAATTTTTCAGTAAACTTGTCCTATCACACATTGTATGTGAGAGTATGGGATTATATTATTCGGAAACTAGTCGTAAACAATGAAGTATTATTGGTTCTATAGCTGTTGCATTGGTCTTCATTTTGTAAAAACTGAACTTATAGCTTATCAAAACAGAACAATTCGTTGTACAAGTTGCATTGCGTGAAATATTATTGAAACGTTATATTACTTTTGTTCCTCAGTGGTCATTAATTTCATTTACAAAATGATCTGATGGGCGCTTGTGCTCATCCCGAACATATAATAAGGTAAGGGGAGTTGGCGTTACAAATGGTTCAAATGGCTCTAAGCACTATGGGACTTACCATTTGAAATCATCAGACCCCCTGGCACTACAGACTAACTCTATATATTACTTTGAGCCGGCGCCGAAATCTTTGGTGTCCCAAAATCTTAGCAGACTTACGTTTATGATTGCTTCTCGTTCTTAATTTCTGTAGTGTGCAGGCAATATTTGTTGTAAATAGAAAATATTATAGTGGTCATGTGAGTAACACAATCTCAGGAGGACATCTTCAGGTGTTTTTCTCGTCTCAAATTCAAATTTGATGCAATAATATGACGCATTTAGCTTAATTACAGTAACTTTTCTGTTCTTGTAAGTTTCTAATAACCAATATGAGAAGAATATTATGTGAAAATGCAGTATTATGCTTAATACAGGCTGACGAAACCGATGTTGGATCTGCATCCTCTTCCCGAAAATGCAACGAACATTATCGTATTGTGCTATGTTTGCCAAACTTCCCATCTCACAGCGTTCACCCAGACGCCTTTTCGAGTTGGACTGATAGGAAATCTAAAGTGAAATGACAGAAATAAAAACCACAACAGTAAAAATAGAAAGGACAATGAAAATTCATGTACATGAAAGAATATACTAATATCAGAAGGAAAGATGCTGCTCACCCTATAATGGAGATGCTGAGTCGCAGATAGTCACAACAAAAAGACTCTCACAATTATAGCTTTCGGCCGTTGAAGCCCTCGTCAACAATAGACAGACATAGGTGCACACACACACGCACGCACAACTGTGGTCTCAGGCAAGTGAAACCACATTGCGAGCAACAGCACCAGCGCATGATTGGAGTGGCGACTGGGTGAGGGTGAGGAGGACGCTGGAGCGGGTAGAGGGAGAGATAGTATGATGTGGGTGGAGGGCATTGAAGTGCTGGAGGTTAGACTGAGGGCACGGAAGAGGTGGGGGGCGGGGGGGGGAGGTAGCGGAAAAGCAGAGAAATAAAAAGATTGGATGTTTCGGTGGACTGACTGCTATGTAGTGCCGGAATAGGAACAAGGAAGGGGCTGGATGGGTAAGGACAGTGGCTAATGAAGGTTGAGGCCAGGAGGGTTATGGGAACGTAGATGTATTGCAGGGAAAGTTTCCAGCTGCACAATTCAGAGAAGTTGGTGCTGATGGGAAGTATTCTTAACACTGCTGCTCGCAGTGTGGTTTCAGTTGCCTAAGACTACAGTCATTTGTGTGAGTTGCATTTGCGTGTGTGCGCGTGTGTGTATGTGTGAGTGTGTGTGTGTGTATGTGTGTGTGTGTGTGCGTATGTCTGTGTATTGTTGACGAAGGCCTTAACGGCCGGAAGCTGTAATTTTGAGAGTCTTTTCGTTGAGCATATCTGCGACTCAGCATCTCCGCTATATGGTGAGTAGCAACTCCCCTTCTGATAAGATTATTATATTCCATCCTGGATTTTCAATTGTTTAAAACGATATATTGCTTGAACAGGTCCACTTACGAGTGAAATGTGTTTCCTTTACACTTTGGACTACAATCAAAGTGGGTACTATAGCCATAAATGAGGCACAGCGGTATTTTTAATCAAAACACTGGCATCAGAAGCTAATGTTTGGCAAACTACAGTGGTGAACGTCGGCTTCAACTTTGTGACGTCATGAAAGTTCCCCTTAATACACTGCCATAAGGCCCACAACACTTTCAGTCTGTGGTTTTAAGTTCGTTGCGGAAAGCTACGAAGGTATTATACATTTTTTGGTTCAACTGCTTAATAACGATACAGTGCGGAACGTTGTTGTTGGAATCAGATGCTAATCTAGGGTCCTAGTTAAGACTTTTATGCTGTTAACATAATTTTTCCCAAAAGAAATCAAGATAGGCCCCTTAATGTGGTTGTTATTCAGAGACTAATTATAATAACAGACTTACATTTTTTTATGAACTTCAGTACTCGGAACTGGATGCAATCAAATATCTTTTACATAAATTAATCCTCCTTTAAAGAAAAGAGCCCACCACAACGCAGTGAAACATAATTAATGGAGAAATAACCCTATTTCCGAAAATGCAAACATTACTGTGATACGTAATCGAGAAACTTCACAACACTTGCAAATGAAAATAAAATGTTCTTAAAAAATTGTTAACACTTCCTTTTTACACTGTCACCGAACTTAAATAAGACACAATATGTACAATTATCCATTGCACAAGGTCAGATGTGTTCAAACAAACAAAATTTTTGTAACTCTGTGATGTTTACGTTGACAGTAACAAGCATTTAAAATTCCATATTATAGAGTTAAAACGTACAAGCTCTGCGATTGACACGTTGTGGGTAATAGCAGACTTTGTAGAGGAAATACCACACACTTGACATAGTTTTTGAATTTTATTTCATCATTTTATTTCGGGCGTATAAGCGACGTCAGCACTGAAACTATGGTGGCAGCTGGAACTAACGACGGTAAACAACATTTGTGCATTCTATCAGTCCTTATGAGCAGCCACTGTTAAGTAATTGACGTGTGACCATCGCGTGCCAATGTTGTTGTGTCAAAAACTGCAACGGAACAAGAGTTCTAAATCAAGTATTTAAGACATTTTCCAGGATGTTTTGATCAGAGAAAAGTGTGAGCAACTCATGTGCCACTGACCTTGACTCCCGAGCACAAGCAACGAGTGGACGTCTACCGCAAGCCGATTGAAATGCAAAACGCGGACAATTCTTTCCTGGAAAAAAATCATGATGTGGACGAAACTTCCTGTTATCAACCTACCAGAAAACGACCAAGTGCAGAAATTCATAAACAGGGTTAACGCTTTGACGTCATAACAGACACTGAAGCCAATGTGACCCGTCAGTTAATCATCCCAAAGAGGGAACTACCCTCGTAGTTTCACTTGGTTGTATTAACGTTCTGTGCGTTACACTAAAGTGAGTTGGGGGGAGGGGTATGCAGAATAACTAAGGCATTTAAACCGCCATGTTAAGTTTCCAACATTTTTTATCAATCAAATCGTGAAACTTTTTGAGCTTATCGTGTGTTCTGAGGCAGTTCTTCGTTGGGGAATAAAGTGTTCCTCTTACAGAAGAGAATAAAAATCAAATTGTAGTTTAATAAATTTTAGCAGTGCACCCTGCGATAATACTAGTGGTACCCGATGTAATTAAGTATGTAGTTCATGATGTTTTGTGGAGGTTTCTCTTTTCGGAAATCGTTTTATACTGTTAAAACATTATCACTGTGTTTTCTCATATATATTTTGTACTGGACGTGATGCTCATACCTGCGCCCCAATCATGGTGCTGCCAATCTTGTGCTTATGAGTGCCGGACCGCTGAAACGGGTCCACGCTGATGTATTCCGCTTCACACAATATCTGACCATCCTGAAGCGCTGGAAGCTCTTCGGTCTCGATCTTGAAGTCGGTGATTTTTGGCTCTCCCTCGAACAGGCTCGCGATGACGATCTTCCGCGCCTTTGGCATTGCTCTCGGTTTCTGGCCGTAAGCTTGGTTTTCTAAAGAAGCCAACTGTTTGCTGGAAAAGACGCAGTGTTCCGTCTGTTGATGCAGCGACTTTGCACCTAGTAGCTCTCTGAGCCTTATCACTTTTTATTCTGATGTCTTCTGTGATACGGCGAAGAGATAATGTTCCTATCTGCAGATAAGTCCATAGTCACAAACAAACACTCGCGCAGAGTACGCCAGCCACGTCACCTCCGTACAGAAAAGCCATTCGGCAGTTGTGTCATTCAAAATAAGCTAGTATTCTGTCTGTCGTTCGCTGTATTTATTTCAAATTCCTGATCAAGAGATGTCTATTAGTATAAAAGGTAGGCCTCAATTTGAGAAAGAAACTTCTGATAACGTACGTTTGCAGCACTGCACCGTACGGCAGTGAAAAACCGGAATAGAAGAGAGTCGAAGCGTTTGAGATGTGGTGCTACAGGAGAATATTGAAAATTAGGTGACCAAATGAGGTAAGGAACGGAGAGCTTCTCCGGAGAATTGGCGAGGAAGGCAGTATATGGAAAACACTGACAATAAGAAGGGACAAGATGGTAGTGTAACACCAAGATAGATTACAAATAATTTTATGTATGTAACTATGAAATGTTTGGTCTTTACTGATTAACTCTTTGAATTGCCAGAGGGAAATGGAAGGTTGTGAGCGATATTTTGAAAAAACTTAAAGTGTATTTAAATAATGAAACTTTATAAAATGTGCCTGTTTATAAAAGAGAAATTATATGTAGAAAACTGGTTCATACTTAGGGGAGTTCTATTATAAGGAAGGAAAAGGTGTTGGGAACGCCCTCCGCTACGGAAGTGGTGTGGCTCGAGGGAAAAGTGAGAGCACATTACGCAGTCAGTGGCGAGCAGTTGTACAGTCAACACAGCAGGTACCATGCGGGGCATTCAGGAACCGTTTTATGATGGAATGGCCTCGGCTGTGGTTTCTGCTGTGAAATGGTGTTCCCGCATTTTGGAATGGCTCTAAAATGATTAATACGTCGCCAAGACGATTTGAATAGATCATTAAACCGCCAGAGGTGAGACCAGATAGCCGCCACGTGCTTGCTAGCGCTATTGGGCCACTGCTTCACCAACTTTGTAAATCAGATATGTATACCAGTATGAACAAATATGCTTGTGTATGAGTGTTTTTCAGTAACAGTTTCAACGTTAAAAATTCGTGTTTGAACCTTGAAACTGTCCTGTTCATGAAACCAAGCAGGGTCCTATCCTAAACGTGCTAAAGAACGAGTTTTCTGTTTATAAAGAACCACTAACATGTTTCTATTTGAATGTCCCTAAATTACACTGTAAAAGCATATAAATGTTGCTACTTACAAAATTTGCCACTTACAAAAAAACTTTATTTTGTTTTGCATTGTTTCTACTTATAATTTGGCAAAGTTTTTGTGTTAAAGGACACATATGTTATTAGTTAAAATCACTTGTTTCACAAGTAAAGAAAGAGGCACACAATTTTGAACCCACTTGAAACTTAACTTTACCTTGAACTTATTTCTGAAGTTAATTAAGAATATTGTTAGTGTAAATTGCTATTAAGCATTGAAAGATAAATAATCTGAAGTGGGGTTGGATATCAGCATTAGTGTGATGCAAATTGTTTATGAAATGTGTGCATAGTTTGCTTATAAAGGAAGTGACTGTTTAAGGGTCCCCACTTTAATCTTTTCTAGTATGAGAAAGTTGACCAAAATAGTAGTTTTGCCAATGAAATATGAAACATTGACACAGTAGAATGAATATAAAAAGTATATGTACAGTGTCGTTTAATTGCATTTGTGATGTTTATGTGTTAGTTAAATCAGGACTCTGTTCATACTCAAATTTGGTCTTGTGATGCCTTTGATAACATTTGGTACTGAATCGGTTAATGGCTGGGATTATAATTATTATTATTTATAGATGTGTAGGGCTATATGTGATTGCTAACTAGGCGAATGATAACTACCGCTATCTACTGTTCAGTTCGTCTGGTAGTTGTGTGTGTTCATTGCACTTTACAAAGAAAGAAGTATCGAAAGTTTCCTTTCGTAAAATTATAGTTAAATTCTTTGAACTTAATATTCTAGATTATTATGCCTAATTAGGCTGGCGGCCGTGTATTCATTCTTTTATGTGAATTTAATTACTTTCTTAACATCCAAAAATAAAGTCTTTCAGTTTTTCTTCTAATTGCAATTTGTACGAAATCATAGTTCTATACCCTCTGTCCACTAAGTCAACAGGTCAAACTATGCAAAATTCCTCCCAGAGGGTAACGCTAGTTGCAGTGAAGTGTTATACTTAACGTGGAATTATACACGACATGCAATTGCTTTGTCGTAGGACATCTGTTAAGACATCAGTGAATAACTTCCGTGGTACTAGAGGGAGCTACAGAGGGTAATAACATTAGGGGAAGACAGAGATTGGAATATAGGCATTGAGGACATAGGTTGAAAGTGCTACTCTAAGATTAAGAAGTTGGTAAGGGAGGGGAATTCGTGGCGGACCACATTAAATCAGTGAAAAGACCGATAGAAGATAAAGGCGATGTGAACGTAGCCGTTAAGAGCCCATAAACTCCGACCACACATACACACACACACACACACACACACACACACACACACACACACATACTCACTCACAGACAGACACCACTCAGTAGCAATCATGGCGGCATGGCAGAACACACCAGCTCAACAGTGTACCTTCACTAGCCGTCATTGTCCTCGCCAAATTCAAAGGCGGCCAAATTGGACGGGTTGCGGCGGCAGCGCATGCGAAACGAGCGCCCTGGTGCAGGTGTCGCTAGGCGCTACCTGTGCTCTCTGGCGCCGAGGAGAGGATGAGGTCGTTGGACATCGCAAAACAAGGACGCTGGAGGCACCTCAGAACGAGTGGACTGGGTGGACTAGAGCGTAAGCCTGGGCTGCTATGGTTGAGTCGGCATCCGATATGAAAAGCGTGCTGGCCGATGGGTAGCAGTACGGTGCACCCGGTAGAGTTAGCTGTAGACCTGCCTGCCTGCCTGTCTTTCCTGCCTTGTAAAGGCACAGGAGAACTTCGAGCACCGCATAAGACTGCTCATTGAAATGTGTCTTTCTCGTATTATTGTTGTTTACTACTTTCAGCGTCATTCCGCTTCTTGGCACACACCGTGAGGAAACTTAGCAGTGAGTCAGGCTTCTCTCGTGATACATTAACAGAACGAAACACGCATAATGTGTTCTGCATCTCTCTCTAACGTATTTATACGAGGGTAGCCCACAAAGTAATGCACAGCATTTTCTTTCTCGCAGCTGAAAATAATTCTACGAATACGAAACGTTAGGTATGTATTATTTGAAGTCCCCGGAGTGAGCGCACCAAGTTTGTGTCACTTCCGGCAGATAGCGTAGCTGCAGGACAGTTTCAAAATGGCGTCTCCAGGTGTTGTACGGTACAAGCAACGCGCCATCATTGAAATTTTCACTGCAGAGAAAGAAACTGTGGGAAATATTCAGAGGCTCTTATGCAACGTCTATGCAGCATCTGCTGTCGACAGAAGCACAGTTAGTCGTTGGCCACAGAGGGTGACATCATCAGACAGCGGTTCGGTGGGGCTCCACGATTTGCAGCAGTCTGGGAGACATCTCATGCGAAGAAACCATGGGTAACAGAAGAAATACTTCAGTTGATTGATGAAAGGAGGAAGTACAAACATGTTCCCGTAAAATCAGGAATACAGGAATACAAGTGGCTGAGGAATGAAATAAACAGGAAGTGAAGACATCGAAAAAGATATGATTGTCGGAAGGACAGACTCAGCATACAGAAAGTCAAAACAACCTTTGGTGACATTAAAAGCAACGGTGGTAACTTTAAGAGTGCAACGGGAATTCCACTGTTAAATGCAGAGGGTGAAAGGTGGCTACACTGTACCACTGCGCCAGAGATTGCGCCAAAGAGTACTATTAAGCCGCCTCCACAGTGCTTGTTTAGAGCTCGTCGTAGTCAGTGGTTGTCGAGAGTTCATAGTGTGAGTGCTTGTTGAGAGTTCATGGCAGTTAGTGCCTGTCGAGAGCTCGTGGAGGGCAGTGTGTGTTGAGAACTCATAGAGTATGTGTTAAGAGTTCGTACCAAGATGTGCTAGTGGGCACTGCTTGTCGTGAAGTCGGAGTAAGATGTTGTAGTAAAGAGTGTTGTTCCATGTTTTATGCAGTTATTTGATGGGAGAGAAAGCAGATGTTATTGTAATGAGTGCATTTCGTCAATATATATGAAGGTAAAACTACAATGTTCTTTTATTAATTGTGTATCTGAAATAATGCGTCACTACAGGTTCAGTCAACAAAGCATCTGGCTTGTGTTCTTATATTAGAGTGAATTCTGGTTTTCTTGCGTAATTATAGTTTTCTAATTTTCTTTTGTCACGTCAGTATAGTTGGTATTTAAAAATTCTTGTCTTGTTGGAAAAGAACCGTGCCAGATGCGTACGTTGAGTCACACTCCACATACAGAACAGTTACTCTTGTGCTTGTTGGCTTCGTAGATTTTTATAGTTGCTGGGGACTTAATTAATTAATTGTGTTTACGAAAATCTTCTTACATTGTTTGTTGCAGTCAGATAGCGTAATAATACTAGTCAGGGCCAGCCGATTACGAGACATAACGTAATCGGACAGACAGTTACTAAAATTAAAAATATTTTCAATCATATATTTAATTAAGCCCCCATGCACGTGGTGACCCTGCCAGGATCGTCCCTTGGATTCTTCTGATTGTGAAAATTGTAGACTGTAGTATTGTTGTGGTAATTTGTAGTTTATTAATTGTAGTCTATTTTGCATGTGTAGATTTGGTAATTGGCATTCTTCTAATGGTATTTTTCAAAATTTAATTTTTATTGCCTTGTACACGCGTTTGACAAATTAGTGCAATTATTTCAATTGTTCGATTGATCGTGTCTGAGGGAGACATTTCATGTGAATAGTATTGTTGGAGATAAGGAGGCATTGTGTGTAATTTTCGAACAGTGACGAATTTTTTATATTTTGTAAATGATTACGCGGTCAATGAAACAGGCAAAAATGATGAATAGTCAGAATAACGAAATTGTTAACATGGCGAACTCGCCAACAGAGGAAAACAGTGTCATGAGTAATGTAGTGGAAAACAATTTAATAAGCAAGGAAAATAGTCCGGTAACAGTTCAAAATGTTTCTCAATCAGAAAATTCACAGATTACGAGATTAACGACAGAAGAGATAAAGCAGTTGATGAGTGTAATATTAAATTTTCAATCTGAATTAAAAACAGAGATAGGAACAATTAAAACTGAGATGGGAACAATTAAAACACAGATGGGAACAATGGAAACACGGTTTGGATCTGAATTAAAATCAGAGATGGGATCTTTACGATCTGAAATTAGGACTGAGATGGAAGCAATGACAACACGGTTATGCTCACGAATAGGGACATGTTTCAAAAATACGAATGATGAATCAAAGAAAGAAATTAGAGAAGAAGTACAACCGATTTTAAATTCTCACAATAATAGTTTAATTTCATCAGAAATTAGACAAGAGGAACAGGACAGAGAACAGGAAGAAAGAGATCGCGTGATAGTACAAAAATTTTCAGAGTTAAATTTACAACGTGCAAACGATAAGAAAGAAATATTTGAAAGAATCGAGGAATCCGTACCAAATGACAGAATAAATAACTTAACGCAACAGTGTGAACAGTTAACTACTAAAAGTGACAACACCGAAACCCGAGTCGCGACATTTACAGAAGACGTCAATAAAGTGAAAGAACAATTAAGTGACTCATCGGAAAGAGTCGAGGAGATCTCAGATAAATTGACAAGTGTTAGTTTAGCAGAAGGGTGTGAAGAAAGTAATTTATTTCATTTACGAGAAGCAACAAGAGAGCGCCAGGCGCGCGAATTTAACAATAGTCGTCATTGTGACTGGGACAGACGCGGTAGGTCTTTGTCGCCACGAGGCGAAAACTTTGACTATAAACACTTTTTGACTGTCCGGAAATTTAAGATCTTCCGCAATTCTAAGAATGACATACATCCATGTGCATGGCTAGATCAATTTATGTACGCACATCCGCCAAATTTGCCACAAAGTCACAAACTAGAAATTATGTGCAGCTATTAATGTCCTCAGGGGATTCACTACTCTAAGTGAATATGTGCCGTAGCGAGCATAGGGCCCCGAGCTGTAGTGGTGCTATTTCTCTTTTAGTTTTCTGGACCGCTGCCTACTCTCTTACTATTCTTTGCATCTGTCAAACCAACTCTTCGACTATCAATCTATCTAGACAGTAAGTAAACAATAACCGGATTTGACTACTTACCTAAATGAGATTTCGAAAATTACTGTTTGAACCTATTAAAGTCCTCAGGGGATTCACTATTCTAAGTGAATATGTGCCGTAGCGAGCATAGGGCCCCGAGCTGTAGTGGTGCTATTTCTCTTTAAGTTTTCTGTACCGCTGCCTACTCTTTTACTATTCTTTGCATCTGTCAAACCAACTCTTCGACTATCAACCTATCTAGTGAGTAATTAAACAATAACCGGATTTGACTACTTACCTAAATGAGATTTCGAAAATTACTGTTTGAACTTATTAAAGTCCTCAGGGGATTCACTACTCTAAGTGAATATGTGCCGTAGCGAGCATAGGGCCCCGAGCTGTAGTGGTGCTATTTCTCTTTTAGTTTTCTGGACTGCTACCTACTCTTTTACTATTCTTTGCATCTGTCAAAACAATTCTTCGACTATCAATCTATCTAGAGAGTAAGTGAACAATAACCGGATATGACTGTTTTACCCAAAGGTGACTTTGGAAATTACCGATTGGACTTACTGTACCTATTGCAGCATTCATTGTAGTTTAAACGAAATGTTACCTGTTTATCTTCGTGACAATATTACTTCGTATGTTGACGACATTCTTATTGCTAAACATTCTTGGAGTGAACACAACAAAATTTTGGATTCATTATTGCGTATCTTTGCAAGAGTTGGCATTACAGTGAACTTAGAAAAATCTGAATTTGGTCGTTCTCAGGTGAAATTTCTCGGCCACATTATTTCTACAGAAGGTATTCTTCCTGATCCAGAGAAATTAGACGCTATTCGTAATTATGCTGTTCCTAGCACAAAACGTGACGTTCGTAGTTTCCTTGGTGTCTGTAATTTTCCTAGACGCTTGTTAGTTTGGACGATTTGGCCACACCTCGTTTTTGCGATCTATCTGGAAAGTTCTTTTTAAACGAAAATCGGTCGACAACTCCGTTTGGTTAGTTTGTATTCCTGATGAGTGGGTCAATAAATTGATTTGGTATACGCATCTCAGTTATGCACACTTTGGTCCTCGAAAATGCTTTCACAAATTACGAGAAAATTGTTACTTCAGTAATATGGAAAAACGTATTCGATCTGTTCTTGCTAAATGCAAATTATGTCAAATGGCTAAGCCTCCAACGATTTCTCACAGAGCACCGTTGTTTCCCATCATTCCAGCGAAATTAAAGGAGATGGCTGCAGTCGATTTGTTTGGTCCAGTGGTTCGTTCTATTAATGGTTTTGCGTACATTTTCGTAGCAGTGGAACTGACATCAAAATATGTGTGTTTTACACCTTTACGCAAAGCAACAGCTCGTTCAGTATCCAATGCTTTCATCAAATATTTTCTTAAAGAAGTTGGTCATGTTGATAAGGTTATATCAGATAATGGATCACAGTTTCGTTCTAAAATTTGGCTTCGTACTTTACACCGTCGTAAAATTAAAGCAATCTTCATTTCACTTTTTCACCCTCAATCTAACGCTTCAGAGAGATGGATGAAGGAAATCAATAAACTGTGTCGTCTATATTGTCATCAGAATCACAGAACTTGGGATCAGTACCTTCATATTTTTCAAAATATTCTGAATGAACTCCCTAATGATTAAACTTCTTTACCACCTCTATTGATATTAAAAAATAAAGCACCGACAAATCGCATATCTGAAATCATTCCTTTTCCGCCTTCACGGAAACTGCGGCATTCTGAAGTTGTCAACCTGGCTCTGCAAAATATTGCATCTGCGGCTGCTAGAAGAGAGAAATCAGCTAGACGTCCTGGTCGTTCAAAAATCTTGTCAGTTGGTCAGAAGGTGTTAATTAAGTCCAACCGTTTGTCTCACAAAGGAAAAGGCTTGTGTCGCAAATTTTTTCTGCTTTATAACGGTCCATATAGAATTCGTAAAATTATACATGATAACACTGTCGAAGTAGAAACTCTTAAATCTCGACGCTCTAAAGGAATACATCATATATCAAACGTTAAAATTTTTGTGGAATAACATACTTTAGAGAAACTAACAGCTACATGTAAACATGCGGAGAGTACAAGGATACCGCGCTGTGTTTTGGCGGCGGCACATACTCAAAGCAACAATCAAGTCTGCGCGCCGCACAAGGCAGTCGTTGACCGCAAACAATTGCTTCCTACGTCACGCGCCTACAGCTGATCGAGCGCTCAGTGCGAATGCACTGACAGCCGTAAACAAATACACAGTTTAATTTCTCCGACTAAATTCAGTATAAATCTATAGTGATTAGATGAATTCTGTTATTAACATTCAGTATTTTTCAGGATACGGTTCTATAAAATATTTAAGAACTTCAGGTAAATTCTGTGCGTGTCCGACGTTAAGACGACCTGCTATCGAGAAATTTTCAGGAAGAATGTAATTTCCAAGAAGAAACTAATAAACTAAAAAGGTAACTATTAATTGAGTTTATTTTTCAGGTAACATATTTCCACTTAGGTACGTACTTTAGACGTAATTTGCTGCTCGCGATTACGTGATTCATACTTTGTGCTAATCTCATGTTCTATGAATTTACTTGTGAAGCGACGTCCTTGCTTACGTTAACTGATTTTATATTATGCATCGCTTAGCTGCACTGCTTTTTCACTGATGTCATATTTTTTAATTATGTGCCTGCTGTGCTTATTTATTTAAATTGTAATGGTAACCTGATTTATTGTGCTGATGTGTTTAGGTATGTAAGTTATACTTTGTCATTTATCTGCTTGCGCCTTCATGTTTACTTATTAAGATTACATATGAACATTTATTTGCTTATGCTGATATGATGCCAATGACCTGTTTATTACGTAAGATATATGTTTACTGCTATGCGTATGGATTACATATTTACACATTTCTGTTTTGTTGCCATAACTGCTCTTTAATTTGGTGTATAGAAATGCTGATATACTGTGTATAAACATAGAGTTTAGGTCACACTATTGGATTAATTATAGATTGTTCGCTTGGCAGAGCCTCGTTGTAAGAATTGTGCTGCATACACTTGTTGACATTCTGTTCTCTACTGGTATATTTACTCGCTATTGCTTGTTTTGCTTACGCTCAGTGCCTTACATTTTAAGATAAGAAAATGAACTGCTATAATTCGACGAACGACATTAGTACAAGAAAGTCATAGAAGTCACATGAGCTGAGGTTTTATGGAAGCTGTATAAATTTATGCTAATAGGAAGGAAGCTAACGACATGACATACCATTACTAGGTTTAGACCATTGACAGTTATTACACTGCATTTTTCGTGAGCAATTGAAATAGGAAGTGACACTTGACACAAAAAATACTCCACATGTTTGCTTCTGCTATGATTCTTGAAGTGGTGTACACACTGTGAAATATTATGATTATTCACACTCCGTAATCGTACTTAATTACTGAGAGTTATTCGAACTAAGTCTGTTAGAGGTCAGGTATGCATTTCTTTTATTTAATGATGGACAAGGAACCAAAATGTATCTTATAATTTATAATGAGTAGAAAATTCGGGTCAGATGGATTACACAGAGGTTGTGTGTTGACAATGTGTCTTCGGATTGTATGGGATGATGAGGTTTACATTAGGATTTTATCTGTACTTGTTCGAGGAGACTGACTAGAGGAAAGAGTTGTTATGGAAGTGTAATGATATTGGTGCTGAGGTTTATATGTAGCGACGTATTATTGAGGTATTGAGAGATTATGTGAAGTAGATGATTATTGGAGTTTTTGTGGACAAGAGGTAAGGTAAATGATATTGATGATAAAACGTATTGAAGAGGTATTATTGAGGTATTATTGAGATTGTGTGAAGCTGATGATTATTAGAGTTTTGGTGTATAAGAGGTAAAGTAAGTGAGGAGCATATTTTTTTTTGTTGGTCTTATGGAACAAGGAGGATGAAGATAGCAGACTAGAACACTAAAATAGAAGGAAGATAGTCTATACACACACTTTGTTAAATCACTAAGCCATATATATTTTTTTTTGGAGAGAGGAAGTAATTGCATATCTTGGCTCACTGACAGTTGTTCAACAACAGTACATTTTGATCTGGCTTGGCAAACATTAGTCTTGACATGATGACTATGACGTTGACCTAACTATTATTGACTGTTATACATTGCTGCCACTACTACTTGATACACATGATGAACATCAGATTTTGACAGAATTTCATTTACACAATTAATACTATTCAGTTACACAGTAGTACTTAATGTGGATGAGAGATGAGTGAGTGTGTTCTGTGTGTTTTCCTTTACTAATCCTAACCACCTATCTCCTAAATATTATTTTATTTGTTTGGTAGTGGCTTGCACTGACACCCATAAATATTATAGGTTTACTGGTATTTTGTGTATTGTAATAGTTAATAGGACAATTATCTGATATCATTTGTGTGTTTGTTATGATTTGTATGTTACTGTAAAAGCATTTGTATGTACATTCAAACTATTGTTCATGCCTGAACTGTGTGATTAGTGATGGTGCTGCACTTTTCAACATGATGTGTGACATTTGGTCGTGTTTAATTTCTGCTGATGAACTGTGTGATCAGTGATTTTTTTAAAAAAAAAAAAAAAATCATGGACTGTTACCTGTACCTTTTCTACATGATCGGTACCACTAGGACATGTTTAATTTCTGCTCATAAACTCTGATGAACAGTGTGATCAGTGCTAGTGAGTTTTATGGAACTGCTTCTGCTGAGAGATGTGACTTTTTGCTGTCTGCACCAACTCAACATTGCTGGGTGCAACTGATGAACTGTTTTTACTGAAATGATGTCACTTTTTGCTGTTTGCACCTACTCAATATTGCTGGGTGCCACTGATGGACTGCTTCTACTGAAAAGATGTCCCCTGTTGCTGTGTGCACCTGATCAACATTGCTGATGCCACTAATGGACTGCTTCTACTGAAATGAAGTCACTTGTTGCTGTCTGCACCTGCTCAACATTGCTGGGTGCAACTGATGAACTGCTTCTACTGAAATGATGTCACTTGTTGGTGTCTGCACCTGCTCAACATTGCTGGGTGCAACTGATGAACTGTTTTTACTGAAATGAAGTCACTTGTTGCTGTCTGCACCTGCTCAACATTGCTGGGTGCAACTGATGAACTGTTTCTGCTGTAATGGTGTCACTTGTTGCTGTCTGCACCTGATCAACATTGCTGGGTGCAACTGATAGACTGCTTCTACTGAAATGATGTCACTTGTTGGTGTCTGCACCTGCTCAACATTGCTGGGTGCAACTGATGAACTGTTTTTACTGAAATGAAGTCACTTGTTGCTGTCTGCACCTGCTCAACATTGCTGGGTGCAACTGATGAACTGTTTCTGCTGTAATGGTGTCACTTGTTGCTGTCTGCACCTGATCAACATTGCTGGGTGCAACTGATAGACTGCTTCTACTGAAATGATGTCACTTGTTGGTGTCTGCACCTGCTCAACATTGCTGGGTGCAACTGATGGACTGCTTCTACTGAAATGGTGTCACTTGTTGGTGTCTGCACCTGCTAAACCTTACTGGGTGCAACTGATGGATTGCTTCTACTGAATTAATGTGACTTGTTGCTGGGTGTACCTGCTAAACTTTACTGGGTGCAACTGATGGACTGCTTCTACTGAAAAGATGTCACCTGTTAGTATCTTTTTTTTGTATAAACTAATCATTGAAAGTATTTTATGTGAACATTTGTATAAACTGATTTTTTGTATATTGTGTAAACTATTATGTAAAGCCACATGCATGAAAAGAAGTTGTATTGCTTACTGTATTTCATATGTTAGGTTAGTAAAAGGTCAGTGCAAAGCCAAAATTTTAACTAATTATGTGATATTTAGGTATTAATATTATCTTTTATTTTTGTCTGTATTTTTTTTTTTTTTTGGACGAATTTGGTGGTATTTTCACCACCAATGCTGGCAAAAATACCATCAAATTCTGGCCTGTGGAGGAGGGGCATATGAAAGGTGGCTACACTGTACCACTGCGCCAGAGATTGCGCCAAAGAGTACTATTAAGCCGCCTCCACAGTGCTTGTTTAGAGCTCGTCGTAGTCAGTGGTTGTCAAGAGTTCATAGTGTGAGTGCTTGTTGAGAGTTCATGGCAGTTAGTGCCTGTCGAGAACTCGTGGAGGGCAGTGTGTGTTGAGAACTCATAGAGTATGTGTTAAGAGTTCGTACCGAGATGTGCTAGTGGGCACTGCTTGTCGTGAAGTCGGAGTAAGATGTTGTAGCAAAGAGTGTTGTTCCATGTTTTATGCAGTTATTTGATGGGAGAGATAGCAGATGTTATTGTAATGAGTGCATTTCGTCAATATATATGAAGGTAAAACTACAATGTTCTTTTATTAATTGTGTATCTGAAATAATGCGTCACTACAGGTTCAGTCAACAAAGCATCTGGCTTGTGTTCTTATATTAGAGTGAATTCTGGTTTTCTTGCGTAATTATAGTTTTCTAATTTTCTTTTGTCACGTCAGTATAGTTGGTATTTAAAAATTCTTGTCTTGTTGGAAAAGAACCGTGCCAGATGCGTACGTTGAGTCACACTCCACATACAGAACAGTTACTCTTGTGCTTGTTGGCTTCGTAGATTTTTATAGTTGCTGGGGACTTAATTAATTAATTGTGTTTACGAAAATCTTCTTACATTGTTTGTTGCAGTCAGATAGCGTAATAATACTAGTCAGGGCCAGCCGATTACGAGACATAACGTAATCGGACAGACAGTTACTAAAATTAAAAATATTTTCAATCATATATTTAATTAAGCCCCCATGCAAGGGGAGAGCAGATAGGTGGAAAGAATGCATTGAAAGCCTCTATGAGGGGGAAGATTAGTCTGGTGTGATAGAAGAAGAAACAGGAGTCGATTTAGAAGAGATAGGAGATCCAGTATTAGAATCGGAATTTAAAAGGGCTTTGGAGGACTTACGGTCAAAGAAGGCAGAAGGGATAAATAACATTCCATCAGAATTTCTAAAATCATTGGGGGAAGTGGCAACAAAACGACTATTCACGTTGGTGTGTAGAATATATGAGTCTGGTGACATACCATCTGACTTTCGGAAAAGCATCATCCACACAATTCCGAAGACGGCAAGAGCTGACAAGTGCGAGAATTATCGCACAATCAGCTTAACAGCTCATGCATCGAAGCTGTTTACAAGAGTAATATACAGAAGAATGGAAAAGAAAATTGAGAATGCGCTAGGTGACGATCAGTTCGGCTTTAGGAAAAGTAAAGGGACGAGAGAGGCAATTCTGACGTTACGGCTAATAATGGAAGCAAGGCTAAAGAAAAATCAAGACACTTTCATAGGATTTGTCGACCTGGAAAAAGCGTTCGACAATATAAATTGGTGCAAGCTGTTCGAGATTCTGAAAAAAGTAGGGGCAAGCTGTAGGGAGAGACGGGTCATATACAATATGTACAACAACCAAGAGGGAATAATAAGGGTGGACGATCAAGAACGAAGTGCTCGTATTAAGAAGGATGTAAGACAAGGCTGTAGCCTTTCGCCCCTACTCTTCAATCTGTACATCGAGGAGGCAATGATGGAAATAAAAGAAAGGTTCAGGAGTGGAATTAAAATACAAGGTGAAAGGATATCAATGATACGATTCGCTGATGACATTGCTATCCTGAGTGAAAGTGAAGAAGAATTAAATGATCTGCTGAACGGAATGAACAATCTAATGAGTACACAGTATGGTTTGAGAGTAAATCGGAGAAAGACGAAGGTAATGAGAAGTAGTAGAAATGAGAACAGCGAGAAACTTACCATCAGGATTGATGGTCACGAAGTCAATGAAGTTAAGGAATTCTGCCACCTAGGCAGTAAAAAATGACCAATGACGGACGGAGCAAGGAGGACATCAAAAGCACATTCGCTATGGCAAAAAAGGCATTTCTGGCCATAAGAAGTCTACTAATATCAAATACTGGACTTAATTTAAGGATGAAATTTCTGAGGATGTGCGTCTGGAATACAGCATTGTATGGTAGTGAAACATAGACTGTGGGAAAACCGGAACAGAAGAGAATGGAAACATTTGAGATGTGGTGCTATAGACGAATATTGAAAATTAGGTGGACTGATAAGGTAAGGAATGAGGAGGTTCTACGCAGGATCGGAGAGGAAAGGAATATGTGGAAAACACTGATAAGGAGAAGGGACAGGATGATAGGACATTTGTTAAGACATGAGGGATTGACTTCCATGGTACTAGAGGGGGCTGTAGAGGGCAAAAACTGTAGAGGAAGACAGAGATTGGAATACGTCAAGCAAATAATTGAGGACGTAGGTTGCAAGTTCTACTCTGAGATGAAGAGTCCACTTGTTTGGGTCATTAAAGGATACCATTCGAGGAAGACATTTTGAGGACGCTGAGGAGGTGATTCACACAGTCAAGCACTGGCTGCGCCACCAGGAAAAGGATTGGTATCGACAGGGCATAGACGCCCATCTTCCGCGCTGGAGGGAGGCCATAGATTGTGATGGAGATTACGTGGAAAAATAGGGTGTGTAGATACAACACTATTCTTTCATGTGTCTAATGTGTCTAATTGTTGAAGAAACAAATGCGATGCATTAATTTCTGGGCAACCCTCGTGTATGTAACTACAGTTCATGAAACCCTCAGTTTCATTGTATCATTTATATTGTGGTTTTACACATTTCCCTTCCTTACTTTACCTTCTGTGTTAAAGAGTGAGTGATTGTGTATGTCTGTTTCGTATATCAATAGCAGTTATCAGTGCAGTACCTTGCTGCATTTACATGGCGGTTTGTTATTCTTGGAGCATGCTGAAGCACTTGGCGGCGGGCAGTTTTTAAATATACACCGTAACTTTAAGAGTGAGACTAGGGACTTCTACTTTGATTGTGTTAGTCTTCATACTATCGGAAGTGCTCTAATTCAGTTTGTTTCACAGTGCTAAGCTCAGAACGATATTTAATAGCTTACTGAGGGAAGATTTTCTTAATTTTTCTGAGATTACATTGTCTTCCAGAACATACGGTATGGTGATGCTTTAAGCTACGATATAGGAGGATTTGAGAGAATTATTTCTAAAATTGCGTGTGGATCTACTATCGTATAAATTTAGTTTCATTTTTTGTAGTAAATTCATTTTCGTTTCTGTTTTGTGAGTGACTTCGCAACTTTCTTTTTCATGGTAAAACACACGGTTATAAATTGTTTCTGTGTGCCCTCAGAGCCATCCAGTCGTATTTTGTGTAGTGATCTCGCTTGACAGTAAGTATTCGGTGTAGGTGAATGTTTTCGTGTGATTTTATTGTGTTAAACTCTGATGCTCGAGTACCGGCTTTGTTCATACAGTTAACGTGCAGAGATGTGTCCGTTGAGCCCTCGGCTCATCATACTTATCGTTTCCTAGCTTTCTTCACTGACCATCTGGATTACTCTTACCGTGGCACTTAATTTATCTCACTAATATTCAGGAAATCTGCGAGCTTTCAATTTTTTTTACACTTTGCTCAGTTATGGTTCTTTTGCGCGAAAAGTTGCTTTGTGCGTGAAGGCTATTTCATTTCTGCAACAACCTGAACGCAATGAAAGGCACGACCTTCGTGGTCTCCTGCCATGTGGTGAAGGGCCTACTTCCATCAGTCTGTATTACTTTACTGTGAACTTAGTGTGCGTGTAAATTTACCCTATTCTTCCGCGATTTTTTATGAATTATGAACGCGAAATGCCTCAGTATCCAAGATACTGCTCGTTGGGACGATATCACTACCTAAATTCGGGCAATGGTAACTTAATTTCTTATGTAGCGTCTCAATTCCTTTCTTGGTATGAAAGTGAATCGTTAAAAGTTGATGACTGTTTCTTAAGCAACCCTTTCCTTGTTAGAATAAGCATAGTATATCCAACTTGGCGTTTTCCTACGCGCTACAGTTCTCGCAGTCCAGTTCTTCTCACTATTCTCAGTGAGAATTTAGTATATTGTCCCTACACTTCATCTCTTGTTACCTTTCGCACGGAATGAATGTACTTCATTAATGATATGACTTTAACTAATTAACTGTAGAAAGCAATTTGGAATAAATCACTGTGGTGGCTCAAAGCAGTGAATAATTCGGTGTTTTATAACGAATTTCCCCAAGATAGTTGGAGACTACCATAAATAATTAAATAATATGCAACGAGCTGAGCAGTCGTCAGAGTTCCCAATATACATTTCCATTCATAGTATATTCTTGATTATACAATAGACACCGTTTAACATCAGGGGGAGCCAAAAAGCACCTTCGAGTAGGATAGATTTCACTGAACGCATGTATTTTTATTTATTTTTATTTAGTTATCTATGTTTTTGAGTCATCAGTTTTCTGACCTGTGCCAGCCTCTTCATCTCAGAGTAGTACTTGCAACCGATGTTCCCAATTAATTGCTAGTTGTATTCCAATGCCTGTCTTCCTCTACAGTTTTTACCCTCTACAGCTCTCTCTAGTCCCATGAAAGCTATTCCCAGATGTCCCATCGCCCTGTCCCTTCGTCTTGTCAGTGTTTTCTATATATTACTGCCCTCACCGATTCTCCGGAGAATCTCCTCACGTTATCAGTCGGTCTAATGATCGTCTGTAGCACCGCAATTGCTTCGAGTCTCTTCTTTTCCGGTTTTCCCACAGTCCATGTTTCACTACGATGCAAGGCTGTGTTCCACGCGTATATTCTCAGAAATTTCTTCCTCAAATTAAGGCCTATATGCGATGCTTGCAGACTTCCCTTGGCCAGCAATGCCGTTTTTTGCCTGTGCTACGTCTCTTTTTACGTCCTCCTTTCTCCATCCGTCATTGGTTATTTTACTATCTAGGTATCTGAATTTCTTATCTTCATCTACTTCCTGACTATCAGTCCTGATATCAAGATTCTCGCTGTTCTCATTTCTGCTGTTTCTCAAGACTTTCATCGTTCTTCGTTTCATTCTCAATCCATATTTGTACCCATTATACTGTTTCACTCTATTCACCACATCCTGTAACCCTTCTTCTCTTTCCCTGAGGATTGCATTGTCATCAGCGAATCTTATCACTGACTTCCTTTCACTCTTGAATCTTTCTCCCTGTTATCGTTACCTCTTCGCTGTAGAGAGTGAACAGTAGGGCCGAAAGACTACATCTCTGTCTTACACCGTTTATAATTCGAGCTCTCCGTTCTTGTTGTCCCGCTCCTATTGTTCCCTCTTGGTACTTGTACATATGATGCAGTGTGATTCGCCTTAAACTTTCACCTCAAATATTGCAGAAACGGAAAGTTTTATTGATATTCGGTTTTCACAGAAAGGATTACTAGTCATGGGTTCATATTGTAAACCAGTGTAAACATATTAATAATACTTTTTCTAAATGCATAATTTTTATAAACCTATGATTGTTTAAATGAAACAAAGCCAATTGATATTAACAAACTGAAAGTAGGGTAAATTAGAATGTCAGTGTTGTATGATGAAGAATTTTAGTGCGAGTCTTTTACAAGATGTCGTATTTTGAGAAGTTCCCACACCGACACTTGTAAAATACCTGTGACAGCAGACACTAATGAACAACACAAGTTCATGCACTAGCTATGTTGATTCTGACCAGTAACGATACAATTGGCCATCAGAGGTTGTGTTCAAAATGTTCACCGGTAATGCCTGTACACCCTTTCCGTGTGGTATGAAATGACTGCTGCACACGTGCTACCATTCAGCGGAGATTTTCGAGCAGGCTGCAGTAGTACCTCGCTGCACATAATGGGGTTTAGCGGGTATATCCTTGTATGCAGCATCTTTCAGCTTTCCTCACAGGCTGGACAGGTTACAAGTCCTCTCCGTCCAGTCCAACGATTTCGAAACAATTCAGGATGAGTTGTTGTAGTACTTGGTGCACTATGGGTTTGACAGCCATCGTGTTGGTACCACAGGTTGAAACGTCCCCTTTGAACAATTACACATGACTGTGCTTAAACTGACATACAATATTTTTTTAGCGCAACGCAATCTGACTTTCAAAAATCCCTACAAAAGAATGGCCCTGACTAACATTAACCTATACGTTTCACAAATCACTTACCTCACAAAAATCTTGGTTACTCGAACTACTGCAATACAGCGAGCACCACTACTGCCAGCTACATAAAAGATTCAAACTAAGGAAGGCACTAACTACTGATAGGGATAGTTAGCAAATGAAAGATATTAATAGAGAACAAACAATGTATTTACCTTAATATCATCAAAAGTCATAATATATATATAGGAGTTCATAACATCCATTCTTACAAATATCAAAACTCCGCCATTTCTCTCTCCACATCCACCACTGCTGGCGGCTCACCTCCAACTGCGCAACGCTACGCGCTGTTCACATCCAGCTGCCGCTGCCCAACACTACCATGGCAGACAACAATGCAAACTAGCCACAGACTGCACACAGCACAGCCAGCGATTCTCACACAGAGCGCTACGTGGCGTTACCAATAAGAAAACCTAAACAGCCTACTTACATAGCCCCCATGCTCCCCACAAAAAATTTACAAATTGTTTTGGGCAGTGGCCAATACAGATTTGAAAAAATTTTTCATAATTACAGTAAGAAAGATATCAAATGCACACACTTATTGATACAATATTGGTCAAAAGCTGAACTTTCTCACAGCCCATAAAGACAGTCCTAATCGTTCATCACAGTAAAATAGCAGTGTTTTTCTCAAAGTCTGAGCAGTAAAAGAAAATGCACACGGAAGTAGTGGACTTCCGTGCAGTCTTGAAGAAGTAGTGTTGTCCTTCCAACGGAAAGACAGTGCTGACTCTTGACATGCAGACTGATAATGGTCCACAACAGAGCAAACCCACCACAGAGTCAGTCGAAGTTTTGAAGAATATTGGTAGGTAAGTCGTCACAGAGCATACCCATTGTAGTCCTGGTAGAGATTACGGTATTGGTGGGCCACCAGAGGCGCAGACCCACTGCAGTCCTTGTAGAAATAATGGTATTGGTGAGTCAGCAAGGGTGTAGACTCACTGTAGTCCTTGTAGAAATAATGGTATTGGTGGGTCATCAAAGATGCAGACCCACTGTAGTAGAGATGGCCAGCAGCCATCTGTTGTGACTGTGCAGGTGCACAATCACCATTGAAGAGTCTTGCGGATAATATAGCAAGTCCATAACCACCACTTGTGCACTCCCAAAGTTTTTGGAATTGTCCTTAGAACCAGCAATGCTGTTATCCAGTCCCTTGCTGAATTATTAACACACGTGCAAACACTAACAGTCCCTACTTCTCACATATTGTCCATATACTATGACCAACAGAAACGTGTGCAGTGAAATGTAACTTACAAGTTAATAATATGATGAACTGGTGTCAATTACAATTTTATAACATAAGAATACAATAACAAAGATACAGAAAACATCATTAAAAACATAATAATACAGATAACATTTGTAGTACAGGCTTTACAAAAGAATCGAAATAATATATACCTCAGTGTTACAGGAATTATGACATGAGTACATACATAAAAGATCAGAATGGCTTTGGAAACAACAACTTCACATATGAGGAACAAAACAGAACAGATAAATAATATCTAAACATCTTTACAAAGTAAATAACATAGTATTAGAAAAATTCTACAATGTAACTCATATCAGTTAAACACATAAAGACAGGAAAAACACAAATATACAAGAGTACACAAACACATAGCAGAATAACACAAGAGGAAAGGACAGGGTTTGTTTTACTGCAATATTTTGCATGGAGATCTCCCTTGGTTCATCATTATTCCCAAAAGTCCTATCTATACCTGCTTTCTGTACTTTTTTTCGTATAACTTCTCAATGCATTTCTTCCAATTCATTGCAACTCATTCTCTTATGTAGTCTACCCCCTCTTAAGCTAATTTAAATCTACTGAGCTCAGATGCTAAACTAAGGGACGAGGCAATGCAGCAGCACAAAACATTTAACACAAACAGCAATGATAAAAAATACAAAAGGCAAAGCAAGCAGCATAAATTACAACTAATATAAGGCAATGAGCAGCAAACAAGAAAAATAAATCGGTAGTAAACTGGCTTAGCAGAGTAACACAAAGTCAAATTCAGTAACACTATGCCTGGAAAACAGTAGCAGGAAATGCAATAACTTACATCTAAACATGACATAGATCAAGCAGAAAAAATATTACACTAAAGACAGACAAGGGAAATGTATATTCACATCATAATGTCTATGTAATTAAAGTGGTACACCACAAAAACTAATTCTACAAAAAATTACCAAGCACTTGAAAAGAAAATTATATATGCAGTTACTGTTATTAGTCCCTTCTTATTGTTCTTTCCATTCCAAGAGCTCCTTTTTTCGAAGAATGTGGATCATAAAATAATTATTTAATAGATCTGTTGACAGAAAGTTTTCACATTAGGAAATGCATTTAAGTTTATTTTATAAAACCAATGCTGCAACACAACTGGAAAACAGATATCAAATGAAATAAGCAATTATGCAAACCAAAGCATAAAAACATCATTAAATAGCTATGTGGCATTTCGTAAGTCAGTAGCTCTCAACTCTCGTAGAAAGACACTTGTCATTATCAGGTTTGCAGATGTAAGAATATTTCCCATCAATTCATAAGCATTTCAGTAAGTAGCACAAAGTACGATATGTTTCCAAGTAATGAGCGTGTCATATTTGCGATGCTTTCTACAAAGGAATGTCAGAAGCGAGGTTAATGGCCTCTTTTTTTTTCTCCACCTAATGGCTTTTTCTCCAGGCGGCTGGCCCAGCTGGGCGCCACAACGCATTACATCAAGGTCACTTAGCTTTCCTACCGGAATATTTATGACAGCAGTTTCCGCTACAGTGACAGTCTCATATAAAAAATTTTACAGGTCGAAAATTTGCGTTACAAATGTGTAGAAACAAAATCCTATAAATATAACAGTGTTCAAAAAGTTTTCGTCGGCATTGTGATACATTCGCGCATTTACACACATTTCATAACTTTTAAAGTACGATTCTTGGTTTCCAACATCCTTTTTCACAAGTCAGAGTCCCTAACCACTATTCATTACTCCTTACCTTATTACAGATATATATATTCGTCGACATGTCAATCTTGCGACGACACTTCAATGTTTCATCATAATAAATACATAGCATAATCAAATTCCTCATATAGCATCAGCTTATTGATAATAAACATACCTCTACAGCATTATACACATTGTCATCGTAATAATAACATCATAAAAACTCAGTCAAATCTTAAAATCGTCGTAGCTTTCTGCAATAATTTCAAACCATAAAAAAATATTCTCTGCTCATTTCAGTAGCGTTATCTACCTCGAATGCACTTTAAAAATCATGATCTCATACCAAATACATCATTCAAAGCCCTCATAGTATCACAATGATTCTGAAAAAATATGAAGAGTTCACAAAGTACAGACAAAATACAGTTTCATAAGTGTGAAGTTATCCAACTGTGTAATTGCGTAAACATCTGTCACTGACGTAGTAAAAAGAATGTTTGTTTCTCTGTCAAATAATCAGATAGCTGTGTATTTCTGTGTTAGAGAAATATGGTACCGATGTGTAAAGTTGTATAAGCAAATACCATATTAGCTAGGGCTCCCTGTGCTTGCCAAACACATGGTACACAAAGTAAGCGTGTACCCCCCTGAGGATTAATGAATAATACCCTCAGGTGTTACAGACTACAGCAATGGAATGAAATGTGTCACGGAAAACCTTTGTATCATTGTGCTTCAAATATCTTTAAAAACAAATGTTTTAAGTACAAAATTAATCACTCAAATACGTGTACTGTAACGCTAAATGTGCGTCTTGCTGTAAGATAATCTCTGTGGAAGTGTCGTAGTTATTGTCCTCCGAAAGCTAAATTCTTCAGAAGCCAATGTACTTACCTCATGATAAACAAAAGTGAAATGCTTTGCATATAGATATCTTAGTTATTACGCTTATTGCCATGATGAAGAAATTACTGTGCTGTAACGTATTGTTGTGCTATGGAAATGGCAGTCTCATTGTAGCTATACCACAAAAGTTACTACTAAAACATGTTTTACTTTCCAAAAGAACTCAGAAAAACTGTGCAGATATAAATCAGATACACCGCAAAAGCAACACTGTAAATTGTCACTCATTAGTAGCGTCGTGATAAAAATCGTGTAGCTGTCACATAAACTAACCACTGTGTCATCTGGTATCTCACAGAAAGTACTTTAAATCCAGAATGTATTTTCAAGTAAACCAAAATGTTGCATTAAAATCTCATTAGCAGTACTGGTAAATGTTCTAAGTATGTAAGCCTTATAGTCATTCCATAATCGTGCAACTAACAAGCAAGAATGTACACACACAATAACACTGTGACGTCTGTTCACTATAACACTGCATTCGTAATTTCTGTTTAAATAAGTTCTCTTGGTTCTTGATTGGATATTTAACTTCAAACATTGTTGTATGTTAACAGATTCTAAGTCTGACAAAGCATACTAGCAATGTAAAGTGAAAAATTTTATAGCAAAGACTAAGTTAAAAAGCAGATTATCTTTCAATAAACGGTTTTACATGAGAAACGTGGTGCAGTCCTTTACTCTTCCTAGTACTCAGAGTTTCAACTTGAACAGAATTATCATGCGGTATACGTCGGGAGGAGTGCTAAAATTTTTCTCAAGGTTAGTGTCTATGTTATTTTTCTCTGAGCCAGCCGGTGCATGCGGCTACCTGTGGTGCGAGTCATTGTCTGTTCCTTTGTAGGCGCGCGTCGTTATTGGGATTTGGAGGTCTAACTTCTACAAATTCACCTTGCCCAGAGGGCCCAGCCCTGTTTAAATCCCGCCAGTTCTGATGAAATTCAGGTCTGTCGTTATGATTATATCGTCTGTCGTCATGTCGGTAGTTCCTGTAGTTTCTTGTTTGTCGGTCATGTGGTGGAGAATTTCTCCCAGAATCGTAACTGCGCGCTGAACTGTTGCGCCTGAAGTTATTCTGTCTCCCTTGATAATAATTATTTTGGTTCCCATATTGTCTGTTTCTATGGTAATCTCTGTCATATTCATTACTACGGAAATGCGATCTTTCTCTGTAGCTAGTATTACTCTGCAAATGGTTGTCATATGGGTGGTGTCTGTTTTGGTCACGATTTGCGTTGTAAGAATAGACTTGTCGTGTCCAGTTATTGTTTCTGTCGTCACGGAATTGTGACGGATGTGACCTGTAGTGATTGTTTTCCTGTTTTCGCATCCTGCGACTGTCTGTGTCAATTTCTAATTCTTGTAAGAGTCCCTGAAAAGCTTCAATGTCGTCTTTGCAACGTCCTGCCAAAATAATGTGTCGTAAATGTTCAGGTAATTTGATTAAGCAAATGCAGATGAATTCTGAGGGGCTGTATGGGTTTGACAGATACTGATTCTTGTGCAACATGACTTCAAAATATTTCACAAGACTGGAGAATTCAGATTGTTCGAAATGTTTCATCATTATGATGCTATGTTTTACTCGGTCTTGTGTAGCTTGAGACCAATACGCTGAGAGGAAGGCATGATAAAATTCTCCTTCACTGTGACAATCGTGAATGACCGATCGCATTCTTACAGCTGGTTCATTCTCTAAATAGCCACACATAAATTCTAATCTGTGTTCTAGCGACCAGTTGGGAGGAAAACAATGAGAGAATTGATGGAGCCATGCTTGTGGATGAATGTCGTTGGCAGAATTCTTAAACGTTTTGAATTTACGTGTAGTAATGAACAGCTTATAGTCAAAATCATCATGTCGGCGAGTCGCATGTCGGTCATTGTTACGTCGTGTCGGCGGTTCCATCTCAAAATCAAATGCGCCTTGCCAATTTCTTTCATAATTTCCGAAGTGTCCTGTGTTATTATTTTGTGGTTGTTCCGTATTTCTATGTCCCTTTTCCCGTACTGGAGCGCGAGTGCCCTCTGAAATATGTAATTCTTGTATTAACTGCGTCAACTGATCTTGTACTTCCCGGATTTCTCTTTTGTACTGTGTATTGATTTGATTTTGATTTTGTTTGAATTTTCTAATTTGTTCATACTCTTCTGTGTCAGTGAAGGCTACAGGTCTTGTGTCATTCAGATCATCATCTACCTTTGTAGATAAGTTAGTGACCTGATCCGAAAGTTTGGCTACTTTCTCCGATAGTGAACACATTTCCTCAGTGTGTTTTTCTGAACCAAGTTTCAGAGTGTCCATTTGTGTTGAAATCGAATCTACTCTGTCCTTCAAGATTTCCTGAGTTTTTGCAAGTTGCGTAACCGAATCGGTAGATGCAACTGAGTCAATTTTAGCCCACAAGGTCTCATGATTTTCATGAACAATGGTTTGCAGTTCTTTTATGGCTGCTTCGTGATTCTGTAATGCATTTTCATGCCGCGAAAAAATAGGTTGAAAATGCTCACAAATTTGTGTTTTTACGTCATTACAGACTTTTTGACATTTCGATTCAATGTTATGTAACTCAGTAGTTAAATCTTCACGTGTTTGTTCAAGTGTGGTGTCTAACTTTTGAAGATTTTGTTCCATTGTGTCTAACTTTTTAAGATTTTGTTCCACTGTGTCTAACTTTTTGAGATTTTGTTCCACTGTGTCTAACTGTTGCTGTGTTTGTCTCTGGTGTTGTTCCATTGTGTCTAACTTTTGAAGATTTTGTTCCGTTGTGTCTAACTTTTGAAGATTTTGTTCCATTGTGTCTAATTTTTGTAGCCTTTGTCCCATTTGTTGCATTAACTGTAATAACAATGCACTGGTGTCTGAAACATGTTCATCAGTGCTTTTCGGCAGTGAAGTTGCACCGGCAACATTCACATTTTGACAAGCAGAAAATGTTTCTTGACTCATTTGAGTAAACGGTGAGAACCCAAAACCTCAGTCTACAGTATTTGCAATATTGTGTTCTGTCATTCCCGATTCCTGAGGCGAGCTGTTGCCGATCGATCGATCGATAATGCTTCCCTGTTCATTACCTGTTTCACTGTCTACACCATTATTTGACGCCCGCTCCATTTCCCTATGCACAGTTACCAAATTACTACTTTGAATGTCTGTTAATTCATTACACAGCGGTGCTGGTAAGCTACACTCATCGTCACTATTATTTCTCAGTTTACTTGACAGCCATCATGTTGGTACCACAGGTTGAAACGTACCCTTTGAACAATTATACATGACTGTGCTTAAACTGACATACAATATTTTTTTAGCGCAACGCAATCTGACTTTCAAAAATCCCTACAAAAGAATGGCCCTGACTAACATTAACCTATACGTTTCACAAATCACTTACCTCACAAAAATCTTGGTTACTCGAACTACTGCAATACAGCGAGCACCACTACTGCCAGCTAAATAAAAGATTCAAACTACGGAAGGCACTAACTACTGATAGGGATAGTTAGCAAATGAACGATATTAATAGAGAGCAAACAATGTATTTACCTTAATATCATCAAAAGTCATAATATATATAGGAGTTCATAACATCCATTCTTACAAATATCAAAACTCTGCCATTTCTCTCTCCACATCCACCACTGCTGGCGGCTCACCTCCAACTGCGCAACGCTACGCGCTGTTCACATCCAGCTGCCGCTGCCCAACACTACCATGGCAGACAACAATGCAAACTAGCCACAGACTGCACACAGCACAGCCAGTGATTCTCACACAGAGCGCTACGTGGCGTTACCAATAAGAAAACCTAAACAGCCTACTTACAAGGTTCCTCCTAGTCCGACAGAGGAATGTCTTCTAACATCCGTGGAATATGGTCTGTTAGGATGGTGCGTTATTTGTGGGTGTTCAGTGTTTCGTCTAGGAAAAACGGGCCTGTGAGCCGACTATTCACTATCCAACACCACACGTTTACACTCCGTGAAGTTCCATCTGACGAAGGCATCACAGATTGTCAACAGACCAATAGTGCTTGTTTCGCCTCTTTACCTGGCCATGATAGGTAAATGTGATTTCATCACTAAATAAAATACATGATATATGTGGAGTATCCCGTCCTAATGCCCATGTACAGAACTTAACACGAGAATCATAATCGTTTCCGTGCAGCTCTTGACGGAGAGAGATGTGACAGGGATGGAAGCTATGTCGATGGAGAATGCTGTGTTGAACACTTGCCTAACTCATGCTATTTCCTCTTGCGATTGCAACGGCAGCAAGAAGATTAATTTACCCCTCTTCTGTCGTTACTTGTTTCCTTGACTAGATTTTACACTGCCACTTTCACGTAATTTTTGAAGAAGTTAATAAATAATCTCCGAGATGGTTGACGTGTACTGGGATATGTTGCCGCTTACATCGTACAAGAACTAATTCTCTCCATAGACCATGAGCATGTCGGCTTTTTCTGCATTAATAAATCCTATCGTCCACTCACTATCACTACTTGGACTGTAAACACGCTAATTCACTAGCAAGTCACATTGCACTCAATGAACACGCAGGCAAACTGTACGAAACATAACAACATTGTACTTAGCAACTGCGCAGACTGAATGGGGAGTGGTTCTAGGCGATTCAGTCCGGAACCGCGCTGCTGCTACGGTCGCAGGTTCGAACCCTGCCTCGGGCATGGATATGTGTAATGTCCTTAGGTTGGTTAGGTTTAAGTAGTTCTAAGTCCCATAATGCTTAGAGGCATTTGAACCATTTTTTTAGACTGACTGGCACCAACAAGCGTCGGTGTGAGAACTTTTCAAAATATGATGTCTCGTAAACGGCTTTTACTGGAATCCTACAACAAATAAATACCACTGAGAGTCTAATGTATCCTAATTTTAGTTTGTTAATGTCAATAAGCATTGCTCCATTTCAAAAAGAGTATGTCTGCACAAAAAAATACGCTTTAAAACTATTATGGCAATCTCTCTATTGGCCAACAGTACGAGTCCCTGTCTACCAACCCATTCTGTGTAAGCTTCACGTCAATATCTCCTTCTATTTCCGCAATATTTAAGTTGCAAGTTTTAGGTGATTCACCCTGCATATTACCCGATTTTCCCCATAGCTTACCCCTACTTTTCTTATAATTTTTAACATCTTGCACTATTTTGCATTGTCGAACGCTTTTTCTAGGTCGACATATCCTATGAGCGTCTCTTGATTTTCCTTCACTCTCGCTCCCATTATCCACCCTAGCTCCAGAACTGTCTCTCGAACTGTTATCTTCCCTAAAGGGAAACTGATCGTCATTTAACAGACTCTCATTTTCCATTCTTCTATGTATTATTCTTGTCAACGGCTTGGAGCAGTAGCCGTAAAGCTGTCTGGACGATAATTCTCATAGTTGCCGGCTCTTGCTATCTTCTGAATTGTGTGGACGATGTTTGGTGTATCGCCAGTTTCATGCATTCTACACACCAAAGCCAAAGTCCTTTTGTTGCCACATCCCCCAATGATTTTATAAATTCCGATGGAAAGTTATCTATCACTTCTTCCTTATTCTGGCAGTCTTCCATAGCTATTTTAAATTCTAATTTTAATGCTGCATTCCCTACCTCTTCCGTATCGACTTCAGATGTTCAAATGTGTGTGAATTCCTAGGGGACCAAACTGCTGAGGTCATCGGTCTCCAGACTTACACACTACTTAAACTAACTTACACTAAGAACAACACACACACCCATCCCCGAGGCAGGACTCGAACCTTCGGCGGAAGGGGCCACGCAGTCCGTGATATGGCGCCTCAAACGACGCTGCCACTGCGCGCGCTTATATCGACTTCTGTTTCTTCTTCCTCTGCCACGTCATCAGACAAGCCCTCACTCCTCATAGAAACATTCGATGAGCTCTTTCCACCTATTCGCTCTCTCCTCTGCATTTAACAGTCGAATTATCTTTTCGGTCTGAATGTTACTGCCATTATTTTAATTTCACCCAACGTCGATTAGACTTTCCTATATTATTAGTTAGTCCATCTGACAGTCAAATCATTTTTTTTTCTTCACCTCTTTCACGTAGCTATTTCGGCTTAGCTTCCCAGCAATTTCTATTTCTTTGATTCCTTAGTTGCTCCTTTGTTCCTATGTTTCTCTTTCCAACTTTTGTGATGACCATCTCTACAGATATTCATTTCTCTTCAGCTGAAGAGCTTTCTGAGCTATTCATTATCGTAGCATCTATACCCACAGAGAACCCTCTGTTCAGTCCTTAGTACTTCTTAGTACATTCTTTGCGAAATGGTTCTTCCTGAAATTTTGCCTAGCATCATCGTTACTAAATCGTGATCTGAATATAAATCTGTCCTGGGTACATCTGGCAAACAACGTCTGATTTCGGAATCTCTGCCTGACCATGACTAACTGAAATCTTACGGCATCTCTCTGCCTTTTCCAAGCATCCCTCCTCCACCTGTGAAGAGAATATGCGCTATTACTAGCTGAAATTTATTGCACAACTCAGTCTTTCTCCTCTCTCATTCCTCCTACCAACCTCATATTCTCCCTTTTATATGATTTTCTGCTGCTGCATTACTCTACATTCATCTCACCAGGAATCCTTGTCTTTCTTCCATTTCGCTTTATTGACATCTACTATATTTAGGTTGAGACTTTGCACATTCCTTTTCAAATTTTCTAACTTCGATACCACGTTCAAAGTTCTGGCGTTCCACGCCTCGACTCCTAGAACATTATACTTTCGTTGGTTAGTCGAGTTTCTTCTCATAGTCACCTCACCCTTGACCGTCCCTTTCCAGAGGTTCGAATGAGGCATATCCCAGAATCTTTTGACAATGGAGAGAGCATCATGACACTTTTGAATTACAGGCAACGTATCTTGTCGATACACATAACGTGTCTGTAATGAAGTGGTTTCCACTGCCTGGGTAGCCGCTGTATACTAGGCAGCCGGTAAGGAAAGTTACCTGGCCGAGTCATAGGATTACATCACCCGGACCCTGTTTGCTATAGCTCTCTCCGTCCTGTCTACTCCAGGAAGGCACAGCTTAAGACGGGATATTCAGCTGTTATACAGTGCTTCCATAAACTCATAGTGAAAATTGTCACATATATCTGTGTTGTGACCGGTGGCGTGGTCAGAGGACAGCGCAAATGGACTCTGATGAGGCCAAAACATTATGACCACTGCCCATCGTGACGATGGATGCCTCCAGGTGGCGATGTGGGTACGTGGCGCGGTAACAAAAGTATGTAAGCGGAACAAACACGGACAAGGGGTTACCCCAGTTAAGATATGGCCTGATGAAGGGGAAATCCAATGAGATAAGCGACTTTGACAATGGACTGATAATTATTACACGGAGTCTGCGAACAAGTATCTCTAAAACGGTGAAGTTGGTAGAATGTTCACATACGATCGCAAGCATCTACGATTTACGGAAATATGTAGAAGGACAGTGAAACTACAACTAGGCGCTAGATGGTTGGACGTTCACGACTTTTCGCAGAACGTGGGGTTCGGAGGTTTGTCTGATTTGTAAGGAAAAATAGAGGACGGTTTGTGGCATCTCTGCTGAAAGAGCACAATGCTGATGCACGCACAAGTATTTCGGAGCACATCGTTCGTCGTACGTGTTGAACATGGAGCTCCGCAGCAGACCACCTCTACGTGTTCGTATGTTGACCCAAGACATCATCAGTTACGGTTGCAGTGGGCAAGGGACCATCAAGATTCGAAAAAATAGCTCTGAGCACTGTGGGACTTAACATCTGAGGTCATCAGTCCCATACATGGTTCAAATGGTTCAAATGGCTCTGAGCACTATGGGACTTAACATCTGTGGTCATCAGTCCCTAGAACTTAGAACTACTTAAACCTAACTAACCTAAGGACATCACATACATCCATGCTCAGTCCCCTAGAACTTAGAACTACTTAAACCTAACTCACTTAAGGACATCACACACATCTATGTCCGAGACAGGATCGGAACCTGCGACCGTAACGTTCGCGCGGTTCCACACTGAAGCTCCTAGAACCGCTCGGCCTCACCGGCCGGCTCGGGATTCGACCTCCGATCAATGGAACCGGTCGGCTCTTCGTGTGGATCAATTTTTGTTAAGCTAGGTCGATGTTCGCCTCCACAAGCGCCGTCATTGAGGTGAATGACGGCTCGAAACGTGCAACTCGTCACGGACGCAGGTTTGTTAGAGCAGTGTTATGCTATGGAAGACATTTTCCTGCGCTTGCATGGCCCTGCATCCCTTCATGTTTGATGTCTTTCCCGAGCCGGCCGCTGTGGACGAGCGGTTCTAGGCGCTTCAGTACGGGAGCGCCCTGCTGCTACGGTCGCAGGTTCGAATCCTGCCTCAGGTATGGATGCGTATGATGTCCTTGGGTTGGTTAGGTTTACTTAGTTCTACGTCTAGGCGACTGATGGACTCAGATGTTAAATCTCATAGTGCTTAGAGCTAATTGAGACATTTTTGTCTTCCCCGACGCCGATGTAATCTTTCAACAGTACAATTGTCTGCCTGATGTAAATCCAGTCAAACCCATCTTGGTCACTGTCGGCTCTATCAGCGAGTACGCAAATCAGCGGCCCGCTGTTTACGCGAATTACCTGTGCGTAGATATCTAATGCAGCCTACCAACAAACTGTCGGATCCCTGATACGCTGAGTCAGTGATGTATTTCGTTTCATAGACGGACAAACAAGTTATTAAACATGTGGTCATAATATTTTGGATCCTCAGTGTCTTTATGTATACATATTGTTCTAGTCAGTGCTGATGCGATTAAAGGTTACTGTGTGCGTGATCAGTCCTGTTACAAAATTATGGGTGTTTCTTGGTACAGTGTGTTGTTTATTCAGTGAAGCTGCGACGTAGTAGTCAGCGAACTGAGTTATTTTATTGTACTTGTTGTTTGACGACGTGAGGAGAACAACCGTGGCACATTTTATGCTAGAATGACCTGGGGTCACTTTCACAAGCCTTGCTTACTGTAGCAAAATTCGTAATGAAGACTTCATCACCAACGAGGAAACTACAAGGCGTCCTTTTCTTACGCTACGTCATTCTTAGGTTGTTCCATGCTAATTTCTCTTTTTGAGAGAAGCTCTTCTGCAGTCTGCAGACTATCGTCAGTTATTTTCTGCCGAAATCGCAAAACTCATCGACTACTTTTAGTGTCTCATCTCCTGATTTAATCCCAAGCACTGAATGATTTAAGGCAGCTACATTCCAATTACGCTGTTTTACTTTTGCTGAAATTGATCTTATAGCACCTTACAAGACATGGATCGCCTCCTCTGCTCTTAAAAGTCATTTGACGTCTCTGACAGTAGTGCAACGTCATGGCTAAACCTCAAAGTTTTTATTTCTGCTTCCTGAACCTTAAATCCGTTTCTAAGGTGCTTCCTAGTTTTACTACTTGCTGATTGTACAGACCACATAACGTCGGTGACAGGGCACTAGAACCACTTCCTTCTCAACTAAATAAACGCTTAACTTTTCACGGGCCTTGAGTCTTATAACTGTTGTTTGGTTACTGCGGAAGTTCTAGATAACTTGTCACACCCTGTATTTTACCCCTGCCACCATCAGAACTTCATGAGTGTATTTCAGTCAACACTGTCAACAAGTTTCTCTAAATCAACAAATCCTGTAAACTCAGGTTTCTATATCTTCAGTCTGTCTTCTAACCTGCGTCGTAGAGTCAGTATGGCTTTCGGTGTTCCTCCATTTCTCCAGAACACAAGTAGATGTTCCCTGAGGTCGGGTTCTATCAGATTTCCATTATTCTTAATTTTCTTTCAATCATGAGTTATTGAACTGAAGTTTCGTTGATACTCCTACCTGTCAGCACTTGCCTACTGTGAAAACATTACATTCTGTTTGAACTGAGGGTTTTTCGCCAGTCTCACGTTTTACACTGAAGATGGAATTGTTCTGTCATGGCTAGCTCTCCTAAACTTTTCAGTAATTTCAAGAGAATGTCGTCTAAGCCAGGGCCGTTGTTTGCAGTCAGTTCTTTTGTGGCTGTGTCAAATAGTATCGTATCTAACATCTCATCTTTAGTATTTCATGTTACCCATCTACAAAACTGCCTTTAAGTACATTTTCTTTCTATAGCCATACTATATATTCCTTCCATCTTTCTACTTTCCCTTCACTTCCTAGCGTGGAAATAAAACCCAAATATGCAGGATCCTAAAATAAAAGTCCTTGTAAAACTTAAGAATAGTCGTTTTACTTGACCAGTACTGGGGATATTGCGTCAGCATGTTGTGTTTGTAGCTATGTTATAAGCGCCTGAAGAAGTTTCGCCTTCGGCTGTTATTCGCTACGCACACAGTTTCAAAAAATATTTCTCAATACGGGTACAATCCCTTATAAAATACACATCTTATTTGCGACTTCTGGACTTGTCTGCAAAGACTGTAACTGCTGAACTTGGTTATCAAATAAAATAAATACCTGATGTCTTTTTCTGACCCATTTTCCGCAGTTGGGAGCATAGAAGTAGTATAGGCTAATTGCCGTCTTTAGCAACCGTAATAAAAGTCTTATTCAGATCAGATGCGTTTCGCTTCATTTTAAAGCATCTTCAGTGTTCACTGTAACAATATGTTATTTTCTCTTGCAATTTCGTTTGTTGTGAATATCAACAGTTCGCACTCTTTTCTTATTAGACCTACTACAAACAATTTTATTCTATTTACGCGTTTTGTTGGCTATCCCATTCTTCTTCGTCTTCTACGTGTATGTGTTGAGTATTTGCATGTGCACAATAGTGCACTGCATAGACACTTCTTTGCGCTGTCCTTTAGTCAGTTTGCGTGTTATGTTTTATTATCGAGGGATGCGTTCGTGTTTTGTTTGTTTTGATAGTAGCCGAGGCGTCTGCTATCGATCTATTAGAGTTTATTCTTTTTCAACTAGGAAGAGAGAATGTCATACAAAGATACCGGTGTGCGTGTGTGTGTGTGTGTGAGAGAGAGACAGAGAGAGAGAGAAAGAGAGAGAGAGAGAGAGATAGAGAGAGAGAGAGAGAGAGAGAGAGCGGGGGCGGAGGGGGAGATAGCGAGAGATTACATGTGTTATTAATGTACTTTTTTCTCTAATCCTTTTTTAATCTTTTTAATAAAAAATAATTACAGCATAAACACGTCTGTCTCATAAAAAATGAATAAATAAAAAATAAGATAATATTTCCCAAAAAAGAAGTAGATTAATAAATAAAATTAACATCTCCCCGTCTCCCTCTCTCTCTCTCTCTCTTTCTCTCTCTCTCTCCCACACACACACACACACACACACACACACACACACACACACACACACACACAAATGCTATCTACCTCTCCTCCTAGTCGGAAAACTATAAACACTAACAGATCAACAGCAAGCAGACGCCTCTGCCACTATGAAAACAAACAAAACACTAACGCATTCCCACAGTAGCAAAACGTCACGTTACATACAACGTGACAATGTGGGGCGGCGGGTTTTAATTATGTAGAAGGGTTGGTTGTTTGTACAGTTCACCGTCTTTCTTACGTGAGCCTGGCAACTAATTTTGTGGTCAGTCAGACGGCGTAGAGAACATCTGCTGTTATCTGCCAGTGCAAATACATATATACATACATACATACATTAATCCTTGTTCCATAGACCATGAATACGACACTTCGTGATGAAGTGGAACGTGTCACTTTAATATAAGCTTTCTTTACACAAATTAATTAATTAATTAATTATTAATTTTACAGTTACTACTTCATATCTAACAATTTATCAGTTGAGTAGGAGTTGTATTTTCAGAAATTCTTTTAAATTGCTTTTAAATACTGGTTGGCTATCTGTCAGACTTTTAATACTATTTGGCAAATGAACAAAGATTTTTATGGCAGCATAATTCTCCCCTTTCTGTGCCAAAGTGAGATTTAATCCAGAATATGGAATATCATCCTTTCTTCCAGTGTTGTAGCTATGCACTTCGCTGTTCAAAAAATGGCTCTGAGCACTATGGGACTCAACTGCTGAGGTTCAAATGGTTCAAATGGCTCTGAGCACTATGGGACTCAACTGCTGAGGTCATTAGTCCCCTAGAACTTAGAACTACTTAAACCTAACTAACCTAAGGACATCACACACATCCATGCCCGAGGCAGGATTCGAACCTGCGACCGTAGCGGTCGCGCGATTCCGGACTGTAGCGCCTAGAGCCGCTTGGCCACTCAGGCCGGCACTTCGCTGTTATTTTTGAACTGGGATGGATTATTAATGATAAATTTCGTAAGTGAATATATATATATATATATATATATATATATATATATATATATAATACGAAGGTACTGTGAATATCCCTAGTTCCTTAAATAAGTGTCTGCAAGGTGATCTTGGGTGGGCTCCAGCTATTATTCTGATTACACGCTTTTGTGCAATGAATACTTTCTCTCTTAATGACGAATTGCCCCAAAATATGATGCCATATGAAAACAGTGAATGAAAATAGGCATAGTAGGCTAATTTACTGATATGTTTATCACCAAAATTTTCAATAACCTTAATAGCATAAGTAGCTGAACCTAACCGTTTCAGCAGATCATCGATGTGTTAATATATATATTAAGAACAATAAGGGACCCAAGACTGAACCCTGTGGGACACCATTCTTGATACCTCCTCAGTTAGAAGACTCTGCTGGTTTTTGTAGACTATCTGTAGTGTTAATTTCAACCTTCTACATTCTTCCAGTTAGGTATGAATTAAACCATTTGTTCACTGCCCCTCTCATATCACAATACATAAGCTTATTTAGAAGAATTTCGTGATTCACACAATCAAAAGCCTTTGAGAGATCACAAAATATCCCAGTGAGTGTTGTTCGGTTATTCATTGCATTTATTTTTTGATCAGTGAAAGCATATATAGCATTTTCTGTTGAAAAGCCTTTCTGAAAACCAAATTGACATTCTGTTAGTACTTCATTTTTACAAAAATGTGATGCTACTCTTCAATACATTAATTTTTCAAGAATTTTGGATAAAGCTGTCCGAAGTGAGATTGGGCAGTAGTTTATAGCATCAGATCTATCCCCTTTTTATGCAATGGTTTAACAATAGCATATTTCAACTCTATCTGTAAAAGTTCCTTGTTTCAGTGAGCTACTACATATGTGGCTCAGAATCCTACTTATTTGTTGTAAACAAGATTTTAGTACTCTGTTGCAAATGCCATCAATTCCATGTGAGCATTTACTTTTGTGTTAATTTATTATTTTCCTAATTTCAGTAGGAGACGTGGGCTGAATTTCAATTTTATCAAATTGCGTAGGTACCGCCTCTTTCATATACGGCCTTGCATTTTCTAATGAATAGCTGCAACCTATTTTCACACACAGCTCTAAAAGCAGCCACATTTAGAATTTAAATTATGGGATTTCCGGTTCATCTATTGTAGAAATAAGTATTCTTTTTAATGCGGAAAAGTGTTTCAACATATCTGAATCGCCGTAAGAGTACCATCATTATGGTCGGATTTTCCAAAATGCTAGTTTCTGGAGAACATTCTTTACATTACTAAACAGGTTGCCGTAGCTGTTTAGTAATAACTGTTCTCATTAACATGCTTATCTGTTGTAGGCATCCACACAGAAATACGTATTACGATTTTGCTGTACCACACTCTCATGCTGAAATTTCGAACATTAATGTACATATTGCTGCTATCCGATTAGCCCCTGTTCGTGCTCACCTGAACACAGCAGCAACATAAACGTTTTTTATGCAGTGCGGGCTTTCAGCATGAGAATCTGACTCGGTATGAACATGTACAGATTTTTTTGTATGTTTTCGACAACAGATGTGCATGCATATGTGGACAAATACCACAAATATAGCTATGGCAAGCTATACAGTAGTATAAAGAAGGTCCTACACAACCGAAAATTCTAAAGAAAAAGACCTGAATAAAAGTATCCTCTAATGGCACAAATGTGTCGAAATATGTTTACACAAATACGTCGAAACATGTTTAGTCGTTATTAAGAATACTTCCGAGAATGAATCTTTCACAATGAAGTTCAATGTCCTCTATTTCGAAACTTCCTCGCAGATGAAACTGTGTGCCGACCTGCAGACAAAGCCGCGATTCAATCCGCCAGGAAGTTTCGAAAGAATAGTACTCGATGTAATTTTTACTCCTGTCAATTTCTTATCATCATCCTTCCGTCGATATCAGTATATCAACGGCCGTCTCCTTTTTGTTTATAAAGTACACGTAAAGTCTAGTAGCTATTAAGTAACCATCTCATTGGAGAGTTGGAAAGTCAAGCAACCTTTCAAAATTCGAAGTCCGTCTTACACGAGTGACTTTCTGGTCAAAATCGACTATCGGTCGGAAGTTTCACATAAAAACCTCCTCTCGAACAGGCAGTGAAGGCCCAACGATGCCGACCTGCCACCGTGTTATCCTCGGCCCATAAGCGTCATCGGATGCGGATATGAAGCGGCATGTGGTCAGCACACCGCTCTCCCGGCCGTATGTCAGTTTACGAGACTATCACATGCTTGCGAGTAAATCAGCAGCCAACCACGTCGCAGGTGAGACAGTGACGTCAATAATGAATTGACTACGCCCAGTGTGGTGTTCTGAGCCGGCCGCGGTGGCCGTGCGGTTCTAGGCGCTCCAGTCCGGAGCCGCGCTGCTGCTACGGTCGCAGGTTCGAATCCTGCCTCGGACATGGGTGTGTGTGATGTCCTTAGGTTAGTTAGGTTTAAGTAGTTCTAAGTTCTAGGGGACTGATGACCACAGCAGTTGAGTCCCATAGTGCTCAGAGCCATTTCTTTGTGGTGTTCTGAAACCTTGAGCATGCTGCAGACTGCGCATACGCGTAAACAGGGCACTGTGGCGTGGTCAGCTAAGACGCAAGTTAACCTACTGTCCGTCTCACTCTTGTTATAGTAAAGGATTTGTGCTTTTATCTTCATAATGCATTATCTTTGCTTTGTTTTCGTGACATGTTATTAAGGTTGCACGATGTCCTGTTATTTTGCTTACTAGCGTTATCCTACAAGAAACACGAAATATCAGAAAGCAAGGAATTTATGTGTTACAATACCAGGACCAAAAATATTATACAGTACGCATGAATCAGAAAATAAATAGATAAATACACGAAATCTATTCGCAGTTGCGGATACGAACAACCATCGGCTGTGTAAGCGGATGACGACATTGGAAATTTGTGGTGAACCGGGACTCGAACCAGGATTCCCCGATTTATGCGAGCGGTCGCCTTAACCACTCCTTTTTTTGTTTTGAACTCATTTTGTTCGTTATTGTTTGTTGCAATTGTTTGGGGTGGACGTCCCATGACTCTTGTTGAAGCTCATCGTTGAGCCATTCACTAAGTTTCTGTGTTTTTTTTTTTTTTTTAAATACAGAAAGTGACTAACCCTCTGAACCCTCTGACCCAACACGCTGAGCTACCGTGCCGGCTACCGTTTCCGCTATCCGTGTACAGCACAGGGCCAGACCTAAACTTCCGTACGTCGTCGTTCCTACGTCACACACTGTATTCCTACACACAGTATGTAATTCCCGTATGGGGGAATACACTATAAATTGAGAATCGCTTCCTGCTATTGGCGGATAAATACGATATTGCAGTGCTTGTGTTGTTAAGGATAACGATGCAGTGTTCCTTTGGACAGGCATGCATTCGTATATATCATAACGGCTATAGTTGCCGCAATTGCTGTTCCTTCGCCTATGCGTGCATGCTTGAAGGATCATTGCACTGATTTTCTTATCAGCAGAGGCACTGCAATATCCTAAATAGATAAACATTATTCATCGAAATTTGTCTGAATAGCGAGAAAACGAGAGCTGTTTAAGGAGAAAACTTTATTTTCGATGTTATTTGGCACCCATAAAGAAAACGAGATACAAAGTATAAACAAACCTGCTCAGAGAGAACACGAAACAGCAGAACTCGCAGCACTTGAAGAAGACAGCTCGATGGGTCATCGAAACTTTAGGGCATGAAATAGGAGCAGTGGTGCGATAGAACGCCCAAAAGGAGTACAATTAACTAATGGTTCAAATGGCTCTGAGCACTATGGGCCTTAACATCTGAGGTCATCAATCCCTTAGAACTTAGAACTACTTACACCTAACTAACCTAAGGACATCACACACATCCATGCCCGAGGCAGGATTCTAACCTGCGTTCGTAGCAGTCACGCGGTTCCAGACTGAAGCGCCTACAACCGCTCGGCCACGCCAGCCGGCCATTAACAAATAAAGTCTATTAGCATTGCCTGTTGTTAATTCTCTTACAACGTTTAGATAATTTAGTAAAAAGAAAAGTCCCTCATAAGTTCTCTTTCAACGATCAAATGCTAAACTGCACAGCGGACACCTCTCGCTATAGACGCAATTTATGCGCTGATGTGTAAACGAAAACAGCCATTCGTGACTGGAGACACACAGTACAGGATTAAAACGCTACGGACTCTGCAGTAGACTCACTTGTAACGAGTAGTCGACTGATGCAACTAGATTACTCGTGTTAACAGGCGTTAAGGAGGGTGTAACGGAGGACGCGACAGTAAAGAAAATGTGTGTGGCAGTGAGAGAGAGGGCAGGGCGTAAGATTAGGCACAGTAACGCGGAGGCTACGCCAGCGGCAGCAGGCATGCATGAAATGTTGAGCAGCAACTTCAGGCCGCCGGACTTATTCAGAAAGCTGGAATAATAGATGAGGGTGTTAACTGCGGGCCGGCTCTGAGGTCAGGCTACAACGGCCGACTTGGCTCAGGCGGTGCTTGCAGCAGCGGAATGCCGGGGGATAGAAACCGCCTGTGAGTCAGAGCCCTGTCCCAAGCGCCTATTTCTCCCATCAGTTTGTAGGACAACGTGAACATAGAGTGTAACACGATACAGCCTCCGAATAAAATAACAGGGAAAATGCAAGTCACGAAATACTTTGGAAATTATGATCCAGTACCGTATTAGTGAGGTGGGAGGTTCCTAGAAGTATATTTTAATATTCAGCAATACGGAATTGTGTAGAGGTTATGCGACTCTATGAAGTAGTGTAACACAGAAATTCTTTTCTGTTAAACTCCGTTTCGCGTGAATTCGATGGGAGTCGCAAATTTTTCTATGATGGAGCAGAAAGCGCACGTGCTCCAAATAATTGCTTTTCCCGTAGCTTCAGAATCTTCTTCAATCTCGCCGCAACAGTGATTTCCGAAGTTTTAAAGTTCATCTCAGAGATCATAAAAGTGACCCTGTCTTTTAATCTATCCAATACTAATAAAAAGGAAGCAGTATCGTAATTAGAATTACACTTGCGATCGAACATTCCAGTAAGGAGAGACAACATTCCTTCGGAAATTCTAAGATCGTTGAGAGAGGTAGCAACCAAATGGTAGTTCAGAATCTGCTAGACTGAGGACACACCGCCCCGACATTGACAAGAATATCAGTTCGAAAAGTCGAAGATAGCAAGCGATATAAATAAGAGAGCAACCGTACAGTCAGATTAACAGCTCATTATTTCAAGTAGCTTACAGGAATAATATGCAGGAGAACGACAGACAAAGTTTAGGATCTGTTAGAAGCAATCACTTCTGTTTTTAGAAAGGCAAAAGCACACGAGAGAGACTTCTGAGTTTACGAATTTACACAAATCAAAAAAAAAAAAAAAAAGTTTTGCATCTCCTCGGTTCCGAGAGTTCGGGAACATGTATAGAAAATTGAAACAGAGATCAACATAATTATTTCCGCCCTTTTTATTGCTCATGAAAACTACACATTGCATGTTGTACCACCTTCAGAGGTGGTTGTCCAGATTGCTGTACACACCGGTACGTCTAATACCCAGTAGCACGTCATCTTGCATTGATGCATGCCTGTGTTCGTCGAGGCATACTACCCACTAGTTCATCAAGGCACTGTTGGTCCAGATTGTCCCACTCCTCAAAGGCGATTCGGCGCAGATCCCTCAGAGTGGTTGATGGGTCACGTCGTCCATAAACTGCCGTTTTCAGTCCGTCCCCGTAAGCTCAGTGGTCAGCCTGGGTTCGATTCCCGGCTGAGGCAGGACATTTACACCGCTCAGGGACTGGGTGTTGTATTGTCCTTATCATCAGTAACTGGCAACCAATGCTGTACAATCGCACGGCACCGTTAGTTTCGTAGTTCACCTAAATATCAATAGATGGCAGTGTTATTTAACTCTTTCCTCAGTAGCAGAAACATCTTTGGAAGTTTGCATCAGAGACAGAACTAAATGGAGCAATATTGTTTTTACGGATACAAAGTAACATTGAATCTGCTTTTCTAAGATATACGGATTTATTGGTTCCACTTTGTGAATTTAAAACTTTACGAAATTACTTTGTTTCATGGGATCGATTTCATTCATATATGATTCGTTCGATAGGCAAAATAGGAATTATTGACAAAGTTATCCTTGCAAGCATTCCGTTCTCTATGGAAAGAGGTGCTGAACCTCAAAAAAGGGAGTGTGTGCAAAGACCCGTCTTTAACTGACCCTTGATTAACTTCCACTGCGAAGCACAATCATATATCTGTCACAGATACTCCAGAGTACGAATACAGAACAATTCTAACAAACGGTAAATAACGAATGTCGAAGAATGAAAAATTAGACAACTGTAGTAAAGTCAGAAAAAGAAACAAGTTAGAATCCATGAAAATTTCCTGAACACTGTATGACAATTGTAGTTTAGTGTGGTTGCTGTTGATATGGTTGCCAGCATCCTACAGTTGTCGAAGACAGCTGGCTAAAACGTGAAGCTGCAAGAGCTCCAGGAATAACAAGAAGCAATTAAGCGATTTCTCATAGCTCTCAGTACACTGAGTTTACAGCTTGCCAGAAACTTTACGCAACAACATTACTGAAATTCCGAGAGAGTTTGCCGACAGTTTTCCTTCCTTCGCTCTCTGTGAACCGGCGGGATTACAGGAAACGGCGTCTTTCGAGACATAATGGAGTTTCCTTGAACAGATCCTCCAATCGCGTTACTACCGCACCCTTAATGTACCACGAACTGGTGTCGTCATTCGGCTTCCACCTCCCCCGTCTGCGCCAATCCTTTCAACCCCTCCGCCTTTCTTCTTCACTCGAAGAAAGCGAAGTTATTACGTGCTCTCCGCGGATTACGGGTTCCCACGCACTAGGGACAAGTTTCGCGGGGCTCCATAGAAATTACCCCCGGCGAAAGTTTTCTAATCTGGCTAGCCGGGAGCAGCCGCATATTGCGCACGCCAACTTCACAATGGCCGCCCACTAAATTACCCCAGGCGCCGCTGTCCGCGGGGGTGGCCACCCCTCACAGCGCCAGGTGCTCCTCTAGGGTGCGGGCCGTCTTCACCGGGGACGAGAGGATAATCCGCGATAGGGTGCTCTACACTTGTGGAGACTTGTCTTACAGAGCCAATGCCTTGGCGCTCTGGCGTGCGACAGAAACACGCCGCGGTCGGCGATACAGTTATGCCACACACAGGATAAACCACCACACATCTGATTCGCACGGAGTAACACTCACGTTCGATGTGCTGCCTGTTTCGCCACAAATCTATATCGCTAAATGGCTAAAAGTCACACCTGGAACCAGTTGCGTGTTGCTTATCTAAAGGCTGCCAGGGACAAGTAGCGAAATGAAATTTTTAGATAATATGAAATTTCTAGATATATATACAGTGAAGCGCCAAAGAAACTGGTATACGCATGCATATTCAAATACAGTGATATGTAGAGAAGCAGAATACGGCGCTGCGATCGGAAGTGCCTATATAGGACAACAAGTGTCTGGCGCAGTTTTAGATTGGTTTTAGATCGGTTACTGCTGCTACAATGGCAGGTTGTCAAGATTTAAGTGAGTTTGAACGTGGTGTTATAGTAGGCGCATGAGCGAAGGGACACAGAATCTCTGACGTAGCGAAAAAGTGGCGATTTTCCCGTAAGACCATTTTACGAGTGCACCGTGAATATCAGGAATCCAGTAAAACACCAAATCTTTGTCATCGTTGCGGCCGGGGAAAAGATCTGCAAGAACGGGACCAACGATGACTGAAGAGAATCATTCAACGTGACGATAGTTCAGCCCACCCGCAAATTCCTACAGATTTCAATGCTGGGCCATCAACAAGAGTCAGCTTGTGAATCATTCAACGAAATATGATCGATGTAGGCTTTCGAAGCCGATAGCTCAATAGTATAACCTTGACGACTGCACGCCACAAAGCTTTACGCCTCACCTATGCCCGTCAACACTGAAATTGGATTGTTGATGAATGGAAACATGTTGTCTGGTCAGTGGAGTCTCAGTTCAAATTTTATCGAGCGGATGGACGTTTACGAGTATGGAGACAACAACCTCATGAGTCCATGGACACTGCATGTCAGCAGGAGATCGTTCAAGTTTGTGGGGCGTCTGTAATGATGTGGGGCATGTGCAGTTGGAGTGATATGGGACTGCTCATAAGTCTGCATACGACTCTGACAGGTGACACGTACGTAAGCATCCTGCCTGATCACCTGCATCCATTCATGCCGATTATGCTTTCCAAAGGACTTCAGCATTTCCGGCAGGATATTGCGATACCTCACACGCCCAGAATTGCTAAAGAGTTGCTCCAGGAACACACTTCCCAGTTTAAACACTTCCGCTTGCCACCCAACTCCCCAGACATGAACATTATTGAGTATAACCGGGATGTCTTGCAAAGTGCTGTTCAGAAGAGATCTCCACCCCTCGTACGTTTACGTATTTATGAACAGCCCTGCAGGATTCATGGTGTCAGTTCCCTCCAGCACTACTTCAGACATTAGTCGAGTCCATGCCACGTTGTGTTGAGGCACTTCTGCTTGCTCGCCGTGGGCCCTACACGATATTAAGCAGGTGTACCAGTTTCTTTGGCTCTTCGGTGTAAGTAACATTGCAAGATCACGGGTTGATGTAAATGCGAGACAACCCATTACAAATATGCAACGCTCCTACATTAATACCAGGTGTACCCGCAAGATCATTGAATGCAAACATGCAAACGAGCACTCATTGTATTGTTACATCGTCTCTCTCTCTTATTTGGTGCTAAAGTGTTTTCATATTAATGTAAGATGTGGTAGGTATTCTTTGGAAAAAATGTGAAAGATATTTAACATACTATTGGCGTCGCTATATTCCGCACGCTCATGTATGTGGCTTACATATACCGCGACGATAATCAGAGTTGCTACGCAGGCAAAAGCATCAGTAAAAATGGGTACAGTTTAGCTTTAAATGGTTTAACTACGTTATCCAAACTCGCCGCTAGCTCAAACATAATTACAATTAGCATGAAACTATTACCTTTTTGCCTGGTAAATTAATTGTTACGAAGAGAGAGGCAGTATACCCACATACGTAGCAAAATGATTAGTACTCACGATAAATAATTTCATTTGGATCACATTTGCATCAGTTTCGTTAAGCATTTACTGCAAACTCGAAGATATCATGAAGCAAACCTAAAACTTGTTGTCTACTCCATTTAAGTTCATCTATGCAATTTCGTAAAAATTCTGGTAAAATGAACTTTGAAAATATTAATGCTTGAAAACTATTGTCAGTATTCAAAGCATTTGTTATGTTAACTTGACGGCGGAGCTCAATATTTAATATTTTAAATAAATTTTACATAAGGGCTGTCTGTGCACCATTACGACAAAAGAAAGCCAGATGGGCAATCTTCTACAAACCTTACGCTAAATAATTATTTTCACAGGGTAGGAGAGGTTGTGAATAAGAACAGGATAAATTCACTTTTTACCATGTATTGTAACAGAAAATACGTACAGCAAATACTTAGTGCGTCAGAACAGCTAAGCGACTTAATTCTTCAAGACAAAGACAAAAGTAGCATAAGATCTTTGAACAGAGCCTTTATAACATTAATGAAATAGGATCCCCATGGTTACTAAGAATGTATTTACATTGTATGGTTATTCTTTGATGTTAAAACAAGTATTTTGTTAACATCTTTAACAAAAAAATATTGTGGTGTCACCGCCAGACACCACACTTGCTAGGTGGTAGCTTAAATCGGCCGCGGTCCTTTTAGTACATGTCGGACCCGCGTGTCGCCACTGTGTGATCGCAGACCTAGCGCCACCACAAGGCAGGTCTCGAGATACGATATAGCACTCGCCCCAGTTGTACGGACGACATTGCTAGCGACAATACGGACGAAGCCTTCCTCTTATTTGCCGAAAGACAGAATAGCCTTCTGCTAAGTCCATGGCTACGACCTAGCAAGGCGCCATGAGCCTTACCTAGTTTGAGAGTTATCGTATAAATGTCTCAAGAAGAACGTTGTAAACCAACAAAGAATAAAGTTAAGTATATTCCAAAGCTACGTATTTTCTTTATAGCAGTCATAACGTATCCTGTTCCAGACTTGACGCCAGTCGGCGTGTGTGTACGCGTGCCTTTCGGCTCCCTTCTCAGTGTGGCGTAACTAGCTTGTTACGCCACAACAAATATCATATTAAGTAGTTGTAAATTTTATAATCGTAAGTCGTATTAGCTAGGTTTTTATCGACAGAAACACACTCTGTTTTGTACTTTGTTTACACTTCATATTTACACGTCCGGTAAAGGTTTAGTTTAATTTTTATACGGACTTCCAGGAGATGTCACATTGTACAGGTGATGGTTGTCAGTTTCTTAGATGATGCCTGTTGCACTTGGTTGGTCAGTTCAGAGACAGTTAAAGCTGTTTGTGGACGACCGATGTCTAACAGTTCGTTACATCACTGTGGCGCCAATTGCTGCCCAAATTGCTGCTGCAGATGCAGTACGATGCGCCAGAGCCACACACAGGAGCAGCTGCCCAGTCCGACTCAACGTGGTTTCTATCGCAAATTGTACCGGGAGTGACAGCGTAGACGATCCCTGCGGCTTGGTTGAGACACTGCGGCGTTTAGGTTGGCAAACCAGTCGTGGCGACACCACAGTGACAGTTGAAGAAACCCGTCTACATTAGCGCCATCTGGAGTCCTTCTGAATTCAAGTGATCAGCCGCCCATCCTTTACCTAGAGAACATATCGGGAGGTCTATACATCTCACGAAGACTTATATTAACACATTAATTTGCCAATTAAGTTATCGACTTGCCAGTTAATTACCTAGCTAACTCGTGATTAATATCGTTGGAACCGTAATTAGTAGTAATCTGTGATTGGAAACATGATTACATAATTAAACACTAGACTGGATTGTTCAGCTGCTAAGACTACTCCACGAGTGTAAATACACAGGTTTACAGCATGTGAAGAATAGAAGACTTTTTCATTAGCATGTTCGTGAATAATCCGAAACCCCTAAACCCAACATAATTAAGGTTTTGCGTCTTCAACCATAAATGGTTTGCATTCCTCACACATTAATTCATCAATAAAGTAATCACAAGTTTGATGCAAGAGAAATCTATTCCTCCTGTAGGGTGTACCATCTTAAGTGCAAGTTATAATCTTAACAATACGCTGAATAACGAGCTAAAATATGTATACACACATAAGCAATCTTTCACCATAGAAAAAGGCTATGAATATATTAAAGCAATCTATGAAAAGTCCAGACGATGCAGTGTTAGCTTATTTAGACATAGCAATTGTATACACTAACGTACCTGTGACAGAAGCCATTCAGATAATACAAAGAAACGTAACGCACAAAACGATGAGTTCTGCACAGGTAACTAAAGCAACTGAGCTTTTGGCACTGGTTTTATGTTTCAAGTATTTCATTCAGCGGTAAAACGTATCGCCAAAAATGGGAGGGTATGGTAATAGACGACAACTTAAATTTAGCCGGCACATCGATATTCGCCAATGATCCAGAGAATAAGGTGTTAGTGAAATATGATAATCTGAAACAGAAACTCTCATTTAAAAACGGCTTATACCATCCTACTATTTAACGACAGTAAGGATGACATGCGTATATTTACACAGAATATTCCCATGCACCGAAAAAGAAACTTGAATCTTGAGCTCTATTCAACTATGCGGCCAACGTCTATTACGGCTACCGATGCAGCGAAGTGAAATAAATCGGGAACTATGTGTAATGAATTAAACTGTTGTAGTAAACGCAGTCAGAATCACCATTGTTATCACAACTGATCGAAAAAACGAGAAACGTAACGAATCACATCGAGGTTAATCAGTCACGAATAAGGCCCTGGAAACACAAGCCAAGTATATTACTAAGTCATATAACGGCGCAATATCACAAAGAATCCAGCGATGTTTTAACAAATGAAGCATGACAATAGGTCTTCAAGCGAACAATACTCATAGGTTAAGTTTTCGGCATAAAATTCGACTTGAGCGTGACAGATTGCTGAATTCACTTGTGTGTGGAATGAAGTACATCTACTGTGATCACTATTAAACATAGCTTAGATGGAACAGTCGTTTACCACACAAACTAAAGAGCACACTATAGAAAAGCATTTGCTACCTTCCTGAATTCACTTGTGTACGGAATGAAATACATCTACTGTGATCTCTATTAAACATAGCTTAGATGGAACAGTCGTTTACCACAGAGCAGAATATAGAAAATCATTTACTACGTACGTTTACAACAATCAACGCACTACGACGAACATAGAACATCGCATGAAAGTGCTACTACATACGGCAACTAAAGGAAGAATGCTCGATGTCCAAGAGGGAATTGAAATAGCAAAAAGTGCTCTCGGGAACACAATACAACTGAACAGTGCGAGTTTAATCATAACGAGTGTTTAAACATTTTTGAGGAGCTTCTCTGGTGTTCTGACGCTTGGATGTCGTGTGTTATAATGTGATACAATGGTATGCACAAACTAGTGATTATTGCCTCGCGTGAAGGTGGGAGTCGCCGATTCTGTTTCCGCATGGGCCTTTCTGCTTTCTTCCATGATGATATTGGTGACTGTGGACAACAAAAAGATACAGTGCCGGAAGCAAGCGACCTCTGATGGCTCCAATGGGCTAATAGCAGGCGCAGCTTTTTCTCTCTGTCCTTCAACATTTTGCATTTAATTTGCTATATTATTTCGTGATATACTGATGTAAAATTAACTATTTGTACAATAAAACATTCGTTTTCTTTGTACCTTGCATTTTATTTGTTAAAATATCTTGTATCTTACTAAGGATTACCTACCATTGTCAGTTACCAACCTACTCACTTGAACTATTGTTTCTTCTTCTCGTATACTCATCCCACAGTTTATTTTTTTCAGTCGTTGACTTTTACTAGCAGACGTTAATCTGCAAGCAATCTTTTGTATGTTGTTTAACTTCTTTTTAATATCATTTTATTATGTAACTGCACAGACAGTGATGCACTCTAGCAAATGCAGTCTTCCTTTTATCTCAAATAGCAGGCTCACGAAATACGCAATAGTTTTGATGACCCAATACTTCATTGTACAACATATGACGTGTTAATCTCTTTAACGATATTTATGGTATGTTCTTTGTCACTTTTTTAAATTTTTTTATGATATATAGTGGAAGGAGATTGGACTTTCTATGAACAATATTTCTTCTGTGGTTCTTCAGTTTCTGCCAGAGTTTTTGTTGCTGGAGTCCACTGATGCACTACCGGTTTATACTGTCCAACGAGCGCAATACTTCATCGATTAGACAGGTCGCCATCATCCATGCTCCTGCAAGGGCACAAAAAATGTGAGTACGTTAATGTTTGTTTAAAAGCCTCTGACTGAAAAGGGAGGTATCAGCTGCCTCATTATATCATCCTCAGCACCTTTAAGAATTGTCACAAAAATTTCGTTTGCAGACATACTCGCGCTTTCTCTCTCTCTCTCTCGTATTAACATGCAGCTCATCTCAGACTTCCTCTAAGTCGCTCACACGCATGCACTGTCAGTTGCCCTTTCTCACTCACTCATTCAGCTCAACTCATAGCCTTTATCGCTTTCTGTCTCTCTGTCATTGTCTGCTGTTGCATAGCCACTGCCCCCTCCCTTCTGATCTATTCCTACAGTGTGCTCTCACTGTCACTATCTCCCTCATGCCCTCTCTTACTGCCGCTCTCATTCATACCTATTGCTGCTGTCTCTTCTCACTGTCACTATTTCTCTTCTTCCTTGTCGAATTGTTGTATGCTCTGTCTCACTGTCTCTCACCCACTTCCACTTCCTCCTTCCCTTTATTCCTCTTCCACTGGCAGTACCTCCTTCCCTCTTTTCCTAGCACTATTCTGTCCCTGTCAGTTACGTCCCACTATCACTGTGTCCCTCTCTTTCTCTCATACTGCCATTCTCTCCTTCACATTTTCTATACTACAGCCACTGTCTACTATCTTCTACTATTTATAACTTTTTCGTCTCTTTGTCTTGCCACTCCCTTCTTCTTTCCAGGAACAAAAAATCGCGAATATGTTCACATGCCAAATTTTCGGGCAAATTTTGAAAGATGCTCAGAAAGAATGAGGCAGCTGACACCCTACTTTTCAGTCAGAATCTTTTCAATAATCAGGAAAATATTCGGGTTTTTTTTTTGCTCCGAAGGTTCCCTTCTTTTTTCTGCTGCAGAAAAAATGTATTGGTCAGTAAAATTTAGATAGTTTTCTTACGTGAAACTGAAATAAGGAAAACTCATTTTGCTCCTCAGACCGGATTTTACGTGCAAAAAAATTTTACACATTTAATATCGAAAGAAATTTACGGAGATCCGAAATGTGAAATGATTTGGGTGAAGGTCACGGTCAAAGCAGGCTCAGACATGGTAATTGGATGTCTCTATAGGCCCCCTGGCTCAGCAGCTGTTGTGGCTGAGCACCTGAAGGATAATTTGGAAAATATTTCGAGTAGATTTCCCCACCATGTTATAGTTCTGGGGGAGATTTTAATTTGCCGGATATAGACTGGGAGACTCAAACTTTCATAACGGGTGGCAGGGACAAAGAATCCAGTGAAATTTTTTTAAGTGCTTTATCTGAAAACTACCTTGAGCAGTTAAACAGAGAACCGACTCGTGGCGATAGTATATTAGACCTTCTGGTGACAAACAGACCCGAACTATTTGAAACAGTAAATACAGAACAGGGAATCAGCGATCATAAAGCGGTTACGGCATCGATGATTTCAGCCGTAAATAGAAATATTGAAAAGGGTAGGAAGATTTTTCTGTTTAGCAAAAGTGACAAAAAGCAGATTTCAGAGTTCCTGACGGCTCAACACGAAAGTTTTGTCTCAAGTACAGATAGTGTTGAGGATCAGTGGACAAAGTTCAAAACCATCGTAGAATATGCGTTAGATGAGTATGTGCCAAGCAAGATCGTAAGAGATGGAAAAGAGCCACCGTGGTACAACAACCGAATTAGAAAACTGCTGCGGAAGCAAAGGGAACTTCACAGCAAACATAAACATAGCCAAAGCCTTGCAGACAAACAAAAATTACGCGAAGCGAAATGTAGTGTGAGGAGGGCTATGCGAGAGGCGTCCAATGAATTCGAAACTAAAGTTCTGCGCACTGACTTGGCAGAAAATCCTAAGAAATTTTGGTCTTATGTCAAAGCGGTAGGTGGATCAAAACAAAATGTCCAGACACTCTGTGACCAAAATGGTACTGAAACAGAGGATGACAGACTAAAGGCCGAAATACTGAATGTCTTTTCCAAAGTTGTTTCACAGAGGAAGACTGCACTGTAGTTGCTTCTCTAGATTGTCGCACGGATGACAAAATGGTAGATATAGAAATAGACGACAGAGGGATAGAAAAACAATTAAAATCGCTCAAAAGAGGAAAGGCCGCTGGACCTGATGGGATGCCAGTTCGATTTTACACAGAGTAAGCGAAGGAACGTGCCCCCCTTCTTGCAGCGGTGTACCGTAGGTCTCTACAAGAGCGTAGCGTTCCAAAGGATTGGAAAATGGCACAGGTCATCCCCGTTTTCAAGAAGGGACGTCGAACAGATGTGCAGAACTATAGACCTATATCTCTAACGTCGATCAGTTGTAGAATTTTGGAACACGTATTATGTTCGAGTATAATGACTTTTCTGGAGACTAGAAATCTACTCTGTAGGAATCAGCATGGGTTTCGAAAAAGACGGTCATGTGAAACCCAGCTCGCGCAATTCGTCCACGAGACTCAGAGGGCCATAGACACGGGTTCACAGGTAGATGCCGTGTTTCTTGACTTCCGCAAGGCTTTCGATACAGTTCCCCACAGTCGTTTAATGAACAAAGTAAGAGCATATGGACTATCAGACCAATTGTGTGATTGGATTGAGGAGTTCCTAGATAACAGAACGCAGCATGTCATTCTCAATGGAGAGAAGTCTTCCAAGCAAGAGTGATTTCTGGTGTGCCGCAAGGGAGTGTCATAGCACCGTTGCTATTCACAATATACATAAATGACCTGGTGGATGACATTGGAAGTTCTTTTTTTTGGTCATCAGTCTACTGACTGGTTTGATGCGGCCCACCATGAATTCCTTTCCTGTGCTAACCTCTTCATCTCAGAGTAGCACTTGCAACCTACGTCCTCAATTATTTGCTTCACGTATTCCAATCTCTGTCTTCCTCTACAGTTCTTGCCCTATACAGCTCCCTCTAGTACCATGGAAGTCATACCCTCATGTCTTAGCAGATGTCCTATCATCCTGTCCCTTCTCCTTATCACTGTTTTCCACATATTCCTTTCCTCTCTGATTCTGCGTAGAACCTCCTCATTCCTTACCTTATCAGTCCACCTAATTTTCAACATTCGTCTATAGCACCACATCTCAAATGCTTCGATTCTCTTCTGTTCCGGTTTTCCCACAGTCCATGTTTCACTACCATACAATGCTGTACTCCAGACGTACATCCTCAGAAACTTCTTCCTCAGATTAAGGCCGGTATTTGATATTAGTAGACTTCTCTTGGCCAGAAATGCCTTTTTTGCCATAGCGAGTCTGCTTTTGGTGTCCTCCTTGCTCCGTCCGTCATTGGTTATTTTACTGCCTAGGTAGCAGTATTCCATAACTTCATTGACTTCGTGACCATCAATCCTGATGTTAAGTTTCTCGCTGCTCTCATTTCTACTACTTCTCATTACCTTCGTCTTTCTCCGATTTACTCTCAAACCATAATGTGTACTCATTAGATTGTTCATTCCGTTCATCAGATCATTTAATTCTTCTTCACTTTCACTCAGGATAGCAATGTCATCAGCGAATCGTATCATTGATATCCTTTCACCTTGTATTTTAATTCCACTCCTGAACCTTTCTTTTATTTCCATCATTGCATCCTCGATGTACAGATTGAAGAGTAGGGGCGAAAGGCTACAGCCTTGTTTTACACCCTTCTTAATACGAGCACTTCGTTCTTGATCGTCCACTCTTATTATTCCCTCTTGGTTGTTGTACATATTGTATATGACCCGTCTCTCCCTATACCTTACCCCTACTTTTTTCAGAATCTCGAACAGCTTGCACCAATTTATATTGTCGAATGCTTTTTCCAGGTGGACAAATCCGATGAAAGTGTCTTGATTTTTCTTTAGCCTTGCTTCCATTATTAGCCGTAACGTCAGAATTGCCTCTCTCGTCCCTTTACTTTTCCTAAAGCCAAACTGTTCGTCACCTAGAGCATTCTCAATTTTCTTTTCCATTCTTCTGTATATTACTCTTGTAAACAGCTTCGATGCATGAGCTGTTAAGCTGATTGTGCGATAATTCTCGCACTTGTCAGCTCTTGCCGTCTTCGGAATTGTGTGGATGATGCTTTTCCGAAAGTCAGATGGTATGTCACCAGACTCATATATTCTACACACCAACGTGAATAGTCGTTTTGTTGCCACTTCCCCAATGATTTTAGAAATTCTGATGGAATGTTATCTATCCCTTCGGCCTTATTGGACCGTAAGTCCTCCAAAGCTCTTTTAAATTCCGATTCTAATACTGGATCCCCTATCTCTTCTAAATCGACTCCTGTTTCTTCTTCTATCACATACGACAAATCTTCAGCCTCATTGAGGCTTTCAATGCATTCTTTCCACCTATCTGCTCTCTCCTCTGCATGTAACAGTGGAATTCCCGTTGCACTCTTAATGTTACCACCGTTGCTTTTAATGTCACCTAAGGTTGTTTTGACTTTCCTGTATGCTGAGCCTGTCCTTCCGACAATCGTATCTTTTTCGATGTCTTCACATTTTTCCTGCAGCCATTTCGTCTTAGCTTCCTTGCACTTCCTACTTATTTCATTCCTCAGTGACTTGTATTTCTGTATTCCTGATTTTCCCGGAACATGTTTGTACTTCCTCCTTTCATCAATCAACTGAAGTATTTCTTCTGTTACCCATGGTTTCTTCGCAGCTACCTTCTTTGTACCTATTTTTTCCTTCCCAACTTCTGTGATGGCCCTTTTTAGAGATGTCCATTCCTCTTCAACTGTACCGCCTATTGCGCTATTCCTTATTGCTGTATCTATAGCGTTAGAGAACTTCAAATGTATCTCGTCATTCCTTAGTACTTCTGTATCCCACTTCTTCGCGTATTGATTCTTCCTGACTAATGTCTTGAACTTCAGCCTACTCTTCATCACTACTATATTGTGATCTGAGTCTATATCTGCTCCTGGGTACGCCTTACAATCCAGTATCTGATTTCGGAATTTCTGTCTGACCATGATGTAATCTAATTGAAATCTTCCCGTATCTCCCGGCCTTTTCCAAGTATACCTCCTCCTCTTGTGATTCTTGAACAGGGTATTCGCTATTACTAGCTGAAACTTGTTACAGAACTCAATTAGTCTTTATCCTCTTTCATTCCTTGTCCCAAGCCCATATTCTCCCGTAAGCTTTTCTTCTACTGCTTCCCCTACAACTGCATTTCAGTCGCCCATTTCGTCCCCCTTTACATACTGCATTATCCTTTGAATATCCTCATACACTTTCTCTATCTGCTCATCTTCAGCTTGCGATGTCAGCATGTACACCTGAACTATCGTTGTCGGTGTTGGTCTGCTGTCGATTCTGATTATAACAACCTGGTCACTGAATTGTTCACAGTAACACACCCTCTGCCCTACCTTCCTATTCATAACGAATCCTACATCTGTTACACCATTTTCTGCTGCTGTTGATATTACCCGATACTCATCTGACCAGAAATCCTTGTCTTCCTTCCACTTCACTTCACTGAGCCCTACTATATCTAGATTGAGCCATTGCATTTCCATTTTCAGATTTTTTAGTTTCCCTATCACGTTCAAGCTTCTGACATTCCACGCCCCGACTCGTATTTCGTTATCCTTTCGTTGATTATTCAGTCTTATTCTCATGGTAACCTCCCCCTTGACAGTCCCCTCCCGGAGATCCGAATGGGGGACTATTCCGGAATCTTTTGCCAATGGAGAGATCATCATGACACTTCTTCAATTACAGGCCACATGTCCTGTGGATACACGTTACGTGTCTTTAATGCAGTGGTTTCCATTGCCTTCTGCATCCTCATGTCGTTGATCATAGCTGATTCTTCCGCCTTTAGGGGCAATTTCCCACCCCTAGGACAAGAGAGTGCCCTGAACCTCTATCCGCTCCTCCGCCCTCTTTGACAAGGCCGTTGGGTGAATGAGGCTGACTTCTTATGCCGGAAGTCTTCGGCCGCCAATGCGAAAGTTCACTGAGGCTTTTTGCAGATGATGCTGTGGTGTATCGAGAGGTTGTAACAATGGAAAATTGTACTGAAATGCAGGAGGATCTGCAGCGAATTGACGCATGGTGCAGGGAAGGGCAATTGAATCTCAATGTAGACAAGTGTAATGTGCGAATACATAGAAAGATAGATCCCTTATCATTTAGCTACAAAATAGCAGGTCAGCAACTGAAGCAGTTAATTCCATAAATTATCTGGGAGTGCGCATTAGGAGTGATTTAAAATGGAATGATCATATAAAGTTGATCGTCGGTAAAGCAGATGCCAGACTGAGATTCATTGGAAGAATCCTAAGGAAATGCAGTTCGAAAACAAAGGAAGTAGGCTACAGTACGCTTGTTCGCCCACTACTTGAATACTGCTCAGCAGTGTGGGATCCGTACCAGATAGGGTTGATAGAAGAGATAGAGAAGATGCAACGGAGAGCAGCGCGATTCGTTACAGGATCATTTAGTAATCGCGAAAGCGTTACGGAGATGATAGATAAACTCCAGTGGAAGACTCTGCAGGAGAGACGCTCAGTAGCTCGGTACGGGCTTTTGTTAAAGTTTCGAGAACATACCTTCACCGAAGAGTCAAGCAGTATATTGCTCCCTCCTACGTATATCTCGCGAAGAGACCATGAGGATAAAATCAGAGAGATTAGAGCCCACACAGAAGCAAACCGACAATCCTTCTTTCCACGAACAATACGAGACTGGAATAGAAGGGAGAACCGATAGAGGTACTCAAGGTACCCTCCGCCACACACCGTCAGGTGGCTTGCGGAGTATGGATGTAGATGTAGATGTAGATATATGTGCTTCGGTACTACAATGTTGGGTTTTCAGATCATAACGGAGACATTTTACAATATATTTCTCCCTGATACGTCACTCTGCAAACTACGTTTTCACCTCACACGGTATTTTACGTGTGTATTATAAGTGTACGAGTAGGGTAAGTTTGGACCTCTGTATCTCGGAAGCGGATAAAGATATAAGGAAAATTTTCATGATTGTTCGAGATCTGTGCTTGGCAATCTTGGCCATGCACTAATGGTCCCTCCATAAGTCCCATCAAACCCACTGTAGACTACATCAAAAGCAAAAAGAACCAACTAACTTGCTCCATGAATCTAAGCAGGGTGATGTGTGTAGTATTCATACTTCGATGCAGTATTGTACGACAGTGACACTGTGAGTATCCTTCAGTTAGGTATACAAATGGTCCAGGCCCAAGGAATATCCAAAAAAAATTGAGCCTACCTTTTTATCACCTGTAGTATACGAGGTATGACCAGCGGCAAATCCCGTTCTAATGCGCAGCTTTTCGGAACATATTAGGAACGCATACAGTCGCATGCATTATCGATTGCTAGCACAATATATAGAGGTCATATAATTATTTTGTAGCATGTGGACCATAGTAATACAGGTTATATTTAATAACAACATCGTTCTCTCACATCCTTGGCCATGTCAAGTCTTATAAAAATGTTTATTGTTGTTGTTACTGTTGTGTTCTGGTTCTTCTCCCGTGCTATGTTTCCTGTGCAAGCCTCTTCATCGCTGAAAATCTTCTGCAAGCTTCATCCATTTCAAATTTATTACTGTAGTCAAGTTGACAATTCCCACGTACAAATTTCGCCTCCTCCCAGTCATTACCCCATGCCCGACGCCACACTTCTCTCCATTAAATAAATATTCCTTGATGCCCCAGCACGTATCCTGTCAATTGATCTCATCTTTTAGTCATGTTGTGGCGTAAAATTTCTCTTCCCCCAATTCGTTTCTACACCTTCTCTTTAAGCTAGTAATCAGATCTACCCGAGCGGTCTAACGCACGGTTTTCCGGAGCGGGAAGGAGCGCCTGGTCCCCGGCACGAATCCGCCAGGCGGATTTGTGTCGAGGTCCGGTGAACCAGCCAGTCTGTGGATGGTGTTTAGGCGGTTTTCCATCTGCCTTGGCGACTGCGGGCTGGTTCCCCTTATTCCGCCTCAGCTACACTATGTCGGCGACTGCTGCACGAACAAGTTCTCTCCGTACGCGTACACCACCATTAATATACCACGCAAACATTGGGGTGAGACGTTCCCTGGGGGGGGTCCACCGGGGGCCGAACCGCACAATAACCCTGTGTGCGGTGTAGGGCGGCGGAGGGGTGAAGTGGACTGCGGTAGTCGTCGTGGGGTTGTGGACCACTGCGGGTGCGGCGGGGACGGAGCCTCTCCGTCGTTTCTAGGTCCCTGGTTCACAAAAAACATAAACACAACAACATGTAATCAGATCTACCCATATATTCTTCAGAGTTAATCTGTAAAACCAAAATTGTTCTCCGTCGATGATTCACGAAGCTAATATCTGACTAATTCCTTCAGAAAAGACTTATTAACACTAAAATTTATATTCGATGCAATTTCTTTTCTATTTTACTAATGCTTTTTTAATACTGCTGCTCAAATACTCAAACTCATTTACGACTTGTAGTGTCTCATTACTTAATGTAATCACCTCATCATAAACTGATTCAATTTGACTATATTCCACTAATCTATATTTACTTTTGTTGATTTTAGTCTCATAAGCTCAATAAATTAACAAGACACAGCGGTATACAATAATGAAAATAACAACGTTATGAAATCAAATGGTACGCATCAATATAGAAAGTCGTTAGGAGGGTAAAAAATCTTAATGCCTGAGTAAACCGGGTGTATCACAATTAACAGCAAAATCTGACGTCAGCAAACTTATACGACTAGAGAAGCAAAATCGCTTCATTAATCATGAATCCACAAACAAGGAAATTGCGATGTAACTATAAATGTGTGGTTTCGAGCAATCACTGAACTTAGAGTGATACACTCCTGGAAATGGAAAAAAGAACACATTGACACCGGTGTGTCAGACCCACCATACTTGCTCCGGACACTACGAGAGGGCTGTACAAGCAATGATCACACGCACGGCACAGCGGACACACCAGGAACCGCGGTGTTGGCCGTCGAATGGCGCTAGCTGCGCAGCATTTGTGCACCGCCGCCGTCAGTGTCAGCCAGTTTGCCGTGGCATACGGAGCTCCATCGCAGTCTTTAACACTGGTAGCATGCCGCGACAGCGTGGACGTGAACCGTATGTGCAGTTGACGGACTTTGAGCGAGGGCGTATAGTGGGCATGCGGGAGGCGGGGTGGACGTACCGCCGAATTGCTCAACACGTGGGGCGTGAGGTCTCCACAGTACATCGATGTTGTCGCCAGTGGTCGGCGGAAGGTGCACGTGCCCGTCGACCTGGGACCGGACCGCAGCGTTGCACGGATGCACGCCAAGACCGTAGGATCCTACGCAGTGCCGTAGGGGACCGCACCGCCACTTCCCAGCAAATTAGGGACACTGTTGCTCCAGGGGTATCGGCGAGGACCATTCGCAACCGTCTCCATGAAGCTGGGCTACGGTCCCGCACACCGTTAGGCCGTCTTCCGCTCACGCCCCAACATTGTGCAGCCCGCCTCCAGTGGTGTCGCGACAGGCGTGAATGGAGGGACGAATGGAGACGTGTCGTCTTCAGCGATGAGAGTCGCTTCTGCCTTGGTGCCAATGATGGTCGTATGCGTGTTTGGCGCCGTGCAGGTGAGCGCCACAATCAGGACTGCATACGACCGAGCCACACAGGGCCAACACCCGGCATCATGGTGTGGGGAGCGATCTCCTACACTGGCCGTACACCACTGGTGATCGTCGAGGGGACACTGAATAGTGCACGGTACATCCAAACCGTCATCGAACCCATCGTTCTACCATTCCTAGACCGGCAAGGGAACTTGCTGTTCCAACAGGACAATGCACGTCCGCATGTATCCCGTGACACCAAACGTGCTCTAGAAGGTGTAAGTCAACTACCCTGGCCAGCAAGATCTCCGGATCTGTCCCCCATTGAGCATGTTTGGGACTGGATGAAGCGTCGTCTCACGCGGTCTGCACGTCCAGCACGAACGCTGGTCCAACTGAGGCGCCAGGTGGAAATGGCATGGCAAGCCGTTCCACAGGACTACATCCAGCATCTCTACGATCGTGTCCATGGGAGAATAGCAGCCTGCATTGCTGCGAAAGGTGGATATACGCTGTACTAGTGCCGACATTGTGCATGCTCTGTTGCCTGTGTCTATGTGCCTGTGGTTCTGTCAGTGTGATCATGTGATGTATCTGACCCCAGGAATGTGTCAATACCCCTTCCTGGGACAATGAATTCACGGTGTTCTTATTTCAATTTCCAGGAGTGTATATTGCCTTAGTACAAATTTATCTCAAATTTATACGTTCCGATTACCTTCCCGTGAAAGTGCGCTGGAGTTTCATGTTCCATTTCTTGCATTTTGATACAATTATTGCACTCGCCTCTGCAGTGAGTTACGGATCGCTATAAACCCCGCTCGATAACCTCGTTACGATTGTAAGTCTGTACAATTCACAGCTCCAGTTTTTCAACTGTAACAACGGCCTTACTGCGTGCTTAACTTCTGCGTTGATCACAGAGAGAATATTCCATGGAACAGGGCGAGATGAACTTGGAGGCAGAGGTATAGGCCACTCCAGGCCTGGCCACTTCGACCATACCCGTGTGTTAGATACCTAAAACAGACAGAAAACTGTGCCGCTGCACGTAATGCATGTAGCACATTCCCTAGAACTTCTCGCCGCAGAAAGCGAAATTACCCTCGATCCTTCAAGTTTTCTTGAGGCAACGGCCTTGCCTTAGTGGATCCAACGGTTCCCGTCAGATCACCGAAGTTAAGCGCTGTCGGGCGTGGTCGGCACTTGGATGGGCGACCATCCGAGCCGCCATACCCTGTTGCCATTTTTCGGGGTGCACTCAGCCTCGTGATGCCAACTGAGGAGCTACTCGACCGAATAGTAGCGGCGCCGGTCACAGAAAACCATTATAACAACCGGGAGAGCGGTGTGCTGACCGCAAGCCCCTCCTATCCGCATCCTCACCTGAGGACGACACGGCGGTCGGATGGTCCCGATGGGCCACTTGTGGCCTGAACACAGGGTGACAACTTCAAGTTTTCTTGGAAAGACGTAAATCGTAAAGAGACCATCACATCGTCGCACTAACAATGAGAATCCACTACTATAACTGCGGCTTTACAAATGTACCAATAATTAATTTTATTCCCAATTTGGTTCAGTACCTCTTCATTACCAACATGTTCTGCCCACGGAATCTTCATCATTTCTTTACTTTTTTTAAAAAAATTGTATTTTCATCACTTTTACACACTGCTGCGCTCCACAGAAATACTTTCAGACACTACATTTTAGCACTTAAATTTCTATTAATTGTAAACCAATTTCTATTTAACAGAAACACTTTGAAATTTTGTGGTCTGCATTTTATATCCTCTCTACCGCGACGATTTTTGGTTATTTTTCTGTAAAAGCTCAGTTGCCCGCTATACAGATTCAGCAGTATGGGGTAGACTACGACCGTATCTCTCTCTCTGCTCGACTACGTTTTTTCCAAGCTTTTTTAGACTGATCAGCCAGAACATTGTGATCACCGACCTACTATCGATATAAGCGCGTTCAGGCGATAGCAGCGTCACCTGGCGAGTAATGACTGTTGTCAGACACGTACACTATGCACGTAGTAACAGCGAGCGTGCTGTCCATGTGCAGAATGGGAAGACGCGCGATCTATCTGGCGGATTGTCATGGCCCATAGGATTGGCTTGAGCATTTTGGAAACTGCTCAACTTGTCGGGTGTTCGGGGAGTGCTGTGGTGAGTGTTTTTATCATGTGGCGGAACCAAGGTGAAGCCACATCCAGACGTCGTGGGTTTGGGCGGCCACTCCTCATCACACATGTCGGATGTCTCAGGCTGGGTAGACTCGTAAAACCGGCAGGTGGTGAACTGTGGTGAAGCTAATATCACACTTTAATACTATACGACTGAACACACAGTGCACAAAACATTCCTAAAAATGGCTACCGGAGCCGACGTAACTGGTTGTTGGCGCAATGGCAGATGATTGAACGGTATGATGAATCCCATGCATGTGCGAATGTTGACGCCACGACCTTGACAACTACGAGTGATATGGGCACATGATGATCAGAACTGGATGTTGGTGCAACGGCAGAGCGTTGAATGGTCTGATGATTTCCGATACCGTCTTCATCATGCTGATGGGAGGCCGCGAATCCGTCGTCTTCCAGTGAACAGCTCCTTGACGTCTGTACTGTGGGACGGAGACAAGCTGACGGCGGCTCCATTATGCTCTGGAGAACATTCATGTGGGCATTCACGTGGGGATCCATGGGTCCAGTGGAGTTCTTGCGAGGCACCAAGACGGCCAAGGAGTGTCATACATTGGTTGCTGACCACGTTCACCCCGTCATGACGGTCATGTTTCCTTAAGGCAGTGGCGTTTTTCAAAAAGATAGTGGACCATACTGGTAGAAACCAACCTCGGGGAAGACCAGTTAGGATGCCGTAGAAATGTTGGAACACGGAAGCCAATACTGACCCTACGACTTATCCTAGAAAATAGATTAAGGAAAGGCAAACCTACTTTTCTAGCTTTTGTAGACTTAGAGAAAGCTTTTGACAATGTTGACTGGAATACTCTCTTTCACATTCTGAAGGTGGCAGGGGTAAAATACAGGGAGAGAAAGGCCATTTACAATTAGCCAGAAACCAGATGGCAGTTATAAGAGTCGAGGGGTATAAAAGGGAAGCAGTGGTTGGAAAGGAAGTGAGACAGGGTTCTAGCCTATCCTGGATGTTATTCAATCTGTATATTGAGCAAGAAGTAAAGGAAACAAAAGAAAAATTCGGAGTAGGTACTAAAATCCATGGAGAAGAAATAAATACTTTGAGGTTCATATGGCTCTGAGCACTATGGGACTTAACATCTGAGGTCATCAGTCCCCTAGAACTTAGAACTACTTAAACCTAACTAACCTAAGGACATCACACACATTCGTGCCCGAGGAGGGATTCGAACCTGTGACCGTAGCGGTCGCTCGGTTCCAGACTGAAGCGCCTAGAACCACTTGGCCACACCGACCGGCGACTTTGATGTTCGCCGATGACATTGTAATTCTGTGAGAAACAGCAAAGGACCTGGAAGAGCAGCTGAACGGAATGGACAGTGTCTTGAAAGGAGGATATAAGATCAGCATCAACAAAAACAAAACGAGGGTAATGAAACCAGGTGATGCTGAGGGAATTAGATTAGAAAATGAGACGCCTAAAGTAGTAAATGAGTTTTGCTATGTGGGGTGCAGAATAACTAATGAAGGTAGAAGTAGAGACGATAGAAAATGTAGACGGGGAATGGCAAGGAAAGCGTTTCTGAAGAAGTAGAGATGTAAGTGTCAGGAAGTCGTTTCTGAAAGTATTTGTATGTAGTGTAGCCTTGTATGGAAGTGAAACGTGGACGATAAATAGTTTAGACAAGAAAAGGATAGAAGCTTTCTAAATGTGGTGCTACAGAAGAATGCTTAAGATTAGATGGGTAGATACATAACTAATGATGAGGTATTGAATAGAATTGGGGAGAAGAGATATTTGTGGCACAACTTGACCAGAAGAAGGGATCGGTTGATAGGACACATTCTGAGGCATCAAGGGATCACCAATTTAGTAATGGAGGGTAGAGTGGAACGTAAAAATCGTAGAGGGAGACCAAGACATGAATAAAGCAAAAAGATTTCGAAGGATGTAGGTTGCAGTAGGTACTGGGAGATGAAGAAGCTTGCACAGGATAGAGCAGCATGGCGAGCTGCATCAAACCAGTCTCTGGATTGAAGACCACAACAATAACAATGGGTCATATCACAAGCTTAGGAGTCTGATGGAGTGGTCCACGGAACACACTGGCCAGTTTCAGTTAATATGCTGGCCCACAACTCGCCAGCTCTGAACCCGATCGAACACATCTGAGATAAACTGGATGTGGTGTCAGAGCCGACGGCTCCTCGTCCCTGAATTTACGGGAGTTGTGCGTAGAGATGTGGTTTCAAGTCTCTCCAATGACCTACACTGCTTCCACGCCACGAGGCGCCGAAGGTGGAAATATCGGCTACTATGTAAGTGGTCATTTTGTTCTGGCTGATCTGTGTATATAACTGCAGTCTGTCTTCCGTACTACTTACGGATAACTTTTTCTTGCTAGTATTGTATTCCAGATAATTTCATGGTTTCTAAGCTTACTGCAAATCTACAAATGCTCTAAATGTAGTTTGAGCTATCTTCTAAGAAAAGTCAGACGGTGAATATTGCCTCTAGAACACAAACTGATGCCAGGGTCAGTTTCTGCCAGTCTTTCCATTCGTCTGTAGATAATTCGTGTTGGTTTTTTCCCATCATGGCTTGTTTAACTATATTCTTTGTAAATGAGACTGCTGCATTGTGTTTGAAGTCTGAGGTGATTTTGCCTGTTTCGTACGTCTTGCATGCCGAGTGGCACAGTTTTTCGGTTGTAGGTTTTTGAAAGGATCTTAATAATTCTTGTGGGCCGTCGTCTGCTGCACGTTCTCCTATCAAAAATATCGAAATTTACGGATGACATCTAGAGAATGCCTGCTTTTAGCGGTAAAAAGTAACGTCGAGGCACAAATTGTAGTAAAAGCGTCACTAAATTACTCTGAAAGCTTAATAAAACGTCGCTGAGTTTTTAAATGGATATTGTGTTAAACGGTATGATTTTTGTTTTGTTTTTTTTTTAGTTATCCGTATTTCACTTATTTTACTTTCGAATGAACGAACAGGGGGAAAAGGAAGGGAAATGTGCGTGCTGGTAAAAGTGTCTGATCTGTTGTATACACCCTGGGATTTCCTGAATGATCACAGGCTGAGAGAGACTGACACTGAGAAACTGTTAAAGCTGTCTCTGGCGTGAAAGCTAGCCTGGCGACCTCGGTAAAGCACTGAAGCTGCTAGCCGGGTGCGAGGAGACGAATGTGTGCCTACTCTCAAATTTAAGTCCCAGTGGTGCCGCTTTGTCACGCTTTAGCGGGCTTTGCGGACGGAGAGAGAGTGCATCGCTAGGCGTGGGCAGAAGCAGTAAGACGAGGTAGCGCTGTCTCGGGGGCTTTTCCGAAGACTGGTGATACCGCTGCCGAACATCAAGCCATTGTGGTAATTTTTCGTGAATATTTAATACACTTCAGAACTGAAACTGGAACTGTGTGTTGTCTTCCCATCTGTATAGAATGGGTTGTCGTTGAAAGGGACCACAGTTGGCTGGCTTGGAATACCGTCACTTGTAAGTGACGGTAGTGATAGGTTAAGCTTGCCGTGTAAGTAGTTCGAGACTTTGCAGGTGCTCTTTACTGTGCTAAACAAACGTGTAGTACTACACAATGCAGTAAACATGGGATAAAACAACAATAAAGTTCTGTGTTCTACTGTACTCTTTCCGTCTGTGTAATTTATCCTTCCCTTTTTGGTGTGTTTAGGACATTAAGATGACATCGATCATATTACTAAACTTAACTACTCTGCTGTACTTCTGTTCGAGATTTTTGTCACTTATCTTGGATGCTGAAAATCTTTTCGTAAGAAAATCGTGTTTTCCGAGTATACAGGCGTTAAGTCTTCAGTTCTGGAGTGTCGGGGTTGGAGGACGGGTCAGGGACGTTACGGTTTGTTCCTGATCTAATGACCCCCCCCCCCCCCCCACGCACTCACCGCAATTCATTCCAACTGTAACTTAAGAGAACCCCCAGTTTTAATGGGTCACAAATGCCAACTAGGAGGAACAAATTCGTAAATTGCATTGATATTGTGAACATTACAAATGATTTCATTATATATGTATAATATGAAATCAATAATTCCCCACAGATTACTGAATTCGAAATATATCGCACTGTAGAAATGTTTGGCAATTTCAAAAAGGCCTTTGATTTCATTGGCGGACAAACAAAAGAGAAAATAATCCGAAAATTTCGTATAATCTCTAAATTGGCAAATCTGATTGGTGAAACACCCACCCATCCACCCCCCCCCCCCAATTCCCCCCCCCCCCCATTACACACACACTGAGTATGTAAAGTGAAATTTATGGGAGAAATGATTCAGCACTCCGAAATACGGGTTTACGTCAATGTCCTCAATTATTTTTGTGTTCCAGAAGTAACAGTGAGAATTTGGAAAAAAGAAACTGAATGAATATAAGATTTAATTAATAAGGTTGGCGATAGGAAAGAAAAATATTGAAATAAACCGTCTCGCATTCGTAGATGACTTTACTACACCTCCAGAATATGTGACATCTGCTGTAAAAAATTAATTTTTTAGGAGAAGTAGCCAATAGCAGAGGTTGAATAATTTAAGCGGAAAAAAACGAACTGTTTACGAACATTAAACATACATCGAAATTTCTGAAACCAAATGTTAAGCAAATTGAAAAGGTTAAAACATTTAAATATCATAGAGAGGTAATAGAAAAAAAAATGATTTGGAAAAATCGTGTGTATGGTGGAGAACACATAAATTGGGGAGAGCATAAGATATAACTAAAGACTTTAACAACAAAAAAACTGTCTAAAAGTGAAAGAATAAGGCATTACAGTACAGTAGTGAAGCCAGAATGCCTTTATGCAAGCAATTGACATTAAGCTATAATTTAGATAAATCAAAAATATTAGAAAGGATAATCATTAGAAAAATTTTAGGTACACGAAAACTACAGAACGTTGTAAATTACGTAGTAACCATTTCTGAAGTAATGAGAAAAAGTAGTAATGAGAAGTAATGAGAAAAAGAAGACGAACTTTTTGACATTTTTATCGAATGCAAGCCAGTAGATTAAGCAGAAAGTTTTTCAAATATCTGTGGGATAAGAAGTTAACAACGAATTGGATTTATGAAGTAAAAGAGGATTTAAAAGTAAAGGGTGAATAAATACATGGCAGGGATGTGTATAGGGGAAAAGCACTGAATACGAAATGATTCCAAGGTAGGAGAGTGAAAAGAACTGGCCTGAAGTGGTTTCAAGACAAGTAGAAGAGAACATAGCAAACAGAAGGAAGAATAGTGAAAGGAAAGAACAGAAGAACGAATAAAGAATAGAAACGCATTCCTGGATGGCCCATCTGAGAAAAAAAATAAGTTTACATCAGTGCTCACTATATAACTTCAAAGAAATTATAATTCAGAGAAACACTGCATTTGTTCAAAAGTTTGAGGATACAAGTGTTACATACTTTGTGGTTGAGTGTTTGTGCCTGTCAGTAGTGGTTTATCTGGTAGTGAAGTCGAAGTAGATACTCAGTGTGAATTGGTATGGGTGGAGGTTATACTTAGCAGCCGAACTAAGTTAATAATTGGCTCCTTCTACCGACCCCCAGACTCCGATGATATAGTTGCTGAACAGTTCAGAGAAAATTTGAGTCTCGTAACAAATAAATACCCCACTCATACGGTTATAGTTGGTGGGGACTTCAACCTTCCCTCAATATGGTGGCAAAAATACTTGTTCAAAACCGGTGGTAGGCAGAAAACATCTTCCGAGATTCTCCTAAATGCTTTCTCCGAAAATTATTTCGAGCAGTTAGTCCACGAACCCACGCGAATTGCAAATGGTTGCGAAAACACACTTGACGTCTTAGCCACAAACAATCCAGAGCTAATAGAGAGCATCATGACTGATACAGGGATTAGTTCAAATGGTTCAAATGGCTCTGAGCACTATGGGACTTAACATCTGAGGTCATCAGTCCCCTAGAACTTAGAATTATTTAAACCTAACTAACCTAAGGACATCACACACATTCATGCCCGAGGCAGGATTCGAACCTGCGACCGTAGCGGTCACGCGGTTCCAGACTGAAGCGCCTAGAACCGCTCGGCCACGCCGGACAGGGATTAGTGATCACAAGGTCGTTGTAGCTAGGCTCAATGCCGTTTCTTCCAAATCCACCAGAAACTAACGCAAAATAATTTTATTTAAAAAAGCGGATAAAGTGTCACTAGAAGCCTTCCTAAGAGACAATCTCCATTCCTACCGAACTAACTATGCAAATGTAGACGAGATGTGGCTCAAATTCAAAGATGTAGTAGCAACAGCAATTGAGAGATTCATACCTCATAAATTGGCAATAGATGGAACTGATCCCCCATGGTACACAAAACAGATCCGAACGCTGTTGCAGAGGCAACGGAAAAATCATGCGAAGTTCAGAAGAACGCGAAATCCCGAAGATTGGCTAAAATTTACAGACTCGCGAAATTTGGCACGGACTTCAATGCGAGATGCCTTTAATAGGTTCTACAACGAAACATTGTCACGAAATTTGGTAGAAAATCCGAAGAAATTCTGGTCGTATGTAAAGTACAGAAGACGCAGTCGATACCTTCGCTGCGCAGTGCCGATGGTACTGTTACCGACGACTGTGCCGCTAAAGCGGAATTATTGTATGCAGTTTTCCGAAATTCCTTCACCAGGGAAGACGAATAGAATATTCCAGAATTTGAAACACGAACAGCTGCTATCATGAGTTTCTTAGAAGTGGATACCTTAGGGGTTGCGAAGCAACTCAAATCGCTTGATACGGGCAAGTCTTCAGGTCCAGATTGTATACCGATTAGGTACCTTTAAGATTACGCTGATACAATAACTCCCTACTTAGCAATCATATACAACCGCTCGCTCACCGATAGATCTGTACCTACAGACTGGAAAATTGCGCAGGTCGCACCAGTGTTTAAGAAGGGTAGTAGGAGTAATCCATCGAACTACAGACCTATATCATTGACGTCGGTTTGCAGCAGAGTTTTGGAGCATATACTGTATTCAAACATTATGAATCACCTCGAAGGTAACGATCTATTGATACGTAATCAGCATGGTTTCAGAAAACATCGTTCTTGTGCAACGCAGCTAGCTCATTTTTCGCACGAAGTAATGGCCGCTATCGACAGGGGATCTCAGGTTGATTCCGTATTTCTGGATTTCCGGAAAGCTTTTGACACCGTTCCGCACAAGCGACTTCTAATCAAGCTGCGGGCCTATGGGGTATCGTCTCAGTTGTGCGACTGGATTCGTGATTTCCTGTCAGGAAGGTGGCAGTTCGTAGTAATAGACGGCAAATCATCGAGTAAAGCTGAAGTGATATCAGGTGTTCCGCAGGGAAGCGTCCTGGGACCTCTGCTGTTCCTGATCCATATAAATGACCTGGGTGACAATCTGAGCAGTTCTCTTAGGTTGTTCGTAGATGATGCTGTAATTTACCGTGTAGTAAGGTAAGACCAGTATCAGTTGCAAAGCGATTTAGAAAAGATTGCTATATGGTGTGGCAGGTGGCAGTTGACGCTAAATAACGAAAAGTGTGAGGTGATCCACATGAATGCCAAAAGAAATCCGTTGTAATTCGATTACTTGATAAATAGTACAATTCTCAAGGTTGTCAATTCAACTAAGTATCTGGGTGTTAAAATCACGAACAACTTCAGTTGGAAAGACCACATAGATAATATTGTGGGGAAGGCGAGACAAAGGTTGCGTTTCATTGGCAGGACACTTAGAAGATGCAACAAGTCCACTAAAGAGACAGCTTACACTACACTCGTTCGTCCTCTGTTAGAATATTGCCGCGCAGTGTGGGATCCTTACCAGGTGGTATTGACGGAGGACATCGAAAGGGTGCAAAAAAGGGCAGCTCGTTTTGTATTATCACGTAATAGGGGAGGGAGTGTGGCAGATATGATACGCGAGTTTCGGTCACCAACTTTCTCTTCAGAAAGCGAAAATATTTTGTTGAGCCCAACCTACATAGGTAGGAATGACCATCAAAATAAAATAAGAGAAATCAGAGCTCGAACAGAAATGTTTAGGTTTTTCCCGCGCGCTGTTCGGGAGTGGAATGGTAGAGAGATAGTATGATTTTGGTTCGATGAACCCTCTGCCAAGCACTTAAATGTGAATTGCAGAGTAGTCATGTAGATGTAGATGTAGATGTTTAACAACTGTAGCAAGAACAGTCTTTCGAAACACAGACAACATTTAATTTACACTATATAGGATCTAAAAATAAGGAAGAAAGGTACTTAGAAAGTTTTGAAATGTGGCTATGCAGAAGAATGCCTAAGGTGAAATGGACTGGCAGACTTTAGACAGAGGAAATAATGAAGAAAATAGGTGAAGAAGAAGATTACTGAAAATTATCTGACCGGACAAAGTCTTGGATGGGACATGTACTACGTAGGAATTGTCTCCAACAAAGAATTAGAGAGCGCAAACGGGGAGGAATGAGAGCAAAAGGTAGTAAGAGCAGTGGAATAATGGATGACATTAGAAAGGGACGAACATACAGTCAGGTGAAGGAAGACGCTGAGGACAGGACACGATGTAGAGCCTCTGGTTGAAGCCTGTTATGAGGCAGACATACAAAAGAGGACGAATATAGTCTAAGAGTGGACTCACAATTATCAGCATTTCGCTTAACACCAACAATGTGAACACAGTCTGTAAACTAGGATTTTATTGCGGTCATTCCCGCCTACGTTCGGGAAAGAGAGTCTTTATTTATTCTTGATATGGTCCTTTACCTCGCTGTTTTTCTACACTTTCCAGTCTCTTACAGGGTCTACCAGTGAAATCACGAATGGTGTTTTAGTTGTTGATTGTAGATACGTTCCACCTTGAGCCACGGAAGAGGGGGCTGGGGGGGGGGGGCTTTTCCTACATGGAGTATTCACGACATTAGGTAAGCCAACAAGCCCATCCGCTTGTGCACGCCATCACGAAAGCAATTTTATGCTACGTTACTTTCCGAAAGTTAGCTGACAAAATTGGAAACTTATTAATGAGAAAATATATACCCTCTTCAGGTTCGTGACCCGTAAGACCCACCTCATCCCTTTCCTTGATATCGTTCTGTCTGTACACAAGAATGAGATGTGTAGAATGCCTATGTAGAGGTGCGTTTGGATGGTAGATGAGAGTAATATATTCATCTCCGACAAGTCTACTTAAAACGTTGTCAATGGTTGTGGCACACAACAGTATGTCGATCTCGTACCGCGTACATTGTATATGTGCAAGTTAAGTGTCTGGATGTTGTTAGTAAATTTTATTGTGTACAGTAGGTGGAAAAGTAGCCATGATAACAAATCACTATTATCAGACCTCTTTCAGTACCCAAAGATCACCTTAATTACAGTCATCACAATCTACGACTTTGGAAAGCCTACAGCTGTGTCATTCATGATTTAAATAATGAGTCACTGCAGCAGTTACCTTTTTCCTTCATGCTTAGCACAACGAGTTACGAAAATTTACTCTCTTTACCAAGTACAATTATTTGCCTGAATGTTACGTGTGTTTTTCCAAGTGAGTTTTCTGGGCTATCTTGTACTATGCCGTCTCTTTGAGGTTATACTGTAATGGCCGATGTTATTCAATATGTACATTGAGCAAGGAAACTAAAGAGAAATTTGGGGTGGATATTAGAAATGAGTAAACTACGTTCAAAGCAACTTCTAGGACAACACTACGTGGATGGACTTGACCACAAGTTGTTCACCAGTATTCACCGCTTAATTCCAAAGACAAATATGTATTAATCATAGTCATTCAGAAAGCAACAGTTTAAGTAAACAATTCAGAATTTTTCCGGCCGGTGTGGCCTAGCGGTACTAGGCGCTTCAGTCTGGAACCGCGCAACCGCTACGGTCACAGGTTCAAATCCTGCCTCGGGCATGGATGTGTGTGATGTCCTTAGGTTAGTTAGGTTTAAATAGTTCTAAGTTCTAGGGGACTGATAACCTCAGATGTTAAGTCCCATAGTGCTCAGAGCCATTTGAACCATTTGAATTCAGAATTTGCTTCACCATTCACAAGACTGTGTAACGTGGTCCTCATTAATTTCGTCAAAATCAAGGTTCACAGGTTGGCTAATGCCCAGAATGAAAGTGTACGTTAATTTTTTTCTTTTCTAAAGAAACAAATCAAATTTATTCGTCATAGGGAACCAGCCCCATAAGCACAACTAGTAAAAAGAAATGCACCCTTTAAGAAACTCGACTGGATCAAAATAACAAGAACAATTAGCATTTTATCGATAAAATTGCCTTAGAGAAATAACAGTCGGATCAGTATGTGACGAAGGGGAGACTAGGCCTGCAGAACTTAATCAAGACTGTAACAGACCAGATGCAATAAACAATAAGGCAAGCAGCTTCTTGGAGAATGAGAAACGAATAAGATTAAGTTATTACACGAAGCATTAAAGGCTCAAGGCCAGTTTCCAACCACAATGAACGACAACTTACCTTTACAGATTAGTTGCGTGGACTATTTGCAACAGGCATGTTATGCAGGCGGAGTCCCTCTGGAATGGTTGCACGCGACGATCTGTGTCGCCCGATGTCTGGGTGTCCTTTCCGGATGGCAGATGTGTAGACTTGACAGCGCGAACCTCTCAGCGACCCAAGCAGGGGTAACTAACACAAGCAAGGAAGCCCAGGGCAAAAAAGTATATTAACAACTAGGATTGGAGGCAGACCTAGAATACACAAAAACTTATTGGTCTAATTCAGGGGAGGTATACAGAAGTCTGTCAAAATCCCATTAGTTTTTATTATATTTGCAAATCTATATTTCGGCTATAGATAACCATCTTCAGAGCAATTTCGTTACAGACACCTTCTACCTATATGTCTGCAAGAACATTTATGGCTATACAAAATACCGCGAGTCTGTTAAGTTGTAATTAAAATGAGCTGAAGATCGCTGTTTATTGCTGCAATCTGGATTTGCTAGAGTAACAAAAACCAATGGGATTTCGACTGTGTGCCTTTCCTTCGTTACAGTCTACGGTCGCTGTGAACAACGATTCCTGATGAAATCAAACTTGCCTTGTTGGTCTAGATACAAGAGGGAAGGTCGTGTTAACTGCACGGTGGGGTACGTCAGATTTGAACTACACTGCGCTTGCATGTGACACAAATTTAAACAATCGCCATAAATACCTGGACGTTACTACCTGGAAACCTCAGTAACGTGAACAAGCTCACAAACACGATAAAGCGCAATTAGTCTGCTGACTAGGCAACAGAAAACATTTACAGAAATCTGAAATACATAACTTGCAAAAAAATATGAGCTACGTCACAAATTCACACCACTAAGACCTGTGATGCTGCGCAGAACGTTACATGTAAAATTCCACAACGTAAGGCAAGGCAAATTAAGCTTCTAAAGCTTACAGTTTACCACAGTTCCAGGAGGCAGTGCAGGAGGAAATGACAGGTCATGTGCACCCAGCGGAAGAACCGTCCAATGACATAACAGTAGTGTGAACTTAGCTGTTCCCGTGGGCAATACTAGAGCACACCAAGATTTGCACCAATGTTAATACAAATAAAATAGACGAATTTGAAAAGAATCGCTCAGATACAAACTTAAACAATGTAATATTATAAATAGCCAGAGTCAGAGCAGGTGAAGGCAGTCATTTAAAATGCAATCTCAAGTCAGCTCTGTGCCACGCTGGCAATACAAACATAGAAAGAATCAATTAGAAAGCCTGGGTCCAGAGTGCAGAACAGTAGTACCTTCTCCTCCTGAAGAACGGCTTTCTTCTCGGCAAATACGGCTTTAATGGAACAACAGAAGCCGCCGAAAACTAGTTCTGCCCGTCGGCAACGTGCAACTAAAATACGGCCCGACGACTGGGATAGTGACCACTGTAAGATGAACATCTACAAAGGCAAAACAAGTATAATTGAATGTAGACGAAGTAAATTAGATGATGTCGAGGGAATTCGTTATGAAACGAGACAAAGTAGTAGATACGTTTCGTTACTTGGGCAAAAAAATTACGTATGATGGTCGAAGTAGAGAGGATATAAAATGTGGACTGGCAATGGCAAGAAAATAGTTTCTGAAGAAGAGAAATTTGTTATCATTCAATACATGTTTAAGTGTTAGGAAGTCTTTTCTGAAAGTATGTACACGGGGTGTAGCAATGTATGGAAGTGAAACACGGGCATGAAATGGTTAAGACAAGAATGGAATAGAAACTTCTGAGATATGGTGCTTCACAAGAATGCATGTAATGAAGAGGGACTGAATAGAATCGGGGAAAAGTAGGGATCAGTTGACAGGACACATTCTGGGACATCAAGGTATCACCAGTTTAGTACTGGAGGGGAACGTGCTGGGTAGAGGTCATAGAGGGATGCCAAGAGATAAATACAGTAAGCTGATTCAGGAAGATATAGCTTGCAGTAGTTATTCGGAGGTGAGGAGGCTTGCACAGGATAGAGTAGCATGTGGGGACGCATAAAAGCTGTTTTCGGAATGAAGTCCGCAAGAGTAACAATTGCAATCGGAAAACCGGATAAAATACTTCCAAGGATGTTTTTTCACATGTTAAAGTTGGAGATGGTATTTCTGTCTATCTGCTACCAGGTGCTGTGCCTCTTTCATTATGTAATATCACACACATGCAAACCACCACTCACACACTTTGTTTTTGAAATTAAAAAAGGTTTCAAAGACCTTACAAAAGATAGAATTTTTGGATTACATTATTTGCATAAAGTTGTTACTTATAAATTTATTTTAACTCTGCTGACAATTACTGAGTTTTAAATAATCGATTATCTTGTATATTCTGTTTTGTTGCAAATGTTTCACTCAAGAAACGAACATACTTCTGAAATTTATTATAGACGTTACGTACAGGAAAAAGTTAACAGATCCAATATCTAGTTTGTGACTGAACATTTTTTCCCCTTGCTTTTTGTGATGAAAATAAGTCTAGCACCTCCATTATGTCCATGTTTGCCCGTTTCTTGGAATGATGAAGTATCTTTAGATCTTCCTGTCTATTTTCAAACTGGTGTCCAGTGTTTCACATGTGTGTTTCTAATGCAGATTTCTTGAATTGGTTATGTCTGTAGCCTTTCCTCAGTTTAGTGTAAGTAGTATGAAAGTTAATGCCAGCCTATCCTAGGTTTAGCAAGTCTTACACGCTAGTTTGTATATCCCTGACTCTGAAAATTTACCTCTTTTGTTGTTTAAGGACTGAACTAATTTCTGTTGTAGCTGTTAGTTTGTGGAGCAAGTTACTTTCACTGCGTATGACAAACTAAGTATTGAATTTATTGGTTTCTTAACTATTTCTTCTGTATGTAACAACTACAGAAAATTTCAACATTTGCAACAAAATAGAATACAAACGGTAACCAATTGTTTAAAAGGCTGTAATAGCATAGGTAAATCGAATTTTGTGACCACTTTATGTGAATAACGCAATCTACAGAAAATGTAGAACATCCGTCTGCATCCCAACTCTTCTTGGTACCATACAGACGTAACTTTTTGTTACATATTTTCACTTAGCCATAACAATAAATTCGCGAATCTCGATAGGCTAAACTTGAAAATATACATAATTAGTGGAGTGGTTCATTATTTAAGCCATGAGAGACCAACTTTTTCTGTGATAAGTGCAGAGTGGGGTCGCCTAACTGAAACCAATGCACAGGCAATCCACGCAACAATTTTAGGTGGTCTGTATTTAAATATTTCTTTTTGTGCCGTGAAACCAAAATTTCACTGGACGCTTCTCATCCCACCCACCCAGCCGTTTGCACCTGCACCTGCGAGGTGCTGGAATCACACTAGACAGAGCGTGGGTCAACCCATCACACTGTCAGTGTCACACTAAACTGAGCTGCAGCAGCACGACACGGATGGACTGAGTCTAAAGTTTGGAGCACTAGCGACAACATATTCTTGAGACAGAACAAGAGATTGGTTGAGGATGTGGGTGGGGGCTGGCAATGGTTTGCAGTTTTGGGATGGCGCCAGTGCATGGCATGAGTTTGTAGCTCACTGGTTTTCCTCATTCTGGCTGGTTCAAGTGGTTCCTGTGGCTGGGGTCTGGTGCAGAAGGGAGTCAACAGGAGGGTGGAGAGCCAGCCAATTCAAATTTTGCCACCTCCAAATTCCGCCAGTGTTTGGCAAGCATTTGGTTACAAAAAAATGATTCAAATGGTTCTGAGCACTTTGGGACTTAACGTCTGAGGTCATCAGTCCCCTAGAACTTAGAACTACTTAAACCTAACTAACCTAAGGACATCACACACATCCATGCCCGAGGCAGGATTCGAACCTGGGACCGTAGTGCTAGCGCGGTTCCAGACTGAAGTGCCTAGAACCGCGCGGCCACACCGGCCGGCCATTTTGCTAGATGCTGGGCCTGAACAGTGCATTAGTCGTGCTTCTCTTTATATTGGCATGGCTGGCCAAGACATGCCTGAAAAGATCAGCCAATGATGACAGGAGTTCACCAGTGGTGATTGAGCAAAGCAGGCTGTATATGACAGTGCTGAGGAACCAAGCAATACGATGCAGCAGCGATTTGCAACACTCAGTGTGGGGTGCTTACAACTTTTCATGGCCATCATCGAGCTGGATGGTGAATAGTGTCTTCTTTGTGGTGTTAAGCAGAAGACGGCTGGAGCACATTATGCAGGCAAAGGAAAAATTCAGCACAACAAATTTTAATGCGAGCTTAACAAGAGAATTAGTAGCTGCAGAAGTAAATAATCAGAACACAGAAATCGACCACAAATTCCAATAACAGAACACCTGAAGATATCACATCCGATAACCGAGAACAAAACCGAAAATAAAACAATAACAAATTAACAAAAGCAGACGAATAATTTTGGACATGAAGAAAAAGGAATATGTAAATAAAACGTTAGCTTTTCTGAAGGACAACAACATCGCCAGAATGATCAGTAACACAGCAGCAAGCTATCAAAATGGTTTTGAAAAAACTTTGATCAACATTAAATGTACATTTACAAATGGCCAGATAAAACGAATGACACAGAAAATCCAAAAGCATCCGTTCAAAATTCGCTACCGAAATAGCACAAACAAAATATTTCGATAAGACAAATCATTAACTTGTTACACATAGCACAATATACACGCCCATTATTAAAGAAAATGTATACTTTTGAAAACAATACGAACCTGGAAGAGGTAAAGGAATTCATAAACAGAATCAAGAACATAGGCCTATCAGACACAGCATATCTTATATTAGTTGATCTCACATAAATGCACACTTCGATTCCCATAGACAGGACTATCAACATCTTCATACAAGGACTAAAACAACAGAGTAGCACACCAGACAGACACAGTGATGTAATAGCAACCATATTCATGACAACAACACCACAAAATTACTCTCTGTTCAACAAAGAATTTTACTACAGACAAGGAGGACTGCTAACTGAATCACTGTTTCAAGCCTCTTAGCCAATGCATTCATGAACAACTTAAGGAACAAGACGTTCACACATTTAAAGATCCTAAAAAATAAAAAGTTATGTACTGGTACCATTATGTCATTGACATAATATGCCTGATCTATGAACCACATACACACATGAAAGGTCAATACAATGAAATTAACTAACTACATAAAGAAATTCACATGTAGCAGTAACGAAAACAGACAACACACTACAGTTTTTGGTTATCACCATACAACATACAAACAACTCTCAAGACTTCACAGTGTTCAGGAAACGGACAAGTAGGAGCAGCATCATTCACGGTCAATCAAACCACCCTCTGGCATACAGACAAGGAAATTCCACATTGATGCTCCACTGATTAATCCTACAAGTAAACTGTACAACACGTAGGTACTAAACACAATAAAACACATAGCGAGGAAAATGGTTATGGTAATCATATGATAGACAAACTGAGCCAAAAAATATATATATTGAAGTAAAATGAGTGAACAGGTCATATGATAGCTTGCAAACACAGAACCCAACACTCAACAATGACCATGTACCAGACACAACATTACAACAACCCACACTCACCCACACCCAAAAATCCGTATATTCACTTACAATAATATAATAGTTTACAGATAGGCAACCATTTAAAGAAACAGGGACTTCAAATAGGATACAGGAAAGGCAACACAGCACAGGAAAAGCTCAGAATACAGAAATCACCTGCAGATAAAGTCAACGGATCAGGCATACATGAACTTACGTGCAACCCTTGTAAATATACATAGGGCAAATATACCTGATCTTTGAAACAAGATATTCACAGCTCTTTAAGGGGCTCTGGAACGCCCTATACTTGCAATGTTAAAATAACGCTTATAAATTACATCTTTCCTCACAAAGTATTTGAGGTAAGAAGTTGAACTTTTTACAGATTATTTATTGGAATATGGGCTACAACTTAACACAGGGATTTTACAAAATTTTAGTTCAGTTATTAAAGGTGATTTTTTTTCAATTGTAATGAAAATTCACAACATTTTTTTGCAATTTTTTATTTATATATTCAAAAATATACAGTTTTTTGGAAAAAGGCTGTGTTAAATTATGCAGAAGGTACTGTGTAACATTTACTGAAAGTTTGAATTAAATATGTTTGGAAGATCCTTAGAAAACATGTAATTAGTATGAGAAAATAAAAGTTTTGGGAATCGAGCGACAAAGATTGGATTAACTTTTTAGTGCATTCCCGGTCCATAGGATGGATTATCTTCATCCTCTGCAAACTCCTCCTCCAGCTTCCTCTTGTTCCTCCTCCTGTTTACTCTTGCTTGTATTTCTAGACTCTTTACAGCCCTGTCTGCAGCCTGAAGGCGTTCCTTGTCTAATGCAAGCATCGCTCGTTGTTGTGTTCGTAGACTTTGCTACCATTTTCTTCAGTTGCAGTTACTGCAACACTGTTCCAAAAGGTGGTCATGTATGAACACTTATCACATATCAGTTGTATTTCACTAGCAAGTCCTACATGCTTTATTATGGAGAATTCCAGACCAACTTCACTACAATGAATACATCTTACACAGTTTGAAAAAATTCCTTTGAGAACCGACATATCAAATATTTCATTCACATCCGATTCGCTCATAAAACATTCATTGTTTTCACTCATTGAACCAAGCTTCTTCTGTGAAGTATTTTCTTTCCCACTTTGACTGCTATGGGCAGGTGTACTTGAGAGGTTAGGTTCACTCACTTGGTTATCGTCTTTATTGTTTACAGTAATAACACATACCTTTGGCTTTCCAACATTTCTCCTTTTCTTAAAAGCCTTCAGAGGATTTCTAATAACTTTACTTTTACTCATTATTATACTTCAACAAATCAGAGACTCAAGAAACAGAATTAATTACGAATATTTTCGAGATAACGACAGAGTAAATAAACATGAAACAATCGACAATCACACCAGCGATATATATTGAACCATCACAGGTTAGCCACAACACATATTTTATCTCACATCACTAAAATGTACCTGATGAACACGGACGTTAATAACACCATTTGACAGCAGTTTAACAGCGCCACAGTGGGTCACGCCCATGTAGAACACATTTCAAAAAAATTTAAAAATAGTTGTAGTCTTCAGAGTTGAATAAATTATATATCTACTAAAAGGTAATAGTCTGCAGATTCAGAAAACGCAAAAAAGTAAAAATTGAACTTTTCATGATTTTGAGCCTTTCCGGAGCCCCTTAAAGCTCTAAAAAGGAACAGCTCCCTTAGCAGATTTGCTGACCATGTAATAGCACACGGTCATCACCCAAGTAAAATACAAACACATTAAAAAACACCGAAGTCCATAAATTGCAGCAGAAAAAAATTTCCACTTACCGAAAGCATTAGGAGGAGGAAAGCAGATTATGAACGACTTCACCACACTAAGCAAAGAAATACTGTTTAACACATTAAAGGAACTCTACAGAAAATGAAACACCACAGGTGAACACGAGCACACACACCCACAAACACACACACACACACACGGAGAGGAACAGAGGAATTTGACGCCAAACTCTCTTTAAAACATGTGAAAGCTAACTGGGACAAGGTTCACGATAACAACCTTTACACTGTGTTTTGTCGAAGTGAAAAGTTTATTTAGGAACGAAAGTTGACCAACCCATGGGATTGCTGATGAAAGAGGATTTGCCAAAGCAAAATCCGAGTCATCGCCAATATCGGCGCGAAACATCTTCACACGACAGAATTACGTTTATATACAAAGTGATGTGTCAGCTCACCAACCAAATTCATATTACCATCATTTAGTTGCGAGTGACACTCTTACTATTACCTAATAATGTACAGAGCGTTCTCAATAACCCTATATCGTAAAATAAAGTTAATGACAACAATGGACAAATACTGGTTTTATGGCTACTTTTATAGATAAGTTATCGCTTAAAACATGTTCACGTTTCACAGATGTCACTAAATAAAACCCACAAACGATGACTTGAAGGTGCTGGAGCGTGATTTGATCTATGTGAAAAACCAGTGTTTTGCACATCAGGCAGGCAAGTAATTTTAAAGGCAGAATTTGTGAACCGAATTTGAAGTAATTACTACGCTTGGCCATTGACGCAGCGTCAGTGTAGGGTAGAAGTGTTGTGAATCACGACTGATACGACGTTATGCTTATGGAGTTAGGTGTTTAACAGTCCACCATGTTAAGCGATGATTATGTAGGGAATATTTAATTTGTAGAAACAGTACTCAGATATGTGACAATGTGGTCTCGATTCCTGCAGGATAATCTACAGTGATATCATAAGAGAGCACACTTTCTAGGTTGGTGCCCATTTCAACAAAAGCGTACTTGTCATGTGACCGTGTCTCAGGTTAAAAAACTACCAACGTTTTACTTGCTGCTACGCATTGCTGGAGGACGCTGTACTAGCGAGTGGAACGTTGGCGGTGTTACGTGTAAAGCACGATAGCCGTTAATCTGTGGCAAGTCTGAGACACAGTCGGAGCACAACTCGGGGCTCCACAGCCGACGACGGCAAATGATCTCATGTAGACGCAACGACGCCGTCAATGTTGTAACACGAGGGCCTATTGGAAGGGGAAGAGAGACTTCATTCAGGGACACACACGCGACCGCGGACGCGCAGGCTGCGGCTAAGATCGGGTCACATTGGTGTTGACAGCTGAAGTCAGCTTGACAGGAGCACGTTGAGAGCGGATTTCACACTGTGCTCCACAGATGGGGTTGTCTCTCGACGTCCACCATCCGCTGTGACCGTGAGATAAGGAAAAACTCCTCCCTTAGCAGCACAACAGCTGCTCGTTTTTCATGGGCGATTTCTTCGTCCAGTGCAAAATTAAAGTATACCCCAAAATTAGTAAATATTGAACCATATGCTTCACTGAAGAGCTAGTAGGATCATTTGAAGTAGGAAAGATGGAAGATTTTGCATGTCAAGACGCACCTTCGATATCTGCATTACTTTATAAGTTATTGTAAGTTAAATGTTATAAATAATTCACGAACTGTTAAAGTGAATATCTCGGCAACACATCATGCGATTTCAGCAACCGAGATTTCTATGGATACATCTGGTAGAACTGTATGGTTCTGTGAAAGTAGATTTATTAAAATTTTTCACGTATTTCAATGAGAAGCCTAAAAGTTGATTTTGCGTCATTAAAAACAGCTTTTCTTACTAAATAAATACAGAAATATTAATAGCAGCAGCAGTGCTGTAAACTTCAGATATCTAGGAAACTAATTACGGTATAATTTAAATTGTTTGTTAGTATTTACATTTATAAAGCCGAAAGTGGAGGAATACCTTAGAAATTATTGTTTATAAATGAACTATATCTGGTAAAAGAAAACAGAATAATATTTCCTGGAAATTTCTGTGTGATTTGATGTAGCGTATGTGTATAAAAGGTTAATTAAGGTTTTCAGCCATTTTCATGTTCAGTAGTTTAACTGACTTTAGTGGTGCGTGACCGAGGTTTCCTGGGTGAACAGCGGCGTTTTGGATGGGAGTCTAGGTTCGGATGCCATTGGAGACTGTGTTAGTGTGTCCAGAAAGTTTTATCTGACGATTGGTTGTAATGGTTCTTTATTTGCGTGACCATTACGGCACTCCAACCCCAGTTCTCGATACCAGTAATATCGTACTACTTTTCTGTGAAGTAGCAGACATATCTTTGTGACAATATTCACGTTTGGTTTTGTTATTGTATAGGTACTCCGATGTATCGATTTATTACAGTGATATGGTTCTTGTGTGTATTCGTTTCTGTGAGACTGTCATGATCTTTGACTTACTTGTAACCGTTTTGGCGCGAATGCGCACAGAGCAGTCTTTGTTTCACTTTGCAGAAGTTAAGTTGTTATTTCGCTTTGTAAAAGAACAGTCAAGTCTTGCGTTTGGTTAAAGTGGAAATTAAATATATGAAGATTGACACAAAACTGTTTTCTTGACGATGTGACAATTAAGAAGAAGTATATGTGAATTTACAAGAAGTTTGATAAAAATGTGGATCGTGAACACTAAGTCAAAATTATTTCTACCATACCATTGTTCTGACCTGGGATTGTTTGATCATTAAGAAATTCCTGAAAAATGCATTTGTTAGGTCTTCAAATATTGCTAAAATACAGATCTAGACCTTCTAGCAGTCAAAGTGGAATCACCCTAGAATCAACAAGATGGGCCATAACTACTTCGACGAAATCTATGTGGGAAATCATTCAAGATAAGTGCCAAAATTAATGACTTTTTTTTTTACAGTGACTTCATTATTTCCGTTCTGACGATACCATCTACATTCAATAACTTTGTTGTTGCCCGATAAAGCGAACATATGCTGCGTGAGCAACATTAATAATCTGATTTCTAACCTACTTTGCAAGTGGTGGTATTGTTAAACGGTGAATCAGCCGTTAGTTCACATTTATGATTTATTCAGAATTCCTACTTTCGGACATGGAAGTTTTTCTGCATCTAACATACTTGTTATTTTTCGGGCTGCATGTGGTACAAGTCGTATTTACAAGGTTTCAGTGTGCGGCCATTGCGGAATTTATACTTTGAGACACTGTGGAACTTCAACCGTTTTGTACAGATAATTAACGCAATTAATCATGGTTTATTCAACCGCATCCAAGATCATAAAAACTTGGTCAGGGTCTGACATTAATTTATTGTGAAATGTGACTTCCGGTTTTTCTATGTTCTTACTGGAAATAAGGCCAAATTTGTGGATCTCAAAAAAATACGCGATTTTTCCTTGTCAGCTTCTGCCTGCATTTATATTAAATACTTTTGCGGTAGACTGACTAAATGGATACATTGCACCGAACATGCCCGCACGGTAACTCAGCGTGTTCCGTCAGAAGGCTAGCTGCCCTCTGTAATAAAAAAAACTGACTTAATGGATCAACAACGAACTGAAACTGCTGTCTCACGACATCCGCAACGAGCAGATACAACGAACGAAAACGAACAAAATGAGATACAGCCGGCACGGTAGCTAAGCGTGTTCGGCCAGACGGCTGCGTGCTCTCTGTAATAAAAAAACTGAGTGCAAGAATCAACGATCAACTTGAACGGATGTCTGTGACGTCCGTCCAGACCAAACGCAACGAACAATATCGAACAAAATGAATTTAAAAAAAAAAAACAAAAAAACCGTGAGTTGGCGCCCCATAGACGAAACATAATTAAACTTGTTAGTCCAGCCACATATACGGGGCCCATTGATGTGCTTTTGTTGTGTAATGTGTGGGCAAATCTTATCGTGCATACGGAATCACCGACATTGTACTGTGATTGAAAGGAAATGTGTCGCTTGGTCAGATGAATCACATTTCTTGTTAAGCACCGTTGACAGTCCTTTCCAGGTACGCCGTCATTCAGGCGAATGGCTGTCCAAAGCATGCAGCGCACGAGAGACACAAGTTATTTACTACGTTTCTCTTTGGTTGACTATTCTCGTTCACTCAGAATTTAATGGTAGTCATATTTAGGCGGGAAAGGTCCTGATCAGCTTCTGTAATGTGATAGGTGGAATAATTTTTGGACTTGTTAACATTTTAGCATTTTAACAGAGTTTATACTGAGCATGACACTGATAAATTATATTTGTTTCTTCTTGAGGGTCTTTTGCGTATTCAAGTTACTCAAAAGTCGCTTTGAAGTCCTGCATTATAAACGGTGCATCAAGGGGCTTGAATTTGCCCCCTCCCTTCCCTTGCCCCTTACTATCAACCAATGCACTCCGTTTCATAGTTTAGACCCAGCTGTGTAAATCTATCTCCTTGAGGATGACTATGCTAGTAAATTGTCAAACATATCGACGGTATTCACTCCGACCTGTGACACATTTTCACACACCCCGGGTGACTGCTCCTACAACAAGTAACTTTGTTGCAAAGTACTGCGTGCCTTGCGAATCGATAGGCCGGCGGAGGAGGTGTCTATGTTGCGTCGCACGTCATATCTTGGTCCGTTCAGTCTGCGAGAGCCAATGACAGCACAGGCTAACAAAATTCACTGGTACACCTTCTCGCTCTGAACGTCGAAATTACGCATTGGTTTCAGGGTCCTGCTTCGATGTGGGTCAGATGTTCTGGTGGAGGATGATGGTCTTTTGGTGCTTCATCATGCTGTACGGTAAAACTGGGTAAGACTGATGCCTGTTGCAGGCGCTAGCCATGCCATTACTTTCGTTGGTCTTGTATTTCAAGTATATTTCCAAGCAATGCTTAAGATTCTCGTCACGCGTATTTGATAGTTTGCACTGAGACATCGTTATCCTTTTTGTAACCGGTTGGAATCGACGTATACATGTGTTTGACGGTAGCCCGTTTTTCTCTTTAATTACAGAATTTGGCCAATTATAGACCACTTAAAACCTAAGACAAAGATAGAGTCTCTTTATCTTCCCACAATTTCTTCATGGATTACATACGGTATTGCGGTACTTGTGTTATTCCGAACCACGATGCAACATTTCGTCTTATTTCGGAATAACACAGGCGCAGCAATATCGTATTAATCCGCCGACAACGAGCGAGCGTGTTTCAAGTAAAGTGTCTCCCTGTATGGCATTATACATAATGGATGTACGTATACAGGTTGTAGACACATGCATGCACGTCCGAAGGAACGTTACATCGTAATTCGGAATAACACGGGCACTGCAATATCATATTTATCGGGCGACATCGATCGAGTGAGCTTGAAGTAAAATGTCTCACCCGTGGGAGAATATACATAATGTATATGCGAGTGCAGGTTGTAGAAAGGTGGTCGACGACGTATGGAAGTTTGGTTGTGGCTCTGAGCCGTGCTCGGATAGCCAAATTGTAAGGCGGGAGACCGCTTGCGATAGATGGGAAATCCGGTTTCGAGTTCCCGTCCGACACAAATTTTCTTTGTCGTCATTCCATTCTACAGCTTATGGTTTTCCATATTCGCAACTGCAAATAAATTTCATGTATGACCTTCATATGTTGGCTGATGCCCTGCCTCTATTCATTGGACATCGCCCCTCCTCCCCCCTCCCCCTCCCCCCACCAGGTTGAAGTTTCTCTTGTTGGACAGGAAATTTTGCTGTATTCATCAGTAGCCTAAAACTTTCTATGTCTCGTACGGTGTCTTCTGTTAAGTACTCTCAACTCCCTTCTTCTCGCTTCCAGCTGTCGTGTAGTGTTTTTGAATTTGGAAATGAAATTAAATATTTTCTTCGTCTGCTTATTGTTAGTCATTTGAAACATCAGAGCTTTAAGGCTGGATTAATTTATTTGGATTATTGTTTTATTTAACATTCTATAGTTAAACTGTTGTAAATATTATTTGACTGTATCGATACCATAAGAGTGTTTACTTTTTTCTTCGTAAAAACTTTGATGTCCTGGTAATGACATATATAATGTATTGTCTTTATTAGTTAAATACTTTGCCTCACTTGGACGGAACCAAAAATTATTATACGTAACTGAAAATTTGTTTAAATAATTTTATCCTTAACTGTCAATATGAGCAAATATTATGTTTTCTTTAAGATGTTTGTTCTCTACTTTGTGTTTGCTGATCCTCACTTAGGGTTTTTGTGGGATGAAAAGTAGTTGTGGTTCCCCCCGGGAACGGAATCATGCCGCGCGCAAAATGTGGTTGGCATGAAGGAAGAGATGGACAAAGAGTTCGTCGGAGACGAGCTACCGAACCACCAACAGCTTATGTTCTCACAGTGAGTTGTGATGGTGCTAAGAGAGGCTTTTGTGCTGGTTTCCACTGTGCCAAAGCCTCGGATGGATGGAAAAATAGCTGGCTCTGTTCTGGAAATGATACGTATTAATCTGAAGACCGTCGCTACCAAGAAATGTCAGAGCTCAGCATTACCGACTGCAAATCCACCTGTCAAGACGTACTCGCCACCACATTGCGCAATAACTGCAACGGAATGAAGGAATCGTAGAAATGTATAGTGAAGGATCAGCTTATGTGGATGTGTTATTTGTTTCCAATAATAAGGTAAATTAAAAGCTAATTTTGAAAACTTACCTTGGTTATCCCAAGTCACATAACTACTGAAGGCCCTTCCTATGCTAAATATGATTACCGAGTGTCCATGTTGTGAAAATAGGAAAGCTCAATTATTAATTTAATAATGCCACTTGAATATCGTAAGAAGAAACTAATCAAAGTTTAAGTTAATGTGGCAAAAGTGTGTGATATAGTAAATGATGCTTGCTGAAAATAATTTTGCAGTTGAAACTGATTATTAAAAATTTGTGGGCTTTCAAAAACCTAAAGTGATTAACTGAATTTAAAGTAATAAAGTAGTAGAAACAGAAATTAAAACAATTTGTCGTCAACTTCAAAACATTTGCTTATAGATTTTTGCATAGTAAATAATCATAATGCAGCCTGTTGAAAATTGCAAAAAGGTGAGTCATTGTCTTATAACCACGTCAATTTGTGTCTCACTGCAGTAAAAGTTAAAAACTATCACTGTTGAAAGCTATTTACTTCAACTTGCTAAATTCTTGATTCTTATATTTGTTGAAAGTGGATATTACCAGTGCAACAGAATCCATAGTTTGTCTATTGTGCTCACTGATAGAAAATTGTTAACAGAAAGATCACTTTCTAGGAAAAAAATTCTATTATTCAGATGACAGTGAGAATGTGTTCGCTAGTGAACTCTATTTAATTTTCATGTCAAATAGAAAAGCACCTGTTAAATTAAGACTAAACCTTCAATTCAGCAGTGAATGTCAACAGTAATATTATTAAAACTAGTTATTATGACTAAGCCCTGAGCACTTAAGTGTGTCAGTATCTGCTGTGACCATGCACATAGGTTTGTTCTGCTATGACTGTCAGTACTTTGTTTAACTTTATCATATGCGTGTGACTGGATTAATTGCTTTCTTAAACGAGAAAGTTTAGGCAGTGCCTTTCCACTGAAGTTATATATATCTATTTCTTGAACCGGAATGTTAAATATTTCTATGCCTAATTACAATGGTGACAGTTTTTTTCTTTATTAGTTAGTTTAAATAGGTAAAACATTATCTACTACCTGTTGAATAATCACGTAATCCTGACTTTCACGTCCGATAGGCACATCACGGTTGAATCGACAAAATTCCTTTCAGAGGGTAACATTGAACTGTTTTCTATACCATATTTGGTTAATAAAATAATTTCATTACGTAAATAAGAGGCAACATGGGTGTCATACGTAGTTATGCTTTCTGGAACAGTACTGCATGTAAGTTGTAAAGAGCAGTAGAAGTAAAAGATAATGATACCGTATTTGGGAGTACGTACTGCCTCCAGTCTTTGAAATTATGGTATTACAGTTGCAGTTTAGTGTTATACATTCTGTAGAGATGACCTTAAAACTTTAATCCCCGCATCCGTATTGTGCCTGTGAGTGTTTCAACGTTTCTGAGTAGATCTTCACATCATCTCTTCGTTTAGTTGTTATCTTTGTTCATTTGTGTTCCTAGAATATTTCTAAGTATTTTCCTTTCTATCTTTCCTAGCTTTTGTTCATCTCTTTTATTCAGTTTTAGGCATTCATGTCCGTATAGAGCTTCCGGCTTAATTGCTGTTTCGTGGTGTTTAATATTTTGTCTGGAATGGTACTGATCTCTTGTTATATCGGTTTTGGGTGAGTTCGTATGCTAGCTCCAGTTTCTTCGACCTTTATTTATGTAACCAATTTGATTGTATCCATTCTTCAAAATACTTAAATCTGTCAACTCTTTTGTCGTTTCCGTGTTGTGTTTGTGTGTTTCTTGTCTGTTGTGTTTATATCCAATGCATTTAGTTTCCTCATACGACAGTTTTAATTCGGTCTTATCCGCAATTTTGTGGCGTGTTTCCATCATTACCTCTGCATCTGCTTTTTCCCTAGAAACTATTGCAATGTAGTCAGCAAAAGCGAGACATTTCACCTCAAGTCTTCCTCTTCCTTGTACTAGATGGATCCCTTCCATGTTTTTCTCTTGCAGTTCCTTATCACATTGTCTCTTGACCTTTTCTTAGACCGTACTGAAGAGAATCTCTGAGAGCCAATCGCCCTGTTAATTCTGAAGGGTTCAGAAAATTCCTCCAGGGATTTAATTTCTGAAGTTGTGTCTGTAAGTCTCTCCTCCACTTATTGTCTCCTGTTACTTTGATACCTACTTCTTCCAGTGTTAGGAATAATGTTAGTCTGTCTAATCAATCAGTGTAACGACAGTGTTAAGTTTCCGCTTTATTCCGCTCCTGAGAGTTGTTTTCGAGTTAAAAATTTGCTGTGTGCACGATCTATTTTTTTCTAAATCCCGCTTGGTACTCGCCAGTTGTGTGTCCTGCTTGGTCTTCTGTCTTATTCAGTACCGTTAGAGTGTATCCAATTATAACATTCCATGAACTAAGAACTTCTTGCTAACAAGCCCCTGAGGCCAAGCGATACCGACTTACCGCGAAGTTTTTCGCTCCCAAACGCATCATTTGACGCGGATATGAAGTCTCGTGTGGTCAGCACAGACGTCAGGTTTTGTGTGCTGGAACCACTACTTCCAAAAAAGTAGCTCCTAAACTGACCTCACATGGGCGTCACACTCAGCTTGCCAATAGCCCATCTGGATGGTCACACATGCAACTGCTAGTCACGGTGCTTAACGGTGCATAGATTCGGTGACCTGACGGGAGCCGTTTTATCCACCGAGACAAGTCTCGCTCTTGAGACATTCTTTTATTTCCTTCAGTGCTGCTTCGATGGATAAATTGAACACTAGGTGAGAAAGACTGCATCCCTGCCTTACACTCTGCGTACTTCGTTCTTGGTCTCCCACTTCTGTTGTTCCCTATTGGTTTTTGCACATAATACTTATTACTCGTTTTTCCCTACTTCTTACACCCACTTGTCTTATAAATTCAAACATCTTGCACCATTTTATATTGTCGAATTGTTTATTCCAGGTCGACAAAACTTACGAACGCCTCTTGATTTTTCTGCAGTCTTGCTTCCATTATCAGCCGCGACGACCTTTCCTAAAGCCGAACTGATCGTCATCCAACGGATTCTCAATTTTCTCTTCCATTCTTCTCTACATTGTTCTTGTCAGTAACTTAGATGCGTCAGCTGTTCAGTTTATTGTGGTATAATTCTTGCACTTGTCGGCTGTTGATATCTTCGGAATTGTGTGGATGATGTTTTTCCTAAAGTGTGATGGTATATCGTCAGCCCAATATATTCTACACGCCAACGTGAATAGCCGTTTTGTTGCCATTTCCTCCAATGATAGTACGAATTCTGATGTAATGTTATCTAGCCCTCCTCTGTTCTTTGATCTTAAGTCCTCCAAACTGTTTTAAATTCTGATTCTAATGCTGGATCCCCTATGTCTTCCGTATCGACCCCTGTTTCTTCTTCTCTTAAGTCATCAAATAAGTGTTCCCTCTCATAGAGGCGTCCATTTCTACTCTTTGCACCTAACTGCTCTCTCTTCTGATTTAACAGTGAAATTCTCCTTGCTTTTAATTTCTCTTTTCTTTTCTACGTGGTGCGTCAGTCGCTAAGACCATAGTTTCTTTTGGATTTCTTCACATTTTTCCTGAAGCCATTTCTCCTTAGTTTCCCTGCACTTTCTGTTTATTTCAATCCTCTAACTTGTATTTCTGTATTCGTGAATTTCCCTAAACATTTTTGCACCTCCTTCTTTCATCGATCAAATGAAGCATATCTTCTTTTAACATGATTTTCTGCGATTATCTTCTTTGTACCTACGGTTTTCTTTCCAACTTATGTGATTCTCCTTTTTAGAGACATCTATTCATCTGCAACTAAACAGCCTACTGATCTATTTCTTATTGCAATTCTTATTGCCTCAGAGAACTTCATTCTGTAGTACTTTTGTATCCCACATTTTTTGGCAATTATTCTTTTTGGCTGAACCCTTAAACCTCGGGCTACTCTTCGTCAACTGTCACCTGAGTCTATGCTTGCTCCTGGGTACACTTTGGAATCTAAAAACTGATTTGGGAATCTCTGCCTGGCCATGATGTAATCTAACTGAAATCTTCCCGTATCGCCGGCAGCGTTGCCCGAGCGGGTCTAGGTGCTTCAGTCCGGAACCTAGAGACTGTTACGGTCTCGGACATGGATGTGTGTAATTTCCTTAGGTTAGTTAGGTTTAAATAGTTCTAAGTCCGATAGTGCTCAGAGCCATTTAAACCATTTGAATCTTCCCGCATCACGAGGCCTTTTTCAAGTATATCTCCTCCTGTTGTGGTTCTTGAACAGAGTATTGGCTATCACCAACTGAAATTTGTCTCAGAACTCAATTAGTCTTTCTCCTCTCTCATTCCTGGTACCAAGTCCAAATTCTTCCATAATCCTCTTTTCTACTTCTTCCCCTACAACTTCATTCCAGTCCCCACGACTACTACATTTTCATCTCTCTTTACGTCAGAAATACCCGATCAGTATCTTCGTATACTTTCCGCACCTGTGTCTCTTCTACTTGCGACGTCAGCGTGTATAGCTGAACTATCGTTGTCGTTGCTGATTTGCCGTCGATTCTGATGAGAACAACTCTATCACTGAACTGTTCGCAGTGACTAATTCTCTACCCTACCTTCCTATTCATAACGAATCCTACACTCGTTATTACCATTTAGGTGGTACAATTGGTCTCACCCGATAATATTGTTGCGACTGTGGCAGTCAAAGAATTCTCTTTCAACCTGTAGTGCTTTCTGACAGCTAGAAAAGAAAGGTCATTTATAGGAGGCAAGACGGTATTCTACAAATTATAAAACAGACAGGGTTGGTAAAAATTTTGATATATTTTTCCGAAGTACAAATTTAAATGCGAGGTAGCATGTTAAAAAATAACAACCGTTAATTCACCATAATTAAATCAAACGTAGCATGAAAATGACACTTTTGTGAAAGCGTTCACCGCAGCACCGCAGTACAGAATGCGCCCACAAACATAAAGAAGACACTGTGGCCAACCTATACAGAGTGGCCGCGACAATTTGTTCCCGCCAGCGAAGTTAAACCTCGTAGCTCATAGACTGGTCGTACTGGAGTAGCGAAAATTCTGAGAAGAGCGTGGGAGTCCATTGTGTGCCCGCCTCGAAGTATCTGTGACATGAATTTCAACGTAACGGTTCGGCCAGACTTTTTGGATATCCGGCGTCTTTCAAAATTTCAGGAACTGTACACATCACTCCTAACGGAACAAAATCGACAGACGTATAGGTAATATTCGGAGTACCACAGGGAAATGTGGAAGGACCGTTATTCTTTACAATGTGTATAAATGATCTAACAGAAAGCGTCGGATGCTGTTTAAGACTGTTCACAGATGATGTCGTTGCCTATAACGAAGTAGCACCGCCTGAAGACAATATTGATTTGCAGAAACGACCTGGAGCGGGTTGACGAAAGGTGCTGACTCTGGCAGCTGACCCTGAACTTAAACAAATATAATGTTCTCCGCGTACGTAGAAAAAGAATTCCAGTACTTTACAAGTGAACTATTGCTGAGAACCTGCTCGAAACACTGTCCATCGTAAAACTTCTAGAAGTAACTATCCAGAGTAACCCTAACTAAAAAGACCACATAAGTCCAAATAGTAGGAAAAATAAACGCCAGACTGAAATTTACGGGAAGAATCTCAAGCAACTGCAACTCAAATAAAATGGTCCAAATGGCTCTGAGCACTATGGGACTTGACTTCTGAGGTCATCAGTCCTATAGAACTTACAACTACTTAAACCTAACTAACCTAAGAGCATCACATACATCCATGCCCGAGGCGGTTCCAGACTGTAGCGCCTAGAACCGCTCGGCCACACCGGCCGGCAACTGCAACTCATCAACGAAGGAAGTGGCTTAGAAGGCGCTTGTTCGACAGATTCTTCGATATTTTTCATCAGTCTGGTATCTTTACAAGGTAGGAGTGATTGAAGAGTTGGAGAATTTCCGACGAAGGAAGACGCGTTTCCTGACGGCTTCGTTTAGTCGGCGACATAGCGTTGTGGAGGTGTTCAACGAACGGCAGTGGCAGACGTTACAAGAGAGGTGTTGTGCATCACGGAGAAGTTTACTGCTGATATTTCGAGTGAGTGCTTTCCGGGAAGAGTCGGAAAAATATTACTTCAATCTCTGTTGGTCCATCATGGACAGGAAACATCGGCTGGTTAAGTAACCGTCCATGTCAATGAAATTCTCCAAGATGTTATCTTATTTTGTTTCGAAGGCTATCAGTTTCATAATTTTACTACGCCACCTTCAGGCCCCATATGCATAAACGAAAATCTCATATAGACCCATAAATCTCTGCATATCATGATTTCAATCGTCTGACTAGTGCTTCGTCCGAAAACTTGACAGCAACTGGGTTGCATGGACAATTACATATTACTTCATCCCACAGACATCTCGCGTAAAGAACGCGGTGGAAAATTCTAGAAATTGGATCCAATACAGAGGCTTAGCGGCAATCATTTCTCCCGCCCGCCACTCGCGAGACTAAAAGGTAAGCAGGCACCAGTTAGTGACCGCAGAGGTACCCTCCGCAACACACCATTAGGTGGCGTACGGAGTTTGATATAGACGTAGACATATAATAATTAATCCGGGGTTCAGAAAATTACTCCGGCCAATCGAGACGATTATCCTTTGTTTATGCAAGCTCACAGAGGTCTGTAACTGGCGGGGAAAACTGTATTGATACCATTTATTTAACATTCATTTCTACTGATGTCTGACATTAAATCTGTTCAACCGGTGACCTCCCCAACCGATTCGTAACTCTATACTCAATACGAACCGGCGATCAAAAATGTAAATTATCCCTCATTTTGTGCATTTGCATATGCACACTTGAGATTTGGAAGCCAACGGGTACTCTCTACTGTAGATACGTAGGGCGCTACAAATGAAACCAACAGTTGGCTAAGGAACGCAGAAGAAGACACGGAAAGTTTTAAATCCAAGGCTTTTCTGCCATGCGTTGGAAGCCTATAGTACAAAATAGGACGGATCCTCAGCAAACACAAAGTAATTTTCCGCCCTCCACCAACAATAGCAGCACTCCTGGGTTCCGTTAAAGATGATTTGGTGCATCGGAAGCCTGGGATTTACAAAATCCTCTGCGAGTATGGCAGTTCATACATCGGATGGACGACACGTACAGCTCTTGAGAGATGCACAGAATACCGCAGTTACATCCGGCTCTTCCAACCTAGTAAGTCGGTGGTGGCACAGCACTGTATTGCCACTGGGCACTTTACGGTGTACGATATCGTCGAAATTTTAGCCTCGACTTCATCTTTCTGAGACTCGGTAATGAAAGAAGCAGTTGAAATTCCGTTGGCGATGAATTTAAGTAACTCATGTAGCGGCTTCAGCTTGGACAAATCATGGAATCCAGAACTTTCTGTGATAAGTTCACAAAGACGTCGCGACGGTGCAGTTCGCAGTGATACATTGCACTATTGGCCATTAAAATTGCTACACCACGAAGATAACGTGCTACAGACCCGAAATTTAACCGACAGGAAGAAGATGCTGTGATATGCAAATGATTAGCTTTTCAGAGCATTCACACATGGTTGGCACCGGTGGCGACACATACAACGTTCTGACATGAGGAAAGCTTCCAACTGATTTCTCATACACAAAAAGCAGTTGACCAGCGTTGCCTGCTAAACGTTGCTGTGATGCCTCATGTAAGAAGGAGAAATGCGTACCATCACATTTCGGACTTCGATAATGGTCGGATTGTAGCCTATCGCGATTGCGGTTTATCGTATCGCGACATTGCTGTTCGGGTTGCTCGATATCCAATGACTGTTAGCAGAATATGGAATCGGTGGGTTCAGGAGGGTAATACAGAACGCCGTGCTGGATCCCAACAGCCTCGAACCACTAGCAGTCGAGATGACAGGCATCTTATCCGCATGGCTGTACCGGATCCTGCAGCCACGTCTCGATCCCTGAGTCAACAGATGGGGACATTTGCAAGAAATAACCATCTGCACGAACAGTTCGACGACGTTTGCAGGAGCATGGGCTATCAACTCGGAGACAATGACTGCGGTTACCCTTGACGCTGCATCACACACAGGAGCGCCTGCGATGGTGTACTGAACGACGAACCTGTGTGCACGAATGGCAAAACGTCATTTTTTCGGATGAATCCAGATTCTATTTACAGCCTCATGACGGTCGCATCCGTGTTTGGCGACACCGCGTTGAACGCACATTGGAAGCATCTATTCGTCATCGCCATACTGGCGTATCAGCCGGCTTGATGGTATGGGGTACCATTGGTTACACGTCTCGGTCACCTCTTGTTCGCATTGACGGCACTTTGAACAGTGGACGTTACATTTCAGATGTGTTACAACCCTTGGCTCTACCCTTCATTCAATCCCTGCGAAATCCTACATTTCAGCAGTATAATGCACGACCGCATGTTGCAGGTCCAGTAAGGGCCTTTTTGTATACAGAAAATGTTCGACTGCTGCCCTGGCCAGCGCATTCTCCAGATCTCTCACCAACTGAAAACGTCTGGTTAATGGTGGCCGAGCAGCTGGCTCGTTACAATACGCCAGTCACTACTGTCGTTGAACTGTGATATTGTATTGAAGCTGCATGGGCAGCTGTACCTGCACACGCCATCCAAGCTGTGTTTGACTCAATGCCCAGGCGTATCAAGGCCATTATTACGGCCAGAGGTGGTTGTTCTGGGTACTGATTTCTCAGGATCTACGCACCCAAATTGTGTGAAAATGTAATCACAGGTCTGTTCTAGTATAATATATTTGTCCAATGAATACCCGTTTATCATCTGCATTTCTTCTTTGTGGTAATTTTAATGGCCAGTAGTGTAATAAGTCGGCGGTGGCAGATCACGTTATTGCCACTGGGCACTCTACGGTTTACGATAACGTCGAAATTTTAGCTTCTACTTCATCTTTCTGGGACTCAGAAGTGAAAGAAGCAACTGAAGTTCGGTTGGCGATGAATTTAATACTGATGTAGCGGCTTCAGCTTGGACAAATCATGTAAACCGGGACTTCTTGTGACATGCTCTCAAAGACGTTGCGACAGTGCAGCCCGCAGTGATACATCTATATCACCGTGTGAACCGACCGTGCAGTCATAGATCTAATTTCATGCATTTGTGGTACCTGTTAGCTACTGATCAAAGTCTCTGGCGGCTTGTGTATGCTTGGCCGAATCCGCAGTAGCGCGGTCCGCACGTTTAAAAGGACGTAGCAAGTGCTGTAGCGTCAGTCACCTCTTCTCACTCTGATGATGGCCGGATAATATACAAATTATTGCAAGAAGAATTGAAATGTATGCGGCTGTACGCCAGAAACTTTATGGAACTATCTTTTATTTTATAACCCTGTCTTTGTCAGGAAGTTGGACAGGGCTACTGTGCCGTGCGCCCGCGTTTAGTTTCGCGTAATTCCCGTGAATCTGGAATGTCTCTGGCCGCAAGAGAGCACGGAGCGTTACTGTCGCCAGTAGAAGGCAGGTCGGAGGAGAAGGCAGTTAAGGGCTGCGACGCCCTAGAAAAAAGTTGTATGATACGGGCGATGAGGAGCGCAAGTGAGGCGGAGTGTTGGTGCGGCCAAGCGTCTGCAGTGGTCCGCCGGCGAAAGTTGTGCTTTTGCTGACTGCGGGTTTGGCGGGGCCGAGTGTTGGCTGCAACAGGGAACATGGCTCGCTAAAAGCTACTTCGGCAGGACACCCAGTATCTGACGTGTCCTCTGCAATTGAAGTTGCGAGTAGCTTGTGTCCATTGTGGTGCTGGGTTGGAGACCGATGTGACCTTTGGTGGCGACTGCTGGATGATACCCTTGGTACGTCCTTCTCTCGGCGCTCTCTGAACAAGCGTTTGCCAATGGGCGCTGGATTTTACGAGAAATCACGGTGAGCATCCGGTTAGTGTGCACGTCTCTTGCTGTCGTGTGGGGGCTATTTTAACTCTGTATCGTGGTTGCCCGTTTTTATGTAGATCAATGTGTTACATATGAGGATTTTGCCTGGTACTACGAAAGTCCACCTCTGTCAATCTGTTTGGGATTGTGGCTGTTACCACCCCAAAATCATTTTAGAATCTAAGAGTATATAATGCAGATGTAATTCTTCTGATTTAAGACTTGTACTTTGTACTCAGAGAAAATTGTTGAATCTAGCTACCTTACTTCTGAAGCATGTCTATAGTTACCTGTTGGTTGGTATCACGAGCTCGAGCTGTTTACTAAATTGCATCCATATAGAAAAAAAGGACTAAAGAGGAATTTGCAGTGTGTTAATCTTTACTAAATAATTAACACGTTGTCTATAGATTACAAGATAAGTGATCGTATCTCTTGTTAAATGTGAGCTTGTTAAATATGCCTGAGTACTATGATTGAAATTGGTAATGTAAGTCTCTAGTACTGTGGTAGCGGCAACCGCCATCCAAGTTTGGTAGAGAAGGAGGAATTATTGCTACTGCCATCGCCTCTGCCAGGCTCTGTCACAATAAATTTCAACGACTTTCGATACTCCTTTTGATAATTACTGGCAATAGTCTATGTTTGATATTTGTGACATAACCATTTGATCATATGTTTTGCTGTTTGTAATGTAAAAGTATTTTTTTAATAATCTTTAAAAAAAGGAATTGATTTAGCCGTGCTGCGGCTCGCGTTGGTGCTGTTTGTAGGTTTCTGCCCTCTGTTGCAGGCCAGACCGTATCGTGTAGTTCGCCTGGTTGCGGTAGTTTGACTTCTCCTCGTGTTGACTGGCGCCAGTCGTTTCGCAAGCGTTGCCTGTCCGCTAGTGGCAGCAGCAGGGATTACCGATATGTAGTAACTGTTGCCCTGTTTTTGGGGTGGCGTCGTTGTTTTCCCGGGTCATGTGAGTGGGCCAGTTCGGTTGCTGACTCAGGAGAAGCCAGGTCCGCGCAGTCCGTGAATATGCTGGGACCGCTGACGGCACGTATGGACTGCCGGATGGAAGGGCTGTGGTCACGAGGGTGTACGACCTCGTCGTAAACCAGATCCTGCAGGCTTTAAGATGAGTGCATATCAGTTCAAGTAGAGAAACCTCCACCATTGTGACATCTTGCGATTCTCCAGTTACTTGGTTTCGTGCTGCTGCTTGTAGTTTTGCCAAGGCGAAGAGCTGCGACTGGAGTGCTTGGGGAAGGCGGATCTGATTAGGTTTCCTCGACTTCTTATTGCTATTTACTGCGTTCAGCTTGTTACAAATCGTTAAGTTCAACCAGCGGTATTTTTCCTGCCCGGTGGCCGCTAATGCCCCATTTACCTGCCGTGTATGTAACGGCAGTGTACATTTCCTCGCCTTGCCAATGCTATCCGGTAAGACGTGTAGTTCTGTCAGCTTTCTTGATTGTAGGACGTTTATGACTCTTCTACTCCGGTGGTAGTGATTCCTTTCTCGTTCCAGGCGCTCTAAACACAGTATTCTGGAGGGCGAAGTGCAGTCCGCCTGTTCCAGCTTTGGTGGGTTGTTCCATTCTTGCATTTGGTTTATTGGACGTCAGGTAGCTGCGACCAGATTATCATTCGTTAGACTGCCACTAGGCATCTTGTGAAGTCAATGTAACTCTTTGCTGCCTATCTCATCGCTCGCGAAAGTGTTTGTTGCCAGACGTCTCAGAGGTTGATTCCTGGAGCAACGTCTGTGACTGGTGCTTGAGTTTTGTTATTGTATTATTTATTACCATACCTTGTAATGCCTACATAAAAGGTATACACGTCTAGTTAATAGGTCCGGTCGCCGTATGGAATAAATAAAGCAGTGTAAGGGTTGTGTTACAAGGTTACGATCATCTTATTTTATCTGTTTGGTGGTCAGTTGCTTGTTCCTTTCAATTAAACATTGCTTGTATTTGCTGTTTTACGGCGGGTTTCTAAATTTTTTATATAATTGCAGTTCCTGGTGTGTAGGGCCTTTGGTCGTGATTGTGGTTATTTGCTTAAAAAAAATAAATCGATGTTTGTATTTTAGCAGAAAGCCTTAAAACCTTATATACTGATATTCCTGGCGTCTGATAACTTCTGCTGTGTTTGTGGCCACTTACCTTTTAATATTTCAATAGCTGTAAGTTGTAATTGCAGCGAGTTCTTAAAAAGCCTTAATTTTATTGCCATTCTTGGCAATAAAATTTTAAACATTATTTGTATCTGTATTTTCTGGTGATTTGCTACATTGTAATACACTGAAAACACTATTATTTACACAGTTGTTTATTCCTTTATCAATAACATGTGGAACTTTTTATTTATTGTTGAGTGTGGAGTTACTGTTTTAAAGAGAAATCTGTGTAATGTGTGTAACTGTAAAAGGCAACTAATAGTAACTGATTACTGCCCCGTACACAATCGTAAGCGAATCCTACCTTCCCTTGATTACCAGGTTTCAGTGATTTTATACTGCTGCCCTTGTGAGGTGTTTTCCATCAGTCAGTTATTGGAATTTAGTCTTCTCGGTCAATTCTATTCTTGGATTTTTGCTTTGAAAATTAGTTCATTAGAGTTTTTAGAACCGTTAATAAATTTATTATGGCTCGGTATCTTTCCGCTCAACATCAGATCCCTACCGCATATCAGCGACTGTGGTACTGTATATTCATCATGCCTTGTGGTACGTCAGAGAAAAGGCCCAGCTTTCATTTGTCAGACACAGTTTTTCCGATCAGTGCACTTTCGATGCACTAAACGTGTCTCGTAATCAGAATGAGATTTTCACTCTGCACCGGAGTGTGCGCTTATATGAAACTTCCTGGCAGATTAAAACTGCTTGACGGACCGAGACTCGAACTCAGGACCTTAGCCTTGCGGCGGTAAGTGCTCTACCAACTGAGCTACCCAAGCACGACTCACGCCCCGTCCTCACAGCTTTACTTCTGCCAGTACCTCGTCTCCTACCTTCCAAACTTTACAGAAGCTCTCCTGCGAACTTTGAAAAACTGGCGCTCCTGAAAGAAAGGATATTGCGGAGACATGGCTTAGCCACAGCCTGTGGGATGTTTCAGGGATGAGATTTTCACTCTGCAGCGGAGTGTGCGCTATTTGAAACTTCCTGGCAGATTAAAACTGTGTGCCGGACCGAGACTCGAACTCAGGACCTTTGCCTTGCGCGGGTAAGTGCTCTACGAACTGAGCTACCCAAGCACGGCTCACGAACCGTTCTCACAGCTTTACTTCTGCCAGTACCTCGTCTCCTACCTCCCTGTGGGGACGGGGCGTGAGTCGTGCTTGGGTAGCTCAGTTGGTAGAGCACTTGCCTGCGAAAGGCAAAGGTCCCGAGTTCAAGTCTCGGTCCGGCACACAGTTTTAATCTTACAGGAAGTTTCGTGTTTCGTAATGTTCACGGTCACTAAGCTGTTGGCATAGAGCGAGCTGAGGCAGCTCACATTTGGAGAAGCGGTGCCGTGTCACACTTTAACGACCGCCTTGCCAAAGTTCTCCCCCTTCATCAGACCGACGAAGGCCTGCGGCGTCTTCTCGAACCCGTCGGTCACCGTCTCCCTGTACTTGAGCTTGCCTTCCCTGATCCACTGTGCCATCTCCGCGAAGGCGACGTCCCGGCGTCCCCACCGGGAGCTCATCTTGATCCATTCCATCCTGAGCTGGCGGTCCTGCACCTGCGTCTCGGCTACGGACGCCGTGGGGACGCTCTCCTGGTTGTACGTCGAGATGCTGCCGCAGAGGCAGACCCGGCCTCGGGGCCGCATGTTGCTCAGCACTGCTTGACTCAGGGCGCCGCCCACGTTGTCGAAGTAGGCGTCGACGCCGGAGGGCGCTGCCGCCGCTACCGCCTTCTCCACGTCCGACGTCTTGTAGTTGATCGCCTCGTCGAAACCCAGCTCCTCCTTCAGCCAATTCACCTGTGACCAGAAACGCAGTATAAGGTACAACTCAATTCACAAACATTCTGTATGTCCACTCGTCTCACTGGAGCTCTTGGGTCCCCAAGGCCGTTCACTACTATGACAGAATGAAACGCCTGCAGCCGTCCTTATGATCTTATTTACACTACTGGCCATTAAAATTGCCACAAAGAAGAAATGCAGATGATAAACGGGTATTCATTGGACAAATATACCAGAACTGACATGTGAATACATTTTCACACAATTTGGGTGCGTAGATCCTGAGAAATCAATACTCAGAACAACCACCTCTGGCCGTACTAACGGCCTTGATACGCCTAGGCATAGATTCAAAAACAGTTTGGATGGCGTGTGCAAGTACAACTGCCCATGCAGCTTCAATACGATACCACAGTTCATCAAGAGTAGTGACTGGCGTGTTGTGACGAGCCAGTTGCTCGGCCACCATTGACCAGACGTTTTCAGTTGGTGAGAGATCTGGAGCATGTGCTAGCCAGGGCGGCAGTCGAACATTTTCTGTATCCATAAAGGCCCGTGCAGGACCTACAACATGCGGTCGTGCATTATCTTGCTGAAATGTAGGGTTTTGCAGGGATCGAATGAAGGGTAGAGGACGGCCGCAGTGGTCTCGCGGTTCCAGGCGCGCAGTCCGGAACCGTGCGACTGCTACGGTCGCAGGTTCGAATCCTGCCTCGGGCATGGATATATGTGATGTTCTTAGGTTAGTTAGTTTTAAGTAGATCTAGGTTCTAGGGGACTGATGACCACAGCAGTTGAGTCTCATAGTGCTCAGAGCCATTTGAAACATTTGAAGGGTAGAGCCACGGGTCGTAACACATCTGAAATGTAACGTCCACTGTTCAAAGTGCCGTCAATGCGAACAAGAGGTGACCGAGACGTGTAACCAATGGTACCCCATACCATCACGCTTGGTGATACACCAGTATGGGGATGACGAATACACGCTTCCAATGTGCGTTCACCGCGATGTCGCCAAACACGGAAGCGACCATCACGATGCTGTAAACAGAAACTCGATTCATCCGAGAAAATGACGTTTCACCATTCATGCACCCAGGTTTGTCGTTGAATACACCATCGTAGGCGCTCCTGTCTGTGATGCACCATTATAGTCCATGCTGCTGCATACGTCGTAGAACTGTTCGTGCAGATGGTTGTTGTCTTGGAAATGTCCCCATCTGTTGACTCAGGGATCGAGACGTGGCTACACGATCCGTTACAGCCATGCGGATAAGATGCCTGTCATCTCTACTGATAGTGATACGAGGCCGTAGGGATCCAGCACGGCGTTCCGTATTACCCTCCTGAACCCACCAATTCCATATTCTGCTAACAGTCGTGGGGTCTCGACCAACGCGAGCAGCAATGTCGCGATACGATAAACCTCAATCGCGATAGGCTACAATCCGACCTTTATCAAAGTCGGAAACGTGATGGTACGCATTTCTCCTCCTTACACGAGGCATCACAACAACGTTTCACCAGGCAACGCCGGGCAACGGCTCTTTGTGTATGAGAAATCATTTGGAAACTTAGCTCATGTCAGCACATTGTAGGTGTCGTCACTGGCGCCAACCTTGTGTGAATGCTCTGAAAAGCTAATCATTTGCATATCACAGCATCTTCTTCCTGTCGTTTAAATTTCGCGTCTGTAGCACGTCATCTTCGTGGTGTAGCAATTTTAATGGCCAGTAGTGTATCTTATATATGTATTTAATTCTAGCAGATATGTCATCCATCAAGTGACATGTTTGTTTTATAATTATTAACATTCTGCAAGGCTGCATTGATGATATTTATATCTGGTCTCCAGACGGAAGACGACGACATCTCAACACAATATTTTTTAGCGGGCACCAGGCCGCTATCTTGAGTTAAGGAAGCCTTCGCGCTAACTCGCTGAAATTGAAACGAAACAGCAGCGGCGGCTGTTTTATACACCACTGGTAGGTCCACCGCACGTGCGCGAACGTAACTGCCCTTTAGCGCAAGCAGGGCACCGGTGGTGAAAACTCGCGGAAACAATAAATCGATATCGAACTCTGCTGACATCCTCTGATGATGAAAACAAAGACCGTTCTTTTTAAATATCAAACAAAAGAGGGTGCCAAAAATTTCTTAAAGGATACTTCTTATCTTTGTGTATAACATTGTCAGATAGCCAGATTTCAATAGCTTCGGTAACGCGACTCAGGGCAACCACTTGTGTCTCATCACACAACATTTTATGTTCTCCAATAAGCCAATTTTCCACAACCGCATATTTTTCTGGCTGAAATAAACGCATGTGGTGATGGTGCTTCACGCGTCAGTCTTTTGTCCAATACACACATTCTCGCAATGGCAGGGAATTTTGTAGACACCGAGATTCCTCAAACCCGGATCGTCCTTTACTGAACCCACCAGAGCTCTAGGCTTAACTGAAGGACGGAATACACTTGTAACATCGAACCTTTTTAAAATTGTTTCTATTTTTGAATATATGCTATCCGTGAAAGGTAGGAACGCCACCGATTTGCTTGTATCTTATGTTGGTTCTCACGGAGGTCCAATCCGTCGAGCATGACGGATATATCTCTCTTTATAGACATTCTGCTCGAGCACTGTTTTTAAATAATCCAGTTCTTGAGCCAAACTACAACTGAGATGGCATAAGCTCTTCTTATCAATATACGTAGAACCCCTTTGTGTTGGCTTGGTGGATGACAACTTGATGCACGAAGATATCGGTCCATACGATTGGGATTACGATAAACACTGTGTCCTAATGTCCCATAACCCCCCTCTAGACCAATACATCTAGAAATAGAAGTTTTCCGTCCTTTTCAATTTCCTTCATAAACTTAATACTGGGATGCAGATAAGTAACATGATCTAGGAAAGTATCCAGAGCATCCCTTAAGAGAGTAGGCCTAGCAGCCTTGCAACCTATGTCCTACTTTATTTGCTAGGTATATTCCAATTTCTGTTTTTCTCTATAGTTCTTACCCTCTACAGCGCCGTCTGCTATGTAAGTTATCCTTAGGTGTCTTAAGTGCCCCTTCGTGTCACCAGTGTTTTCCACATATTCAATTCCTTGCCTATTCTCTGGAGGTGCTCCTCATTCCTTAGGTTATCGGTCCATATAACGTGTTATAAGACGTTACTACTTGATTGTGAGAAAAACGTAGAAATAGATGACAGCATAGGCTGTCTTGTAACGTATCCTAAAGTAGATGCTGACTCACACCGTGTGGCTCAAAGTATTGCTCAGATGTTCAAGTTAAGATGGCGTGCTGTTGTAGATAAGTTGGTGGCCGTCCAGGAATGAGGGACTCAATGACTTTCTGAAACACTCCCAGCAGGACACCACCAGTAGTGCGTTCTAAACACATTTTCATATTTCTAATGTTCTATTTTCCATCTTTTTAATTTTAAGTATTCCATACCTTAATTGGCGGAACGGAAAAACTGGTAGAAGCCGACCTCGGAGAAGATCAGTTTGGATTCCGTAGAAATGTTGGAACACGTGAGGCAATACTGACCCTACGACTTGTCATAGAAGATAGATTAAGAAAAGGCAAACTTACGTTTATAGCATTTGTAGCCTTATAGAAAGCTATTGACAATGTTGACTGGAATACTCTCTTTCAAATTCTGAAGGTGGGAGGGTTCAAATACAGGGAGTGAAAGGAATCAGTGGTTGAGAAGGGAGTGAGACAGGTTTGTAGTCTATCCCCAATGTTATTCCATCTGTATATTGAGCAAGCAGTAAAGGAATCAAAAGAAAAATTCGGAGTTCGAATTAAAATCCGTGGAGAAGAAATAAAAACTTTGAGGTTCGCCGCTGACATTGTAATTCTGTCAGAGACAGCAAAGGACCTGGAAGAGCATCTGAACGGAATGGACAGTGTCTCGAAAGGAGGATATAAGATGGACATCAACAAAAGCAAAACGAGAATAATGGAATGTAGTTGAATTAAATCTGGTGATGCTGAGGGAATTAGATTAGGAAATGAAACACTTAAAGTAGTAAAGGAGTTTTGCTACTTGGGGAGCAAAATAACTGATGATGGTCGAAGTAGAGAGGATGTAAAATGTAGACTGGCAATGGCAAGGAAAGCATTTATGAGGAAGAGAAATTTGTTAACATCGAGTATAGATTTAAGTGTCAGGAAGTGGTTTCTAAAAGTATTTGTATGGAGTGTAGCCATGTATGGAAGTGAAACATGGACAATAATTACACTCCTGGAAATTGAAATAAGAACACCGTGAATTCATTGTCCCACGAGGGGGAAACTGTATTGACACATTCCTGGGGTCAGATACATCACATGATCACACTGACAGAACCACAGGCACATAGACACAGGCAACAGAGCATGCACAATGTCGGCACTAGTACAGTGTATATCCACCTTTCGCAGCAATGCAGGCTGCTATTCTCCCATGGAGACGATCGTAGAGATGCTGGATGTAGTCCTGTGGAACGGCTTGCCATGCCATTTCCACCTGGCGCCTCAGTTGGACCAGCGTTCGTGCTGGACGTGCAGACCGCGTGAGACGACGCTTCATCCAGTCCCAAACATGCTCAATGGGGGACAGATCCGGAGATCTTGCTGGCCAGGGTAGTTGACTTACACCTTCTAGAGCACGTTGGGTGGCACGGGATACATGCGGACGTGCATTGTCCTGTTGGAACAGCAAGTTCCCTTGCCGGTCTAGGAATGGTAGAACGATGGGTTCGATGACGGTTTGGATGTACCGTGCACTATTCAGTGTCCCCTCGACGATCACCAGTGGTGTACGGCCAGTGTAGGAGATCGCTCCCCACACCATGATGCCGGGTGTTGGCCCTGTGTGCCTCGGTCGTATGCAGTCCTGATTGTGGCGCTCACCTGCACGGCGCCAAACACCCATACGACCATCATTGGCACCAAGGCAGAAGCGACTCTCATCGCTGAAGACGACACGTCTCCATTCGTCCCTCCATTCACGCCTGTCGCGACACCACTGGAGGCGGGCTGCACGATGTTGGGGCGTGAGCGGAAGACGGCCTAACGGTGTGCGGGACCGTAGCCCAGCTTCATGGAGACGGTTGCGAATGGTCCTCGCCGATACCCCAGGAGCAACAGTGTCCCTAATTTGCTGGGAAGTGGCGGTGCGGTCCCCTACGGCACTGCGTAGGATCCTACGGTCTTGGCGTGCATCCGTGCGTCGCTGCGGTCCGGTCCCAGGTCGACGGGCACGTGCTCCTTCCACCGACCACTGGCGACAACATCGATGTACTGTGGAGACCTCACGCCCCACGTGTTGAGCAATTCGGCGGTACGTCCACCTGGCCTCCCGCATGCCCACTATACGCCCTCGCTCAAAGTCCGTCAACTGCACATACGGTTCACGTCCACGCTGTCGCGGCATGCTACCAGTGTTAAAGACTGCGATGGAGCTCCGTATGCCACGGCAAACTGGCTGACACTGACGGCGGCGGTGCACAAATGCTGCGCAGCTAGCGCCATTCGACGGCCAACACCGCGGTTCCTGGTGTGTCCGCTGTGCCGTGCGTGTAATCATTGCTTGTACAGCCCTCTCGCAGTGTCCGGAGCAAGTATGGTGGGTCTGACACACCGGTGTCAATGTGTTCTTTTTTCCATTTCCAGGAGTGTAGTTTAGACAAGAAGAGAATAGAAGCATTCGAAATGTGGTGCTACAGAAGAGTGCTGAAGATGAGATGGGTAAATCACATAACTAATGAGGAGGTATTGAATCGAATTGGAGAGAAGAGAAATTTGTGGCACAACTTGACTAGAAGAAGGGATCGGTTGGTAGGAGATGTTCTGAGGCATCAAGGGATCACCAATTTAGTATTGGAAGGCAGTGTGGAGGGTAAAAAATCGTAGAGGAAGACCAAGAGATGAATACACTAAGCAGTTTCAGAAGGATGTAGGTTGTAGTAGGTACTGGTAGATGAAGAAGCTTGCAGAGGATAGAGTAGAATGGAGACCTGCATCAAACCAGTCTCTGGACTGGAGACCAAAACAACACCAATTGGTTTTAAGTTTACAAGTTTTTAGAGCTGCAAGATGGCTAAATTTTGTTAAAATAAAGATGAATCAAATAAGCATAATGTTCTGAGTATGTACAATTTCATGTTGTGTAAACGTAACATGGCGCAGTAATTAGATGGCATGTCACTTGTGAACGGCAGCAAACAACAATCAAAACATTAAAAAAATAAACCAAATTCTTGAAAAAGTAATGTATTGTAGAGTAGCTTCACACCTTTGCAAAAATAAAGTTTAACAACATGTTAGTTTGGTTTCCAGAAGGGGTTTTCAACGGAAAATGCTATATATACTTTTACTAATGAAATATTATATGCTCTGAGTAACCGGAAGTCACCCATTGGAATTTTTTGTGATCTATCAAAGTCTTTTGATAGTGTAAATCATGGAATCCTTCTAGATAAGGTCAAGTAGTGTGGTATGAATGGGACAGTGCTCAAATGGTTTAAATCATACCTAGCTGGAAGAGTGCAGAATTTTCAAATAAACAGTTCACATGATATGCAAAAAACTGGTGATTTCTCAAACTGGGGAACAATCAAGAATGCGGTGCACAAGGTTCGGTCTTGGGTCCTCTGCTGTTCTTAATATATATTAATGACTTGCCATTCTATATTCACAAAGATGCCAAACTGGTACTTTTTGCCAATGATACAAGTACAGCTATCACACCCAACAGACAAAAATTAACTGGTGAAATTGTAAACAATGTTTTTCAGAAAATCATTAAGTGGTTCTCTGCAAATGGGCTCTCATTAAACTTTGACAAAACACAGTATATACAGTTCCTCACTGTAAATGGAATGACACCATTAATAAAGATAGACATCGACCAGAAATCGGTAGCTAAGGAAGAATATTCAAAATTTATAGGTATATGCATTGATGAGGGGTTGAACTGGAAAAAACACACTGAGGATCTGCTGAAACGTTTGAGTTCAGCTGCTTATCTTATTAGGGTCATTGCAAATTTTGGCGATATACATCTGGGTAAATTAGCTTACCACGCCTATTTTCCTTCTCTGCTTTCGATGGCATCATTTTCTGGGGTAGCTCATCATTGAATAAAAGAGTGTTCATTGCACAAAAGCATGTAATCAGAATAATTGCTGGAGCTCATCCAAGATCATCCTGCAGACACTTATTTAAAAGAGCTAAAGATCTTCACTGTAGCGTCACAATATATATACTCACTTGTGGAATTTTTAATTAACAATCCGAACGAATTCAAAAGTAATAGCAGTGTACATGGCTACAACACTAGGTGAAAGGATGATCTTCACTACTCAAGGTTAAATCTAACTTTGGCTCAGAAGGGGGTAAATTAGGCTGCTGTAAAAGTCTTTGGTCACTTACCTAATAGCATCAAAAGTCTAACAGATAGCCATATAGCATTTAAAAGGAAATTAAAAGAATTTCTTAATGGCAACTCCTTCTACTCTTTAGATGAGTTTTTAGATATAGTAAGTGGGTAATTTCCCAACCACAACAACAACAAAAAATATTGAGTGTCAAGTAATATTTTGTGTAATGTAATATCTTGTATTGACACCTTTTATTAACCTGACACGTGCCACATCATTACGAAGTGTTACATCCATGATCTATGGAACACGTACTAATCTAATCTAATCTAATTTCTAATCCCCTCATCGTGAAACGCCCTTCAGGCAGGGAGAGACAGTGGACGAGTGAGCGTGGGTAGTTGCGGGATTACCTTTGCGTCGGAGCCAGCGATGCCGATGACCTTGCAGCCCTTGATGCGCGCTATCTGCCCGACTATGGACCCTACAGCGCCTGCTGCGCCACTGACGACCAGGGTCTCTCCAGGCTTAGGGTCGCAGATGTCGAGCAGTCCGAAGTAGGCGGTGGCTCCTGGCATGCCAAACACCCCCAGCGATAGCGACATGGGTAGGTCCCCGTAGTCCGGCACCAGCATCGGCGGCAGGATGTCGCTGCCGGTATCTGCCAAGGTAACCACCGTGCGGTCGCGCCAGCCCCAGAAGCCGACCACATATTGTCCTGCCGCGTACCCTGGTGCGCGGCTCTCCACGATGCGTGAGAGCTGAAATTTTGTCACTCGTGAGACCCAAAACCGTCAGCTGAGGACGACACAGCAATTTGTAATGTCTGTTATAAATTGTAATGGCTTCGATAGCAATATAATGTAATAACAACTAGATGATATAGTTGCAGTAACAACTAATAATAACAACTAAATCATCCAGCTGCTATCACGTTAATAACATCGCGCAGGTGGCCAATTCCCCAATTTTCTATTAGAAATGAAACAAGAGGTTAACTTACTTTTTAGTGCAGTAAAAAAAAATCTTTACCGTGAATTCGTGAAAACGCCTTTGAAACTATGAGACAATCGTTCAAAAATATGCATAGTGTACAAATATACAGGGTGAAAAGTATTTAAACCGACAATCTCTGGGAGGTTGTACGGGACATCAAAACAAATATTTTTCCCTAATGTAATTTTTCCCTATGAGGATTATTTAAACAGGTGGAGGCCGTATTACGCTCTTTAGTTGTAGGCAACTGCTGTCCATCAGTGTAGTAGCGCATTATCTCTGTTTACTGATGGAACTATACACCTGCCGTGATTACACTGATATGGTTGGTGCGTTCTACGTAGCGCATCACAACGGACGAGTTGCACAGCGGGTTTATCAACAGCAATATCCTAATCGCCGTATCCCACATCATACGACCTTTGCTGCTGTGTACCAACGTCTGCATGAGACCGGGTAATTTAGCAGATTCCCTGAACAGGGCACGGTAAGAACGCTGCAATGTGAGGAAGCTGTCTTGCAGCATGTGGAGCGGGATCCTACAATCAGCACTCGTGCAATTGCACGTAACATGGGGACGAATCAGGCGAATGTGAGAACAGTCCTTTTGGAGCAATTGTTACGTCCATTTCACTTACAGCGTGTCCACAACCTGGAACCAGTTGATTATCCACCCAGAGCACAGTTTTCGCAGTGGTACCTGGAACAGTTTGAAATGCATCCTACATTTCCATCCTCTGTGTTGTTTACCGATGAAGCAATGTTCGGGTGTGATGGAGTCTTCAACATGCACAATTCGCCTGTTTGGAGTGAGGATAACCCACATGCCACAGTTACTAGCGCTCATCAAGTGCGGTTCTTCGTTAGTGTGTGGGTCGAAGTTGATGGGGACTGTTTACTTGGGCCGTATCTGCTACCTAGGCCATTAAGTGGCAGGCATTATTACAATTTTCTCGCCAGAGCATTGCCAGAATTGCTGGAAGACGTCCCGCTCCCTACAAGACAACGCATGTGGTTCCAACATGACGGGGCGCCTGCACATTTCAGTCGTCGTGTGCGTCGATTCCTGGACCGACGGTTCCTAGAAACGTGGATTTGGAGAGGTGGTCCTCTACCATGGCTTGCTCGATCCCCAGATACGTCCCCTCTGGACCTTTTTTTGTGGGGAGAGATGTGCAACCTTGTTTACGCAACTCCTGTTGCATCAGAAGAGTATCTAGTTGCCCAGATAGTAGCAGCAGCAGGAACAATTCAGGATACTCCTGGGGTTTTTGCCCTTGTTAGACAGAACATGATCCGACGGTGTAACCTTTGTTTAGTGTCAATGGAGGCTTTTTTGAAAATCTGCTGTAACTGAAATTGGGTTGTGGTAATGTGTTGTCTCTTGGTCATAAGAAAATGGAAAAGTATTTGTTGGTTTAATTAATTTGCCGCCTGAGAAATCTTCCTCTGCCGGCTTAAATACTCCTCATGGGAGAAAATGACAATCGGGAAAAATATTTCTTTTGATGTCCCCTACAACCTCCCAGAGTTTGTGAAGTAAGTGCAGTAACTAAGTTAGGAAACAATAGGCTTTCTGTATGACTGCCGGAATTGCTTTGTTTGTTTATCATACGATTCTGTAAACGTCTCTACGTTTACATAGCTCTACAGACAGCCGTTCGTGCATCGCAGTTGGATTCTGACAGAGGCTGCCAGGTGTCTGGGATTTTCTTAAGGTGACTTGACTCTAGGACATTCTTAGTAGTGAAGAATAACTGTGTTAAAACTTCATGTGCGGTACGACATTTTCACGCCTCTCAGTATTCATGACGTCGTATCTCATGAAATATGTGTCATGTAATGATACACATTCGTAGCTACATTCGGTAGCATAAGTGGGTAGGTCTGCAAAATGTGTTTCGAATAGAGTCAGTAGCAAAGAAGTAATAAATTTATACATCATATACAATGTGCAGTTTATCATGCACAACAGTGTTTATAATGTCGTATTTCCTCAGCTTTGTGTGCTACGATGACATAATTATGTATGTGAATTTAGCGGCAGCTGTGGCTGCAGTCTGAGAAATGTACTGCGAATACAAAAGTAATAAATTTAGACGTCATACATGATGCAGCAGTTTTTTACATTTCGTTGTTACTGACGTCATATCTCCTGATCTATGATGGGTAGGTGCCTATTACTCTCGCAGCTATTGACAGTAAGGGATATGTGTATAAAATTTGGCTGTAGTCGGTCAAGTGGTTGAGGAGGAAAAAACACATAGAGATAGATCAATATTCTATAATATGTGTGGATTAAGAAGACTGTAGGCTTTTAAAATAGTAGATGACAGACTGCAGAAAAAAAAGATTCATTACCATCAACGTCTTTAGAGAGATGAGGGTATCAAAGATGCATAATGAGGGCTTGTAGTGTTACTGATTCGTTTGTCATGGTCATTGGCCATCAGATGGCGCCAGGAGATCTGCTTCGACAGAGCAAGTAGTAACTATGCTGTGTTTAGAGATGAACAGTGTTTTCAAAATGGTTCAAATGGCTCTGAGCACTATGGGACTTAACTGCTGAGGTCATCAGTCCCCTAGAACTTAGAACTACTTAAACCTAACTAACCTAAGGGCATCACACACATCCATTCCCGAGGCAGGATTCGATCCTGCGACCGTAGCAGCAGCGCGGTTCCGGACTGAAGCGTCTAGAACCGCTCGGCCACAATGACCGGCAATAGTGACCTGTAAAATAAAAATAAAAACAAAAAAATGTCAGCATTGGAGAGGGGACGCGTAGCTGGAATCAGAATAGTCGCTTGTATTAAAGCTCGACATTTGAATGGGAGCGATGCCACTATCCGACGATGTTGACAGGAATGGGTGAACCACGTGTGCACACAATTTCAAAAGGGAAGCTGTCGTCCTGGAGACATAACAGAACGTGGGGACCGAGCAATCGTCAGAGAGGCTCTCATAGCGCTGGATTCATCACTATCATCGATCTGCCGTGCAACTGATGCTTCACTGACCGCAAGGACCATTAAGTGGTGGTTCACAGAAAAGTGGCTAAGCTCACCAATGATCTCTGTCCACTAGCTATCCCATTTGTAGTGGTGTCGGGCATTTTCTGCCTGGAATTTCGTTGACTGGCATGGGACTGTCTCCAGTAATTAGTCCCGTTTCCAAATGTCCCGACGACCAGCGAAGAAGTATCTGGAGACGCCCCAGACAGCAGTGTTACATGAACCTGACTGTCACCCGCCATAAGGCGCGACAAACAGGAGTCATGGCCTGGGGTGCTATTCCGTTTCACTCCAAGACCCCTTTGGTTGTCATGCATAGCAAACTTACAGCGCAGCGTTGGGTCGATAATATTCTACACCCCGTTTTTCTGACCTTCATGAGAAGCTATCCGGGGCTTACTTTTCAACGGTACCAGACCAGACCGCACACGTCTCTGCTGCTTGTCTTTCTGCTTGCCGAACACTGCCTTGGCTAGTAAGTTCACCGTATCACTCCCCCAGCTGAGAACGTTGGGAACATTATGGGCACGACTCTCCAAACTACTCGGGATTTTGACGATCTAACGCACCAGTTGGATAGAATCTGGCATGATGTGTCTCAGGAGGACATCCAGCAACTCTGTCAGTGAGTGATAAGCCGAATAACTGGTTGGAATAGGGCCACAAGTGGACCAGTTCAGTTTGTGAAATTTTTTGTCTTGAACAGCTAATACAATTTTTGTGAGATTTTAATTTGTTTGCCAGTACATGTACATCACACTCACTCCGTCTTCAGGCCACGAGTGGCCTACCGGGACCATCCGACCGCCGCGTCATCCTCAGTGGAGGATGCAGATAGGAGGGGCGTGGGGTCAGCACAGTGCTCTCCTGGTTGTTATGATGGTATTCTTGACCGAAGCCGCTACTATTCAGTCGAATAGCTCCTCAAATGGCATCACGAGGCTGAGTGCACCCCGTTAAATGGAAACAGCGCATGACGGCCCGGATGGTCACCCATCCAAGCGCCGACCACGCTCGACAGCGCTTAACTTCGGTGATCTCATGGGAACCGGTGTATCCACTGCGGCAAGGCCGTGGCCCCACATCACACCTACCGATTTCCGTCCCATTCGCATAATTGGTTGGTGGAGTGTCTTTCTTTTGTCTGATAGTGTATTTAACTTAGCGGACAAACACTCTTCCTGTCGACGCAGCCGTCAGGAAGGAGGAAAGTCGGTTGTGCCCCCTGTCTCTGAATTGTTCAAACTTTGTTCTGCGTGCGGCCGTATTTCAACTGTTTGTGCATCTCATTTTCTGAGGCGGAAGTTGGGTATCGGTCCAGAAGATGCCTAAATGAGCGTGAGAAACAACCCAAACACCACACACTGAGTGGCCAGCCATAGTCGTTAACCCCCTCGCGAATTCTGTTGTGGTCTGGACCACCTCCCTGAACTGCAGGCTAGCGCGCTGCGCGTTGTGCTGCACGAGCAGCTAAAGCCGAGTTTTCCTAGATGCAAGAATTTTCCTCAGCTCAGCACACAATGCGCCAGGCAGAGTGCGTCTTCCCCCTTCACTGCTGAAAATAGTGAAACTGTTTCCTCACAGAGCGCAATACGCTTCAGGAGTGACAGGCCGACTGGTTCTGGACAAATCTAATGCTTTCTATTAAAGCATTTGCTACAAGTCAGGTTCAGTTCGTGGGCAGGATGATTACAAAGGACACGAGAAAGCTATAAGGACGTCTCGGTGCCTAGGAACATGAACTGTAAAAAAGTTAAACGTTGTCAGCAACATATTATTGATCTTTCTCTTTGCCTTGCCTAATTCTGGAGGAATTCACTTTTCCATCATCCATTGTATGCTTCCCCATCAGAAAACCCAGGACTTTCTTTTATTTCCAGACCATCCATCAATACTGTACAGTACGTTAACACTTTGGTTAAAGCCATAACACTTTCGCTACGGTCGCAGGTTCGAATCCTGCCTCGGGCATGGATGTGTGTGATGTAATTAGGTTAGTTAGGTTTAAGTAGTTCTAAGTTCTAGGGGACTGATGACCTCAGAAGTTGAGTCCCATAGTGCTCAGAGCCATTTGATTTGAACCATAACATTTCGTTTGAAAACTCTTCCTAGACACCACGTGTGAATTAAATAGGCAATGCGCTTCTGATTTCATCTTCTAAGAAACCACAAGTGTGCAATGTAAAACGACGCAAAACGCAGAGAAAAATTCCTGTTTCTAGGATAATCCGGCTTAAGACTAGCAGAAAATAGCGTAATTAAAGTAGGACCGGTGGGTGAATCAGACTGGGAAGTGAGGTAATAAAATTAAAATATGGGGTCTTTTGCTTTCTCACCAAAATTACTGACGGTGGCCGAAGTGGAGAGAATATACAAAATAGACTGCCAATAACACTTAAAGAGTTTCTGAATGGAAATGGCATGGAATGTGAATCTGTATTATGAAGTCTTTTTGGAAGTGTTCATCTGGAGTATAATCTTGTAAGCAAATGAAAACGTCGATGAACAGTTCAGTTAATAGAAGAAACCTATAGGTAATAAGAAGATACTGTATCTAGCCCTGAGAAAGTACATTTATGGTCCAACTAGACTAAAACGAGACATCGGTTAACTGGGTGCATACTGAAGCATCAAGTATCCGCAAGTTAAATAATGTAAGAAAGTATGGGCGATAAAATTGAAAACGTATAAGAGCTTATACATAACGCCAATTGTGTCACCACTGTGACAGGAATATTCTAAGGTAATTCAGTAATTCATAGGAGCGTCTGAAAGCTATCCTGGCAGACTAGCAAATGACGACACTTTTGAATAACTTCCTTACGATGACGACACACATTGAAACGAGCAGTGAGAATACTGTTATCAAATGCTTTGTAAGCATTCGTTGCGGAATGAGTATCTGCAAATATAAATCGAGATAACCATATCTGTATCTCCAGTTTTTCCTGATATGATAGTGTTACAACAGAGATACAAAAAAACATCAAGGGATTATTCAACCATCATACTTTTTTTTGTCATCAGTCTTCTGGCTCGTTTGATGCGGCCCGCTACGAATTCCTCTCCTGTGCTAACCTTTTCATCTCCGAGTACTACTTGCAACCTACGCCCTCAATTATTTGCTGCATGTGTTCCAGTCTCTGTCTTCCTCTACAGTTTTTGCTCTCTACAGCTCCCACTAGTACCATGGAAGTCATTCGCTCATGAATTAACAGATGTACTATCATCCTGTCCATTCTCCTTATCCGTGTGTTCCACAATTTCCTTTCCTCTCCGATTCTGCGTAGAACTTCCTCACTCCTTACCTGATCAGTCCACCTAATTTTCAACATTCGCCTGTAGTACCACATTTGAAATGCTTCGATTCTCCTCTGTTGCGGTTTTTCCACAGTCCATGTTTCACTACCATACAATGCTCTACTCCAGATGTACATTCTCAGAAATGTCTTCTTCAAATTAAGGCTAATAGTTGATATTAGTAAACTTCTCTTGGCCAGGAACGCCTTATCTGCCATAGCGAGTCTGCTTTTTTGTCCTCCTTGCTCCGTCCGTCATTTGGTTATTTTACTGCCTAGGTAGCAGAATTCCTTAACTTCATCCTGATTTTAAGTTTGTCGCTGTTCTCATTTCTACTACTTCTCATTATCTTCATCTTTCTTCGATTTACTCTCAATCCATACTTTGTACTCATTAGACTGTTCATTCCGTCCAGCCGATCATGTAATTCTTCTTCACTTTCACACATAATAGCAATGTCATCATCGAATCGTATCATTGATATCCCTTCACCTTGAATTTTAATTCCATTCCTGAACTTTTCTTTTATTTCCATCATTGCTTCCTACATGTACAGATTGAACAATAGGAGAGAAAGGCTACATCCTTGTGTTACACCCTTTTTAATACGAGCACCTCTTGCTTGGTCGTCCGTTCTTATTATTCCCTCTTGACTGTTGTACGTATTGTATATGACCCGCCTCCCCCTATAGCTTACCATTAAGTTTCTCAGAATTTCGAACATCCTGCACCATATTACATTGTGGAACGCTTTTTCCAGGTCGACAAATCCTATGAACGTGTCTTGATTTTTCTTTAGTCTTGCTTCCGTTATCAACCGCATCGTCAGAATTACCTCTTTCGTACCTTTACTTTTCCTAAAGCCAAACTGATCGTTACGTAGTGCATCTTCAGATTTCTTTTCCATTCTTCTGTGTATTATTCTTCTCAGCAACTTGGATGCACGAGCTTTTAAGTTGATTGTACGACAATTCTCGCACTTGTCAGCTCTTGCCGTCTTCGGAATTGTGTGGATGATGCTTTTCCGAAAGTCAGATGGTATGTCGCCAGACTCATACATTCTACGCTCTAACGTGAATAGTCATTTTGTCGCCACTTCCGTGGCAGAGTCACGGCGCAGATGAAGGCCTGACGGCCGGCCGCGTCATCTGGTTATCGCTCGAGTCTGATTTCATTCTTCCCATCTCCACCTCGGACGCCCAATCACCAAGCTGGAGGTGTGGCACGTTAGGCGACGCATGACTTCATCCGATGCCTTAGCGACAAAATCACCAGAGGGCGCGTCGGTGAGGTGAGCGTCGTCAACTTGGCTTTGTCCTTGTGCGGACGTTTCCAGCAGCCAACTAGGAGCCATTGGTGTGAGGTCCACAGCCCTGGCCGCAGATGGATTTTCCTCAGCCTCCTGCAACTTGTCATCATTTCACGAATCATTTCCTGCAGACATCCATCTCTTCTTTCGTCGCTTGGGCGACTTCTGCTTGCGGGAACACATGACCGCATCCTGTGGATCACTGCAAACAGTAGGCACCTCCCGCATCTTCGTGTCCGAACTCTAACCGATTTGCTGACGCTCTCCTTCCTTACACGGCTGGGGTGCAGACGTGGTCGCTGCTTCTCTTAGTACTTCTCTGTAAGGCCGTAGCGCGTTTACGACAAGCGTGGCCGGAACTTCAAACGGCAGCTTGAAGATTCGTATGTTCCGAACGCCGAGTCCTGCATGGTAGACAGTTACTCCATCCACGTTTCCATCCGAGTGGTGGAAACGATATCCATCGGTGGAACGGCGAAGAGGAACGGCGAAGAAGTCGTTCACACGCACTTTCGCCGACAAGTTTCAGGTAAAGTGTGCTGGAGACGATCGAAGGATGTATATCTATAAGTTTCTGTGAATCGACGTACATTACTTCATGCAGGAAACTCTCTACTTCGTATGCCTTATGTCGTACGTCCTGAGAATCGAGCGTTATTTAATCGTGACCTTTCTATAAGAAAGCGCCATCGTCGTTCGAGGTGATATATTTACACTGCAATACCACTACCTGCGCGCATAAACAACGACCCGCTGGATGAGAGCCGTACAGAGCCCCGCACATGTCCGCTTCAAAACACGGCTGGGAGCCGACTGACCCCTATACGAGTGGTACTTCCACCATCATACTACCGACGTAAATGTTGTGTTTGACACTCAGACGTTACTTTCCAATTATTACGTTTTGGAAGTCCGAAGATATTTTCTTCCTAAGTAACACACTCTCAGGTATATCATATTTTCTTGTTATCAACGGATGCCATTTTCCACAAATGCCATTTTCATCCAGGGACTTTACTTGCAAAATTTACGTCATTCAAGCATTGGTCATAAAAGCATTTATTGAGTCATCATTGACATTTTTCCGTTGTTCCTACTTGTATTCATTTCTTTTCTCTCTGTTTCTTGAGCGTGAGCATGAATATCGCTAGTTAATTGTGTCGAAATAAAGGGTCAAAAGTAATTATTTAATACAGTGCATGCCTATTTCTACCAGAAAATGTTTTAGGCAGCTATTTCTGACAACAGCGGCCTATATTTCCTTCTTCCCTAATGTATAGCAAGAAATTTTGTGATAGTGTGATTCAAGATAAGGTATGAACCTTCATTGTTAATTTGGATGCTGCGTTCTTGAGCATACAATCAACAAATAATCTGTACTTGCGACAATAGAACTTTTCTTTATAACGCATTTGATCGTTGTAGAGTAGCGTAATCGAGAGTGTGTTTGTCAGTACAATGCAAGGGAGATGGAAATGTGACAATGGGGTTCCCACTGCAATGGTTCTTTATTTACGTGACCATTACGGCAGTTCTCGATACCAGTAATATCGTACTACTTTTCTGCGAAGTAACATACATATTTTTGTGTCAATATTCACATTTGGTTTTATTAATGTATAGGTACTCCGATGTATCGACATATTACAGTGATATTGTTCTTGTTTGTATTCATTTCTGTGAGACTGTCATAATCTTTGACTAACTTGTAACCGTTTTGGCGCGAATGCGCACAGAGTAGTCTTTGTCTCACTTTGCAGAAGTTGAGTTGTTATTTCGGTTTGTAAAAGAACAGTCAGGTCTTGTGTTTGCTTAAAGTGGAAATTAAATATATGAAGATTGACACAAAACTGTTTTCTTGACGATGTGACAATTAAGAAGAAGTATATGTGAATTTACAAGAAGTTTAATAAAAATGTGGATCGTGAACACCAAGACAAAAATTATTTCTACCATACCATTGTTCTGATCTGGAATTGTTTGATCATTAAGAATTTCCTGAAAAACTCATTTGTTAGGTCTTCAAATATTGCTAAAATACAGATCTGGACCTTCTAGCAGTCAAAGGGGAATCACCCTAGAATCAACAAGATGAGCCATAACAACTTCGACGAAATCTAGGTGGGAATCCATTCAAGATAAGTGCCAATATTAATGACTTTCTTACAGTGACTTCATTATTTCCATTCTGACGATACCATCCACAGTCAATAACTTTGTTGTTGCCCAATAAAGCGAACATATGCTGCGTGAGCAACATTATTAATCTGATTGCAAGTGGTGGTATTGTTAGACCACCTAAAGTTTTATGCGCAGGTTGGCGGCAGGGGGGGAGAGCGGGTGGGGACTGTGAGAGATCATATAATTTACAGAGAAATAATGCTGTGTTTGTTCAAGTCTTCATATGTTTTCATGCTTCTCTCCACGTTAATCTATCCAGTGCAATCGATGCATATTTGCTGCAATCTACAACCATTTGAACCATCGTGGTCTCCGATAATTTTTAACTCTTGCTCACCACTTCTGTATATTATTAGAACCATCTAGGTCTCCCTTCACAATTTTTAACCATTCCTCACAACTTCCAACCATTATGAAGCAGGTAATTCTTTCATACTTCAGATAGTGTCCAATCAATCGATATCTTCTTTTAGTTAAGTAGTGTCATAAATTTATTTTTTCCTTGTTTTACTGACTCCGATTTGATTTCTTATCCGATATACCAATCTAATGTACATCCATTTTTCTGCATTACCATATTTCAAAAGTTGTACTCACTCTGATGAGTGTATCGTCCACATTTTTCTTTCATACAAAATTACACATGAATTAATTTTATAAAGGACTTCTGAACACTTAAATTTATATGCAGTATTAAAAAAACATTTATTTATTTATTCTTCCAATTTATATGTGGCATACCAAATTAAGGTATTAGTTCTTTCAGTATTTGATCTGCTATCCAGGTCTGCATAATGCGATCGAGATTCTTAAGTAAATGTATTTGTTCTGTTTTCTATGTAGATAACCTAAAGATGCCTAAATTAGGCGAAACGCGTAGTTGAAAAATAAAAAAATAAAATTGCAACCAAGACTGTTTTTAACAAATACTATTTATTATTTTTCGAAAACACAATTCTTAGTATTGTCAATCTATATTTAAGATATTCTGCACTTCAGCCATCGTCAGATATTTTGCTGCGCACGGAGAAGAACTTATCCATTACTTTTAGTGTTTGATTTCCTCATCTAACTTCCTCAGCATCGCTTGACTTGTGAGCCGTCCGGCTTGCTTTCATGAAATTCATTTGCAATGGTATTTCTGCGCTTTTTAGGTTCTTGGATGATTCAATAGTTCTGTCGAAACTTTCCCTGTCATGGGGTTTCTTGAGAAGCAAGTGTGAGATTCTTTGGGCTCGTGAGCATTGCTTCGGGAGCAGCGCTTTGGGGTATATGCTGGATCACAGCGAGGTGCCGCGAATGACTCGGACGTCGACGACAGGCGCTGGGGTAGTGGCTGTAGCGCGTCTAGAAGGCGGCTGTTGCCTGTGTGCTGGCATGGCCCGGCTTGCCACTGATAGACGAAAGTATCTCTAAGTGCTCTACTAGCATAATGAACAACAGATCAGGAAGCTGTGTGCTATTATGGAATTCTGCGGAGCGAACTCTTGTGTAGCCTGCAGTGAATTGCTGACACTGTCAAGTACTCTTACTTTGGTATCCTATCGCCACCATTTTATTTTTAGCTAGGCTAGAGAGCTAAGTTACGTGTTGACGGTTTTCTTTTGCCGAGTCCTCCAGAAAGCGGCGAGAATTTTTGTACTACCAGCACTGTTCCCGGACTCTGATTACATCAGATAGCCGAGTTACGTTTATGCTCATGTCAGCGTTTGAACAGCGCTGTGACCTCAAGTCGGTCGTGTTTTTTAACATTCAAAACAGTAGCTATTGCACGTAAACAATGCGTAAGTGCCATTCCTCATGTTTTAGTTATGGTGGTTGCTTGTGGTAACAAATCTATGTTTCTACACAAATATTCTTTTGTGTTAACCCATTGTGAAGGCCGCCTTGAAGCCTGTTGTTTCGTTAAAAACCACTTGACAGTGAGGCTTGTACCTGTGTGTTATTCTTTGGAGTCAGGCTCTTTAGTTAACTAAAATAGGTTTTAATTTGTCGCGTTATAAACTAGTCAATGATTTAATTCGTCGTGCTCTAAGGTGGTCAGTGGTAATTATTACTTGGCGTTAGTTACAGAAAACCGCAATTTAATTCTAAGCTGTCACTACTGTTTCCTTGGAACTACCACTGTTTCTAAAGAGATGCAACAACTACTATAGGCAAATACTGTTTATCAAAGTCGGCAACGTGATGGTGCGCATTTCTCCTCCTTACACGAGGCATCACAACAACGTTCCACCAGGCAACGCCAGTCAACTGCTGTTTGTGTATGAGAAATGGGTTGGAAACTTTCCTCATGTCAGCACGTTGTAGGTGTCACCACTGTCGCCAACCTTGTGTGAATGCTCTGAAAAGCTAATCACTTGGATATCACAGCACCTTCTTCCTGTCGATTAAATTTCGCGTCTGTAGCACGTCATCTTCGTGGTGTAGCAATTTTAATAGCCAGTAGTGTTAGACCATGAAACCAGTGGGACATTTTTTTTTCTCCATAGTCTTCCCCGTATGTGACATAAAAGTAAACAGTATTTATAGTAAAATTGAAATTTTCGATGTTTAATGCAGGTTCTACTCGAAATTTGTTGATCTGATACGTCAAACAAAGGGATGTTTTTATAAATATATAAAAACGATACAGCACAAGAAAAATCAATTCACTTCAAGAAACTAATATTTTTTTTTAGAAAAAAGAAAAGAATCCCAAACAAAAACATTATAAATATCGCCCCAATACCACGTGCTTTCCAAGGCCTACCTTGGCCAGAGAGACTGTCCAATCTCTCCCCAATTGTTAATGTTTGGAGCATTATGGGTAAACCCCCGCAGGCATATTGGGATGTCGATGATCTAACACGCCATTTGGGCCGAATTTGGCACGATATACCTCAGGAGAACAAACAATAACCATGCCAAACAAAACCAAGCCCAATAAATACTTGCATAAGGGTCAGAGGTGGACCAACGCAGTACTGACTTGCTCAATTTGTGAAGCTCTTCCTCTTCAATAAATCATCCTGTTGTTCTGAAACTGTGATGATTTATTAGTTTGCACGTCTACATCTTATCTACCGGTTTCCATCCCATTCGGATAATTCCTTCGTGTTGCGTCATCTTCCTTTATTTGTCTTAGAGTGTATTTTAAGTTGAGTAACTACTTGATCGTAATTAGAGTAGTAAGGATAGGGGCTCCATTATTAGAATCAGAATCTAGGAGAGCTTTGGAGGAGGAGGGGATAGAAAAATTCCATCAGAATTTCTAAAATCATTGAGAAAGTGGCGACAAAACGACTATGTACGTTGATGTGTAGAATGTATGAGTCTGGCGACATACCTTGTGATTTTCGGAAAAATACACGATTCTGAAGGCTGCTAGAGCTGACAAGTGTGAGAATTGTCGCACAATCAGCTTAAAAGCTCATGCATTCAAGTTGCTGACGAGAATAATATACAGAAGAATGGAAAAGAAAATTGAAGATGTGGCAGATGACGTTCGGTTTGCGTTTAGAAAAGGTAAGGGCACCAGAAAGACAATTCTGACGTTGCAGTTGATAATGGAAGCAAGACCAAAGAAAAATCAAAACACGTTCGTAGGATTTGTCAACCTAGAAAAAGCGTTCGACAATGTAAAATGGTGCATGATGTGCGACATTGTGAGAAGAATAGGGGGAAGCTATGGGGAGAGATGGGAAATATACACTATGCACAAGAGGAAGTTATAAGAGTGGACGACCAAGAACGAAGTGCTCGGATTAAACAGGGTGTAAGACAGGGATGTAGTCTGTCGCACATACTGTTCAATGTGTACATCGGAGAAGTAGTGATGGGAATAAAAGAAAAATTCAGAAGTGGAATAAAAATTCAAGATAAAAGAATATCAATGACACGATTCGCCGATCACATTGCCATCCTGAGTGGACTGAACAGTCCAACGAGTACAGAATACGGATTGAGAGTAAATCGAAGAAAGATGAAAGTGATGAGAAGTAGCAGAAATGATAACAGCGACAAACTGAACATCAGAACTGACGCTCATGATGTGGATAAAGTTAAGGAATTCTACTTCCTAGGCTGCAAAATAACCAATGACGGACGGAGCAAGGAGGAAACGAAAAGCAGACTAGCATTGGAAAAAGGGCTTTACTGGCCAAGAGAAGTCTGCTAGTATCAAACATAGGCATTAATTTGAAGAAGAAATTTCTGAGAATGTACGTTTAGAGCAAAGCATTGTTTGCTAGTGAAACATAGGCTATGGGAAAACTGGAATAGAAGACAATCGAAGCATCAGAGATGTGAAGCTACAGACGAATGTTGAAAATTAGATGGACTGATCAGGTAAGGAATGAGGACTTTCTGTGCAGAATCGAAGAGGAAAGGAATATGCGGAAAACAGTGACAAGGAGAAGGGACAGAATGATAGGACATCTGTTAAGTCATCAGGGGATCACTTCCATGGTATTAGAGGGAAGTGTAAGGGACAAAAATTGTGTAGGGAGACAGAGACTGGAATAAATCTAGTAAATAATAAAGCGCTACTCTGAGATGAAGAGGTTGGCACAGGAGAGGAATTCGTGGCGGGCCGCATCAAACCAGTCAGAAGACCTGTTTTCATACGTGTCAATGGTATTCATCGTTCCAACATTTTTATTATGCGCAGAGTTTACTACGAAGGTGCGGCGCGAATAAAATGTTAAGAATCGGTAATCTGTCTGCATTTACAGAAGGTATACACTGCTGTGAAAAACTTAGTGATGAACTAGATAAAGTAACACATTAACCACTTAGTGGAAACCAATGAAATTGCGGGACCGGGATGTTGAAAGCGAACCCCAAACAGAGCGCAGAAAGTTGGCGTGAGGTCAACGTGACGTCACGAGGCTGTTGAAAGAACGGGAAAAGAAATGATGGCAGCGACAAACTTAACATCAGGACTGACGCTCATGGGCAGTGTATGTGGATTACCGAACAGTTTTGGTACGCTGAGATGGTCTTATTTATTGCAATATGGCCTGCAGATAACGTATGGACGACGTCCCACGAGGAAGAATCACCGGAAAATTGAAAGAAGAATGAGATGTGACCAGTTTGGTCCAGGAGCTCGGTACTGCCCACAGCGTTGTTTTGTGTGCATCGGGAGCGTTCAGGATCACAGGCACTGCTGGCCGAAAGAGAGGATGTGGTCGATCAGGGTCAACTACAACAGCAGGTGACTACTTCATTGTGCCACGGGCAACAATGGACGCACGTCATACTGCGAGTGCAGTTGCAACCATATTTAATAGGACTGCATGGCACGCAATCTCAACGCTCCACACTGGCTCGGCGACTGCATGACGAATAGTTTCTTTGATCGATGGTTAGTACGTTGGGTTCCAGTGACACATTGCCAGCACGGTTTACAATAGTACCAACAGCATAGGAACTGTACCAGCGGGGAACGGAGTCGTGTGATCTCGTCGGATGAGACCAAAGTCCCTGCGAGTAGTGATTCCGCACGAACCCTCATTCAGCGAGAGATGGAAACAAGTATTGCACCCTGGGACATTGTCGATCATGAACGTTTTGGTGGTGCAGTTGTTATAGTGTGCGGAGCATAATGTTGCAGAGGACTCTTTTTTTCTTTGTTGATCATCAGTTTTCTAACTGCTTTAATGCGACCCGCCACAAATTCCTCTCCTGGGACAGCGTAACCAGAAATATTTCGAGGTATTAAATTAGGTTAGCAAGCTTATGGAAGATAGTTCTCATTTATGAAGTCCAAGACGTCGACTGGACCGAAGAAAACAGTTTTTGACCAATTTTTATTGTAGTAATAACTTTGGATGTGACATGTGTACATTAAATGAGTCCATTGTCAGAAAAGTAATGGAAAGATCGATGTTGGGCAACACAAAGAGAGAGACAGAAAAGAAAGCAGTTGATAGCGAACAGATAACAAAGGTCAGTGACGTAATGGGAAGAATGAATAACTTGAAAATGCAGTGAGCTGGTCATGTCGCTGTAGGGAAAGATTGCAGGTGGTCAAAAGAAGTACTAGAATGGAGCACAATTTACCAAAAACAGGCCAAGGGGAGACCACCAGTCAGATGGAACAAAGACTTAAAAGAATACTACTGAAGTAAACTGGCAACGGTAAGCTCAAGATTGGCAGAGGTGGAAGAATATCTGACTCAGAGAGGCCACGTCACCAAGTGATTGTTGGATGAACCATTCGCAGAAGTGTACCTGTGGAGGCCAATCAGCTGCTGATAATGCCTGCACACGCTGTACATGGAACGGAAACAACTGGTTCTCCCATAGCACTCTCCATACAGTGACGTGGTCAACGCTATCTTGTACAGCAGCAACTTCTCTGACGCTGACATTAGGGTTATCGTCAACTGCACGAAGAACTGCCTCGTCCATTGCAGGGTCCTCGTCGTTCTAGGTCTTCCCCAGTCGCGAGTCATAGGCTAGAATGTTCCGTGCTCCCTAAGACGCCGATCAATTGCTTCGAACGTCTTCCTGTCGGGACACCTTCGTTCTCGATACAAACGTACCGCGCCACGGCTATTGCCCCGTGCTAATCCATATATGAAATGGGCATCTGCCAACTCCGCATTGTAAACATTGCACTGACTGCAAAACCACGTTCGTGATTAACACTAACCTGTTGATGCTACGTACTGATGTGCTTGATGCTAGTACTGTAGAGCAATGAGTCGCATGTCAACACAAGCACCGAAGTCAACATTACCTTCCTTCAATTGGGCCAACTGGCGGTGAATCGAGGAAGTACAGTACATACTGACGAAACTAAAATGAGCTCTAACATGGAAATTAAGCGTTTCTGGACACATGTCCACATAACATATTTTCTTTATTTGTGTGTGAGGAATGTTTCCTGAAAGTTTTTGTAACACCCTTACAGTATATATTCATATAGATATATATTGCCTTACTTATTTAGCCTATATATATATAATGCATTACTGTATATGTTCATAGGGATGTATATTGCTTTAGATAATTAGCCTATGTGTATTATATATATAATGTCCGCAGCTCGTGGTCTCGCATTAGCATTCTCGCTTCACGAGCATGGGGTCCCGGCTCGATTCCCGGTGGAGTCAGGGATTTTCACGTGCCCCGAGATGACTGGGTGTTGTTGCGTCGTCTTTATCATCATCATTCATCCCGCATTACGGTGTATATATATATATATATATATATATATATATATCCTTACACAGACTATATAATATATATACATAATTGCGTATATATATGTATACATAAATAGACTAAGTTGTTTAACATATATATGTGTATATATCAAAAATGCCGTACGTATTTAGCCTATAAGGGTGTACATATATTTTTTGTCGTAAATAAGTAAGGCATTTTGTGAGAGAGACAGATCCGTTACTCGAAGTAAATTGTTTAGAGTGAGTTCTGCTTGGTACCTGCGAACCGACCATGGTGCTTCCAACAGGTAGCCGTATCGCGGCTACCCGTTGGTAGGGGTCCACGCTGATGTACCTCGTCTCACACAACATCTGTCCATCCTGCAGAGCTGGCAATCGTTCCGTCTCGACCCTGAAGTCGGTTACTTTCGGCTCTCCCTCGAACCTCTTGGCGATGACGATCTTCCGCGCCTCCGTCATGACTGCCTGTTTTGGTCTTGTGTGATGGTCGCGTCAGAAGACAACACAGGGAGCCCGCTGTTTGCAGGAGAGTATGCTGCTCTCTGTTGTGCCAGGCTGGAGTATTCGCGAACCACTAGCTTTTGTGAAGAGCTCCGCGTGACTTTATTGCGAGCGGTTGGTGCGATAACACGATGACGTGCAGAAACTCAGCAAACGGCGAGCTGAGTCTGGCTCTCTCCGTAACAACTTACTACTGCACAGGAACTGCCGCGTAATGCTGACCGTCGCACAGCGTTATCAGTACATGTTTCGCCTCCACACAGATAAACCGCAAAAGCTATACAATACGAAGCAATTTAGTTTGATGTGACGCCTTTATTTACGTGGTTACACAGGAATAAGCGGGCAGATCATCGTGTGAAAAACGAGCAAGCGTGTTATCTACGTGGTTTACGTGTCATAAAAAGGCGATTGTGGTTGCTGGGCCATTAGTATGTGTGTTCAATTTCTGCTTTAGGTATTTTAACAGTATCACGATTACTTACATAGTAACAAGGAGACAATACAAATGAAATGCCGCAATATCAGAGTCTTCACTGGTCTCATACAGATATGATTTCATGTATACAGACAGAAGTGGCCCGTGAAAATTTGTGCCATGGCTGGGAATCGAAGTCGGGTCCCCCTGCTGACGAGGCAGGTGCTTTATCAACTAAGCTACCTTGGCACAATTCTTTACAGACGAATGGAAAAACTGGTAGAAGCCTAGCTCGGGGAAGATCAGTTTGGATTCCGTAGAAATGTTGGAACACGTGAGGCAGTACTGACCTTACGACTTATCTTAGAAGAAAGATTAAGAAAAGGCAAACCTACGTTTCTAGCATTTGTAGACTTAGAGAAACCTTTTGACAACGTTAACTGGAATACTCTCTTTCAAATTCTGAAGGTGGTAGGGGTAAAATACAGGGAGCGAAAGGCTATTTACAATTTGTACAGAAACCAGATGGCAGTTGTAAGAGTCAAGGGGCATGAAAGGGAAGCAGTGGTTGGGAAAGGAGGGAGACAGGGTTGTAGCCTCTCCCCGATGTTATTCAATCTGTATATTGAGCAAGCAGTAAAGGAAACAAAAGAAAAATTTGGAGTAGGTATTAAAATTCATGGACAAGAAGTAAAAACTTTGAGGTTCGCCGATGACATTGTAATTCTGTCAGAGACAGCAAAGGACTAGGAATAGCAGTTGAACGGAATGGACAGTGTCTTGTAAGGAGGAAATAAGATGAACATCAACAAAGCAAAACGAGGATAATGGAATGTAGTCAAGTCGTGTGATGCTGAGGGAATTAGATTAGGAAATGAGACACTTAAAGTAGTAAAGGAGTTTTGCTATTTAGGGAGTAAAATAACTGATGATGATCGAAGTAGAGAGGATATAAAATGTAGACTGGCAATGGCAAGGAAAGCGTTTCTGAAGAAGAGAAATTTGTTGGCATCGAGTATAGATTTAAGTGCCAGGAAGTCGTTTCTGAAAGTATTTGTATGGAATGTAGCCATGTATGGAAGTGAAACATGGACGATAACTAGTTTGGACAAGAAGAGAATAGAAGCTTTCGAAATGTGGTGCTACAGAAGAATGCTGAAGATAAGGTGGGTAGATCATGTAACTAATGAGGAGGTATTGAATAGGATTGGGGAGAAGAGAAGTTTGTGGCACAACTTGACTAGAAGAAGGGATCGGTTGGTAGGACATGTTTTGAGGCATCAAGGGATCACAAATTTAGCATTGGAGGGCACCGTGGAGGGTAAAAATCGTAGAGGGAGACCAAGACATGAATACACTAAGCAGATTCAGAGGGATGTAGGTTGCAGTAGGTACTGGTAGATGAAGAAGCTTGCACAGGATAGAGTAGCATGGAGAGCTGCATCAAACCAGTCCTCAGGACTGAAGACCACAACAACAACCTTGGCACAGCGGTTCAAATACTCACTACCGGACCAGTATACTTTAATTTCCCCCCCCCCCCCCCCTCCCTAATACACGAACGGAATTGCCGTAGCTCCCTATGTTCTGGAATTCGGGAATGGCACCTCAGCAAGGAACGTAGGTGGGGGATGCAGACTCAAACCCAGCCGCAGGTACTTACACAAATTAAATTACACAATTTCACAGACTTTACATGCCTGATACAGATATATAATTTGGATGGAGAAGGAGAGGTGTCAAGGTAGTCCTAACAGTTGTGTGAATTGCTGTGACAAGGTGGCTTAGTGGCTAACGCACCTGCCTAGTATGCAGGAGACGCTCGTTCGATTCCTTGGTACAAATTTTCACTCACCACTTCGATATGTATACACGAAAGCAGGTAACAGTCCATCAAGCAGCATGCCCCTACCATGACTGTTCCCCAGAGGTCACTACAGCTTTCCAAACGCACTTTAGCACGTTACACCGAGCAAACGATCGGTAAAGAATCCTCCAAGATGTTGACTTTATCCTTGCAATCGTTTCATTATAAGTTTATTTCTCTCGACCGAAGTATAAAGAAGCAGTAAAGTTACCACTGTTGAAGAATTAGTTTCAGATCTTCTGTAACACTATGACGCTATCCCAGTTACCAGAACCTGGAACCCGGAACCTGGTACCAGTTGCAGTACAGGCTCAACAAAACACCGATTTCCAATATATCCTGTAATTATTGGCAGAATTAAAAGAAATTAAAATGCTGTCGTAATCTACTCCTTAACAGGTGTAATGTTTTTTTAAAAGCTAAACGACAAATATCTCAGATAGAAAGCATGTATTTGGCTTGAGGCAAGTTTACTGACGTCACGCAAATACACGGAATTCATGCACCCAGTATTTGACTATGAGAGAGTTTAGTGACTTCCAGCAAAGTTCAAACGTAATTTCAGGCCTTTGAGAAACTTTTATCGTTGACACCTCTCAACCCCACACAAAACGACGGAAGAAAAAGTTATCGGTTATTATACTTTTGCTGTTCCCGCAGTCAAATGCAGTCGAAGTTTGGCATCAGGCATGGGATTTTGTTAGTTCTTTACCTCTAACTCAGCTCGCAATACATTTCGCTTATTGTACCTACGTACCTCACTTGGTATACCTGCGCAAGTCAAAAAGTTCGGGAGATATGACGTCATAAATATTGAGATGCGTGAAGAATTGGCTTTTGCTTAGAATGGAGCCTAAATTACGCTCGTTATATTCATGCAGCATTTCATGATGACAGCACCTAGCGATCTCCAACAAGTTTGAAGCATACTCTTTCCTAAACATTTTCTCAATTACTTGTGTTGGAAGTCAAATAATTAATACATTAACTTATTTGTGAAGTAATCAGGTGGCTGAAGCTCTTTTATGCTTGGGAGTTCGAATCTTTGAAGAATCAGGGGTTTACTGGTATCTCCAAATGTCAGAGGTATCATTAAGCTCTTTGTGAAACTAACAGATAAGGGTGTACTGTAAACAGCACCTTGCCAAGACACTCGAAATGTGTCCAGTGCACTACGAACACGATAGAGAGCTACCACAAGGCTTGTACTTAGTACAGTGTTGTTTTGTCACACTGATGCTTTACAACACATGCATCACTTATTGGCTATTAGCAGAGACTGCGGAAAATCACTTCCATCTCGCTCGGAACCCACACCCTGCGACACATGAAGCCTGTATTCAAGGAGGAAAGCGTGTCTATTGCTTAGGGTAACACAATTTGATGTATTTGTAAACTCCAAACATGGCGAGTGCATCAGTTTTAGCTGAAATGCTATGCTTTGCAGCCTAAAGCCCTAACACGTCCTGAAACACAGAATGTTTCAAAAAGTTTATTTCCATTTCATAGGATCGTATAGATATGCACGCTGCAGCAAGCACTACCAATGTGCTCAAAACGTTACGCGTAGGAACAGGATTCACCCGGGGCTGATACCTCCGGTTCAATTGATGACAGTAAGCAGGAGTCAAATGTCTCTGAGGCTATGGGACTTAGCTGCTGTGGTCACCAGTTCCCTAGAACTTAGAACTGCTTAAGCCCAACTAACGTAAGGACATCACACACATCCATGCCCGAGGCAGGATTCGAACCTGCGATAAGCGGGAGCCAAGTGTTTTGGATAGCTTTGGGCTAGAGACCATTTTATACATCCAACCGACGGATTGTCTTACTGTAAGTATGCTACAGTATAGCATCACAGTTTTAATGCTACGCACTTCCTTCAGGTTAGGCAATTGGAGCAAATGGGATTGTTCTTTTTGCATGAAATGTGGTCTATGGTTCTCCTTGGGGGTCGCATAAAGGCAGCACGTGTTGGGTTAGTTGAAAAGTTCGTAGGGTTCCTCCACAAATTTAATAAACGCAACAGATACACATAATAGAGCCTTTCCTCATCAGTGATGTATCCTCCTTCACTATTTACAACAGTCTGCCAACGCTGGTGTAAATTTTCGATTCCGCGACCGCACAAATCACTTGGTTTTGGGGCAGAGAACCCGTCAAACAATGTTCGGAGAGCATTTACATCAGGAAAGGAAGTTGCTTGAAGGTTGTTCGATAGAGAGTAGAAAGATGAAAATATGATGGCACAAGATGAGCTGGGTAAGGTGGGTGTGAAATGACTTCCCAATCGAAATCGTGTGTAGTGTTTCTTGTCATTCTAGCGGAAGTCGGGCGGGCGTTACCGTCGAGTAGCTTCACATGACGCTGTCCTCCTGATCGTTGTTCTTGGACTGCATCTGCAAGACGCCTGTTGTTGATAATAAATGTCAGCAGTGATGTTTACACCTCGGGAAACAATTCGTAGTACATAACACCGCCACTGTGCGGCGGTTCGTTTCCTTTTCGTGCTTTTACCTGCACCTACCTGTGAACTTGTTCCAGAAGATCGCCGGTGGGAAAGCCGAGCAGCAACCTACCGTACTGTAACTCGCAGCATGCAGCATACAACTTAACTATTCTAAGAATCGGGAAGAGGTCTTAATTTTGAATGAGACGTGGAAATAATGGCAAAACTTCGGTATATTCTGAACCTTGAGATGAACACGTTCACTGCCAAGCCAGTGTTAATCCTAACCCAGTCATGCATAAACCCTTTCATTCACTTCAGCAAGTTTAAGGTTACGTATTTCCTGAAATCGCAACAGCTACTAAGCACAGATCGTTCTTAAACGAAAATAATCGCCGTATTATTAAGTCTATCGGTGTCCAATGGGCTCAAGTTTTTAGTCACCGATCTGCTCAATACGCCACGCGGAATTACTGTCTTTTTCTCATACACAAAGTTACTTAAATCCCGTAGTTCCTAAAAACAAACAGCAATACATATGCCTTCACTTTAAAACACTTTTGAAACATGTGTCCCAATTAAAACAGGCAAATTACAATTTACTCCGGATCTCATACGACACTCGGCCGTACCATTGAAAGACTGGGCTCCGAACCCCTTAAGACTGCGGTAAACATTCTATATCTCCAAGAGAAAAGACGTGCGAAGAATACTTTGTTCTGATTGGTCAGTTTTCTTTAAGGTCAATAGAAAAACATTATTCTCCCGCGTTAGTCCGCGCTTTTCATGACTAACCAATCAACAAATAGCACACTTTCGAACAGTACTTTTTCCCGAAATAAATGTTTAACATTCTGATATTATGTTTATACTTTACGTTATTAACCATTTTCATTTGGACTCGAATTCGCTTTCCTTTTACCATAAACTTCCATAACATACTATGATACAAAATTCCCCATCGTCTGCATTCACACTGTCTTAAAACTTTCTCACACTTTTTCTTACAGCGTTCATCACTAGAACAATGATCTACATATTTACTTTAGACCACATTCACGCATCATTCACACCGTTAAAAGCACATACAAAACAGTACAAACATAAATAAACAAAAACCCTTCAAGAAATAAACTGAACAATTCACAAAAACATTCTCTTTGCCTATTTCTTAAATATCTCTGTGCACTACTGGACCCTGGTGGCCAAAATTCTTAACTGCATTATAGTTCTTTCTGTTTAGTCCTATCCAGACGAAAATTAGAACTGCGTACTCTACTGAATCCACTTCAGACCACCTGTCACTGTGCACATGTGAGTCATTCCTCCGATATACAGGTTCTAGACACTGTCAAAAGCTTTCTCTAAGTCTACAAATGCTAGAAACGTAGGTTTGCCTTTCCTTAATCTTTCTTCTAAGATAAATTGTAAGGTCAGTGTTGCCGCACGTGTTCCAACATTTCTACGGAATCCAAACTGATCTTCCCCGAGGTCGGCTTCTACCAGTTTTTCCATTCGTCTGTAAATAATTCGTGTTAGTATTTTGCAGCTGTGACTTATTAAACTGACAGTTCGGTAATTTTCGCATCTGTCAACACCTGCTTTCTTTGGGATTGGAATTATTATATTCTTCTTGAAGTCTGAGGGTATTTCGCCTGTCTCGTATATCTTGCTCACCAGATGGTAGAGTTTTGTCAGGATTGGCTCTCCCAAGGCCGTCAGTAGTTCTAATGGAATGTTGTCTACTCCCGGGGCCTTGTTTCGACTCAGGTCTTTCAGTGCTCTGTCAAACTCTTCATGCAATATCGTATCTCCCATTATATCTTCATCTACATCCTCTTTCATTTCCATAATATTGTCCTCAAGTACATCGCCCTTGTATAGACCCTCTATATACACCTTCCACCTTTCTGCTTTCCCCTCTTTGCTTAGAACTGGGTTTCCATCTGAGCTCTTGATATTCATACAAGTGGCTCTCTTTTCTCCAAAGGTCTCTTTAATTTTCCTGTAGGCTGTATCTATCTTACCCCTAGTGAGATAAGCCTCTACATCCTTACATTTGTCCTCTAGCCATGCCTGCTTAGCCATTTTGCACTTCCTGTCGATCTCATTTTTGAGACGTTTGTATTCCTTTTTGCCTGCTTCATTTACTGCATTTTTATATTTTCTCCTTTCATCAATTAAATTCAATATTTCTTCTGTTACCCAAGGATTTCTACTAGCCCTCGTCTTTTTACCTACTTGATCCTCTGCTGCCTTCACTACTTCATCCCTCAGAGCTAACCATTCGTCATCTACTGTATTTCTTTCCCCAATTCCTGTCAATTGTTCCCTTATGCTCTCCCTGAAACTCTGTACAACCTCTGGTTTAGTCAGTTTATCCAGGTCCCATCTCCTTAAATTCCCACCTTTTTGCAGTTTCTTCAATTTTAATCTACAGTTCATAACCAATCGATTGTGGTCAGAGTCCACATCTGCCCCTGGAAATGTCCTACAATTTAAAACCTGGTTCTTAAATCTCTGTCTTACCATTATACACTCCTGGAAATGGAAAAAAGAACACATTGACAACGGTGTGTCAGACCCACCATACTTGCTCCGGACACTGCGAGAGGGCTGTACAAGCAATGATCACACGCACGGCACAGCGGACACACCAGGAACCGCGGTGTTGGCCGTCGAATGGCGCTAGCTGCGCAGCATTTGTGCACCGCCGCCGTCAGTGTCAGCCAGTTTGCCGTGGCATACGGAGCTCCATCGCAGTCTTTAACACTGGTAGAATGCCGCGACAGCGTGGACGTGAACCGTATGTGCAGTTGACGGACTTTGAGCGAGGGCGTATAGTGGGCATGCGGGAGGCCGGGTGGACGTACCGCCGAATTGCTCACCACGTGGGGCGTGAGGTCTCCACAGTACATCGATGTTGTCGCCAGTGGTCGGCGGAAGGTGCACGTGCCCGTCGACCTGGGACCGGACCGCAGCGACGCACGGATGCACGCCAAGACCGTAGGATCCTACGCAGTGCCGTAGGGGACCGCACCGCCACTTCCCAGCAAATTAGGGACACTGTTGCTCCTGGGGTATCGGCGAGGACCATTCGCAACCGTCTCCATGAAGCTGGGCTACGGTCCCGCACACCGTTAGGCCTTCTTCCGCTCACCCCCCAACATCGTGCAGCCCGCCTCCAGTGGTGTCGCGACAGGCGTGAATGGAGGGACGAATGGAGACGTGTCGTCTTCAGCGATGAGAGTCGCTTCTGCCTTGGTGCCAATGATGGTCGTATGCGTGTTTGGCGCCGCGCAGGTGAGCGCCACAATCAGGACTGCATACGACCGAGGGACACAGGGCCAACACCTGGCATCATGGTGTGGGGAGCGATCTCCTACACTGGCCGTACACCACTGGTGATCGTCGAGGGGACACTGAATAGTGCACGGTACATCCAAACCGTCATCGAACCCATCGTTCTACCATTCCTAGACCGGCAAGGGAACTTGCTGTTCCAACAGGACAATGCACGTCCGCATGTATCCCGTGCCACCCAACGTGCTCTAGAAGGTGTACGTCAACTACCCTGGCCAGCAAGATCTCCGGATCTGTCCCCCATTGAGCATGTTTGGGACTGGATGAAGCGTCGTCTCACGCGGTCTGCACGTCCAGCACGAACGCTGGTCCAACTGAGGCGCCAGGTGGGAATGGCATGGCAAGCTGCTCCACAGGACTACATCCAGCATCTCTACGATCGTCTCCATGGGAGAATAGCAGCCTGCATTGCTGCGAAAGATGGATATACACTGTACTAGTGCCGACATTGTGCATGCTCTGTTGCCTGTGTCTATGTGCCTGTGGTTCTATCAGTGTGATCATGTGATGTATCTGACCCCAGGAATGTGTCAATAAAGTTTCCCCTTCCTGGGACAATGAATTCACGGTGTTCTTATTTCAATTTCCAGGAGTGTATAATCTATCTGATACCTTTTAGTATCTCCAGGATTCTTCCATGTATACAACCTTCTTTTATGATTCTTGAACCAAGTGTTAGCTATGATTACTATGATTAAGTTATGCTCTGTGCAAAATTCTAACAGATGGCTTCCTCTTTCATATCTTAGCCCCAATCCATATTCACCTACTACGTTTCCTTCTCTCCCTTTTCCTACTGTCGAATTCCAGTCACCCATGACTATTAAATTTTCGTCTCCCTTCACTACCTGAATAATTTCTTTTATCTCATCATACATTTCTTCAATTTCTTCGTCATCTACAGAGCTAGTTGGCATATAAACTTGTACTGCTGTAGTGGGCATGGGCTTCGTGTCTGTCTTGACCACTATAGTACGTTCACTATGCTGTTTGTAGTAGCTTACCCTCACTCCTATTTTTTGATTCATTTTTAAATCTACTCCTGCCTTACCCCTATTTAATTTTGTATTTATAACCCTGTATTCACCTGACCAGAAGTCTTGTTCCTCCTGCCACCGAACTTCACTAATTCCCACTATATCTAACTTTAACCTATCCATTTTCCTTTTTAAATTTTCTAACCTACCTGCCCGATTAAGGGATCTGACATTCCACGCTCCGATCCGTAGAATGCCAGTTTTGTTTCTCCTGATAACGACATCCTCTTGTGTAGTCCCCGCCTGGAGATCCGAATGGGGGACTATTTTATCTCCGGAATATTTTACCCAAGAGGACGCCATCATCATTTAACCATACAGTAAAGCTGCATGCCCTCGGGAAAAATTACGGCTGCAGTTTCCCCTTGCTTTCAGCCTTTCGCAGTACCACAACAGCAAGGCCGTTTTGGTTAATGTTGCCCCTGCAACTACTGAAAAGGCTGCTGCCCCTCTTCAGGAACCACACGTTTGTCTGACCTCTCAACAGATACCCCTCCGTTGTGGTTGCACCTACGGTACGGCTATCTGTATCGTTGAGGCACGCAAGCCTCCCCACCAACGGCAAGGTCCATGGTTCATATATATGATTCATGGTTGATATATAATCAACTTTACATCCCCTGTCAATAGCACTCATTACTTCGTGAGAATAAAAAGTTAGTTGTGTTTCACAAGAACTTTATTTTCTGAGTCGGTGTTGTCTGTTTGTCAAAAAATCTTTTTCTTCGAGATAACCCACAATGTTCGAAAACAGTGTATGTTCCAAAATTCCTCTTCAGATAGACGTTAGCAATATGGGTCTGTAATTCTGCGGATTACTCCTATTTGCTTTCTTGGCTATTGGTGTCACTTGCGCGACTTCCCAGCTTTTAGGTATGGATATTTCAACGAGCTATTGGCTGTACATGATTGCTACATATTAGGCTATTATTTCAGCATACTTGGAAAGGAACCTAACTTTAAACATTCTGGACCGGAAGTTTTGCCTTTATAATGTATTTTAAGCTGCTTTGCTACGCCGGGTATGTCTACTAAGTTACTGATGTTCGCAGTTGTTCTTGGTGCGAATTACGGAGTATCTACTTCTTTGGTGAAAAAATAGTGAAGAACGCTTTTCGAATTTTCTCAGGAGCCGTCCGTGAACTATCAAGTAGTTCGTAGCGTTTTTGTTTTATATGTTAGTATTCCGTATGAAATGGGTTCATTTATCGATTGTCATTTTTTATTTGTTGTTCACTGTTGCTATTTGAAGTTACATACTGCCATTCCGTCACTTGGAGGCACTTGGTGGAGCTGTGGCCACTGGAAAATGGACTACCAAGTGGAGAAATCGGAACGGTTCCGACATATTGTTTTGTTTGAGTTTAGTAGAGGAATGACAGAAGTAGAGGCAGCCAGAAACATTTGTATCGTGTATGGGGATAATGCTACTGGACAGAGCAAAGAAAGAAAATTTGTTGTTGTTGTTTTTTTTTCGTTTTAAGGAGGGTCGTTTTAATATTAGAGTCTCTCTACGACCTGGAAGACCTTCTGGGTTTGAAGAAGATCGTTTAAGAACATAGATACACCGTGATCCACGTCATTGTACTTGAGAATTGGCAAATGTCATGAACTGTGATTATTCCACTATCGTGTGGGCATTTGCATTGATTGTACTAGTTACCAATAATTACTTATTCTCAATTAGTAGAATTAATCCGTCGGAGGCTAGAGTTTCCTCACATAGTCCACCCACTACACACGTATGTTGTGCTTTTTCCCGTACATTACTCATGATAAATGTGAGAAATGTACGTAACAAATGCTAAATATCTCAAGGAAATGTCTTCTCCGAGTTGTAGATAGTATCTGTAGTCGTCCAGAAATTGCTTCATTATTCCCTTCGAAATAGATAAATGAATTAATTGACAGCACGACACAGCACTGAGCATATAAGGTTGTACACAGTATTATTATTATTATTATTACTGTCAGACTGGTTAAATACAAAGCATTAAGAGCTTCAAGTCGTCCGATAGTACACTGAGCACTGGAGGACGCAGAGGTGTAAACTTTTGCTTAACCTCTAATGTTTTAAAGCAATGACATCCAGAATGTTTTCATACAATTCATCATGACCACAGGCACAAGCAGCCGCAAAGTAACGTCAAGCTCTATTATTAGAGGTGACTGCCGGATAATTTTTGTTTCAAGTTTCCATCTTCTGATGATAAGGAAGTGTTATTTGCAAGTGTTTACTCAGATAATAATCTCTGTGCTAAGATTTGAGAATATTCTCTAGATAGCGTAAAAGTACAAGATCATGGACTTAGCAGACAAGACCTTATCTGAAGGTGTGGATGACAAGCGAGGTCAGATGACGAAAGTCGTGGGTGGTTATTCCGTCGACTGTTTCACCGCACTGACAACTGATCGAAGTGTCAGTTGTCAGACTGAAGTAAAGCTAAGATTTCGAATACAGCCATACACGCTGTAGCTAGAGAAGATATGAATACAAATTTAGAGCTTTTTGGGGAATGCAGGTGCAAGACGTAAGTTGTTTCCGTACATCTTTCACTGACTGTACGTTCGATTTATCTAACTTGGAATCACATTACGTTTATGCCTATTTCAAATTTGGTGCAGTAAAACCGATGCCCAATGTCGGCGTAACCTGCGTTTTGTTTTAATTTTTGTGTCCCCTTCCTAATCATCAAATTTCAACTCTACTCCGGCTCACTGTAGTGCATGAAGATGTGAGTTTAGCTGAGTTTTAGGAGGGGTTTATGTTGTGCCTTGGTGAGGGAGCACAGCGAGGTTCCGTTGGTTTTCGTGGCACAATAACGTGATGGACAAGCTGAGAAAATCGGTAGGAGCGCTCGTCGGCATTTTCCTGCGAGAGCTACGTGCCTCGGTCGGCGTGCGTAGTTGTAGAAACGGATGTCCCTCTAATATTTTCCGAGCAGGGTGTTCATTGTCCCGGGAGGGGCTTCTACGAGGTTGTGGTAGCTTTCTGTCGATAGAAAGGCACCAAACATGGTTTGTTTCTGTATGCTGCGCTCGGAGTCTGATCTGTACCATCGAGCAGAAAAACGTGACAGAGGATTCGTCAGTGACGACTGCTTATAAACGAGGGTAATGGGCGTATTGGTCGCTGGAGAGAAGTCTGATAGCTTTGGGAAGGCGAGGACGATAGCTGTGTTAGCTTGTGGGGAGCGAAGAGTACAGTGGAGACAGCTTTGAGGTTGCTGCAAGTGCAGTAAGATATTCGTGTAATTGCATAAAGTTCAGTGAGATTGTGTTAGAAAGTTATGCAGATTACGAAGAATAATCTCGGTGCTGGGCATCGTCAGATAACAGCTGCGAACTACTGGGAGTAAATTCAGTGCTGAGGTCCTCAGACCAACTTTGGGCGTTGCAGAAGTCAGAGTTTTCTCAGATGGAAGAGATGGAAGACCGCAGAGGTTGCTGCCGTACGGAACTGTTCCAGCATGCACGCCGAAATAGTAAGAAACATGTAATTGTAAGCAAGGCTAGCGAGGTATTGTGGGACTTGGAATAGTTGATCTATATTTCATTTTTTTCCTGTTTTGTAGAATAGTTAATAATGAGGCAAATTAGAATAGTTATTTTAGTTCAAGTGAGTTTCCGATATGTTCTTTCAGAAAGACTTTGTTCCGCAGTGGTCCATCCTATTACTGCCTACCGAAACTTTACTTAGCGGAGCTTTAACTTGCCTCTCTCAGTTTTTGTCCTACATGCTCTATTACTGTCTTTGCTAAACTCTCAGTGTTTACTTTTGTTTACCAGAGTTCCTTTAATGGAGCATGACTCGTGTTTGTACGATTGACATCGCCTCCAATACAGTATCCATTTCCTCAATACGCAGCGTATCCCTCTCTGATCTTCCTCCCACTTAGCTTCTGCGCAGTTGTGAATGTATACGGGACAATTAGATGAAGTAAATTGCCATTCTTTGATAGTCAAATTCCTTGTCGATTGGTCAAAAGAATATTAACAAATGTTGTAGTTTGCAATGTTTCTTTAAAATTTACTAGTTTCCCCGTCTCGTGTAGCTGTAATCGGCGGTACAAATTAAAAAGATATCAGTTAAATGTAATGATCGAGTAATCGTCATCCTAAGGCTGCCCTGATTTAGGCTTACTTTGTATAGGGTTTGATTAAGATCTCTCTCTTAAATTCAAGACTTCAAAGATTCGTTTTTATGTGAATAGAACCTGGTACAGCTATTGCACTATTGACTGAAGAACGACTAGAAATTATTACAGAAAAGTTTGGGATGCTTGATTGGAGAAGACGCTGACGTACTAATATAGCCTAGAAACGATCAGCTTTTAACTATTCAAAGTTTCTCTGTTGGTCCATCATGGACAGGGGGACGTCCGCTAGTTAAGTAATTGTCAGTGTCAATGAATTTCTCCAACAGCCCTCTAACTTAAGATGTTATTTTACTTTGGTTTGGAAGCTACCAGTTTCAGCATTTCACTTTGCCATTTTCAGGTCCCATATGCATCTCTCCAAATAAACGAAAAATGTCACATAGTGCCGTAAGTCCCGGGATGTCAAGAACTGAATTGCTTCGCTATTGCTTGATTCGAAGACTCGGGTGCTATCAAGTCTTCGAATGGAGCAGTAGCCAAACGATCGAATTCACGACATCCAGTGATTTATGGCGCTATATGACATTTTCGTCTATTTGGAGAGATGCATATGGGGTCTGAAGATGGCATAGTGAAATACAGAAACTGGCAGTCTTCAAACTAAAATAAAATAACAGCTTACGTTACATGGCTGTTGGGGAATTTCATTGAGATTGACTCTCACAAGTTTTGTCATTTATTACCCACAGACAACTCCAATAATTTGTACTACCATAAGTCGTAATAAATCAAGAAATAGGTTACATTTATGGCGACCCTGCCTGAGGGTGGGACTTCATGGCATCTCGGCTTTCCACAGTCATAACAGAGAGGTGGTATAACATAGATTTAACTTTATTTATGTAATATGTGCTTTTCTCTTTTCAATAGGCATCAGGCAATTCTGTTTTACCAGGTCTCTGAATTGTTCAGCATTGTGACGCACTGTTGATGAGTATACTGCCTTGTTTGAGATGTTTTTTGTATTACAACAGCTCTTAAGTCGCTTAGGTAAATCTGAGATTGAATTAGGTATCGATAGCGTTTGCTGATATCAAGAGAGTCATATTGGGTTTTGGTGACAAACAATGAAGTTTAACTATAAATACTGCCACGCTATCGCGAGTGAAAGGTTTTGTGGGCTCAGTCTCTGAAGAAGACGATGAACCCAAGAAACAATGCCAGCTGAAAGCGCCGCGGTCGTGGCCCTGGCAGAAACCAGTCCGATAGGTTTGGAACGAGCAGGTGATGAGAGTGGCAGCGTAAGTCATCGAACTGACGCACAGAAGACAGACGCAAGAAACAAGGGTCCAGAGTATTGCTTGCCGCCCGTGGCACGGCGACAGGTTGTACCCATTTCCAAGAACCAACAATGGAAGAGAATAGGTCAGACATGGCACGATTTCCACCAACTGTCTTTGATTTGAATAAGTTGCAAGCCCTCCTTCCAAGAAGAAGGTGCTTCGTAAAAAGGAGGAGACAATTCGACAGATAAATGACATTTGGAAAAAAAAAACTAGAACATACTTTGAAAAACAGAAGAAAATGCCAAGAATATAGAATATCAGACAGACAGCATTAAACAGAGGTTAGAAGCGTTTATATCCGACAGTATGGGGATAATTGAAAACCTTCGGCAGGAAGTCCAAAGCTTTAAATTGGCATTAAACGCGATAAACCAGTGCCGAAACAAAATGAAGAAACACAATGTGAAGGTAGTCGAAAATATAGAGAACCGAGTTTCAGTGATCAAAAGTAATGAGGGAGACAGTGAGGAGAATGTTGCATTAGGTCCAGACGTTGTGAAGAAAGTTCTGGAAGAAGTCAGAAAAGAATATAATGAAATGTTACACGAGGTCCGTCAGAAAGTATCGAATCATTCAAGGTCATAAGCCAACGCCATGTTGTAGCATGTAAGGTAACAAGTCAAACTGAAATCCTCGCGGCAGCAGTTGAGCAGTTATCTGCTCGTGAGCAGAATGATTCTGACAGGATTCGTTGGGTATGTGTAAAAGAAATGGAAGAAGTAAAATCTCTGCTTCGTTTTAAAGAACACGCGAAGCTCCTGACGAATGTCATAAAATAGCCTTACATAATGGGGAACTCAGGAACCGCAGGAAATAGTGCATTCCGATCACGCTGATACAAAGAAGAATCAAGAACAGCTGCCAACATGAGTAACTTAGAAATAGATTTCCACGGAGTAGTGAAGCAACTTAAATCACTTCAAAAGTCTTCCGGTCCAGACTGTATACCAGTAAGATTCCTTTCAGAGCATGCTGATGCTATAGCTCCATAGTTAACAACCATATACAACGGCTGACTCGACTAAAACCCGTACCCAAAGACAGAAAAGTTGCATAGCTAACACCAATATTCAAGAAACATCATTAACGTCGACATGCGGCAGGATTTTGGAACATATAGTGTGTTCGTACATTACTGACTACTTCGAAGTGATCGGTGTATTGACATACAGTCAACTCGCTTTTAGAAAACGTCACTCTTGTCAAATTTATTCTAGATTTCCTCAGGGTTTTTGACAATGTACTACACATACGGTGTAGAGAAATTGCGTGCTTATGGAATATCGTCTCAGTTATGTGACTGGATTCGTGATTTCCTCTCAGAGAGTGCACAGTTCGTAGTAATTGATGGAAAGTCATCGAGAAAAAACAAATGTAATTTTTGACGATCCCCAGGGTAGTGCTGTTCCTCATCTATATAAATGATATGGGAGACAATCTGAGCAGCCGTCTTAGGTTGTTTGCGTATGATGCTGTTGTTTATCTTGTAGTAAAGCCATCACAGGTAAAAAAAATTTAAAACGATTTAGGAAAGATATCTGTATTGTGCGAAAATTGGTAATTGACCATAAATCATGAAAAATGTGAGGGCATCCACATAAGGGCTAAAAGGAATCCATTAAGCTTCGGTTACATCATAAATCAGTCAAATCTAAAGGCCGTAAATTCTATTAAAACTTAGGCATAACAATTACTAAGGACTTAAATTGGAAAGAACACGTGGAAAGTATTGGGAGAAAGAGGAATCAAAGATTTCACTTTTTGGCAAAGACTTATAAAACGGAACAGAAATACTAAAGACACTGCCTACACTCCGCTTGTCCGTCCTCTGCTGCGCGGTCTGGGATCCTTGCCACATGGGATTAACGGAGTCCATCGAGAAAATTCAAAGAAGAGCAGCACATTTTGTATTATCGCGAAATAGGGGAGGGAGTGGGCACCATTAAACAACTGCGGTTTTCGTTGCGGCGGGATCTTCTCAAAATTTCAGTCACTAGTTTTTCCCTCCGTATGCGAAAACATTTTGTTGACGGTGATCTACCTAGGAAGAAACGATCATCGTAATGAAATAAGGAGAATCAGAGTTCCTACGGAAAGACAAAGGTGTTCGTCTTTTCCGCGTGCTGCTCGAGATTGTAATAATAGAGATTTACACTACTGACCATTAAAATTGCTACATCACGAAGATGACGTGCTACAGACGCGAAATTTAACCGACAGGAAGAAGATGCTGTGATATGCAAATGATTAGCTTTTCAGAGCCTTCACACAAGGTTGGGGCCGGTGGCGACATCTACAAGTGCTGACATGAGGAAAGCCTCCAACCGATTTCTCGTACACAAATAGCAGTTGACCGGCGTTGTCTGGTGAAACGTTGTTCTGATGCCTCGTGTAAGGAGAAGAAATGCGTATCATCACGTTTCCGACTTTGATAAAGGTCGGATTGTATCCTATCGCGATTGCGGATTATCGTATCGCGACATTGCTGCTCGCGTTGGTCGAGATCCAATGAGTGTTAGCAAAATATGGAATCGGTGGGTTCAGGAGGTTAATACGGAACGCTGTGCTGGATCCCAACGGCCTCGTATCACTAGCAGTCGAGATGACAGGCATCTTATCTGCATGGGTATAACAGATCGTGCAGCCACGTCTGGATTCCTGAGTCAACAGATGGGGACGTTTGCAAGACAACAACCATCTGCACGAACAGTTAGAAGACGTTTGCAGCAGCATGGACTATCAGCTCGGAGACATGGCTGCGGTTACCCTTGACGCTGCATCACAGACAGGAGCGCCATCAACGACTGACCTGGGTGCACAAATGGCAAAACGTCATTTTTTCTGATGAATCCAGGTTCTGTTTACAGCATCTTGATGGTCGTATCCGTGTCAGTTCTAGTATAATATATTTGTCCAATGAAAACCCGTTTATCATCTGCATTTCTTCTTGGTGTAGCAATATTAATGGCCAGTAGTGTACTTTATAAAACTCATAGTATACTAATTTTCTACAGAAGATTGAGCTACGTTAAAGATACACAGACGAGACCAAATAAACGTTTACTGGCTCTCACTACTACTGTCGACAAATTCAAGCATGTCCAGTTTATCTGCTTCCTCTCCACAGGCAATTAGTGTTTTGAAAGAAAGTTTTGGCCGTTTCTCTTCTAATTTCTAATGAGGATGAAGCACGTTGACACACAAAAACGAAATCATGGGATACGTCCTAATCTCGTGTCGGAGTGGTTTTCCTTAGCATAGCGCAGCAGCTCGACGTGGCGGGGTCTCAACAAGTCGTTGGAAGTCTCCTGTGGAAACATTGAGCTATGCTGCCTCTGTATTAACCCATAATTCCTACAGTGTTGCTGGTGCTGGACTTTGTGTACGGCCTGACCTCTCCCCGTAAATGTTCGATGGGATTCAAGTCTGCTGATCTGCATGGCCAAATCCTTATCTCGAATTGTCCGCTCCTGGTGACAAGGTGCAATGTCACCCATATCAATTCCATCCTTGTTTGGGAACAAGTAGCCGACTACTCCAATGAATGATGGATCCGCTTGGACGAGAGTGTCGGGTCCATTCCTTGTAATCACAGGCCACACCATTATGGAGCCAACACCAGCTTGTACAATTCCTTGTTGACAACTTGGGCCCTTGGGTTCGTGGGGTCTGCAGCGCACTCGAAACCTACCATCAGCTCTTACCAACCGAAACCGGGACTCATCTGGCCAGGCCGCAGGCGATGTCGTGCTGTTGACAAAGGAATTCGCCTTGGTTGTCGGCTGTCATAGACTATTAACGCCAGGTTTCGCCGCATTGTCGTTAACAGATAGGTCCCACATTGATTTGTGGCGTTATTTTAGCCAGTGTTGCCTCTTTGCTAGCACTGACAACTCTAGGCCACCGCCGCTGCTCTCAGCCATTAAGTGAAGACCGTCGGCCATTGCTTTGTCCGCCCTGAGGGATAATGCCAGAGATTTGGTATTCTCGGTACGCTCTTGGCACCGTGGATCTCGGAATATTGAATGTTCCATGAGTCTATCTACAACTACCAATCCGCATTCAGATTCCATTAATTCCAGTCCAGCGGCCATATTCACGCCGGCAACCTTTACAGGTATATCACTTGGTTACAAACGATAGCTGCGACAAAGCACTGCCGTTTTACTCATTGCGTACCCGATATTGTCATCATCTGTATAAGTGCATATCTGAGTCGTGGTAAAAAATTCCTGTTTCTAAGAGCGCGCGGCAGCGCGTTGTGTGAAGCAGTCGCCCTCCGTTTCTAGCGGTGGCGCCGCTGTGGTAATCGCAGCTTTGGTGCCTCCCTCTGGTGGGAAAGCGGAAAGGTTGCCTGTTCACGTGCACTTAAGGGGCGCTATCAGCTCGGCAGTTCAGTCTGTCAGTCTCGGCGAGTCTTGTCAGTTAGTAATTCGGAATGTGGCTAGTTAAGTCTCGCGTCACCAGTTGCTGGTCTGTCTCTCGTTTGCATTTGTGCTGCAGTTAGTGTCTGTCTGCCGTCGGAGTGCTAGTATGTTTGTCGTTTGGATCAAACTTTAAAGCCAAAAAATGAGAGTCTTGCCACTCCACCAGTAACAGAACTCAGCTAGTGGTCGCCCGGTTGGGGCTGAGTTCCTGCATCTGAGTCTGCGCGTTAGGCCGTCAGTCTGCTCGAGTTGCTCGGGCAACGGTCATTGGCGGTTGGATCGGTCGGTTGGTCGGTCACGCACTGAGACACGAGGTGACTTGTCCGCCTTGAGCGTCGGCGCATGTGAGGTCGCCACGTGAGTCCAGTGGGCAGCGCCTTATAGAAAGGGGTAGTGGCTTCGTGGTTCACAAGAGAGCAACAGGAGCGAAACCACGACATCGGGCTGGCCGGGGCGAGCTGCGACGTGAGACGGGAGACGGGAGATCGGCGAGCCTTCTTGCGCCCGTAGAAGCGGCTGGCAGCGGACTGTTCGGGAGAGCACTGGGGGTGCTGCGCCAGGTCTTCGCCAGGCATCGCAGTTTATTAGAAGTTGAGTGACTGGAGATATGTTGTTTCATTTATTTGTTAAATTCTACTTGTTTTCTTGGTGAGGTCACCAGTCACTTTGTTTTGGGATCGTCCCACCATTCTTCTCCGTTTGTCCACTCGCGGGAATGTGGTAATTTCTGAATTTGGTGGTCCGTTTTTCCCTTGTGGAACTGGGGAGGTTTAGAGTAATCTGCGGTTCAGGTTGTTTAGTAACACCCCCCCCCCCCCCCCGGTCTGTCAATCTGCCATACGTTAATTAATAGCTGGCTCTATCATGTTTGTTGGATTTGGTGTTAACGAATTTATTGCTTAAACGTCGAATTCTTGAAATAGGTTTTTATCTTGCCTATCACCTTGCCAGGTGGTATATGTGTAATGTAGAGCATGTTGTACACTTTATGTAAGTCTGCATTTTATGGGTTTTATTTAAACAGTAATTTTAGGTTATAACGCTGCCACCCTTCCACCGTAAGAGTCCTTAAAAAATTGAACTTTCGGTGGCAAATAATTTGAGTGTTGTACCATTTCCATCCCTCTTGCGGGGTGCACAGTTTACGTGTTTGTGTGAGTTGTTAAAAATTTTTTAGTTTAATCTGGTGTGTTGCAGATTTGCACCAGTGTACTCTTTCAGAGGTTGTTGTGAGCGGTCATGACTACGGCCGTGTTGAAAGGGAGCAGGCAAGCTTCTCAGTCCGAACGCTTCTACTGTTAATATTGTTCTTTCTGCCTCTACGTAAAATTGTAACTTGATATTTCGAGGGTGCGTTTCTGCTTATAATTTTAAATCTGTTTTTTAAAAAGCTTTTAGGAATAAAATTCACATTTGTTAAAAGTAATTTTATTTTCCATCAGTTACTTCCTGGCAACTACTTCCACGCTCAACTAGTGTGATTTAATGTGTTAATGTTCTTGATGAATCTCTAGTAAATAAAGTAAATTCTTTAAGAAAAGATTTTTGAAAGTAAATTTTCACGGTTCTGTTACCTCAGTCTACAGCTGGTTAATCGCGGGACACTTCTGATGCAGTACGACCGCATGGACATTTTGCAGTGACAAACATTGCACCATTTCTTCGGTCAGCATGCGGCATAATTTCAGAATTTTACTTATATCAAGCAACGAGCTTTGCCACATTGAACGATAACACAGTTCAAACACTGCCAGTCTGAGCGAGAGATTCGATTATCACCATGAACATTTCATTCATCTACCGATGAACATTTCAATCACTTATCTATGTCAATTAATTGGTGCACGAAAGCAGACTCTTCCAAGGACAGCTGGGTTAATGTGGATACAGTGCACCTTTTGCCATGTTAATTCCCTCTCTTGCATATCGATATGACTTGTTTTATGCCGTAGCCATCTGAGTAGTGAATGGACTCCTAAAATTCTTGTATGAACAAGGGTGAGCTCTTAAAATCTAGGACGGCTATGGTCAGTTATTGAAGTTACGTGCCCACGGATTTACTTGCAGTCACATGTAAGTATGTTGCAGACCCTGTGATCAAGGTACTTTTTCTCCCTGAAGAGTTGATATAGTGTTGGAGTTAGAAGATAGTGCTATCAAAGAGCCGCCATAGGAATAACTGTTTACTCCAAGACCACCAGCCAGGACACGCACTTCTCAGAACAGTAAAGTCGTTGCGAGTGTAATTTGTGTCTATTATCATGTGAAATGGGTGTATTGGATTATGATTCGATCAATAAGTGACCTGGAATAGCTAGGTTCAAATGGCTCTGAGAACTATGGGACGTAACTGCTGAGGTCATCAGTCCCCTAGAACTTAGAACCACTTAAACCTCACTAACCTAAGGACATCACACACATCCATGCCCGAGGCAGGATTCGAACCTGCGACCGTAGCGGTCGCGCGGGTCCAGACTGTAGCGCCCTGAACCACGCGGCCGTCCCGGCCAGCGGAATAGCTAGGGTCTCTGGTTGATCTTACTGAAAATGGGTTTTCCTTGTTTCGTGTATACATGCTTCCATTGCCTATGGGACATTTATGATTAAGAGTATCCAGTCACTTTGTTATCGTCATGTATGTAGTGGTATATTTTCCCACCACATTCTTTTAACGATTTATTCTTAGTTGTACTCTCTCTCAGTTTATGTTGCCCATTCCTTTGTATGTGTATCTGTCTCTATATCTGTCACCTTTGTTTTCTCCCTTATGCCTCTGAAGTCGATTCCGTAAGCGTGTATGTACCGTGTTTTTTCACTAACGCTCTTACAATTGAGTTTAGTCTTTAGTTGTAAACGTTTGGTATTCGACTTCACATGTAGTTAGACGCTGCTTGGTATTGTAAGTCCATGTTTTATTCAAGGTAACTTGTATCTCGTAATTTGTTTTGAACGTTTCACTGTTTTCATGATGATTGTCTACAACTGTTTGGATATCATTTACCTACACATTCATTAATACAGCTCCTCACATTGAGCATAATATAGCTTTAATAATAATCTGCACTCTTTTAATTGCTGGATGTCACACTGTTTACACTTGTTATTCTTAATAAATGACTTATCTTAGCTTTATATTTGTTGTCAGAGACACGTGATCTTTTGATATATCATTGATCGTGCGCTTTTTAAGAGTCATTATCTTTTGATATATAATTGATCTCATGTGTCTAGTTTCTGCCTTTTGGTGCTTTTTAAGAGTCATTCGTTGCCTTTAGCAACTCTCGTGTGATATTAGTTATGGGAAAATTCCTTCAAATTGTTCAGTCTTAATAGCAGTAATTTGATAGATACAACAAATATACGCTCATAACTATTTTTCTCCAGATTCTTAGTAGGGTATAATTTGGATAACTTAGGTTATACAGAATGTTTGGCTTGGAGCCAGTCTCCCCTTCATTGCATTTAATATTGCTTTGTCTCTTGAGATAAACTTTCCTACGTCCTCGTCCTTGCACGGAAAACATAATTTCCTGCAGAAATTTTCTCTGCGCAAAAGGTCTACGTAAGACATACTTTGTATTTTTGTACCTCTCTAATTCGATCGATTAATTTAACTTCGTATCATATGTTTGCCCGTTTTCAATTTGGTTGTGTAATACCGATGCCAAGAGGAAGTGTTCACGTAACATGCATTTAATTTTTATTTTTATGTGACCTCTCAAATCAACAAATTCCAGCTCTGTTCCAGTTCACTGTAGTAAGTTTAGCGTTTCTGCTCTGCCTTGGAGAAAGGGGCCAGAAATGTTCCTTCAGCTTTCGTGGCCCAATAGCGGGACGGACACGCTAAATGAAGCTGTTAGAGTGCCGAACGGCACATTCCAGTACGAATTAAGTGAATCGGTCGGCATGCACCGATGCATAAACGGAGGTACCCGCCAAATTTTTAGGAGAGACGATTTAGATGCCTCGGGTAGGCCTCTAGAAGCATCTAGTAGCTTGTTCTCGACACAAAGGCGCCAATTAATGTGTATTTCTAAGCACTCTTCTAGGAGTCTGATCGGTCTGTACCATTACGTAGGAAAGCATGACAGTGAATTGGTCTGTGAGAACGGAGAAAAAAGGCAGGCAAGGTGTGGTCTTCGTCGATGGAGTAAGGGCATGTAGCTTTGGAGACGCGAGATGAACAGTCGTGTTAGCTTTTGGGGCGCGAAGGGTAGAGTCGGGACGGCTTTGGGGTTGCTGAAGATGCAGTCAGTTATTCGTGTCATTGTATAAGTTAAATGAGATAGCGTTGGTAAGTTATAGAGAGTATGAAGAATAATCTCGATGCCAGGCGTGGTCAGGTAACAGATGGGAGCAACTGGGAGTAAATTTAAGGCTGAGGTTCCCAGATAAACTTCGATCGATGCCCAAGTCAAAGTCTCGTCAGGTGGAAGTGATGGATGAATGCAGTAGCTGCTCCCGTACAGAGCCGCTTCAGGCTGCACGCTGAAATGGTAAGAAACATGGAATTGTAAGCGAAGTTAGCGATGAGTTGTTGACCCCGGAGTTATTGATAGCTTCATCAGTATTACATCTTGCCTGTTTCGATGAAATGTGAAATACTGAAACAATTTAGAACCATTGTTTCAGTTGGCGTGAATTTCCGGTACAATCTTTCAGAAAGACTTGGTTCCGCAGTGGTAAATCCTGTTACAAAAAACTATCGTTGCTTTAATTAGTGGATCTCTAACTTGCCTCCCTCAGTTTGCGTCGTGCATGCTCTAGCATTCTTTGCTAAAGTGCCAGTGGTCGCTTCCGATTACCACAGTTCCTTCAATGGAGCCTCTCTCACGCTTGCATGACTGTCGTCCCCTCCAACACAGTATTCGTTTTATCAGTGCACGGAGCACGCCCCACTCTGGTCTTTCTCCCATTTAGTTTTCATTCAGTTGTCAATGCGAACCGGACAATTAGACGAAGTAAGTACGTTAGTAAATGTTGTAGTTTGCAATGCATCTTTAAATTTAGCAATTCCCCTCCCCCCTCCCCTTCCCCCCTCCGCCATACCCCTTCCCCCTCCTCCCCGGTGTAGCTATAATAGGTAGTAGAAATCAGGAAGGTACCAACTGAATGCAAAGATCTTGTAATCGTAATTCTAACACTGTACCCAACTAGAGTAGATCCTTCTTTTAAATTCAGGTTTTAATTATTCATTTTTGTGCGAACGGAACCCGGTACGGCCATTGCAGCAAACAATGCTATAAAAGTTCGATAAAATTTCGGGCGTGCAGCAGCATAAATTTCAATTCTTTTAATATTTCAGCTGTTTACCGAGGCGAGGCAACTGACGCTCGAGCACTTACTCCTTTAAACCCGCGGAACGCGCCACTGCGCACGAAGGCACAGATACCCAAGGCGCCAGAGACGTTGATCGGCGGCGAACAGGTACAACATATGCATGAAATTAGATGTATGGCTGCATGGTCGATCCACTCGGTGAAATCGATGTATCACTACGAGCTGAAACATGGCGACGTCTGAGAGCTGGGTTCTCAGTATGGGGCAGGATAAGATTACGATTGTGGACGGGGCCGTAATCAGTTGCTCCCGATTGCACAACAAATACGTAAACTTTATTTAAAGAAATTGAAATTTTAAAACAATCTCAAAAAAGAATCACAATCGACTGTATGACGGCTGAAAGCCTTATCGCAGGGAAGAAAAAAATTCCACAATTTTGAGGCCGAAGGCAACGAACAGTACCTTAAACAACAAACAGTTGAAACGCCTGAATTAGAAGTCAGAAGAACAATTGGAAATAGCACATATTAAGATAAATCGTTGTACAGCAAACTTGAACACTGCTGAAAGCCTCATTATAAAAGTGAAATTATTACTCGGCTGAAGGCCACAAACAATTTCAAATAACAAACAGCTGAAGGCCTGAATTAGAAGTCAGGAAAACAATTCCAACTGCACTTTTTAAAATAATACCTTCCCTTTAAAACAAGTTTGCTTAAAAAAACTTACTGTAACACGGCTGAAGTCCTTATCATGAATGAAGCGAAATTATTGCTCAGCTGAAGGCCACACCAACAATAATTAGAAAACTACAAATATCCGTAAAACATACATCACAATCTAAGAAATTCGGACAAGCGGTTCTCAGCAAATCTTCTAAGGATCGGCCTGGGAAGGTAACTCAAGCATAATGTGAGGTGAGACAGGCAGCCAGGAGTTGTACTCGCGTAACTGGATGGCGACTCATACTATTGGCCGCTTAAGCGCCGACCGACCTACTAACCAATGCGCCTAACGTCCTATCACCGGTACAACGATGGAATATTTTTAGGCAAGGGCGAAGAAACAGATAGCACTACGTCTTCAGAAAACACCAAGCCGAAAGAATCACTAGAACCAAGGTAGACCTCCCAATATATATGCACAGTACAATACAAGAGGCTGTCGAACTATATGCCGTGTCGGACAGCATCAACACGATAAGGAAAGGTACATGTTGGAAGAGTACGTTAACCTCCATGGCAGGTAACTTGGGCGTTAGTGGCCACAAGGCAGAAAATACCAAGGAAAGGTACATGTTGGAAGAGTACGCTAACCTCCATGGCAGGTAACTTGGGCGTTAGTGGCCACAAGGCAGAAAATACCGCTGGTTTGCACTTCACTAATGAGAATAATACTAAATTCAATGATGAATAACAGATAGAGAAACGGCTGCAATATTTCACCGCCGCGAAACACTTCACTCGTTGCTGCCAGGCTCAGCTGCCCTGGCAGCAACAACCCGCCGACAAAAGGCGAGATCTCAGAAGAGTCGAGGTTGCATTAGCAGTTAACTCTTCACCCAGCTTAAACGTCCAGGATTCTGTGTGCAATGAAGTCGCCCTCACAGATAGCTCTCTTCGATCCAGCAGTGGCAGCACTCCGCCAGTGGCCCCGGATTGCCCGCGTGCTGCCGCGCGGGATTAGCCGAGAGGTCTTAGGCGCTGCAGTCATGCACTGTGCGGATGGTCCCGGCGGAAGTTCGAGTCCTCCCTCGGTCATGGGTGTGCGTGTTTGTCCTTAGGGATTTAGGTTAAGTAGTGTGTAAGCTTAGGGACTGATGACCTTAACAGTTAAGTCCCATAAGATTTCACACACATTTGATTTTTTGCCCTCGTGCTGCACTGACCTGCTCGCTGCGGGGCCCCAAGTCCGTTAGCAACTCCCTGCTCCACACAACGAGACCCAGAAATAACAGCGGTCGCTCCAAAGATAGTACAACAGTAACGTATCGGTAAGCGCTGCTGCAGCCACTCACAGGCAGGCAAGCCACCAACTTCGTGACGCCAGTAAATCGAATAAGAAACGAGATGCTGTAACCGCAATGACAAGATGCCAAGCAGTAAACGGCATGAACACGAGCCGTGCATGGCTCAAAGTCTTTGTGATTTTGTTACAGAATGTGCCGGATTCCATGATTTCCAAACTAAAGCGGCTGACTCTGTTACTTAAATTCGTCGCCAACCCAATTTCAATTGCTTCTTTCACTACCGAGTCCCAGAAATATGAAGTCGAGGTTAAAATTCCGAAGTTATGACACACCATAGGGTGCCCAGTGTCAATATAGTGCTCTTCCACCGACGATTTATTAAGTTGTAAGAGCTGAGTGGACATGCCGTTCTCTATGCATGTCATGGACTATAGGTGTCGTCTGTCCGATATTAGACGAATAAGTGAAATGTATGCTGCTACACGCCCGAAATTTTGTGGAACAATCATTGCTCTGCTAAAATATGAGGATGCACAGTAATATAAAAGTTTGGGTTGTCTGATGAGCGAAGATGCTAATATATAGGCCAGGAGCGACCAGCTGTTAACTATTCACAAGTCCGGTCAATGAGAACACCCAAACATCTTCAACGACTTGTACTCCGTCTACAAGCCTTGGCTGGACCATCGTTACTGACCGATCGGCGTCTCGCCCTCTGTCAATGGCGTCATCGGATGCGGTACGGAGGGGTGTGGCGATAGCACACTCTTGTTCTGGCCGCTTCCGGCTTTCTGCTCGGTCGAGTAGCTCCTCAGTTTCCATATTGGAGCTGAGTGTGCCCCGTTCCAGTCCTCCCACCAACGAAATACGCTGGACAGCTCCAGGAACCGAACCCGGGTCCTTCACATGGCAGTAAACCACACTGGCCACTTAGCTTTCTTATCCTCTCCCTTACCCTGGAACCATCCTTTCACTCGATAAGATCAGCTTCTTTGCTGTGGTTTCTCCGTGATTGGTATGGAAAATGCTGGGTGCTTGTAATTAAATCACAGCTACTTACAGAGGTCCAGTGAGGGCTATATTTATCGGATCACAGCGCTACTTGGTAAAGATTCTAATGTGATAATGTGGAAGCGATTTACGCTGGAAAAATTAGTTCCAATTTTTGCCTCGAGGAGCAGATCTGACACTGTGAATGCAAGAAAGACGAATAGAAATATGTGTCCATATGCAATGTGTTAGGAATATCTGGGAAGAAAAGATCAGACAAGTGAGAGAGGTGTAATGTTGATTTCATTCTTAACTACCGTTTGTTCAGTATGAGCATCGGATACATCGACGAGATACTGCATGAGTAAAGCGACGTGACGAACAGTTGCTGGCAGAAGTACCGGCGGTAGCTGAGCAACGTGCTCCTGTATAGTGGCCTTCAGATCACGTAGAGACCGAAACTGATCCTAGTAAATGCCTTCTGTTAGATATCCCCAAAGCCAGAGATCTTGCAGGCTATACATCTGGAAAACCTCTAGAGGTGACACGTTCGTGTAAATTTACATTATGCAGATCTTTCACGGATTATGCAGTGTCGCCAAATTTTGCATGAAAACAGTGCTCCCCACACAGTTGCTCTCTTCCAAAGCTGGAATCACGTTCTGTACAAGGAGGAATCGCTGAAGCGCAGGCATCACGGTACACCTGACACTGCCTCTGTGTGTATTCTCTTCGAAGAATTACACACCAAGAATAAAAGTTCTTGTGAAACCACACATTCGGCGAATACAGTGGCTCTTCGTGCACAAACGCGGTAGCAACACTCCAGATTCGGCAGTTCTGTGTATTCATTGTGCACTGTAGTGTAAAATGTGATTAATCACATCATAGGATGCAAGGAGGGCCACAATTCATCATCTTCGATCAGTGCTAGAAAAAACAAGAAACTCAGAACGTCGCTGCGGATCATGTGCTTTCAGTCGCTGCACCATCTAGACCAATATGCCACTGTGCCAGGGTACCAGAGTAAAACGAACCGCAAAACTTTCCGTAATGTTGATCGTAGGTTAAATTCTCGAGACACTGCATGAGAACTAGCACTTCCCATCAACCTCGTCAGTAACGTGAACCGGATGGGACGCCTTCATATTCTAGGTGCCATACCAAGCTCAATTCTGTTTTCGAATTCATTATGATCTTCTTTAAACCATTTAATGACCTTGGACCTCTTTTCCGGCCTTTCAGTCACCTATACTCCATTGCTGCCAACCACATAAAACAGCGTAGGGTCTCTCTTCTCGAGAGTCGTACTGTTCACTCTCGTTACAACGTGTCAAATGACAGCTCGAAAGTCACACAGCTATATAAAGAGTGTATAGCGCCAGATTTCATCCTGGTGGCCAAAATTCGAACTAATTTTTTTCAGTATGAATCGGTTAAACTTTAACGCATAAGCGTATCTACCAAGTTTCACAGTCACACTAAAATTGTAGCCCACATTGGACCTCTACAAGTAGCTGCAGTTTAATTACGACCACCCAATTCTAGTCTTGTTATAAGCGTTGACAGTGAAACAAATGCTTATTTCTGCATAAAAATCCTTTGTCAAATAAAATCGTTCAACTTCTTATGAAGTCCCCTTCAGGACCAACTTAATGTTTAGATCTAAATTATAGAGAAACAGTATTTTTCTGCAACTTAAAAAAAAGGAAAACTTTGGCACTCACTGTTATTCAGGAAACTATAACAATTATCAGTTTTGTTGGAGACTGTCTTCCTGGAATAAAGAGAAAAACGAAAAAAAAAAGAAACCAATCACACTGGGAACAAAGTGTCTTGTCATCAAAGTGAATAAAATAAAGCACACTTTGTAAGTAAATAAATAAAAAAAACTTCCTAATTTTCCCAGCATGAGAAAGATTCTCCTGAGAATGAGATTTGTTGAAATGCTGCAATTGAGTCGTCTTTCATTCCATGCTGGCCTCAGACGATTTCATGAGTAAGATCCAGCACATATTTTGCCTTAGCTCCTCCACTCTTAATTTGGCATGTTATACTCCGAAGTAGATTGTGTGGTATGACATAGAACCACCTTGCCACACTAAAGTTAACAATACGAATCAATACCGCAATGATTACCGAGAGTTCAATGCAATCTACGGTGACATGTGGGAGGGGATGTTCCAAGACCACGCCACCCCTGTAAACTCTACAGCTCCCTCACACTGAGGTAAATATATTCTTGAGCACGTAATAGCTCAGCCCCAGTTTGTGACATCATCTAAAGGAGTCAGCATCATAGTACAAGATTAACGTGGTTGTTAAAGTTTTGAAGGACTTGTTTATTTAAATGTGGAACATTGTACTGCAGGAGAACAGTTTGTTAATCTGTCAATCAAGTGATTTTTTTTTTAATAACCAGTAACATGTGTAGCTTACCATGCAATGCACTGGAAAAGATCTGTGTCAAGGTAAGTAAATTTTTTATTCCGTTATGTAATAAAGTGAACTAATATTTCACTTATTCTGGTTTCATGTGCCACCACACCAAGCAGTCGAAGAACTCACAGTTGTTGCCTGACTGTGGTAGTTTCGTCGGGACACGTCAGATTGTGCGCTTCACGAAACTTTAATGACGGAGGTTTTTGCCGAGGCGATCCCGTATGCACTCTCTGCGTGTGGAATTTGATGTAGCTTCCAACATTCGGTGATTAAAAATTGCTTCTAGTTCAAGTAAGAGGGAGGTTTATTTTCTAGTATCTAAAGCACGAAGTGTCCTAGCAACCAGGCCACTGGCCATTGAGCGCTGGTATCAGTCCGGTTTGGTGATATTATCTGTTGTAATTATAGAGAGATTCGTTCCGATGATGCTGGATACCTTTTCTCTGATCCATTTTCATGATTAGAGTTGTTCCTTGCGTACAGATCTGTGGGATTCGGAGTCAATGATTTAGCATTCGTCGCATAAAGCTGTTTTCGAGTGGCCATGGAGGCTGACTGCGTATTGTAGCACAATATAAAAAGGTACAGGATGAGCCGGCCGGTGTGGCCGTGCGGTTCTAGACGCTTCAGTCTCGAACCGCGTGACCGCTACGGTCGCAGGTTCGAATCCTGCCTCGGGCATGGATGTGTGTGATGTCCTTAGGTTAGTTAGGTTTAATTAGTTCTAAGTTCTAGGTGACTGATGACCTCAGAAGTTAAGTCGCATAGTGCTCAGAGCCATTGAACCATTGGTACTGAGTGGTGCACGGAAAACGGGCCCCGAGTACTTCACTGCTCGTTGTTGCGCACCTATTGTCATCTACTGTTTCAAAGCAGTTGCGACTAAATTTGTATTGTCAACGCGAGAGCAGTTGCGACTGGGTTAAGGCGTTTGAAGAAAAATGTAATCTCTTCAACAATGAGTCTCAATAGCGGAGGCTTATGTGTCTACCGTTTCGTTTAAGGAAACTTGGGACATTTTTGCAAAGAAATTTCCTGGTGTTTCCATACCAAAAGAAAACAATACAATATACACGTTTTGGTGACAAAGTGGTGTTGGAGAACTACAGGGTCAGTTGGAAACGGCTCGAAAACGAAACGAAACCCGTCCATTCTTATACTTGCTGGACTCGAGGATATTCGAGCTCGAATGATTCAGAGACGTAGATTGTCACAACAAGTGAACGTTTCGTGCAGGTCTTGTCAACCTGTGTTACACCATACATGGATGAAACCGCTATATGAAAAGAGAGAAAGGGACAATGCAGACAATTTTAGACCTGTTTCTATGCGATCAGTGTATTATAAAGTTATTGAAAAGGCTCTGTGTGTAAGAGCAATTGATCATTTTATATCACATAATTTGCTATCAAGTGTACAGTTCGGCCTTGGAAGTGGTTTAAGTACTGAAAATGCTATATTCAATTTTCTCAGTGAGGTATGGATAGATTAAACAAAAGTTTTCGAACGCTAGGCATCGTTTTTATTTAACTATGGCGTTTGAATGTGTTAATCACAAAATATCCAGAAGTTGGATCATTATGTAATACGGGGAGTACTTCACAATTGCTTCTCCTCTTACTTTAACAACAGACAGCAAAAGGTCATTATTCACAGCGTTAACAATGGCTGTGAACGTGGGGCTGAGTGGGGCACAACAAATGGGTGGTACCCCAGGGGTCAGTGCTGGGGCCACTTCTGTTACTTATATATACAAATGATATGTCCTCTAGCATTATAGGTAATTCTAAAATATTTCTCTTTCCTGGTGACACTAGCTTGGTAGTAAAGGATGTTGTGCACAACACTGGCTCTGTTTCAAATAATGGTGTCCATGACATAAGCTCATGGCTTGTAGAAAATAAACTAACGCAAAATCACAGTAAGGCTCGTTTTTTACACTTTCTAACACACAATTAAACAATTCCACATAATAGACACACCATTAATGAAACTGAACAGTTCAAATTTATGGGTGTTCAGACAGACAGTAAACTGTCGTGGAAATCCCACGTTCAGGATCTTGTTCAAGGACTTAAGCTGCCATTTTTGCTGTTCGAACGGTATCTATTTCGCGTATTTTCATTCGCTTATGTCCTATGGTATTATAATTTGGGGTAACCCTTCCCATTCTCAAAGGAAATTTTTGGCTCAGAAATGGGGTACTGGGCAATAAGTGGTGTAATTTCGCGAACCTCTTGTCAACTGCTGTTTACTAGTCTGGGTATTCTGACAATGGTCTCTCAATATTATAATACCATAGGACATAAGCGAATGAAAATACGCGAAATAGATACCGTTCGAACAGCAAAAATATATTCTTTACTGTCGTTTCTTGTTAGAAATATGAGCTCATTCCCAAGAATTAGCAGCTTTCATTGAGTTAAAACTTGGCAGAACCCGCATTTGGATCGCACTTCTTTGACTCTTGTGCAGAAGGTGTGCAGTATACTGCTGCATCCATTTTCAGTAAGCTACCATAAGAACTCAAAAATCTTAACAGTAATCCATGTGCTTTCAAAACGAAGCTGAAGAGTTTCCTCATGGATCACTCCTTGTATTCTGTGGAAGGAGTTGGTTGAAAAATTAAGTTGATTCCTGTGTTATATTGTTGACTGCGTTTACTTAAACTTATAGCTGGTCTCTTTTTGGGTTCGTTAACATTTAATTATGTCTGTTGTTCCATTTATGCTGTAATTTCGTGTACTGACACGTTCCATGACCATGGAGATTTGCTCCTCGATTTGGTCCTACAGATCTAGACGTGTAAAATAAAAGAAAACATGACATGTGTGCAAGAACTCAAAAGGGGAAGATAATTCTAATAGTGTGAATTACTGTGTGTGGCTGTGTCAAACAGCTGAGAGTGGAATGTTGGATCCGCTCCCGTTTTTGATGAGTGATTAACTCGGAACACCCGAAGCAGGTCAACAAAAAATTCCTTTAGGATTAATGGGGAACCTCTTCGGGGTTGACCGAGCGAGGTGGCGCACTGGTTAGCGCAATTGACTCGCGTTCTGGAGGATGATTTCCTTCCCCGTCCTTGGCACGGAGTTACTACTGCGTCTCGAACAACTTATCTGCCAACGGGACGTTAAACACGATCTTCCTTTCTTCTTTCCTTCACGGTGAAAACATCACAGTGTGTTGTAGCGCGTCAGCATGTCGGATTTTGGGTCCAGTTATCTTTTAACACAACCGTAAATACTGCTATGTATATATGAATCTTTGATGAATTTTACCCGAACTTGACCATCCCCCCCCCCCGCCCCCCCGCCCCGCACCCTCAATAACGTACGTATGCTGTCCTGGTTGGGGCGACGTACTATACTTCCTGCGGGTCAGTCTCCCGAATTCATGAAAAATCATAGTCAGGAAAAGACTGTGGCCACCACGTTCGCGGGACCTATCACTTACGAGCTTTATGGGAGAGTGCGGATGGGGCGGAGAGTGGCACTCTAAAAGTAAAAGTGTACGCAGGTAACTCAATAATATTAGAAGACTCGAGGGGCAATATTCGCAACAAAATTTTGGCAGCGTTGCGCAAAGTATATATTGACATGTTTGGGAGCGTACAAAAGTGCATTGAAGCACAAAGGTATCATTTTTAGCAACAGGTGTAAAATAAAGGACGAGATATATTCAGTAAATATGGAATTTTTCATTGACTTACGTTGTATTTCTTTATTACCTAAATATTACATGTTTATCTATTTGTTGTGGTATCTGCTTGTGGCCGGCCACAATTCGTACTTAAATGGTTACTAACCAATACTCGAGTCGGGTTTCGTACACCCCCTGTATTGAAGTATTAGTTTCCTGAGAAGTTGGCTAGGACATGCACTGAAGAGCCAAAGAAACTGGTTCACCTGTGTAATATCGTGTAGGGTCCCCGCGAGCAAGCAGAAGTGAAGCAAAGCGACGTGGTGTGGACTCGACTAATGTCTGAAGTAGTGCTGAAGGGAACTGACACCCTGAATCCTTCAGGGTTGTCCATAAATCTGTAAAAGTACGAGGGGTGGAGATCTCTTCTGAACAGCACATTGCAAGACATCCCAGATATGTTCATGTGTGGGGAATTTGGTGTTTAAACTCCGAAGAATGTTTCTAGCGCCACTCTGTAGTAATTCTAGACATGTGGGGTGTCACATTATCCTGCTGAAATTGCCCCAAGTCCGTCGGACTGCACAATAGACGTGAATGGATGCAGGTGATGAGACACGACGCTTAGGTATGTGTCACCTGTCAGAGTCGTATCTAGATGTATCGCGGGTTCTATAGCATTCCAACTGCACACACCCCATCACCATTACCGACTCTCCCACCAGCTTTCGCAGTCCCCTTCTGACACGCAGGGTCCACGGATTCCATATGCATACACGTATAGCCGCTCGATACGATTTGGAACGAGACTCGTCCGTACAGGCAACATGTTTCCAGTCATCACAGTTCAATTTTGGTGTTGACTGGAACAGGCGAGGCGTAACGCTTTGTGTCGTGCAGTCATCAAAGGTACACGAGTGGGGCTATGGCTCCGAAAGCCCTAACAATGATGTTCCATTGAATGATTTGTGCGCTGACACTTGTTGATGGCCCAGCATTGTAATCTGCAGCAATTTGCGGAACCCTTCATTTCGGTCACGTTGAACGATTGTCTTCAGTCGTCGTTGCTCTGGGTTCTCATAGGAACTTTTTTTCTCGTAGGATCTTTTTCCGGCCGCGGTGATGTCGGAAATTTGATGTCTTACCGCATTCCTGATATTCACGGCAAACTCATGAAATGGCTGTACGGGAAAATTCCCACTTCATCGTTACTTCGTAGATCCTGTGTCCCATCACTCGTACGCCTACTGTAACACTACGTTCAAACTCACTTAAATCTTTATAACCTGCCATTGTAGCAGCAGTAACCAATGTAACAACCGCGCCAGACACTTGTTGTTCTACATAGGCGTTGCCGACACCAGCGCCGTATTCTGACTGTTTACTTGTGTCTATGTTTGATTTCGCATGCCTCGTTCTTATATCTGCCCGTGGCGGCAACAATTCGCGGTAAGTTCGCGAGCATCCTGTAATCGAGCCGCTTTTTCGTGTGCCCCTGCATTAGATGATACTGTGAAGAAAGAGTTTCTGAGCGATTGGCTAGGACATAATTTGAAAATATACAGGAAAATTAGTACACTAGTGGCCATAAAAATTGCTACACCACGAAGATGACGTGCTACAGACGCGAAATTTAACCGACAGGAAGAAGATGCTGTGATATGCAAATGATTAGCTTTTCAGAGCATTCAAACAAAGTTGTCGCCAGTGGCGACACCTACAACGTGCTGACATGAGGAAAGTTTCCAACCGATTTCTCAAACACAAACAGCAGTTGACCGACGTTGCCTGCAGAAACGTTGTTTTGATGCCTCGTGTGAGGAGGAGAAATGCGTACCATCACGTTTCCGACTTTGATAAATGTCGGATTGTAGCCTATCGCGACTGCGGTTTATCTTATCGCGACATTGCTGCTCGCGTTGGTCGAGATCCAATGACAGTTAGCAGAATATGAAATCGGTGGGTTCAGGAGGGTAATACGGAACGTCGTGCTGGATCCCAATGGCTTCGTATCACTAGCAGCCGACATGACAGGCATCTTATCCGCGTGGCTGTAACGGATCGTGCAGCCACGTCTTGATCCCTGAGTCAACAGATTGGTACGTTTGCAAGACAACAACCATCTGCACGAACAGTTCGACGACGTTTGCAGCAGCATGGACTCTCGGCTCGGAGATCATGGATGCAGTTACCCTTGACGCTGCATCACACACTCGAGCGCCTGCGGTTGTGTACTCAACGACGAACCTGGGTGCACGAATGGCAAAACGTCATTATTTCGGATGAATCCATGTTCTGTTAACAGCATCATGATGGTCGCATCCGTGTTTGGCGACATCGCGGTGAACGCACATTAGAAGCGTGTATTCGTCATCGCCATACTGGCGTATCACCCGGCGTGATGGTATGGGGTGCCACTGGTTACACGTCTCGGTTACCTCTTGTTCGCATTGGCGGCACTTTGAACAGTGGACGCTACATTTCAGATATGTTACGACCTGTGGCTCTACCCTTCATTCGATCCTCGCGAAACCCTACATTTCAACAGGATCATGCACGACCGCATGTTGCAGGTCCTGTACAGAAAATGTTGGACTGCTGCCCTAGCCCGCACATTCTCCAGATCTCTCACCAATTGAAAACGTCTGGTCAGTGGTGGCCGAGCAATTGCCTCCTCACAATACGCCAGTCACTACTCTTGATGAACTGTGGTATCGTGTTGAAGCTTCATGGGCAGCTGTACCTGTACACACCATCCTAGCTCTGTTTGACTCAATGTCAAGGCTGTTATTACGGTCAGAGGTGGTTGTTCTGGGTACTGATTTCTCAGGATCTAGGTACCCAAATTGTGTGAATATGTAATCACATGTCAGTTCTAGTATAATATATTTGTCCAATGACTACCCGATTATCATCTGCATTTCATCTTGGTGTAGCAATTTTAATGGCCAGTAGTGTAGTATTATTGTTGGAATGGTAAGTAACATGTTGAAGCAATATTATTTTATTGAAAGTATACAATAATTTTATGAGTAACTCTATTCTCTTGTACTGATGAATTGGCAGATATTAGCTCACTTTGATGAACCATCAGCGTCCTTCTCATGTTCCTGGAAATAAGAGCATTTATCTTGGGTGGAAATCAACTCAGACCTTGACAACCGCCTTGCCTAGATTCTCCCCTCTGAGCATGCCAATGAAAGCTTGCGGCGTGTTCTGGAAGCCGTCAGTGACGGTCTCCTTGTACTTGAGTTTCCTCTCCCTGATCCACTGCGCCATCTCCGTGAAAGCTTCGTCCCAACGGCCCCACCAGCGCCCCACCATGAAGCCCTCCATCTTGAGTTCCTTGCCGACCATGTGCATCTGCAAGACGGGCGCCATCGGTACTTTGGTGGCGTTGTAGGTGGAGATGCAGCCGCAGACGGAGATACGGCCGCGGTGCCTCATGTTGGCGATCACTTGGCCGCTCTGCTCCCCTCCCACGTTGTCGAAGTAGACGTCGACACCCTGAGGAGCCGCCTCCTTCAGCGCCTTGTCCACGTTCACCGTCTTGTAGTTGAAGGCGTAGTCGAACCCTAACTCTTCCTTCAGCCACTTAACCTGTGAACACACAGAGATGAATTGACTATAGATATAACTGATGATGGTCGAAGTTGCTGTCCATGCATCAGCACAGGTTTAGAAAGCATCGCTCCTGCGAAACGCAACTCGCCCTTTTTTCACATGATATCTTGCGAACCATGCATGAAGGGTATCAGACGGATGTCATATTCCTTGACTTCCGGAAAGCGTTTGACTCGGTGCCCTACTGCAGACTCCTAACTAAGGTACGAGCATATGGGGTTGGTTCCCAAATATGTGAGTGGCTCGAAGACTTCTTAAGAAATAGAACCCAGTACGTTGTCCTCGATGGTGAGTGTTCATCAGAGGTGAGGGTATCATCTGGAGTGCCCCAGCGAAGTGTGGTAGGTCCGCTGTTGTTTTCTATCTACATGAATGATCTTTTGGATAGGGTGGATAGCAATGTGCGGCTGTTTACTGATGATGCTGTGGTGTACGGAAAGGTGTCGTCGTTGAGTGACTGTAGTAGGATACAAGATGACTTGGGCAGGATTTGTGATTGGTGGAAAGAATGGCAGCTAGCTCTAAATACAGATAAATGTAAATTAATGCATATGAATACGAAAAAGAATCCCTTAATGTTTGAATACTCCATTAGTAGTGTAGCGCTTGACACAGTCACGTCGATTAAATATTTGGGCGTAACACTTCAGAGCCATATGCAGTGGGACAAGCATGTAATGGAAGTTGTGGGGAAGGCGGATAGTCGTCTTCGGTTCATTGGTAGAATTTTGGGAAGATGTGGTTCATCTGTAAAGGAGACCGCTTATAAAACACTAATACGACCTATTCCTGAGTACTGCTCGAGCGTTTGGGATCCCTATCAGGTCGGATTGAGGGAGGACATAGAAGAAATTCAGAGGCGGGCTGCTAGATTTGTTACTGGTAAATTTGATCATCACGCTAGTGTTACGGATATGCGTCAGGAACTCGGCTGGGTGTCTGTAGAGGAAAGGAGGCTTTCTTTTCGTGAATCGCTACTGAGGAAATTTGGAGAACCAGAATTTGAGGCTGACTGCACTACTGTTTTACTGCCGCCAACTTATATTTCGCGGAAAGACCACAAAGATAAGATAAGAGAGATTAGGGCTCGTACAGAGGCATATAGGCAGTCATTTTTCCCTCGTTCTGTTTAGTAGTGGAACAGGGAGAGAAGATGCTAGTTGTGGTACGAGGTACCCTCCGCAACGCACCGTATGGTGGATCGCGGAGTATGTATGTAGATGTAGAAGTAAGGAGGATATAAAATGTAAGCTGGCAAGGCCTGAAGAAGAGAAATGTGTTAACATCGAGTATAGATTTAAGTGTCAGGAAGTCCTTTCTGAAAGTATTTGTATGGAAGTGAAACATGGACGATAAAAACCTTAGACAAGAAGAGAGTAGGAGCTTTTGAGATGTGCTGTTACAAAAGAATGCTGAAGATTAGACGGGTAGATCACATAACTAATGAGGAGGTACTGAATAGAACTGGGGACAAGAGAAATTTGTCGTTGAGCCTGACTAGAAGAAGGGATCGGTTGGTAGGACACATTCCGAGGCATCAAGGGATCACCAGTTTAGTACTGGAGGGCAGCATGGAGAGTAAAAATCGTAGAGGGAGACTAAGAGATGAGTACAGTAAGCAGATTCAGAAGTGTGCAGGTTGCAGTAGTTACTCGAAGATGAAGAGTCTTGCACAAGATAGAGTAGCATGGAGAGCTGCATCAGACCAGTCTTTGGACTGAAGACCACAACAACATTCTCTGACACGTTCACCCACCAAATATTAAGAGCCTGAAATAATAAAAGATCACCAGTTGGTCTCTTTTGTGATCTTTCCAAGGCATTTGATTGTGTAGATCATGTTACGCTCTTGGGATAAAATAAAGTTTTATCTAATTGAAGGCTTTGCGAGAAAGTGGTTAGAGTCACACCTGACAAAAGAGATTGCAAAAATTTTTATGAATAAATCAGACAAAATTTGGAAGAAGTAGACAGATTTAAGATAAGTTTAGTGACTAAGTACAGATCACGAGTAGTGTTGTGTAGGGTTCAGTTTTGATTCCACTCTTGTTCCTTATACCTGAGGATGACCTTCCACTAAACATTCAAAAAACAGCATTGCACTGTCCTTCAGACGATACTACAGTATATCCCATTGCAAGAGGATGTTAACGACGTTTTACAAAGAATTATTAAGTGGTTCGCCGATAGTGGTCTATGTTTACATTATGATAAAACAAATTCTTTTGAATTCTCTTCAACAAATAGTGTCACACCAACAGCAGATGTAGCATGTGGGGAGGACTCAGTAAATAGGGTAGAATGTTGCAAATTTTTAAGTGTACATATTGATGAAAATTTGCACTGGTAAAATCATACTACTCAGTTCAGCTGCTTTTGCTCTTCGTATAACTGTTAGACTTGGAACGAAATTAATAAGCATTCTGAAATATTTAGCAAATTTCCACTCAATATTGTCTTATGAAGTAATTTTCTGTCGTTACTCATCACTTAGAAATCCATTGCATAAAAGCAAGCAGACATAGTAATAAGTGGTGATCAACCACGATCATCACATGGGTTCCTCTTCGAGACGTTAGGGTTTTTAGCTGCATAATCTTAATATATTTTCGCTAGTGAGCTTCGTCATAATTAAACCATCACAATTTGTGTGAACTGTAATGTCTGTACTAGCAACGCTAGAAGAAAAAGGACCTTTGTTACTCATTATTAAATCTGTCAGTCGCTCAAAAAGGTATTCAAAGTGCAATAACAGAAATTTTACATCATTTGGCCAATGACATGATATGTCAGACAAGCTGCAAAGGTATTTTTAAATCTAAACTAAAATCATTTCTCCTGGAAAACTGCAGCTATTCCTTGAACGAGTTTCTATTTAAATATTAATGTTGTTGTTATGGTCTTCAGTCCAGAGACTGGTTTGACGCAGCTCTCCATGGTGCTCTATCCTGTGCAAGCTTCTTCATCTCCCAGTACCTACTACAGCATACATCCTTCTGAATCTGCTTAGTGTATTCATCTCTTGGTCTCCCCTCTCGATTTTACCCTCCACCAATATTACCGATATTGATTGTTTGTTAAAAAGAGAAAAATGGAGGTTTCATTTTTAGTGGAAGTAGGATTAAAAAACACTGTCGTACCACATGATTTTGATACAAGTATCAATCAAATGATGTATGCAGTTTTGAACCAAGTAACTAATTAACCATCAATTAATCTATGTTGAACGCTGAGACCAGTGACAAGAGGGGAGAACCTGCTTATGAGCAGAACTGTCCACTGGTTGTCTGCAGTGTACTGTGATTCACATCGAGAAATGTGTGGTTCAGAAACCAATGTGGGATTTGGCGCAAAATAACAGTTCCAAACGAGGGAACACTTCAAAAAGGTGCAAGCAGATGGTACTCCTTATGGTTGTTAAAATAGTATCTAATATACCAAAACGAATTGTGTTTCTTTTATTCAAAAAACAAAATACGTTTGGTGAAATAAAATGCACATTTTCTTACACTTGCAGACACAGATTTAAAAGACTCAATATAATCTTATGACAGAATAATGTAGACAATGATAATGAACTGAACCATGCTGGCAACAGCTTACAGCCCTAACCATACTTTGCCCATACAGTTAGAAATTGAAAATATTGTTTAATGCAAATTCTTGTTACAGCGAATTGGAGAGGGAATCATGAGATTGTACACTAAGGAATTGCATTTCACATGATCTCTGTTAACGCCCCAACGTCAATGACATCGGAACATTGATCTGAAAAACAGAAACCTTTCTGAGCGGAGAAGCCAGACACAGAAACGGAAGCACAGAGAGTCAGACTAAGAAAAATGTGAATGCCCAAAGGATAGATGTACTGAATAAAAGAGTGCACTTTACGCGGAGGGACCATGATCTGCGGTGTTGAGATACTTTTCTCATGGTCGATTTAGAATTCAGAGACGCTGTGTGGGTTATCTACTGGGCTTTTTCAGTTTTAAAAACTTAATATATATTGGTGTAGTCCAACAATATTTACGTGGAGCAATATTTATTTGAAGGAGCAACTTAAACAGTAGCAAGAACGTAGGCCAAAATCATACTTCTGCTTTTCCAGTACTTCAGTGTTTCATTTCCTGGGTAGTTTGGCTATAGTTTGTACAAATTTTAAACCACTAAATCAACTTGGGACTGACTTGTCCTAGCTGGGACAGTACAAAATTTTAGTCAGTGGGAAGAAATCGCAATAGGAGTCCACAGGTTTAATTTGGAAATGGTACTAATATTATTATAAATCTCAGTACAGTGTAAACAACAATAGAGATAAAAGTCGTAGGAAGAACTGATGTAGTACAGGAACAGGAGTCAGTCATCAAATACTACTTAGCAATTTTAACGGTACAATCGCAATATGAAGTGAGCGGCCGAGTTTAAACGTGGCCGTGGAAGTGCCCAAGACGATCCATGTGAAGGACGTCGAGAAAGTACAAGCATGAGCGAAATTATCGTTAAAGTGCATGATATGATTTTGAAAGATCGATGTATACAGGTACGTGAAATTGCTAACACTCTAAGGCTATCAAAGGAACGCGTTTTTCACATCTTGGACCAGGAATTCAACATGAGAAAGCTTTGTGCAAGATGGGTGCCACACATGCTCACTGCGAACCTCAAACGCTTTCGCACGATACTTTCCGAAAAGTGCTTGATGCGTTTTAAGAAAAAAAAGAAAAAGAAGTGACTTCTTGCGTCGATATGTGACAGTTGATGAAACGTGGATTCCCAGCAACACACTCGAATCTAAAAAAACAGTCTACACAGAGGCTGTAAGTAAGCTGTTTAGGTTTTTATGTTGGTAACGCCACGTAGCGCTCTATATGAAAATCACTGACTGTGCTGTGTGAAGGCTGTGGTTGCTTTGCATTGTTGGAGTATATGCTATTGTAGTGTTGGGCAATTGGCTGTTAACAGCGCATAGCGTTGCGCAGTTGGAGGTGAGTCGCAAGCAGTTGTGGATGTGGGGAGAGAAACGGCGGAGTTTTGAGAGCGGATGATTTGGACGTTTGTCCATCAGAGACAGTAAATTTGTAAGACTGGATGTCATGAAATGCTATATATATACATATATTATGACTTTTGAACATTATAAATGTAAATACATTGTTTGTCCTGTATAAAAATCTTTCATTTGCTAACTATGCCTATCAGTAGTTAGTGCCTTCAGTAGTTTGAATCTTTTATTTAGCTGGCAGTAGTGGCGCTCGCTGTATTGCAGTAGTTCGAGTAATGAATATTTTTGTGAGGTAAGTGATTTGTGAAAGGTATAGGTTAATGTTAGTAGGGATTCTTGAAAGTCAGATTGCGTTGCGCTAAAAATATTGTGTGTCAGTTTAGTGTTGATCAGAACAGATAAAGAGCGAAATGTCTGAGTACGTTCAGTTTTGCTCAGCCGTTTGAAAATAAAATAATGTAAGAGGTTTATTAGCACAGTAATTCATTAATTTTTCTAAGGGGACGTTCCAAGGTGGGTTCCTCATCTCGAAAGTACGGTGCCATTGGCGAGAAAGATCGTGTCGTCGGTGCTTTGGGGGTGCGAATGTAATTTTGTTGACCGGCTACCTTGAAAAAGATACGCTGAAGAGTCAAATAAACTGATACGCCTGCCTAATATCGTGCAGGGTCCCAGCGAGCACGCAGAACTGCCGCAACACGACGCGGCATGGAACACGACGTGGCATGGGCTCGACTAACGTCTGAAGTAGGACTGGAGCGAATTGACACCATGAATCCTGCGGGTCTGACCATAAATCCGTACGAGGGGGTGGAGATCACTTCTGAACAGCACGTTGCAAGGCGTCCCAGACATGCTCAATAATGATCATGTCTGGGGACTGTGCTGGCCAGCGGAAGTGTTTAAGCTCAGAAGAGTGTCTCTGTAGCAATTGTGGACGTGTTGGGTGTCTCATTGTCCTGGTGAAATTGCCCAAATCCGTCGGAATGCACAATGGACATGAATGTATGCAGGGGATCAGACAGTATGCTTACATATGTATCACCTGTCAGAGTCGTATCATAACACTCCAATTACAGAGCCTCCACCAGCTTGAACAGTCCGCTGCCGACATGCATGGTCCATGGAAATATGACATTGCCTCCATACCCGTACATATCCAACCGCTCGATACAATCTGAAACGAGACTCGTCCGACCAGGCAACATGTTTCCAGTCATCATCAATAAAATGTCGGTGTTGTTGGGCCCACGCGAGGTATAAAGCTTCGTGTTGAATCATCAATGGTACACGAGTGGGCCTTCGGGTCCGAAAACTCCTATCGAGGATGTTTCATTAACTGGTTTGCGCGCTAACACTTGCTGATGGCCCAGCATTGAAATCTGCAGCAGTTTGCGGAAAAGTTGCGCTTACGTCACGTTGAACGATTCTCTTCAGCCGTCTTCGGTCCCCTTCTTGCAGGATTTTTTTTCCGGCCGCAGTGATGTCGGAGAGTTGATGTTTTACCGGGTTCTTGATATTCACATTAGACTCGTGAAATGGTCATGTGGGAAAATCCCCACTTCATAGCTACCACGGAGATGCTGTGACCCATCGCTCCTGCGCCGGCTACAACACCATGTTCAAACTCACTTAAATCTTGATAACCTGCCATTGTTGCCGCAGTAATCGATGTAACAACTGCGCCAGACACTTGTTGTCCTATGTAGGCGCTGCCGGCCCCAGCGTCGTATTCTACCTGTTTAGATATCTCTGCATGTGAAAACGCGTGCCTATGCAAGTTACTTTGGTGCATGAGTGTATAACAATAACTGGAGATTACTACTCTAATAAAACTGGACGAAAGTATTCGTGAATACAGACCAGGCTAAGAAAAGAAAAAAAATATAATTTTTCACAGGGACAAAGCATCTTCCCACAAAAAGTCTTGACAGTGAGGAGATTGAAGGCTTTTCACTACTAAGTGCTGGAACATCCCCCCTATTCCGCTGATTTCACTCCCATGGACTTCAACTTGTTCTCAAAACTGAAGAAATTCCTCGCTGGTCAGCACTTTTCATTCAAGCACGTAGCATTGCGGGTGTGGATGGGTATTTTGCAGCATAGTCGGAGGGACTCTGCAGAGTGGGGATAATGGCAATGGAACCGCGCTGGATGAAATGTACTGACGTTAAAGTACATTATGTTCAAAAATAAATCTTCTTTGAAAGCATAGATTGTTGGTTTCACTATCAGGCAGATAAGATTTAAGATCACCTTCGTACACCTAATCGCTAATGAAATTAGTGAAGAACAGTAATGTCTGTATCTACAACACTAAGGAATATATTACCTTTATTAATCCTTACTGAAGCTGTCAGTGGGTCACAAAGCATTTCAGTACGCAGCAATAACAATTTTTATCATTTACCCAAAATCCGAAATATCTAAATAGTAGCAAAGCAATTTTTAAATCTAACTTAATATTATTTCTCCTGGACATCTGCCTCTATTCCACAGAGGAATTTCTACTTTTTCCTAAAAGAATTCGAAAAAACGCTGATTTAAGTGTTGTTGCATGAGCAGGGGTAAAAATCATGTGTTCACTAATATTAACAGTGAAAATGTATACAGACGCTGTAGACTCGTTCATTCTCCATCATTTCAATATAAGAATCGTTAGATGTTCCACAGAACGTGTAACTAAGTAATTAGTGTCTCCCAGTTCTGCTGTTATTATTAAGATTGGTAAGTTATAGAAGTGCTTCTAATATATAATTCAGTTTTCCTCGAGACGTCTCATATTTATACACTGTAAGGATGAAAGCCAAGGAATTGAATTAAAGTTTTTGTGACAGACAGGACTCGAAACCAGGTCCCCTTATTTCCAAGGCAGAAATACTGACTATTACACCACTGCTGCACTGACTGCACAAGTGCACTTCCCTCCCCAACACAAAATTTAATTCATTTCGTCATTTTATTTTCCATATAATGACAATTTAATGGAAAGTAAGCTGAAGATATGAACTAAAGTTGAGGAGTCCATGCAGCAATGTTACAGTAGTGCTTAGTGGTTTAATGTTTAGCATTACTGACTAAGCAAGGAGACCTGGGTACCAATCCATGCCATGGCACAAATTTTAATTCATGTCTTCAGCTTTCATAATAACCTTAGATAAAGATGGCACTTACATGTCTCAGGTCTGCAAGATCACTTGACATGCAGGACTTCCCAATTACGTCCAATGCTGGGGTGTTATTACAACGCCAGAGAGCCTCAGCAACAGCGACAATTTTGAGGGGAAAATAAATGAAGAAATGAACTGAAGTTTATGTTTGGGAGGGTGTAACACTATTTGCTTATGGTTAGTCTAAACTTTTATAAGTTTTTGCTTTAAAATTTTCGCATATTGGTACTATATTTTCTGTGTACCTAAAGTAAAGTGTGATGTATTGGAGGTAGAAGTTCTTTGCATTGCGTGTGAATAATGTATGTAAAATGCTATGTAAATTGTTTATTACAATAAATAATTTTCTGACGACATTTTGTACTTAAAAATATTTGTATGTATAAACTGTTGATGTTGATATAAATTTGACAACTGTAAGAAATGGTCACTCTTATGAACAATGTAAGAAACAGGTGTTACGTAAAAGACAGTGTGCTTTTGTTTGAAACGAAAGTGGCTTTGGGGAGTCGAAAAAGGTGGCAAGGGCGAATTGGCGCGCTGCCTAGAGCAAGTGCAGGAAGTAAGTAAGTCACACAGTCTTTAGGCAGCAATGACTGAGGCAACACCTTTGTGGAGCAGTTGAAGATTTGCCTAAAAATTTGCACAAAATGACCTCAGATGAAGATTGCAAATGGCTTATGGCATAACTGTGATTTGTTGGGCTGCTGTACGCAAAACGAAATTGAGCCAATACAGCAAGATACTTGCAGGCCGTACTGTGGGCAGTGTAGCCGTCACAACTGTTCGCCACACCCAAGCCTACAGCCACCAGATAAGCTTTTTTTCTTTTTGTTTTTTTTTTTGGTATTGACGTTGTAATTCTGTCAGTGACAGCAAAGGACTTGGAAGAGCAGTTGAACGGAATGGACAGTGACTTGAAAGGAGGATATAAGATGAGCATCAACAGAAACAAAATGAGGATAATGGAATGTAGTCGAATTAAGTCGGGTGATGCTGAGGGAATTAGATTAGGAAATGAGACACTTAAAGTAGTAAAGGAGTTTTGAGATTTGGGGAGCAAAATAACTGATGATGGTCGAAGTAAAGAGGATATAAAATGTAGACTGGCAATGGCAAGGAAAGCGTTTCTGAAGAAGAGAAATTTGTTAACACCGAGTATTAATTTAAGTGTCAGGAAGTCGTTTCTGAAAGTATTTGTATGGAGTGTAGCCATGTATGGAAGTGAGGACGTTAAATAGTTTAGACAAGAAGAGAATAGAAGCATTCGAAATGTGGTGCTACAGAAGAATGCTCAAGATTAGATGGGTAGATCACATAACTAATGAAGAGGAGTTTGTGGCACAACTTGACTAGAAGAAGGGATCGGTTGGTAGGGCATATTCTGAGACACCAAGAGATCACCAGTTTACTATTGGAGGGAAGCGTGGAGGGTAAAATTCGTAGAGGGAGACCAAGAGATGAATACACTAAGCAGATTCAGAAGGATGTAGGCTGCAGTAGGTACTGGGAGATGAAGAGGCTTGCACGGGATCAGTCTGAGGACTGAAGACCACAACAACAAAAACAATACTCCTGTACAGCGTGAAACATTAATTTAAACTGTTTTTTTTTTTAGTGGATAACCAGTCTTAAACTTTAAAGAAACTGTTTCACTCTGATATTTCATCCTATAATCCTGGTGTTTGATTAATGTTAGTACCCAGTTTTACAGACTTATGAAGTGCCAAGCTAAAATAAAGAGGTACCATTTAAATTGTTCTTGTGTAAATAATGTGAAAGTTTTCTTAAGTATTGCAAAGTGTTACAGTAAAAGTTTGCTTACATAAAATTCAGTCAGAGTGAAGCAAAGCTACTCCAAACTGTTACATGAGTATACAAAATTAGTACAAAGAATAGTAGCTTTTGAAAGTAAATTCCAATTAGAAAGGTTTTCTTGAAGTCGAATGTTCAGTATAAAAAGTATGTGCTTGTAGTATTTAAGTATTTTAGTACTTAAGTTTATTGATTATGGAATGTGCTTTTCTAAAAGTCTCCCATGGCTAAGATCTTAGGAAAAGAATTGAATAGTCTGATTTACTTATCCATTAGATACAACACACGGTGAAATCCTGTAAATAGGGTAACTCTATTGATTAGTTTTTTCTATAAACAGGACTATCCTCCCAGAGTCGAAATTAAATTTAGTAAGAAGGTTATATGTGGCAACACAGCGACAGTGTTTTCTGTTATTTAGGTAAAAGCTTACTAAATTACAGCAGTAGTGGTAGGGCTATAAGGGCTATGGACTCATGTAGTCGATGCAGCACTTTTGACTATGGCACTGCAGCAGTGTAATCGACAGTATTTGTACCTAGTTGGCAAGGAGACCCAGTTTCGAATTCCATCTGTGGTACAAATTTTAATTCATTTCTTCAGTTTTCATACTTTTAATATCTCATGATAAATAAATAATTATTGCAATTTATGTCAATAAACGTTTGTGTCCATTTGGAACGACTAAGTCACTCATGTAAATATAATTACAGACAAGAGGGTTATTGACAACACCAAGATATTAGGAGGAGTGCTGGACTGATATGAAGTGTGTGGTAATTACCTTTAGGTCGGAGCCAGCTATGCCGATGACCTTGCAGCCCTTGATGCGGGCTATCTGCCCCACTATGGAGCCCACAGCACCTGCTGCGCCACTGACGACCACCGTCTCCCCAGGCTTGGGGTCGCAGATGTCGAGCAGTCCGAAGTAGGCAGTGGCCCCCGGCATTCCTAGTACCCCCAGCGACAGCGACAGCGGCAGGTCTCCAAGGTCAGGCACCAGCATCGGGGGCAGTACTTCCTCACCTTTAGGTGCAGGGTCGACCACTGTGCGGTCGCTCCAGCCCCAGTAGCCGACCACATGGCGCCCTACTGGGTAGTCCGGCGATCGGCTTTCCACAATACGCGCCACCTGGAATGTCATGCAACAGTGCCGCAAAACCTTTTCCCAGATACACCTCAAGAAGGATGTAAATGTATATTTAAGAACAGGATCGTAAAATTCGAGATGAGTCATAAACTGAACCATATACACGTATGATACAGGTTGGGATTCTAAAGGAGTAGTTGATCGAAGCCTTAGGTAATTAAAGACAGCTGAGGTCGAGGAGGATCTCTGTTTAACTTCTACCAGCTGTTGGCTGTGTTTGGTCACTGTTCAAATAAAACACTTTCACAATAAGAACAACTGTGTTCACATCCAACAGGATATTTGTTTTTGTGTGTTGTCTAACAATGGAAAATCGGTTGCACAATCAAGGGATTTTGGAATCTAAGCTACATCTGAGATTTTTATTTCCTCTTTATTATGAACATAATTCACGTGAATTGAAAGAGAGCTAAGTTCTCTAAAATCTCAACATAATTGTACAAAATGACGCTAACACAGTGGGAAGTGGCGAATTATATCTAAGACTGTATGGAGAATATGCAGCAATATTTCATAATCTGTGCTTCTTCTGAATTCGAAGGTAACTATATAAAAGGGTCCAAAAATTATAGTACTGTGATATAGGCAACTCAAGTAACATATCAACTGAATTGCTAGCTGCTCGGATTGCGGATAGCACTACCTCAATTGCGACATGTACATTTCCCTGAAACTCAGATAAAAAGCTTCAGTCAGCACCAGACTGTGGCTGAACACTGCTAGAACTTCCTTCTCTGCCCTCAACTCTGAACCTTCGACAAAGCTCCATATATGAGGGGATGACACTATGAGATTGCACTCTGACAAACCAGAATACCACTTAAAAAAAAAAAAAAAACAGTGGAACACAGCAGAAGCTTCCCGCTGTTGGAATACAAAACGCATATTTCCTAAAAAAAAACCTTCAACAGACTAGATCGAATAAAATATTTCATAACTTAAGACAATCCGTTTCGACAGATTTTGCTGTTATCTTCAGGCCTTAAATATTTTTTCTTCTCAAACATGTTAATTTTACTTTGAACTTAGAAACAAGAATATTTTGTAAACAGAATTTTGAAAGTGTACCGAAACAACTAGCTACAATTTCATTCGATTTACTTTATGTGAAATCAACTTTCGTATGTATACACTAACTGTTAGACAGTTGCGCGATTTCGTCAAAACGCATGGTATTGGGTTGGCTTCGATTGGTTTGATGGTTTTGATGAAACCACATGAGCTATGTGACGATGAAAGTGCAATTTCGAAATAAGTAAAATACCTCTTTTCAATACTGTCAGTACAGGAAACCAACATTCTGTGTATGTAGTACCATTAGGTCCCTAATATTTATTTGACACCACAGCATTTTGCAAATGATTCTAGGTACTGAAACGAATTTCCAGTGGTCTGCAAGCCAGTATATAACTTTCTATGGTGGTAAAACTTGCCTATTTGTTACCTACAGAGATGCTGCAACAAATACGACTTTTTCAGTGGACTTAATCCCTACTTCAAAAACTTTGGGAAAGAGTACAGTGATATACCTCCTCCTTGGGTTTGTGGTGAAAATTTCCCAATTTATATTCTTTTGCCAATCATCTGTAATCTAACTGGTTTAATGAGGCCCACCGCAAATTATTCTCTTGTGTCAACGATATGCGAGTAGCCCTTCACGCTGTGTTCTCTCTTACTTACTGGATGTTTTCCTATCTTCCCATACAGCTTTCACAGTCTACAGCTACCTCTGTTACAATCGAAGTAATTTGCTGATGTCCTAACAAATGTCCTATCATCCTGTCCCGTCTTCTTGTCCGTGTTTTCCATATTTTCCTTTTCCCACTGTTCCTGCGTAGAATCTCCTCATTCCTTATCTTGTCAGTCCACCTGAGTTTCAACATACTTCTGTAGTACTACAACTGAAACGCTTCGATTCTCCTCACTTCCGGTTTCCCCACAATCCATGGTTCACTACCAGGCAGTGCTGTGCTCTAACCATATATTCTGGGCAGTTTTTACCTAAACTGATACCGATGTTATATTCCAGTAGACTTCTTCCGGCAAGAAATGTCCTCTTCGATTGTGCCAGTCTGCTCTCTATGTCCCCCTTGTTTCATCCTGCATGCATTATTTTGTTTCCACGTAGCAGAAATCCTTCAATTTTTTGTTCCGTGGTCTTCAGATTTAATGATGAACTTCTTACTAATCTCTTTTCCGTTACTCCTAATTACGTTTATTTTTCTTCCGTTTACCCTCAGTCCATGTTCAATACACTGTTCATTACTTGCAATGTGTACTGTGACTCTTCCTCGTAACTTTTCCTCGTGTTCGCTGACGGCAGCAAAATCATCAACAAATCTTACTATTGGTAGCCTTACGTCCTCAAATGTAATACCGTCTATGAACCTCTCCTTCAGTTACATTATTGCTTCTACTATGTGGATACTAAAGCGTAGAGGAGAAAGACTGCATCCCTCCATTGCACCTTTATTAATACGAGCACCTCATTCTTTCTCTTCCATTCTCATTGCTCATTCCTTCCAAAAAAATGGGTAGGTAATAATGTAAATCAGAATACCAAACGGGAGGCGGAACACCTCACCTCAACGCTCATACGTAGCTGGTCACAGCAATACCAAATTTCCGTAACAGTTCGCACTAGAGATTGTGTCCTCCCTATTGGTTAAATGTTTGAGCGGAACAAAAATGAAGACTCCCTATAAATTGCACAACTAGTTCTTGTCCGAATTGTCGTAGCCACACGAGAAGTGGAAAATGGAGAAATGACATATCGAACTGAGTATCGTGATGCACAGCTTTGCGGAAAAAGGAAAAGGTTGCTAAGTTGCAAGTGATAAGGACAGTTAAGAAATAGTGGCTTGAGGAAAATGTTTGTCAGAATGTGCACAGACAAAGAAAAGCTGCTAAATGGACAAATGGGGTACCAAATTCACCAGCGCGAATTCTAGTTTCGCAGAAATATACAAGGAAAGTGGCAGGAAAGCCAAATAGGTTGTCAAAGTGTACGCTGGAAGCAACCTAATCGATAGCTCAAATCACAACAGACAATAGCTAGAACTTGTGAGCCTTGTAGCGACTTTCAGTTGGTAGTAATGAATCACTTGTAAAAGGATCCAGAGCCAAAATTGCAAACAAAAGTGACAGACAATCAATTAAACGATTGTCGATGACCACCATTTGTAATAAAAGCAAAATAATACTTGTAAAAAAACCTGTTTCAAAGAGTGAATTACCAGAACAAGCCTTGAATGAAACAAATACATGTGTGGAACGACGATATAATTTCTACTAGTACACGTCTTTAAACATTGTACGTCATTAAACAATATAGGTCTTCAAATAGCCTCAAAATGCTCGATAGGTATTGGGGCTGAAATCAACGAATCGATCATTCTTCGAGTGTTTCTCCAACATATGTTTCATTCTTTACCAATGTAAATATCATGCTTTACAAATAAGTTATCACCAGTCGTTGATAGATGTAATAGTCGATAGATGTTCTACATCTACGTCTACATCCATACTCCGCAAGCCACCTGACGGTGTGTGGCGGAGGGTACCTTGAGTACCTCTATCGGTTCTACCCTCTATTCCAGTCTCGTATTGTTCGTGGAAAGAAGGATTGTCGGTATACTTCAGTGAGGGCTCTAATCCTTCTGATTTTATCCTCATGGTCTCTTCGCGAGATATACGTAGGAGGGAGCAATATACTGGTTGACTCTTCGGTGAAGGTATGTTCTCGAAACTTCAACAAAAGCCCGTACCGAGCTACTAAGCGTCTCTCCTGCAGAGTCTTCCACTGGAATTTCAAGAAGAATTCCTTCAAGATGTTGTTTGCTGACGAAGCAGTATTCAGGAAACATTTACGCTCTGCTTTGTATTGGATTGTAGCGTCTTCGCTGATAGTGAGAAATGGAATTTCGATGATAGTGAAACATTTATGAGTGGCGTGAAATTCTTGATGACTGTATCATTGGAGAACGTCTTACTGAAAATATACTACCCGACCGCAGTTGCGCCATCTATATTTTTAAAAAAATTCGAGCATTTTTAGAACATGTAATACCATTCATGACATGAAAGGATGCGTTCTTTAAACCTGCCAGCACAATCAGACACAAACATTGAAATCGCTTTATTGCTCTCTGTCTACTCATTAACACGTGTGTATGTACGTTGATGTAATCAAATGTTGCAATTAATATGGTAATAAGTTGCCACGTTTAAAATATGTTTTGTTAATTCATTTAGGTTGTTGTTCACCTACATTTTTATTTTGCTGCTACTGTCTGTACCTTACAGTATCTCATTCCTGAAGTAAGTTCGAAATTAAAATATTGCACGACTTCTCTAAACGATAACTCTTAACATCGTGATTATACTTGCTGACGGAAAGTTGCCCATTACTTTGTTATGTTAACGTACATTTTCTGCTGTGAAGCTATTTGCAAATGTACGCCAAAGTACAGCCCATCATAATGGCATTACGTGTGCCAGCGACCAAGAATTTAGATACCCGTAGATAGAAACGCGCTGTAAGTGTTTTATATCTCGCGTCCACCTTCGACATTCTTGTACATACCTGAATGAAGAACAACGCATTCTAAAAACTGGCTCACAATACGTTTCACCTTAACCGAAGTTTATTGCGAAGAGCCAATCACAGCTTAAAAATAGGAGCAATAACTGTATTTATAAATATAACACTAGTAGTCTAGAGAAATGGTCTTGTTTCCTTAATTGAACCTTAGTCTGTCATAGAAGTGAGAAAAGTACTCAACCGCGGAAATATCTGATCGCCTCTGTTGTGAATTACACTGATGTTATGTGAAGAAAGAAAACTTTAAGAGGAATTGAAATCATTTCTTTCTGAGAGCTGCTACTCTGAAGCTGAAAATCTGAATACATTAAATTTTATTGAAAAATAAAATGAGTATAAATTTGATGCGGTTACTGGTCAGCATGTAGATATATTTTAATTGATTATATGTATATTTGTGAACTTTCTGACAGGCTCCAGAAAATAGCTTGTTTCACAATTTTTGGCAATGGGACATAGAAGCAACTAAGCTAAACAACAGTATAAACTAATGTGCGGAAAGTCTGATATCATTTACTCGGAGTTACGGTAGCCTCGAAAGAAATGTGTGTACACGAAGTATGCTTGTGAGTAAAATCGTTCTCGTAGTAGCTGCAAGCTCTCCTGTCGAGTTGCACTTTATTATGAGACCGTCTTATTGGATATTAAATGAGAGACGTTATCTGTGTCAGTTTATGAGTATCTTCATCCGGCTTATGAAACAGAGGCCTCCTCTAGATGTTTTTTTCTCGAATCCTGTTATCGACGGTTGATTTTTCGAGTTCTTTATCTGTTCACTTAACTGGTGACATATTTCTGCTGTGTCACGTTTCAAATCCCTCTAGCTTTCTGTATCAGATTTTACGCTCCGCTTTGGAGTACAGTGCTTTGCTCTGGGAATCCAACTGAGTTGGGTCCTTGTTGTTAATGTTGTAGATGAATGATACTTGCTGACAATATTAACAGTAACGTCAGACTAACACTTCCATGCCGATGTTTTCTTTGACCATTTATTATTGTATATATACTTGATTCTCTATGTAAATCTTTATCTTTATGTAAATTTATATATACACGATGTATGAATTAATTTGTTTATTTTGCTGTATAATCAATTATGTATATTATGTAAATATCGCTGAGTAATCGCTGAGGGAATCTTAGGGAAACGTTAGGTTTTTGTCAACGAATAAGTATCGTTGGAGTAGCGGCGTCTCTGAACGCGGCAGGATGTTACGTCAGAGCGCGCGCTACACAGAGAGAGAACTTGGTGAAGTGCGGACGCATGGATGGCGTGCACTGTACTGGAGGAGTGATTGTTTATCGGCACGTGGCAAGTGATGAGCGTGGGCGGTGGTAATATTGGATGCAGCAACATCAAGGACCCGACAAGCCAATATCATTGCCGATAATTCCCGTGTTCGATAATTATCATGGAAAGGAGCCAGCAGCAGTATCGTCAGGAACTTCGTCTCGGCGAGAATGGACTGAAGTAAGATTGCTGCATCACAGCTTATTGTCAACTAGTTTTGTAACGGCGTTACTCAGCTTTGTGGTGTTTTGCGAGTGAATAATTACCATAGTTTAATCAAAACTGTTTACCCGTAATTCTCCTAAAATAATTCACGAAGTAGGTTCCTGTCCTGTCCTATTGTTACAATAATCCGAGTACCGTTTATGAAAAATGAAAATTGTAGTGCCAGTTAATTTTGCCTGTGAACTAAATGATTCAGTTAGATTAAAGATTTGAACTTAAAGCATTCAGTGATTTCAGTCTCACTAACTTTAAATTTGAACTTAAATTGAGGCGATCTAATTATTGCAAATAGTAAATCAACTAATCAAATTAAAATGATTCCTGGCAATATAAACAAAAGCACTAACTAGAATTAATTAGTGAGTGCAAATATCAGTGATTATTGTAATTTGTTGTTAGTAAAGTTCTGGTTCACATTTTGAGTTGCAGTCGTGCTAAAGTATAATGATTACGTTTTGATACGGTAGTTATCAATTTCTAGTTCCGTGTTCAGAAGTCAGTAGAGTTTCTTTTAATTATTTCCTGCCATTTTCCAAAATTCATATGAAAATAGTAGACGTTATTGTGAGGTAGCGCCATTGTCACTTACAACAGTAAGTAACCATTAATCTAAGTGTTATCTTGTATGTTTTCAAAATTTCAGCTCTATTAGTTAATGATATTTCGAGTGCTAACTATTTTCTTTCTCGGTTTATTACGTAAATGTTTCAATTGTTTTTGCTAACGTGCGTGCAGCTGTCTGCGGCCGCGCGTGTTCGAGTAATTCTTGACATTGCCTGTTCGGCTCATTAATTCACCTACAGAGCAGAAATTTTGCCCAATTGGGCTGGCGACCGTATTTCTTTTAGCCGTAATTATTTCAGTAACTCTTATTATTCTGTTCCGATCTACGTGGTACCCCTTCTCGTTGGCACAGTAAGTGAATGATAGCACAAACCTTTCGAAGAACCATACTAAATTTTAGAGTGATTAAGTAGGCGGATTAAGTTGTCCTAGAAGGCATCTTGTTGTTAACCTCCCCCTTATTTATCGACTTTATATTGAATCTTCGGAACGATAGGCTTTTCAAAAATTTATTCCAATTGTTTAGGCACATGCTTACACGGTCATATATTTCTAACATTGTCGATAGAAGGGAAGGCGGACGTTACAAGACCTTTCGCAGATGTTAGAGTTATCAAAGGGTAGTATTCTCTGAAAACAGGTTCACATACACAATGGGAGTTCAATACGTAATCCTACACCTTTTTTTTTCTCGGCCAACGTCGGCTGAAAAAAAGGCAGAATTTGTTTAGAGACGTTATGGAATGTTCCCGCTTCATCCTCTATAGTTACATGAAGTTCTGCTAGTTGGTGGCGCTATACGTAATCTTCATAATGGCGTCTGTAACAGATGTGCGTTCCAAGAGAACAGCTGTCACAGAGCAGAATTTGGCGGAATACCGGAGCATCGCGAAAATTCATAGGCACTTGCAGAATGTTTATGGAGACCTGGCAGTGAACAAAAACACGGTGAGTCGTTCGGCGAGAAGTCTGTCATCATCTCAACAAGAGTCGCGTAAACTGGTCCGACCTCCCGCGTACCGGCCGGGTGAACACAACTTGCAATGTTTGAACGTGCGGACACTCTCATGGGACATGACTGACGTATCAAAATCAAAAACCTTGCAGCACAATTGTACTTCTCTCATAGCAGTACTGACACATTCGTCCATCAGTTGGGTTACCTCTCTGGATTACTTACCACGTGACAGAAGACCACAAAGAGCAACGAAGGACCATTTGTGCGGAATTACTTGCGCTTTAGTAGACTGATCATGACTATTTTTTATCGGAAATCGTCACAGGTGATGAAACATGGATTAGGAACTTCGAACCAGAAACATATCGACAATCCATGGAGTGACGTCACCCTACTTCTCTTGCGAAGGAAAGTTCAAAGCCCCCCCTCTGTCGGTAAAGCCATGGCGAAGTTTTTCTGGGATTCTGAAGGGGTTTTTCTGTTCGATGACCTCTCTCATGGTGCAACGATTAACTATGAAGTCTATTGTGCTGTCCTCAGAGAAATGAGGAAACGACTTCAGCGTGTTCGTCGCTACACAAATGTGCAATGAAGGATGCAATCTACGGGATCAGTAAATGGATTACTGGGTATTGAGCCAGCGTGACGTGGGTTGTAACGTCAACCAGTAGTGGGGTGGTACAATGCAGACATACTGGCCCTTCCAGTAAGGTGGAGTAAGGCAGTCGTATTGTACGGAGATCATATCGAAAACAGGATTTTGTAGCCAAAATGGTGGAGAATGATATGGTGCATTGGAATCCTGAATAAAACAAACCTGCTTTCAGAAAATAAGGTTTTGTATTTTTTAGTGAACGACCCTCGTATTTACTCGGATCTTGTTAAGATTTCAAAGTGGTGAAAGGAAATGTAATGCTGTGTACATCATAAAACGATAAAGAAACGTAGTGTTCTTTGATTATAACATCAATAAGCCACTGTTGGAATCGGTCAACTCGTGGAGTTACCTGGGTATGACAGTTTGTAGGGATGTGAAATGGAGCGATCACATAGGCTCAGTCGGAAGTATAACAAATGCTGGTCTTCGGTTTGCCTGTAGAATACTAAGCAAATGCATTTAATCTACGAATGAGATGGCTGCAAAAATATTATTGCGACCCAGCGTAGAATATTGTTCAATTATAGGTGACTTGTACCAAGTAGGACCAACAGTAACATCATCTACGGAGGAGGACAGCCCGAATGTGTTAGTTGTTTCGAATACAGAGAATGTCATGGAGATGCTGAAGAAATTGAAATGGGAAACGGTTCACGTTAGAAGTGAAAGCCTATTTCAGTAAGTTGCTTTAATTGATGGATCTTGGAATGTAGGACAAACCCCATCCTATCACTCCCGTAAGGATAACGATAACAAGATTGAGGTAATGGCATTACGCGCGGAGGTGTTGAAAAGCTCATCATTCTCGGGGTACACACGTGAATGAAACAGGAAGAAACCCTAATAACTTGCAAAATGGGATTACCCTCTGCTAAGGACTTCTCATAGTTTTTCAGGGTATAGATGTAAATTTAAACGTAGATTTAAATTAGTTACGTTCACGGCAGGGGATTTCGTTTATTGAGAAGAGCCTGTTCCTACCCTCTCGCAATGGGCATAATTTCATAAAAGTTCTTTCTATGTTACTTAATTTTTGGGCCAGAAATTTCTCTCACGTCCATTTTCTGGTATTTTCGGACAAGTAAATTTAGCACATTTCGTTTCCATCCTTCTGTACCACAGCCATAGCTCTCTCGCTTTAGACAGTTACGTTGGAATACCGAATTAACCAGTCATTATAGACTGGAGGATGGTGTGCATTTTGTGTAACACCAATTTATGGAAGCGATATTTTTCAACAAACCATAACTTCTGATTGATGTGTGAACAATACTGTTACTTCGTGCCGGTCATTGGAAGATCAGTCATTGGTAATGCGTCTCGTCGGTGTTACGACGTGGTTTAGAACTCGGAAGTCTCTTCTTCAGCGAGTTCACCCACGGTGATAAGCAAAATCATTCTTCATTATAAATAGCATTTCAGGATCATCATCTCAATGTACAAAATGGCGAAACGATTTTTTCAAATTTCGTTCTAGGGCGGTCTTACGTGAGCCAGTTTTTCTCGGCAGAAACCAGTATATCACCCGTCTTAATGAACGAGCGACAAGGTGGAGAGTGTATACCCATCAGAGCCCGCCTAGTGGTGGGCACAGATTTCTTCGACAGACCAATAGCGTTCTTATCGGTTATTCCGTTCGTATATACTTAACAATTGATTCTGTCAAACTATCTGTTTCACTGCTTCACATTCTTCGTCAGAGGGTACTATGACCATTCGTTAGTTTTTTTTTTTTCGCTCGTTTCCTCATCAGCTAGAGGTGTGGCTTGGTAATCGTGTGCAGTTAGGTTTACTACTGAAATATTTTTATTTCCTGGAAGAAGGCTATTGTGTGTTGTTTAGCAATAAATCTCTGAGTGTTACATTCGTTTCCTACTTATATGTATGTCTGAAACGGATGGCTAGTAGTTGTGCGCATTTAAAATAATGCAGTATGTGTTTTCAGGAGTTGATATGAACTTCCTTAGGCGTTTTGTAACGGAAAGGACTTTCGCAGATCCTGAAGAATACGTAGATGCGTACATTCCCGGAGCACCATTGTGTTCGAAATGGTCCGTGGTATTAATGCTGATGACGTAAAAATGGTGAATTATTGCGGGAAGCTGGCGTTTTGCCATTGTAATGACGGCCTGAAAACTGAAAAACGCAAATATCAAAATACCTTTTGTTGGACGCCACCCTGTTGAATACCAGAGCACATTTCGAAATTCGCAGATGGTCTTATCTCAGCACCGCAGTGATTAGTGTTCGTGCATTCAACAAATATCGACTGTGAGGTACAGTTGACAAGGCATGTAGCGAGCGATCTGTTAAAATCTCTTAACCGTGGAACAGCATTATTGAATACATTCATACGGATCTCGCGGTATCCATGAGTAACCTCAGACGCATGTCAAGAAGGTTTATTCGAACAACGTCACAGTCAGATGTCATCCTCGTTCTTACGAATCTGTCCTTAATGATTTCGTCGCTGATCGGACGGCGTTGTTATTTAGGATATTTGTGGTAAGATCTTATGGAACCAAACTGCTGAGGTCATCGGTCCCTAAGAATACACACTACTTAATCTAACTTAAACCATCTTACGCTATGAACAACACACACACCTATGCCCGAGGGAGGACTCGAGCCTTCGACATGGGGAGCCGCACGGACCGTGACAAGGCGCCTGAGACCAAGCTGCTAATAGTGTTCTTAGCTCTCATTTCCCATTAACGAACTTTTTCTGAACATTCAGTTAAGGAAAGGAGGAGTCGGTAGGAAGTACCTCTTCAGCAAATACTGAAAGTGCTGAAACTCACATCCATTTTTTACATACGAAAGCACGGTGAAGACTGCGTCAGAGTATCCTGTATCCGTCTCATCATTACCAGGCAATGAAAATTGACACTGGGACTTAAGTTGATGCCCAAGTTATCGTCACTGATTGCATACTGATAAAGCTGGTTTATCGTGTCTGTAAGAATGGAAGAAGACAAATTTCTACAGAGATAAGGCAATCACAATAGACGAAGCGGTCGTTGCCACTGTAAACAATACTACTATCCTAAAGGTATTAGAATACGTTTCCAGAGATACAAGACAACGCTATAAAATCCGTAGTCGAAGTTATGGGACTATTTGAATTTTAGTGAAACTGTTGAGTTGACTTGTTTGGCTGCCCAGACCCACACAGTATTTTAGGGCGTTTATTTTATACATCATATGTAACGAATACAACTGGAGACAGGCAGATATGGGAATACGTGTTTAGCGGATATTTTAATACGCCAGTAACCACACTACACGTTTGTGACCATCTATTGACAATTTTCCTTCAATAAATGGTGTCCCAAGTAACGTAATCTCCGGCAATATTTCATAAAGAGGTTAAGATACCAAAATATCGTGTTAAAAATTTCATACTATGCAGCAAGTCAGTGCCGTTACCTCACGTCTAATAAGTTCAACAACGTAACACAATGTTTCATTACTAGGTGTATTTTATTGCGTATGTACTACTGGTAATGTCAAGACAAATGAAATACCGACTATAAATGTCAGTCCTAGGACGTAGTTTTTTGTGTGTTTACAAGTACCGTAATAAAGCTTTAACTAACACTAACAAAAAAAAAGTTGCGTAATTGGTTTTACGTTTACAAGTTTATTTCTGGAATTCTAGTAATCACTGAAACACCGACGAGAAAGTGCTGTAGATAGCTATAAAAATGGCGTAGCAAAATGATAAACAGGAGTCTAATGTGGTAACTGAATTTCTACATTTGAAGAAGAACGAAGTTACAAAATCCAGGCTAAACTGGTGGAGTATATGGCAACAATACACGATTAAATCTATGATGGAGAAAATGAAAATCAATTATGAGTTAATTGTCAACACTCTGTGCAACTTACTGAACCACGACTGTTGAATCCCATTCAAAAAGCTAACCGATCAAGCAGTAGAAACGTTGGAGGTATGTCAGGCCAATCCATGAGACCACTTTTGGCACCTAACACCCCTAGACGGGACTGAGTCTGTTACTATGACGCCGAGGCAAGAGAGAAACGAAGTAGTGGTAAGATGTGGATACAGCACCGCCGAGAATAACGAAGACACAATCGTCATCGGGGAAGGTAATGATGCGTGTGTTTCTTGGAACCTCCATGGTGTTACGGTAACAGGTTAGTCTTGTAAGGAATAAACCATCGAAGGAACATACCACCGAAATCTCTCGACGAGGTTATATGGAAGACTGTCAAAACAAGTCGAAGGAGACGGCCGGTGTGGCCGAGCGGTTCTAGGCGCTTCAGTCTGGAACCGCGAGACCGCTACGGTCACAGGTTCGAATCCTGCCTCGGGCATGGATGTGTGTGACGTCCTTAGGTTAATTCTAGGGGACTGATGATCTCAGATGTTAAGTCACATAGTGCACAGAGCCATTTGAACCAAGTCGAAGGAAGCTGTCCAAGAGAGCATATATGTTCCATGACAACGTCCCAGCTCATTCAATACAGTCAGGACCCAGCCATACATGCCACATCTTTTGGCTGTCAAATTTTGACTCTCGATATGTATTTTACTTGCCTGGCAAGCAGTTAATGATTCCTCTGTCATCTAGGATGGAGAAACCCTGGCGTGGGGTACATTTACACGAAGGCATGGGGGTAATTTACAAGGTGAAATAGTTCTAAGGCAGATTTCTACAACCAAGGACTGCGCCAAACCATGCATCATTCAGAAATGTATGTCACATTGAAATGGGTAATATGTAAAGGACTAAAACCATCATTATTTATCAGTGTCGTATCTTGATTTTCTTAGAGTTGATACAACTTTTTAGTACACCTTGTACGTCATGAACATGTAGATATGAAAACACCGGCAGGGGAGACTGGCGAAAGTTGAAGAAATTAGCGGTTAGCTCCTATTAATAAATTCATTTTAAAGATAACTTTTTTCGCTTTGCACCTATTAAAATGCGTTGTATCTAGTTGCATTAATTTTTATTTTAATCAACTATCAATTTCTTAACCGATTTTACACATTAATGCGAAATCGTCATCTTAACGCAGAATTAAACCAAGATCAAAATACTTACAAAAGTACTGTTAAAAATCGAATGGATATGTTTTTATTCCTAGAACGTATGAGACAATATTACTTCTGCATTGTTGTTAGTTTCTTACTGACCAATTTTCAGTGAAAGTATTTAATATATCACTAAAAGAGTTTTTCATCAACAACGATCAACCACAAATTATCGTATTTAAATTATGTCATCATCTCAGCAGGTGCAGCGTTTGCAACACATTGTCGAGGCTTCAGATGGGGGATCAGCATAGAACGCATTTCACATACAAGACATTGCACTATACTTTCATCAGAATGTTATCTTTATCGTTTTGACCTGTTTTACTCCTCATTGTTTGCTTCCTTAACAATAAACACTATTTTATAGGTAATCTTATTAAAACAAATGGCGACGGCCTTGCCGCAGTGGATACACCGGTTCCCGTCAGATCACCGAAGTTATGCTCTTTCCGACGTGGCCGGCACTTGGATGGGTGACCATCCGGGCCGCCATCCCCCATGCACTGTTGCCATTTGCCGGGGGGCACTCAGCCTCCTGATGCCAACTTAGGAGCTACTCGACCGCATAGTAGCGCCTCCGGTCAAAGAAAACCATCATAACGACCGGGAGATCGGTGCGCTGACCACACGCTCCTCCTACTCGCACCCCCAACTGAGGATGACACGGCGGTCGGATGGTCCCGATGGGCCACTTGTGCCTGAAGACGGAGTGCTTCTGTTAAAATAATTGCGCTTCCCAGTATGCATTTTTCTTTTTACTCATGCATGGCCTTCCTCTAGTCAATGGTTTAAAATCGAAAATAATATGGCAACGTTTCGGCTTTATAGAAACAGCAGTTTTCGAAGGTTCTGGTTCTTTATTATGGCCTACTTGATGTTCACCGGACGTGTCTACAAGTTGGCACATACGTGCTGCAGCCTGATTAGCAGTATTTTATTTTCAGTTTCAGCGTGTATAATGCGTTCTAACAATTCGATAGTAAAATTCTACTAACATCTCAGGAAATCCTAAGAAGTTTCCGTCTTCTGTTAAAACAGCGGACGGGTTGAGGCCATCTGTTCTGACACTGAAACGGAGGATGAACCAGAAACTCCGCAATACTGAACGTCTTTTCCGAAAATAGTTTCACAAAGAAAACTCAAACTATAGTTCCTCCTTAAAATATTCGCGCGAACGACAATATGGCAGTTAGTGGTCAGGAGACAGAAGAGTAAGTCAAATAGTGCCTCAGAGGGAAGGCCTCTGGATCCGACGAGATAGCAATACGATTCCACAGAAAATATACGAAATAAGTCGCACTTCTTGTAACGACAGTGTACGGTAGGTCTCTGAAGGAGGGAAGCGTTCATAAAGATTGGAAAAAAGAACAGATCATTTTCGTTTTCAAGAACGACCGTCGAATGGTTCAAAATGGCTCTGAGCACTATGGGACTTAACATCTCAGGTCATCAGTCCCCTAGAACTTACAAGGGAACCTCCCCATCGCACGCCCCTCAGATTTAGTTATGAGTTGGCACAGTGGATAGGCCTTGAAAAACTGAACACAGATCAATCGAGAAAACAGGAAGAAGTTGTGTGGAACTATGAAAAAATAAGCAAAATATACAAACTGAGTAGTCCATGCGTAAGATAGACAACATCAAGCTTAATTAAGCTCAGGTGCGCCGTGGTCCCATGGTTAGCGTGAGCAGCTGTAGAACGAGAGGTCTTTGGTTCACGTCTTCCCTCAACTGAAAACTTTAATTTTTTTATTTTCGCAAAGTTATGATCTGTCCGTTCGTTCATTGACGTCTCTGTTCACGGTAATAAGTTTAGTGTCTGTGTTTTGCGACCGCACCCCAAAAAAGTGTGATTAGTAGACGAAAGGACGTGCCTCTCCAATGGGAACCGAAAACATTTGATCGCAAGGTCATAGGTCAACCGATTCCTCCACAGGAAAACACGTCTGCTATATTCTGTACGACGCTGGAGACGGCACGTGCGTCACATGACAGGAATATGTTGTCGACCCACCTAACTCGTACACTTAGCGAATGGGTAAAAAGATTCTTCTACCTTGCCCGATTTAGGTTTTATTGTGGATGTGATAATCACTCCCAAAAAAGTGATGAAAACATAAGAGTTTGTCACATAAACTGAAAATGAAAGATTGAACTTTTCACCCGAGGAAAGACTTGAACCTAGGACCTCTTGCTCCGTAGCTGCTCTCGCTAACCACGGGACCTCGGCGCTCCTCGTCTCGCATCGTCCTTAATGTTGCATATCTTCGCATGGACTACTCAGTTTGTATATTTTAGTAATTTTTTTCACAGTTCCACGCAACTTCTTCCTGTTTTATCGACTGATCTGTGTTCAGTTTTTCAAGGCCTATCCACCGTGCCAACTTATAACTAAATCTGTGGGGGGGTGCGATGGGAAGGTTCCCTTGTTAGAACTACTTAAACCTAACTAACCTAAGGACATCACACACATCCATGCCCGAGGCAGGATTCGAACCTGCGACCGTAGCGGTCACGCGGTTCCAGACTGAAGCACCTAGAACCGCTCGGCCACCAGCGGCCGGCACCGTCGAATGGACACACAAAACTATGAACAAGTGTGTCTGATGTTGATTTGTTGTAGGATTCTGAAACGTGTTTTGTGCTCCTGTATTATGAAATTTGTGGACGCCAGAAATATCATCTGTAGGAATCAACATAGCCCAGAAAACAATGCTTGTTTTACACCCAGATTGCTCTGTTCCTGCACGAATCGCAAAAAACAGAAGATGCATTCGCCGAGGTAGCTCGGGTGTTTCTTGACTACCGGTAGGCTTTCGATACATTTGCGCACTGCCACCTAGTGAATCAAATAAGACCTTAATACTACGCGAAACTGTGTAGTTACACGACTGCAGAATAATCACTTGATGAAGTTAATTCCATAAAATATCTAGGAGTGCGAATACTGAACGATTTAAAGGGCAGTGTCCACACAAAATTATTCGCGGGTAACGCTGATGCCAGACTGAGATTCAAGGGAAGAAGTGTCAGGAAATTTAGTCCGTCGACAAAGGAGGTAGCTTATAGAATCATGTTTTGACAAATGGTTGAATATTGTTTGGCGGCCTTGTATCTCTGCCGGATATGCTTGGCATATCAAACAGAGGTGATCCAAAAAAGATCCCCACGTTTCGTCATAGGTTCATTTAGTTCCCTCGGAGGTGCTCAGCCAAATACCAAGGAAGACGCTGCAAAAGAGGCGAACGCATCACAGGTGTGGTCTGCCGTTTAAGTTCCTAGAGCGTACGTTCCTAGACGAGTCAATCTATGCATTGCTTCCTCCCATATAGATCTCGCGAAAAGCGCATGACGATAAAACGGGAGAGACTGAAGCCCACAGAGAAACTAACCAGCAATCATTCTTCCCGCGAGCCACTCGTCACTGGAACAGACGCTTGTACTCAAAATACCCTCCGCCACGCACCATAAGAGGGCTTGTAGAGTATAGATGTACACTATGTCATCAAAAGCATCCGGACACGCCCAAAAACATACGTTTTTCATATTAGGTGTATTGTGCTGCCACCTAGTGCCAGGTACTCTATATCAACGACCCCGTCAGTTCAAAAATGGCTCTGAGCACTATGGGACTCAACTGCTGAGGTCATTAGTCCCCTAGAACTTAGAACTAGTTAAACCTAACTAACCTAAGGACATCACAAACATCCATGCCCGAGGCAGGATTCGAACCTGCGACCGTAGCGGTCTTGCGATTCCAGACTGACCCCGTCAGTGATTACACATAGTAAGAGAGCGGAATGGGGCGCTCCGTGGAACCCACGGACTTGGAACGTGGTCAGGTGATTGGATGTCACTTGTCATACGTCTGTACGTGAGATTTCCACACTCCTAAACGTCCCTAGGTCCACTGTTTCAGAGGCGATAGTGAAGTGGAAATGTTAAGGGACACATACAGCAGAAAATCGAACAGGCCGATCTCGTCTGTTGAATGACAGAGACCGTCGGCAGTTGCAGAGAGTCGTAACGTGTAATAGGCAGACATCTATCCAGACCATTACATAGGAATTCCAAACGGCATCAGGATATACTGCAAGTACTATGACAGTTAGGTGCCGGCCAGTGTGGCCGAGTGGTTCTAGGCGCTTCAGTCTGGAACCGCGCGACTACTACGGTCGCAGGTTCGAATCTTGCCTTGGGCATAGATGTGTGTGATGTCCTTACGTTAGTTAGGTTTAAGAAGTTCTAAGTTCTAGGGGACTGATGACCTCAGATGTTAAGTCCCATGGTGCTCAGAGCCATTTGAACCATTTGAACAGTTAGGTGGGTGGAGAGAAAACTTGGATTTCAAGGTCGAGTGGCTGCTCATAAACCAAACATCGAGCCGGTAAATGCCAAACGACGCTTCGCTTGGGGTAAAGAGCGTAAACATTGGACCATTGAACAGTGAAAAAACGTTGTGTGGAGTGACGAATCACAGTACATAATGTGGCGATCCGATGGCACGGTGTGTCAATTGCAAATGCCCGGTAAACGTCATCTGCCAGGGTGTGTATTGCCAACACTAAAATTCGGAGGCGGTGGTGTTATGGTGTGGTCCTGTTTTTCATGGAGGGGATTTTGCACCATATATTGTTTTGCGTGGCAATATTACAGCACAGGCCTACACTGATGTTTTAAGCGCCTTCTTGCTTTCCACTGATGAAAAGTAATTCGGGGATGGCGATTGCATCTTTCAACATGATCGAGCACCTGTTCATAACGGACCTCCTGTGGGGGAGTGGTTACACGACAATAACGTCCCTGTAATGGACTGGCCTGCACAGAATCCTGACCTGAGTCCTATAGAACACCTTTGGGATGTTTTGGAACGCCGACTGGTGCCAGGCCTCACCGACCGACATCGATGCCTCTACTTAGTGAAGCACTCCGTGAAGAATGGGCTGCCATTGCCCGATAAACCTTCAAGCACCTGACTGAACGCATCCCTGCGACAGTGGAAGCTGTCATCATGGCTAATGGTGGGCCAAAACAATATTGAATTCCAGCATTACTGATGGAGGGTGCCATGAACTTGTAAGTCGTTTTCAGCCAGGTGTCCGGACACTTCTGATCACATAGTGTAGATGCAGATGTAGATTTCCGTTACAAGAACACGACGTGTGGTTTTTTCAGCAGCAAAGTCATTTTAATTAAATATTCTTTGAACGAAGTAACGGCTTCATTAACTATAACTTCACTAAAATAAGCAGTGCTCAGTTTCTGAAGAAGGCATCTTTTCCTATACAACTTACCCACTCGTCTATGTTAAAAATGCATGTTTCTTCATTTAAGGATGACAAGAATAAACCATGCGTACATAGTGTCCGTGAAACGGATACTGCTTGCTTAGTGACACATAACAGACAATAACAAACTATGTTGCTAGATACTCCACAAGTGCTTAAGTTGAATGTCTTGAAAATCATAAAACGCGAAGCAGTGACACGACATTTACATTGCTCACACCGGACTGGTGACAGCGAATTCACTGTGTTCCACGTTGATATGTATTGGCAGTATTCGTTCTGTGTTGCTCCCTAAAAGTCTGAACTTAAACTACGTGTTTTGTCTTCTTAACTCTCTCGTTAACTTGTCATGGTTCCAATGAAACTCAGATTCCTACATTTCGACAGGTCTGATAAAGTCTCATGTGTATTTCTGCTATGACCGGTGCATTTAAGACCTTCAGAAGAAATGACTTTTTCATAAGTGAAAATATTTTACTCCTCTAAATAAATCTGACGGAAACATTAGTCTTTCAAATAACCAGCAACTGTTCTGTGCTTCTTGCCTGCTGTAACAATATTTGAAGATTACAGAGAAAGAAGGGGGAAGTACACAAGTACGATAAGAATTGGAAGCCTAATGCTTCTAGTCAGGACAATAAGAATGGACATCATTTAGTTTCATCTTCTTGATGAAGCATACCTGTGATCCGATCATGGTGGCGCCGACCTTGTGCCTCTGTGAGTACGCCCTCTGGTACGGGTCCACGCTGATGTATTCTGCTTCGCACAGTATTTGGCCATCCTGTAGCGCCGGCAGTTCTTCGGTCTCGATTTTGAAGTCGGTGACTTTGGGCTCTCCCTTGAAGAGACTCGCGATGACGATTTTTCGTCCCTTCGGCATCACTGGTGGCTTCTGACCTGCGCGGTAGGAAAGACGACGAAGCTAAGCAGTTGTCAACCGACTAGCGGTACGGTGTCGTGTTAAGATGACGCACTGGTTCGCTACCAGCGGCCGAGTTACTTTGCGTGAGGTTTTATGCCGGCGTTTAGTGAGATAAGGAGATAACGTAGAGCGCCCCATATTAGATAAGTCGATAGTCACGCATTCACCGGCTGCCCATATCAGCCCACTTCTCTGTAACAATAGCACGACAGGCAGAAGCGTGCGCGACATCCGTAAATGTATGCTCCAGATTGCTTGATGATCCTGTCGAGCGAATGAATGTCGCGGCTTTCATTTACGTAATTCTTGAGATCCACCTATTTGCCCCTCGAATAAATTAAAATTGACAAAAAAATGGCAAATTTCTAACTAAAATATCATACATTTCAAAATTTACTAGTAACATATAAAATTTTGAACAACGGTTTGGCACCACATGATTTATAAGGTAGGTTACCTTCTATTATAGAAGGGCTACAGCGAGCACGCAGAAGTACCGCAACACGACGTATCCTTGACTCGACTATTGTCTGAAGTAGTGCTGGAGAGAACTGACTCCATGAATCCAGCAGGGCTGTCTATAAATCCGTAACAGTACAATGGGGTAGAGGTCTCGTCTGAACAGCTCGTTGTAAGGCATCTCAGATATGCTCAATAATATTTATGATTGGTGGTTTGGTGCCCAGTGGAAGTGTTTAAATTCAGAAGCGTGTTCCTGGAGTCACTCTGTAGCAGTTCTGGACGTGTAGGGTGTCGCATTGTCCTGCTGGAACTTCCCAAGTCCGCCGCAATGCACAATGCGCATGAATGGATGCAGGTGATTAGACAGAATGCTCACGTACGTGTCACCTATCAGAGTCGTATCTAACAGTATGGGGGGTCTCATATTACTCCAACTGCACACACACCACACCATTACAGAGCCTCCACCAGCTTGAACAGTCCCTTGCTGACATGCAGCCTCCATCAATCCGTGAAGTTGTCTCCATACCCGAACACGTCCATCCGCTCTATACAATTTGAAACACGACTCGTCCGACAAGGCAACATGTTTCGAGTCATCAACAGTCCAATGTCGGTGTTGACGGACTGAGGAGACGAGTAAAACTTTGTGTCGTGCATTCACCAATGGAACTCGAGTGGGCCTTCAGTTCCGAAAGCCCATTTCGATGATGTTTCGTTGAATGGTTCGCATGCTGACAATTGTTGATGGCCCAGAATTGAAATCTGCAGCAACTGACTCAAGCGTTGCACTTCTGTCACGTTGAACGATTCTCTTCAGTCGTTGGCCCCGATATTGCAGGGTCTTTTTCCGGCCGCAGCAATGTCTGAGATTTGATGTTATACGGAATTTACTGATATTTATGGTAAACACGTGGAATGGTCGTACGGGAGAATCCCCACTTCATTGCTACCTCGGAGATGCTGTGTGCCATCGCTCGTGCACCGACTGTAACACCACGTTCAGACTCGCTTAAATCTTGATAACCTGCCAGTGTAGCAGCAGGAACCGAACTAACAACCGCGCCAGACATTTGTTGTCTTACGTAGGCATTGCCGACTAAAGCGCCGTATTTTACCTGTGTAAATATCTCTGTATCCGAATACGTACGCCTATGCGAGTTTCTTTGGTGCTTCAATGTATAATCAGCTTGTGATGCAATGAAGGAAAGTACATCCACTCCACCACGTGAATACTAGCTGGTTTTAACATTGAGGTAGGTGAAACTGAACTATTACAATTTTAATTCACGAAGTTATACGCAGTAACACAGCAAATTCGTGGTATATTAACCTTGTTTGCAATGGGGACTGAACCGGAAGTTTCGTTTTATCTGATTCATGTTGAATTGAAACATAGTTATCACAGCAATAACGAGTCCTTCATGTATTACAAGCCTGCCTCATTTTACCAGTGGCTTTCCGAAGAGATCAGAGGAACCGACAGAATTTCCGGGCGCCATCTTTCTCGTAGGTTGGAAAACTGCCCCTAATGGTGGAAGCATTATCGTTGATCCACAACATGAGGATAGAGATGTCAATGGAAATCACGCCATTTAACACATGTAATACGCATTCACGGCGAACGTGGATTTTTATTGAAACAGATCCGATAATATTGTCTCTATCGGCAAAAAATTTAAGGGGACTGGTCGAGGAGAGGTGACCACGACTTTGAACTTAAGTAATTACAGGCTGCATCAAACCAAATCATGAAACGTGTTACATGGCAAGTAATGCATAGCTTTCTGGTTGGTTACGAATGTTGTATCCTATTTGGGGACAACTATGTATCAGAAATCATTTCAGGTTATTCACATTTAATTGTAGTATCTCGTTAGACGAGTAGTTTTACATGAACATTGTACATGCACATACTTAAACAGCAAATTAACGTTGGTCTTACGAGCAAAAAATGAAAATATTAATAATTGTTTCGCAATCTGAAATCTCCCTCACTCTATGCTCAAAAACAAGCTAAATATTGAAAACTATTCAAAAGCTAAGATTCCACAAAAAGTTTTATTCAAGACAACCGGTTTCAACAGTCTTAGCTGTCATCCTCAAGTCTTAAAAATATTTTTGTAGTAAGACATGTTCATTTTACGCTGAACGTCATGCACAATATGTCAAGTGGATAAAACTCAGCACTTCATAAGCGTTTGCCATTACTAAAAAGTTTATAATGTGCTGAAATTTATCCACTTGTCATCATGTGCATGAAGTTCAGCGTAAAATAAAAAAATGCTTAAAATCTGAGCATGAGAGCTAAGACTGCTGCAACCAGTTGTCTTGAATAAATGCGATCGTGGCTTTTGAGTGATTTTAAACAATTAGAAAAATCGCACTTAAATACTCTTATAATGAGAAAAGTCGAGTTAAATATTGGCAGGTTAATGTTTTAATCATAAGGCAAAAGATAAATCAACTTAAGGATTAGGCCGAAAAGGCGTTAATCTTCCAGGAATGTTATTACAACCTCCACTCGATGAGTGAAATAGCTAGCCAGCAAGATAGGAGGATTGTACTGAATAGATGTTTAGCTAAACTTCAGTTTCTGATTATATTAAGAGTTTGAATACGACTGAATGTAGAATTCGATACGTTCATGCGCTTGAAGGTTTGATGTCTTCTAGAAATTATAACAGCTACTATTGGCTACTGAAACCGTATAGTCGATTCAATCTGAAATCTGGCTACCAGCGTAATCACTAATAACTGCAGCAAAAGAGAAATGGGGGACAGGTTACGCATAGTGGTGCAAGAGGTTCGCCCATTCAGGCGTGAAAAGCTCTCAAGACGAACTGGAATATTCCGAGGATCAAGTTCCAAAAACTCCTCTTCAGTCACGTTCTGATATTTCTGTTACACTTGTTTCAATGCAGGGCTTTCTGAGCGACGTGTCTGAATGGGCTCTCTCCTTATCGCTAGAAGGCATTACCGCGCTGTTGACATTTCTGTCGCACGACATTCATGAGACCTACTCGTATATAAGTAGGAATCTGTGGAGCCACAACAGAGAGAAGACGCCGGTTTCTCACTCACAGTCGCAATGTTGCAGCAGACGAGGAAAATCTATTTCAATGAATCTTCACCAACATTCCGCCAGCTATCTTAGGGTGTGTAGCAGAGAATACTTTTGGTACCACTCGCATTTTCCATTTTTCTACACAATTTACGAATGGTGGGGTGTGCTCTAATTTTTCAGATTTCTTCGACGTGCTCATTTCGCGAGACGTAAGTGTGACGAATTAATTTGTTGCCAGACTCGAAGTTTCAGCAGTAACCTTTTCCGCCATACACAGTGCCCCTTTTGTTGGGGCAGGAATAGAATGTTGTTGGGCATCTTCGTAACGATACCACGCTTACTGACGCGACAATGACAAAATATGTTGCTCTTCATAGTGCTTTTCTATGTCTTCTGTTAATACGTCATACTAGGTACCAGACTGATAAACAGTGCTTAAGAATCTCTTGAAAATTATTTTGTGAGCCATATCTTTCGTGGATGTAGTAAGTTTTCTTAAGATCCCTCCAATCAATTTCTGTCTGGAATTTTCTTATTGTGGGGTTTATTTCATTTTATTCAGCCTTACAGAGATTTTCCGCCAATAGCGTATTCCTACAGTAATGGATCTTCTCCCAAGTTTACGTGCAATACGTTACGTTTATTTACGTTTAGGGTCTACTGCCGGTCCGTCTACCTACCGTCAAATCTCCACAGATCTTCCTGCACTTCACTGCAACCCTCTAGTGTTGGAACCCTTCCTGTAGGGAACTTCCGTCTTCAATAAGCCTCAAACAGCTTCCCAACTTATGCATACGAGATCATTTATAGACTGATTACCCAGAACGTTATGACCACCTACCATAGCTGATATGTCGACCTTTGGAACGGATAACAGCGGCGACCGTCGTTGCGTGGAAGCAATGGGGCCATCGTAGGTCGCTGGAGGGAGTTGGCACCACACCTGCACACACAAGTCAACTAAATACCATAAAATTCGTTGAGAGTGGGGGTGGGGGGGGGGAGAGATGAGCTCTGACGTCATGTTCAATCACATTCCAGATATGCTGGATCGGGATCAGATTTGGTGAGTTCCATGGTCAGCGCACGAATTAAAACTTGCCAGTGTGTTGCTAGAACCACTCCACCATACACCTGCACATGTGACGTTTCGAACTATCTTGCTTAAAACTGACACTGCCTTTGGAAACACCAGCTCATGAAGTGATGTACACGGTCTTCCACCAGCGTACGATACTGCCTGGCCGCCAATGTGCCTTGTATCAACTTCGCTGGACTTATGGACTTCCGCAGAGCATAAAGGAGCCGCCGACAACTCATGTTCGTGTCGCAGTACAAGTGGCAAGGAGCTGTTCCCCTGGTAAAAGACCGATTCCCCCCTCCCATCGGCATGATTAAGAAGATTTTGGCGTCCATCAGACGATGCAACGCTCTGCAACTTCATCAACTTCAAGTACCGATGGTTACGTGCCCATTTCAGCCGTACTAACCGATGTCGTGCATTTAACATTGGCACATGCATAGACCTTCGGCTGCGGAGGCCCATCATTAGGAGTGTTCGGTGCACTTTGGATACAGACACACTTGTACTCTGCCCAGAATTAATGTATGACGTTAGTTCAACAACAGGTCACCATCTGTCCTGTTTCAGAAGTCTGCTCAGCCTACGACGTCAGAAGTCTGTAATGAGCGGTGGCCGTCCAACCCCACGAAGTATGGACGTGGTTTCACCTTTGTTTCGCCACGTGTTCAATACACTCAAAACAGCATCCGTCGAACACTCGACAGGCCGTGCAGTTTCTGAAATGCTTGTGCCGAACCTCCAGGCCATCACCATCCGATCTCAGCCAGATTCAGATTTATCTCTCGCTTTCACCACACTACACATAGACAACACGCTCACTGATATTAAGTGCACCTTGCGTTTGCCTGACTAGCAGTCATTCCTCGCCTGGTGACACTGCTATCGGCTGGACGGGATTACATCGAATGTGGGTCAGTGTTCATAATGTTCTGGCTAATCAATGAATCAATGGAGTAGCAATAATCAAGTCCTAATGTGGACTCAGGGTCGATTGATATGTCAATGTGAAGTAACGCAGATGGATGAAACTGGGATAATGCATTTGAAGAATTGCTAAGATTTAGTGCATAAAATAACTGAAAGAAATGTCCAATCAGACGATCAGATATGACATGTTAATAACAAACAATAATTTCACTGAAGTCATTGTGATTTATATTGGTTTCTCGAAATAACGAAAGGTGTAGTATAGGGTGTGTGATTATTATCGCAATGCATATTCTGTAAAGTGCTTCCACACTGACCACAAGGTAGGTAAAGCGTTCTTTTGGTTCTTGTTGTTGTGGTATTCAGTCTAGAGACTGGTGTGATGCAGCTCTCCATGCAGTTCTATCCTGTGCAAGCTTCTTCATCTCCAAGTACCTACTGCAACCTACATCCTTCTGAATCTGCTTAGTGTATCCGTCTCTAGGTCTCCCTCTACGATTTTTACCCTCTTCGCTGCCCTCCAAAACTAGATTGGTGGTCTCTTGATGCCTCAGAACATGACCTACCAACCGATCCCTTCTTCTAGTCAAGTTGTGCCACAAACTTCTCTTCTCCCCAATTCTATTCAATACTTCCTCATTAGTTATGTGATCTACCCATCTAATCTCCAGCATTCTTCTGTAGCACCACATTTCGAAAGCCTCTATTCCCTTCTTGTCCAGACTATTTATCGTCCATGTTTCGCTTCCATACATGGCTACACTCCATACAAATACTTCCAGAAACGACTTCCTGACACTTAAATCTATGCTCGATGTTAACGAATTTCTCTTTTTCAGAAACGCTTTCCTTGTATTGCCAGTCTACATTTTATATCCTCTCTGCAACGACCATCATCAGTCATTTTGCTCCCCAAATAGCAAAACTCCTTTACTACTTTAGGTGTCTCATTTACTAATATAATTCCCTCAGCATCACCTGACTTGATTCGACTACATTCCATTATCCTCGTTTTACTTTGGTTGACGTTCATCTTACATCCTTCTTTCAAAACAGTGTCTATTTCGTTCAACCGCTCTTCCTAGTCCTTTGCTGTCTCAGACAGAATTACAATCTCATCGGCGATCCTCAAAGTTTTTATTTCTTCTCCATGGATTTTAATATCTGCTCCGAATTTTTCTTTTCTTTGCTTTACTGCTTGCTCAATATACAGATTTAACAACATTGGGGAGAGGCTACAACCCTGTCTTACCCCTTCCCAACCACTGTTGCCCTTTCGTGCCCCTCAACTCTTATAACTGCCATCTGGTTTCCGTACAAATTGTATATAGGATTTCGCTCCCTGTATTTTACCTCTGCCACCTTCAGAATTTGAAGGAGAGTATTCCAGTCAACATTATCAAAAGCTTTCTCTTAGTTTACAAATGCTAGAAACGTAGGTTTGCCTTTCCTTAATCTTTCTTCTAAGAGAAGTCGTAGGGTCAGTATTGCCTCACGTGTTCCAATATTTCTACGGAATCCAAACTGATCTTTCCAGAGGACGGCTTCTACCAGTTTTTCCATTCGTCTGTAAAGAATTTGTTTTAGTATTTTGCAGCTGTGACTTATTAAACTGATATTTCGGTAAATTTCACACCTGTCAACACCTGCTTCTTTTGGAATCGGAATTATTATATTCTTCCTGAAGTCTGAGGGTATTTCGCCGGTCTCATACATCTTGCTCACCAGATGGTAGAGTTTTGTTATGGCTGACACTCCCAATGGAATGTTGTCTACTCCCGGGGTCTGGTTTCGACTAAGGGTCTTTCAGTGCTCTGTGAAACACTTCACGCAGTATCATATCTCCCATTTCATCTTCATCTACTTCCTCTTCCATTTGTTTAATAATGCCCACAAGTATATCGCCCTTCTTCTACTGTATTTCTTTCCTCCGTTCTTCTCAATCGTTCCCTAATGCTCTCTCTGAAACTGTCTACAGCCTCTGGTTCTTTCAGTTTATCCAGGTCCGATCTCCTTAAATTCCCACCTTTTTGCTGTTTCTTCAGTTTTAATCTACAGTTTATAACCAATAGATTGTGGTTAGAGTCCACATCTGCCCCTGGACACGTCTTACAATTTAAAACCCGGTTCCCAAATCTCTGTCGTACCGTTATATAATCTATCTGAAACCTTCCAGTATGCCCAGGCCTCTTCATGCATACAACCTTTTTTCATGATTCTTAAAGCAAGTGTTAGCTATGATTAAGTTATGCTCTGTGCAGAATCTGCCAGGCGGCTTCCTCTTTTATTCATTACCCCCATTTCATATTCACCTACTACTTTTCCTTCTCTTCCTTCCTGTACTATCGAATTCCAGTCCCCCAGACAACTAACTTTTCGTCTCCCTTCACTATTTGAATAATTTCTTTTGTCCCATCATACATTTCTTCAATTTCTTCGTCATCTGTGGAGCTAGCTGGCATATAAACTTGTACAACTGTGGTAGGCACGGGCTTCGTGTCTGTCTTGGCTACAATAATGTGGTCACTATGCTGTTCATAGTGTCGTAGCTTACCCGCACTCCCATTTTTTGTATTCAATATTCGATCCACACCTGCACTACCCCTATTTGATTTTGTCTTTATAACCCTGTATTCATCTGACCAGAAGTCTTGTTCCTCCTACCACCGAACTTCACTAATTCCCACTATATCTAACTTTAATCTATCTATTTCCCTTTTAATTTTTTCTAACCTACCTGCTCAATTAAGGGAGCTGATATACCACGCTCCGTTTCGTAGAACGCCAGTTTCCTTTCTCTTGATAACGTCATCCTCGTCAGTAGTCCGCGCCTGGAGATCCGAATGGGGGACTATTTTACCTCCGGAATATTTTACTCAAGTGGACGCCATCATCATTTAACCATACAGTAAAGCTGCATGCCCTCGGGAAAAATTACGGCTGTAACTTCCCCTTGCTTTCAGCCGTTCGCAGTACCAGCACAGCAAGGCTGTTTTGGCTACTGTTACGAGGCCAGATCAGTGAATCATCCAGACTGTTGGCCATGCAACTGCTGAAAACACTGCTGCCCCTCTTCAGAAATCATACCCCTTCGTTGTGACTGCTGCTACGGTATGGCTGAGGCACGCAAGCCTCCCCACTAACGGCAAGTCTATGGATGATAGGGGTGGGGGTCTTCTGGTATGGCGTTGTATTCCCCTATCAACACGGTTGACAGGTGATGGACGGTCGTTGGTGAGTATGGACGGGTCACAATACGTCTCCCCATCGCATCTCTCAAGTGGTCGATATGATTTAAGTAGAAGGTACGGGCAGACCAGTAAATTCGCCGAATATTGTCTTATTCTAAGACGTCCTGCGCTTGTCCAGTACGATGCGGTCGCGCATTGTCATCCATAAAAGTGAAGTCAGAGCCGAATGCCACCATGAAGAGACGCACATGGGGAAGGAATTCAGCGTCACAGTAACGTTGATCGGTGGGTGTGCTGTGTTCAAAGACTTGGAAATCCTTATTGCCATGGAACGTTACACTTCCCCACACCGTAACGCCTGGGTCACCACAATCATGTTCAGCAAAGCTGAACGTACCCTCATACGGACAGGAGTAATTCACTCAGAAACATTGTCAAAGATGGTATGGTGGTCTAGGTGTTACGGTATTGGCGTGGGAGTACTAATCTCAAAATTTCTGAACATGGTACTTCCACCAGAAAACGTCAGATACTGTGCTAACACCAACATTAAGACAGAACAGAAAATTTGCTTCCTGAGCGGAAGGTGCTATTGTTTGTACAGACTTCGACTATTCAGAATGAGCTAACTTTACAAGCACAAAAAAATTCGAAAAGTTTGTATAAATGGCAAATACAACGACGCTGTCCGCTACTACACACTCACCGTACAGTGCTGCTCCCTCTCCTGGAAAAACCGCATGCCGTTGATTCAACGGTTATCAGTGGAGGCGACCAGAAGGTCGTGGATCAAGATCCCGTCATTGGTCCTCTGTACCGCAGGAATGGGGGATCATCACTTTCTGGTCATGTTTTAAAATCCTCTTCGGTATGATGAGTTTCTAAGATAGCCTTGACTCCGAGGTCTAGCGATCATCTAAGACTTTACTGGGACGTCATACAGAGGACATGGACGACGTCACTGCCCTTTTCTCTTCTTCATGATCATAATCCTTCATTTCGTATGTGACGTCCGACATCGAAGAAGGATAAGATACGGCGTTTTAGTAACATTTTATATAGATCCATTTTCTTCGGTTCAGTGATAAGGTGTTTCAAGTAGTCATCCTGAGTATCGTCCGGTTGAAACGGGAACAATGTTTGCTTTGGCATTTCGGCATCACGACTGTTGTGCAGGAATAATGGTGTAAGGTCAGTTGTGTCTTGCATCGTTGAGTTGTATTGTTGTTTACGAATGTCACGATGAATAGTGTTGCATCGCAGTCCCGCTACTTGACATCACCATACAGCGAAATATATCCTCCAGGTCCTGTTAAAGCGTTCTGTGAGGCTTGTAGACCGGAAGAGAGATCATCACTTCCTGCTTCAACATTAACTATTCTAGAAGGAATTTCGTAGAGCTTCAGCAATCGGCACGGTTGTGGCTGCAGGGTGGAAGGTGAAGTAGTCAGTACAATTATACATCGATTCCCATTTGTCGACTCTGGGAACTTCCCGAAGAGGTTGATTGTAATTCGGTGGATGACACTCCTGCAGGCGGGAATGTTACCAGATGTTCTGGATGTAATTGCAGCACATGCTTCCACCGCTGGCATTCGTTGCAGCTTCTCACATAGTTTTTAAGGGAATGGTACAACCTGGCCAGTGATATCTACGTCTCATTCTGTTTGGAATCTGCAAAAATTCCAGCTGAATAATCGTTGAAGCACCTCGGAGATACTGCAGGACAGCTGTCCGTAGATGAGCTGGGATGACGAGCAACTACTTCCTCTCCATTGGCTCATAATCCTTCTTATACAATACTCGGTTTATTAAGTGGATTACCAAGAACGAAGTGCTCGGATTAAAAATGGTGTAAGACAGGGATATAGTCTTTCACCGCTACTGTTCAGTATGTACTTCGAAGGAGCAATGATGGAAATTATAGAAAGGTTCAGGAGTGGAATTAATATTCGAGGTGGAAGGAAATGTGATACGAGTCACTGATGAATTTGCTATTCTGAGTGAAAGTGTAGAAGAATCACATGATCCGCTAAATGGAATGAACAGTGTGATGAATATAGAATACGGATTGAGAGTAAATCGAGGAAAGACGAAAGTAATTAGAAATAGCAGAAATGAGAACAGCGAGAAACATAAAATCAGAATTGATGATCACGAAGTAGACGAAGTTAGGGAATTCTCCTACCTAGGCAGTAAAATAACCAATGACGTAAGAAGCAAGAAGGACACCAAAAGTAGAGTAGCACTCGCAAAAAGGGCGTTCCTGGCCAATAAAGGTCTACTAGTATCAAACAAAGGCCTTAATTTGAGAAAGAAATTTCTGAGAATGTACGTTTGGAGCACAGAAACTATGGTAAAACCGGTTCAAAAATGGCTCCGAGCTCTATGGGACTTAACATCTGAGGTCATCAGCCCCCTAGAACTTAGAACTACTTAAACCTAACTAACCTAAGGACATCACACACATCCATGTCCGAGGCACAATTCGAACCTGCGACCGTAGCAGTCGCGCGGTTCCGGACTGAAGCGCCTAGAACCGCTCGGCCACAGCGGCCAGCGGTAAAACCGGGAAACACTGACAAGGAGAAGGGACAGGATGATAGGACATCTCTTAAGACCTCAGGGAACGACTTCCACGGTACTAGAGGGAGTTGGAATGGGTAAAGAGTGTAGAGGAAGACAGAGATTGGAATATGTCCAGCAAATAATTGAGGACATAGGTTGCAAGAGCAATGAAAAGGTTGGCACAGGAGAGAAATTCGTGGCGCGCCGCATTAAACCAGTCAGAAGGCTAGTGACTGAAAAGAAAGAGAGAGAGAGAGAGAGAGAGAGAGAGAGAGAGAGAGAGAGAGAGAGAGAGAGAAGTGTAGAACTCTCCATTGGTCCTTTCTCCCTTCTTCGAGGCTTCTATGGGTTTCAGCAGCGCTGGATCTACCACTTATTCAGCAGAAATATCATTTAATGCAGCAGTTGTTTGAAATTTCACCCACACTGTTGAGTTCCGCAACATATTTCTCTGATATGAAGTCGATGTCCTTATGCTTGCGTCAACTTCGTGCTCCACTGTGACGTAGTACTCACGAAGCCTCAGTGTTCATCTCGCCAGTCGAACACATGGATCCATCAGGCTAGTTAGCCAACCTAGGAAATGGTGATCCGTCATAACTGTGGATGATTCACTAAAAAAAAAACAGCAGGAAATTGTTAATGGGCCAAACAACTGCACGGACTTAGGAAGTACTTTGAAAACGTAAGTTATCACCTTTCCACTATCTCTCTGGATATTCACTAGAGTTACACCTACCCCATAACTGCTTCTGTTATTGTGCAATTCAGTCTTGGCATTCTCGTTGTATACATGTTAGCTCCTCCTTAAGGACAGGAAAAGATATTTCATTCACACAACTCGTTCGAGGAAACATGGCATCTTCCTGCAGAATTTCCTGCAAAAATCTTACTTGGTACAGAAGGATTTTATGAATCGCCAGTAGTACAAGCACATTCCCAGAAAACTTGTCTCACGAATATGGCGAGGAGTGGGAAACTTTGTAACCACTTTTATCTTTTCTATTTGGGGACGGAATCCAACGGCATGAACTAGGTTGAAACGGGACCAGTTATTCAGTCTCATTACATGACGAGGGCTTAACAATTTTATGGCCTCAAAGGCGTAAATAGTTACTCTCTTTTATTTCATATTATTCTGTGAACCTCTGGTGAAGGAATGCACATCACTGTATATCCTTATCATAAATCACAGTGTACACATCCTACACTTTTCCCTCTATATTGTTATGTATAATTAAATGTTGATTTGTCTTGTGTCGTCTGCTGGGTGATAGAGTATCAAAGATGAGTAGTGATGTGACTTCAGTCTAAGAGGCACCTATCTCTTTCTAGACTTCAGGGGTTGGTAGCAGCTCTCCTTCCTCTTCAGGCAAATCAGAGCGACCGCTGGGGATGGTAGCCATCTTTTGGTCACTTTTGCGGCAAATGATGAACATGGATCCAGTGATGGTATCCGCAGTACAAAGTTTCGTGGTCAAGAGGGATGAGGTGTTATACCATTTCTGTGTCTAATCCATTCTTTACTGGAGACTGACGTTTAAATTTTGTTACGACCAGCGTATGTAGTATTTTTTAGTGTTAATGTCAGCTATTAGGATTTTCGGTTTCAGGTGCAAGTCAGTCTTTTGATGCCTTAAGCACAATTGATCTTAGTACTTAATGTTCGCAGTTTTGATAAAGATCTGAGTTTTTGTTAGTAAATTTAGCGTCACCCGTTGTCTGAACTAACCATGTAGTCGTAATATCAATTCCTTAGATGATTCGCGGCATGTGTGCAACTATTTAGGGAAACAGTGTTATCTATGTGAAATATTTAAGAAATAACAGCGTTTGAATGAAGTTGCTACTTATTGGGCTTTTCTACAATTGGTCATTGTCTCCTATCTGTCAACGTGGGCAACCACAGAAGGAGATTTGACCGCCAGCATCATATTTTTAGTAAGAATAGGTAAATCTTGTGAAATCTTGCATTTAATTTAGGCCAAGAAAGATAAGTGCGGGTGAGTAAAGCATGGAACATGCGGATCGTTCTTGAGGAATTTCAGATGAGTTAAATGCGAGGGACGATTTGTAATAGTCCAAGAGCGTGTCGTTTCATCAAAATATAAGAGGTATTACTGATAAAGTTAGAGGACTGCTTATAGATGTTGACTCTGAAATTATTGGTATATCGGAGCACCACTTAAATAATTTGACAATACGGAGGCTTCCTTTACCAGGATACAGATAAGCTGTCTGTTTTTCAATGGTTCAAATGGCTCTGAGCACTATGGGACTCAGCTGCTGAGGTCATTAGTCCCCGATAACTTAGAACTAGTTAAACCTAACTAACCTAAGGACATCACAAACATCCATGCCCAAGGCAGGATTCGAACCTGCGACCGTAGCGGTCTTCCGGTTCCAGACTGTAGCGCCTTTAACCGCTCGGCCACTTCGGCCGGCTGCCTGTTTTTCAAGGAGTCCCTTGCGGGGTGGGGGAGTGGCCATATGCGTAAGAAATAGTGTTCCGTTTGAGGTCATAGACATATCACGGCACTGCACTGAACAGATATTCGAATGTTGTGAAGGCAGTTGAATTTAGTGAAACTTCTGACTATTGTTGTTTATAGGTCCCCTAACTCTGACTTCAGAGCATTTATGCTAAAGGTAGAGAGGGTTCTTGATTCACTTTACAGGAAGTACCGGAGTTTAGTTGTATGTGGTGACTTCAATATAAATTTTGTATATGATGGTGCAAGAATAAGGATGTTGGTAGATCTCCTAAATTCATATGATCTGATACATGCTGTGTTTTTTCCAACTAGGGTGCAGGGGGACAGTAGCACAGCCATAGACAATATGTTCATTCATTTATTCATTCTCCATTACTAGATGAGCAACCGGCCGGAGTGGCCGAGCGGTTCTAGGCGCTACAGTCTGGAACTCCGCGACCGCTACGGTCGTTGGTTCGAATCCTGCCTCGGCCATGGATTTGTATGATGACCTTAGGTTAGTTAGGTTTAAGTAGTTCTTAGTTCTAGGGGACTGATGATCTCAGAAGTTAAGTCCCATAGTGCTCAGAGCCATTTGAACCATTTAGATGAGCATTCTGTTAGTAAAAGGGTGAATGGCCTTTCAGACCATGATGCACAAATTATAAGACTAAAAGGATTTTGTACTCAACCTAATGTCACATATAATTACAAACTTTGTAGGAAAGTTAATCCAATGGCAACAGAGAGTTTTTAAACCTCGTCAAGGAACAAGAGCGGTAGGAAGTTTACAGTGACGATAACATAGATTTTGAGAGTTGCTTTCCATTAGGGCTTTCTGAGCGGGGTACTAGCGGTAAAAGGCAGCCTGGTTAGTTGAATAGTGGGATAAGGATATCGTGTAGAACAAAGCAGGAATTATATCAAAATGTTAGAAGTAGTCACATTCAAGCTACAGTAGCCCGTTACAAACAGTACTGTAAGGTGCTTAAAAATGTTGTTACGGATGCAATGAGTATGTGGTATGCAAATAGAATAGCTAATTCACGGGATAAGATTAAAACCATATGGTCAGTTGCGAAGGAAGTGTCTCGTCAGCAGCACAAGTTCGACGATGTAAAGTCACTTTGTAGTAAATATATTTCTATTACTGATAAATCTGATATATGTACAGTATTTAACAATCATTTTCTGAGCATTGCCGGTGAATTAAATAAAAATTTAGTTTCTAAAGAGAATCCTATAACTCTCTTGGCAAATGCCTTTCCGAGAGTGATGTCTGAAATACTCCTCTGTGATACCGACAGTGGAGAGATTGAGTCAATAATTAAATCACTGAAGACTAAGATATCTTATGCATGTGATGGAGTGCCTATTAGGATGTTAAAGTACTGTGCTGCACATGTTAGCCCTGTATTTAGCCATATTCGTAATTTTTCCTTTAGGAATGGTCAGTTTCGTGAACGATTAAAGAACTCAGTAGTATAACCGCTGCATAAGAAGGGAAAAAGGAACAATGTAGACAATTTTAGAGCTATTTCTGTGCTATCAGTTTTAGCTAAAGTTATTGAAAAGGCTGTTTATATAAGGATAATTGATCCCTTTATATCAAACGATTTGCTATAAGATGCACAGTTTGGTTCGAAAAGTCGTTTAACAACTGAAAATGCTACATTCCCTGTTCTCTGTGGCGTAATAGATGGGTTGAACAAAAGGTTTCGAACACTACACATGTTTTTTTGATTTACCTACGGCATTTGATTGTGTTGATCACAAAATATTGCTCCAGTAGTTGGACCACTGCAGAATACAGGGAGTAGCTCTCAATTGGTTCACCTCTTACTTCAGCAATACACAGCAAAAGGTCATTATTCACAGTGTTTAGAATGGCTATGATGTAGGTCTGAGTGGGGTAAGGTACAGAGAGGGGTGGCCCAGGGTTCAGTATTGGGACCACTACTGTTCCTTATTTATATAAATGATATGCCCTCTAGTATTACGGGTAACTCTAAAATATTTCTCTTTGCTGATGACATTGGCTTGGTACTAACGGATTTTGTGCGTAAAGTTGGCTCGGTTTCCAATAGTGCGGTTAATGACTTAAGTTCATAGCTTGTAGAAAATAAACTAACGCTAAATCACAGTAAGTCTCAGTTTTTGTAATTTCTAACACACATTTCAACAAAACTTCTCGTTTATGTTTCACAGAATGGGCATATGATTAGTGAAACTTAACAGTTAAAATTTCTAGGTGTTTAGATAGACAGTAAATTATCGTGGAAAGTCCACGTTCAGGATCTTGATCAAAGTCTTAATGCTGCCATTGTTATTATTCTGACGGTATCTGAAGTGAGTGATGGTTCGATACGAAAATTAGTCTACTTTGCTTACTTTCATTCGCTTAAATCATATGGGATTACATTTTGGGGTAACTCTTCCCATTCTAAAACAATATTTTTGGCTCAAAAACGGGCGGTTCGGACAATAAGTGGTGTAAGTTCACGAACCTCTTGTCAACCCTTGTTCACGAGTCTGGGTATTTTAACACTGGCCTCTCGTTGCATATATTCCTTACCGTCATTTCTTGTTAACAATATTAGCTCATTCCCAAGAATAAGGAGCTTTCACTCAATTAATACTCGGCAGAAATCAAACCTGCATTTGGGTAGGACTTACTAAACTCTTGTGCGGAAAGATATGCAGTGTACTGCTGCATCCATTTTCAATAAGCTACCACTACGTTTCAAAATTGTTAACAGTAATCCACGCGCGTTAGAATGGACAATGAAGAGTTTCCTCATGGGTCACTCCTTGTATTCTGTCGAGGAGTTCCTTTGAAAATTAAGCTGATTCTTGTTGTATTGTTGATTGCGTTTACTTAAAATTATGACCTGACTTTTTTGAGGTTCATAAACATTTTATTTTTATCTGTCAAAACTTTTATGTTGTTATTTCATGTACTGACACGTTCGATGACTTTGGAGATTAGCTCCTTATTTTGGTCCTACGGAACTTGACATATAAATAAGACAAATAAAATAAAAAGGCACGTGATGTTGATTAAAATTATTGCCATTTATTAAAGTGGCGATGGCCGCACGTAAGTGCAAGTCGTTACACGGTCTTGTTGAAATTCAGACTAGAAATGAACGTGTGCGCGTGTGAAGCAGTCAATAGGATATATCACCGTGTAACGTGTCTGTGCTACTGTTAACGTAAACTTCGCGTTTACGCGAACAGAAGATTGTTTCCCCACCACAATAAATTTCATTCTCAATATCATGACATGGCCATTCTCGTGAGCTGACGGGGGATTAGATATTCGTGCTTGAATTTCACACCGCAATCCCAGTAAAGCAACATAGATACCACCGATATCCAAGTGCATATCGTATTTAAGAGACCATAAGATTAGGACGTTTGCGCCATTAGCGCACCATGGATATTGTTGACGCTTACATTTCCTTACTTCGCGGGTTTGATACTGCCCGACACGAATTCCTTTCATCTCAGAGTAGCACTTGCGACCTACGACCTCAACTATTTGCTGGACGTATTTCAACCTCTGTCTTCCTCTACACTCTTTACCCTATACAGCTCCCTCTAGTATCATGGAAGTCATTCCCTGATGTCTTAACAAATATCCTATCATCGCGTTCCTTCTCCTTGTCAGTGTTTCCCACTTATTCCTTTCCTCTCCGACTCTGCGCAGAACCTCCTCATTCCTTCCCGTATCAATCCACTTAATTTTCGACATTCGTCTGTAACACGGCATCTCAAATGCTTCACTACCATATATTCTCAGAAATTTCTTCCTCAAATTACGGCCTATGTTTGAAAATGGTAGATTTATCTTAACCGGAATTCTCCTTTTCCTAGTGCTAGCCTGCATTTGATGTCCACCTTGCTCGATCCGTCATTATTTATTTTGCTGCCTATGTAGTAGAATTCCTTAACTTCATCTACTTCGTGAGCATCAATCCCGAGGTTAAGTTTCTCGCTGTTGTCATATCTACTACTTCTCATTACTTTCATTTTTCTTCAGTTTACACTCAATCCATATTCTGTTGTCATTAGACTGTTCATTCCATTCAGCATGTATGTAGTTCCTGTTCACTTTCATGTCTACGGAATTTGTAATAAAAATTTTGCTCTAACAGGGAAACCTGTGGTTTAAAACGCTAGATTCCTCCTTTCCGTTATGGGTTGTACTAATATAAATTTTATCTGATAAATAATTAATTGTTTCGCGCTATCCAATTATTTTATTTTTCCCGTCGCAGAATCGACGAAGGTAGCGATGAAAGAGCAGGGATCTTACTACAACCTGTCCATGATCTGCAAGGAAGTTAAGTTACGCAAACCAAGCTTACCTGATTTAACAGAAAGGCAAAATTAGAAGAAAGTAAGATTTTTAATTCTTCTGTAAGGTGCAGGCACTTCTTCAGATTTCAGAAGAGGATTGCAGTCTGAACAAGATATAGACGGTTTTCAGGCAGGTTAGTTCTTCCAACGTCCTTAAAAAGCCATTTGATCCACACAGCATCCATTTAAGGTGCAGAAACAGGTAGGAAGGTAGTCCTACACACACAGTGTACCAGACCGCGAGTGCAGTGAGCACTACACAGGGGTGAGTAATCCGTTCTTGTAGTTTTCAGAATGGCATTCAGCTCTCCATCCTGGGGCTTGTGAATTCAGTAGCTTGGCGAGGGCTACGGGAGCCTGTCAGAGTCGATGGTGGCTGCACCGAGACAGATGGGGTGCATGAGAAATTTTCATTGTTCTAATAAGCTACATCAGTACCAACGGCTCGCCTTTATGTGACGTTGCCCCACGGCGTCCATGTACCACAGTTATGGTCAGGCATCTCTCTCTGGCACACATGACGTCCGCTGACCTGGAGGGCCTTGTCCAGGCGGCAGCGTGGCGGCACGACAGTCTGAGATGGCAGCCGGCGGTCTAGGCCCTCGCGTCCCAGATAGTACTGGTAAGTGAAGCGTGCAGCACAGGGCGGCTGCAGCCAGTGCGTTATATCTCCCCAAACTCAGGACCTCAGCCTACAATAAGTTAAGAGGGTTGAAGACAACAACGGCTATCCAACGGATGGTGGAGCGTCTGCTGGTTACGGTAGATGATTTCATTCCCCTGAAGTGGCTCGAAAGGCGGGTATAAACGACGGCCAAGTGACTGTTTGGCTGACTGGTTACGAAGGGTGGACCACTGGTTGGCGTAATGCTGCGTTGATGGGTCATTTTGAGAATCTCGCCACACGTAGACATAGCATGTGCAGCATTCTGCAAGTCGTCAGCTCTATGCCTTCAGAAAGTTAATTGAACCACTTCGTTCTAAATTTCGCTGCCGTCACAGTGACACACAACAGTTAAAAGGGGGGCAGAACGTTACTGTACGGCATTGTCCCCTTACCTAATCTGCAGTTATCGTGAATCTCTTGCCCGGCAAAACTCCCAACCCGCAGGAAAAAAAAAGTGGCAGTATATACGAAGGGTAAAAGGATGGATCAGCAAAATTAGAGACCAATATCCCTAACTTGGGTTTGCTGCAGAATCCTTGAATATATTCTCAGTTCTAATATAACTTTTCCGCCCTATTCTGCTGCTGTGCGGTGTGAGATCCGCATCAAGTGGGACTGACCGATGACATCGAAAAAGTTCAAAGAAGGGCGGCTCGTTTTGTTTTATTGCGAAATAGGGGAGATAGTGCCACAGACATGATACGTGAATTGCAGTGGCAATCATTAAAACAAACGCGTTTTTCGTTGCGATGTGACCTCTTCATTAAATTTCAAATCTTCAGTTTTCTCCTCCGATTGCGAAAACATACTGTTGGCACCCACCTACATAGGGTGAAATGATCATCACGATAAAATAAGAGAAATCAGGGCCCTCACAGAAAAATTTAAGTGCTCGTTCGAGAGTGGAACGCTAGAGAGACAGCTCGAGGGTGGTACATTGAATCCTCTGCCAGGAACTTAATTGTGAATAACAGAGTAATCAGGTAGATGTACAATAAACTTCCTTGACACTGAGAAGCTTATGTCCTCGATTCAACATGGTTTTAGAAACCATCGCTCTTGTGAAACTCAGCTTGCCCTTTTCTCACGTGACATACTGAGAACTATGGATGAAGGGCAACAGGCAGATTCCATATTTCTAGATTTCCAGAAAGCATTAGACACAGTGCCACATTACAGTCTGTATCGAAGGTACGAACATATGGAATAAGTTAGCAGTTCTGTGAGTGGTTCGAAGATTCCTTGAATAATAGAGCCTAGCAAGCTGTCCTCGACGGCAAGTGTTCATCAGAGACAGGGGTACATCCAGGAGCGTCACAGGGAAGTGTGATAAAACCGATGTTGTTCTCTACATACAAAAAGATTTGGCAGACAGATTGGGTAGCAATCTGCGGGTTTTTGCTGACGATGCTGTGGTGTACGGTAAGATGTCGAATTTGGGCGACTGCAGGAAGATACAAGACGACTTAGACAAAGTTTCCAGTTGGTGTGATGAATGGATGTATGTAAGATGAGGATGAGTAGGAAGAACAAACCTGTAATGTTCAGATACAGTATTACTAGTGTCCATTTGGGCACATTCAAGTCGTTTAAATATCTGAACGCAACGTTGCAAAGCTATATGAAATGGAACAACCATTCGAGGATTGTGGTGAGAAATGCGAATGGTTGACATCTGTTTACTGGGAGAATTTTAGGAAAAACTGGTTTACCTGTAAAGGTGACGTCATATAGGACGCTGGTGCGACTTATTCTTGACTGCTACTCGAGTGGTTGGGATCCGCACCAGGTCGGATCGAACTGAAGAAAGACATCGAAGCGATTCAGATCAGAGCAAAAAAAAAAAAAAAAAAAAAAAAAAAAAAAAAAAAAAAAAAAAAAAAAAAAATGAAATGTGTGCGAATTCCTAAGGGACCAAAATGCTTAGGTCATCGGCCCCTACACACATACACGCACACACACATGCCCGAAGGAGGATTCGAACCTTTAGCGGGAGGTGCCGCGCAGTCCGTGACATGACGCCTCAAACCTCGGGGCCACTCCGCGCGACCATATGCGAGCTCCTAGATTTATTACTAGAAGGTTAGAGCAGCACAGCACGTAAGGTATGCCCAGGTGCTTCGGCAACTCAAACGGGAATCCCTCGAGGGAAGGTGAAATTCTTTTCGAGAAACACCATTGAGGAAATGTGAAGAGAATCTGGATTTGAAGCTCTCTGCCAAACAATTCTACTGCCGCCGACTTACATTTCACGTAAGGATCAGGAAGATTAGATACGAGAAATTGGGCTCATACGGAGGCCTACAACATCGTTTTTCCCTCACTGTATCTGCGAGTGGAACAGGGAAGGAAAGGACTAGTAGTGGTAAAGGGAATCCTTCGCCACGCACCATACGTTTGCTTGCGGAGTATCGATGTAGATGTAGATGTAGATGCACGTTGTCCTAGAAGCATGACCTATGAACTTACACGAGCCATCAGTTTATGTGAAAGCTATCTTTTTCCAGACGATGTTGTCCTTGAGAAATGATTTGCTTCTTTATGTGTCGTGCAGCAGGAATTATTGCAACTACTTTTCTAGCATTGATACTTCTTAGCTTGTGCTCTCTGGTTTCTTCTGCCAGAACGAGCTTTCGGTTTTGTAGGTTGTGGTGTCCGTGAAGGAATGGATATTTAAGAAATAGCATACGTAGTACAGTGGATGGTCTCCTGGACGAGGAAGTGCGAACGCGGAGTGCGCACCCAGGCTG